>NC_090021.1:101668123-102304790 GCF_037176765.1 Anolis sagrei | reverse complement strand
ACGTCTGGTGGGGACGAGAGATAGGGCCTTCTCGGTGGTGGCCCCCCGGCTGTGGAACACCCTCCCTGTAGACATCAGACAGGCGCCCTCCCTTATGTCATTCCGCAAGAGCCTAAAGACATGGTTATTTGAGAAGGCGTTTAACTAAGTGCTACAACAATTGGCAATGACGACCGGAACGGAATATGGATTACGAGATTGGTTTATGATTCTACGATGAGACGGCGCGGATGATTTAGTGTAATTATAGGATTGTTGTATTATTGATAGTTATGCTGATATGTTGTTGTGCTATTGCTTTATTGTAAATTGTGTTTTTATATTTTGTATACCGCCGTGAGTCGCCCTAGGGCTGAGAACGGCGGTTAACAAATGCAGTAAATAAATAAATAAATGTATAATCTAGATCCATTTGAATCTGGTGTCAGATCTGGCTATGGAACAGAAACAGCTTTGGTTGCCTTGATGAATGACCTACGCAGAGAGCTAGACAGGGGAAATGTGTCCCTCTTGGTTCTCCTGGACCTCTCAGTAGCTTTCAATTCCATTGAACATGGTATCCTCCTTGACTGTCTCACTGGAATGGGATTGGGAGGCACTGTTTTACAGTGGCTTCATTCTTTTCTAGGGGGGCGTACCCAGAAGGTGGTGCTAAGGGACTCCTGTTTGAACTCTGGCCTTTGTCCTGTGGGGTTCCTCAGTTCCCCCATGCTGTTTAACATATACATGACACCACTGGGACAGGTCATCTGGAGTTTTAGAGTGCACTGTCACCTATATGCAGATGGTGCCCAACTCTACTACTCCTTCCCACTTAAAGACAAGGAAGCTGTCCTGACCCTAAACCACTGTCTGTTATCAGTAATTGACTGGATGAGGGCAAACAAATCAAAACTTAATCCAGAAAAGACAGAGGTGCTTCTGGTCAGTTGGAAGGAAGATCAGGGAAAAGGGATCCAGCATGTGAACCTGGATGCCCAAGTATTTGAGGGCCTTTGCACAATTAAATTTTTTTTGCCAACTGCGTATGGACATGGTGGTCATGGTGGTACATGCTTTAGTTAAATCCTGTTTGGACTACTATAATGCACTTTACATGAGGCTGCCTTTGAACAATTTTTGGAAACTTTAGCTGGTACAAAAAGCTGCAACCAGGTTGCTAACTAGGGCTAGCTACAGGGAGCAGACAACCCCCCTGTTGTAGCAGCTCCACTGGCTGCCAGTTTGTTTCCAGGTACAATTAAAAGTCCTAGTTATGACTTTAAAGCCCTTGACAGCTCAGGTCCAGGTTATTTGGCTGGCTGCAGCTCCTTGTAGGAACGCGCCCAGGCCCTGGGATCTTCAGGAAAGGCCCTTCTCTCAGTCCCCCTTCCATCTCAAGCTTGGTTTGTGGGAATGAGAGAGAGGGCCTTCTCAGTGGCTGCTCCTCAACTATGGAACTCCCTTCTTCCCAGGGAAGCTAGAATGGCCCCCTCCCTGTTGTCCTTCCAGCAGGCTTTTAAGAAGGAAGGTTTTTAAGATCAAGTCAGGTGTGGTTTTTAACTATGATTACATTATATGGATTTTAACTGAGAATTTTTTTATGTGGAGCATGGGGTGATGGGTTCTCCACACCCCCGAAAATGATCTCCTGATTCACCATGATGCATGGCAATTCTGGCGGTCTGTGTGAAGAGGTCCTTAGCTCTTGAATTTTGCCACTCTTCCCAGAGAAGGGGTTGGTTTCTTTTTTGGTAAGAGTTAAGATACAGAATTTACATTGACCCATGGATAAGTTGAAACAGATGTTTTGATTAGCATTTCTTGACTCATGCACAAGTATATACAATAAACAAACAGAAACTCTGATTAATCATATCACAAGTCTCTCCAGTCCAGCATTTTTTTATATATAGTTGTCTATACGACGTGCGAAATCGGTCTTCTGCTCACAGAAATTGGTATAAAGAGGTATACTGCCTCTCATATTGGAGAAAACATAAGTTCGTTATGACTAAAAATTACTGTCTCCACCTATGTGAACTTGTTCATTCTCCTTTTTAAAGCCATCTATGGAGATAACTATGACTACAGTTGCAGCTGTGTCATGAATATCTTGCTTGTGTGATTTGTGAAGTAGATCTTCCCTTTATCTGAATATCTTACCCTTCCAATTTAAAGGAGTGGGAAAATGTATCTGTTCTTTTCAGATGTTTAGTTTACTCAAAAATGCAGTTTATTCAGCCCTGTTGCATCTCACTTGCCTCTTCTGTCCTGGAACTTTCTCCCAATGTCCTTTTAAATATTATACAACTCCCTTCTCACCAGGTATAAATCGAAAATACAGTGTAACTCAGCAGCAGTGGTGAGCACTGCTGTTCATAAGACTTCATCATCAGAGACGTGATTGCCTTGTGACAAAAAACAAATTTGACAGACAATAGAGACCACGTCTTATCTCTGCTACAATGATGTGCTTACCTTCTGGAAGATTGTTATACAGAAGTGTGTGGCCTTGGAAAATACAACCAAGAAACTCCATTTTCACTGAAACACCTGCTCATTTTTGTTCTGGCAGACCACTTACAACCTCTACGACCTCTGAGTCTGCTATTGCCTATTATGAGGGAAGGGTGCTAGGCTTTGAAAGACTGAAATAAGCCTGCCTATATCTTGCCCCAGCATGACCAAGCTAAAAGTAATTACCCTGATGTTTCCCAGCCTCTAATTTCATAGCAAAGAGTCCACTGTCTTGTGTATGTAGTGTACGTCATCGTCTTCAAAAGCACTTTGTCTCCCCACCAATAAAATACAGATAAAATTGTCTTCCATTAACACTATAGAGACTGATAACTAAATGTGATGTGTTCCGTTCTCTTCCTATACCAGTCTAAAATGATAATATTACTTTTGAAAGTCTATGAGAATCATCACATGTGTGAAGAATTTATATTAACTTATTTGCATTGTTGTCTATGTACTTACATTTGCACACTTTCCTATTAATTAATTAATTTCCCATGTGCTCTATTTAGATAACTGCTCCATAACACATTTTGTGGAGCTCACAGAAACAGTGCATTAATTAATGTACAATACTACTTTTTTTTTAAAAAAAAGAAAAGAATGAAAACTTAAATCTCAGTTAAATACAAATTTAAAGTACATACACTCAGATGATGGAGTGATCATGGAAGTTTCTGCAATATCAAATCCCATTATATCACTAATGAATTCACATTAGCAATATAAATCTTTACGTATTTAATTCTTAGACACAAGAATAATGTAGAAGCTCTAAAGCTTTTCCATTCAAGGTAAGGTTACAGGGATTATTATGCAAGCTGCTTAAAAAGAAATTTTGACAGGATTTCTTTGGTCAAAAATGAAAACAAACAAACAATTGCATTGATATTTTTATTGAGGATGCTAGAAAAAGTTTAAAGGTATGAGTTCTCATCTGATATTGGAAGCTAAGCAAGGTCAGCTCAGGTTAGTATCTTGGTGAAGGGCCATCTATGAATTGCAGGTGCTATAGTCCATATTTCAGAGGAAGGAACAGGAAAATAATTCATGAGTAGTCCTTGACTAATGCTATGAATTTTTGTGGTTGCCATAAGTTGACTGATGACTTGAACGCATACACACACACGGAGCAATAAAGCTCAAACTCTCACTAGAAGCCAACATTGAAACTGGGGCTATTATGTGAGCATATCATGAAAAAATATGACTCAGTGAAAAAAAATGAATAGTTTCATGCACTAGATAAAAGGGAAGATCACATTACAGGTGCACTAACTCCGTCAAGGAAGTCATAGTCCCAGCCTGAAAGATACAAGTAGAACAGTTGATAGGTGTGGCTCATGGAGGTTTACAATAATGGGATTACCATAAATCAAACTTATTTAAATGTTCCATAACAACAATGGCAAGGTTAAGCGCACTGGTTAAGCGCAAGGCTAAGCGCACTAAGCAATGGACAAGAGAGTGGGACTTAAGTATAAACTTTCGATACTCTGTATTCTCCTTGTGATCTTCCTGAGTGGAAATAGTGTTGATGCAGAATTTAAAAAAGCAAACTGACCCTTTAACGTAAAACCTTTACTGCCATTATGACATCTTGCTTTTATATTTTATCCATGAAGGTCACCAGCAAAACACTTTTATCCCAAGTAGCCTGGCAACTTTAAGGTACAGTTTTAGTTGAGATTATGCTGGACAGAGAAGGGATAAACCTCCCCCCCCCCCCCCCGCCGCCCAATCTGTATTTCTGGTAAGAGTCACCACATGTGTAATTCCTGAAAATTAAAGGAAGGGAGAACCGATAGGGGATTTGACATCATTGGGAGATGGCAATACTTCCTCTTCACTGGACCCTCCAGATGTCCTGTAAAGTAAGAATAGAAAGGATATATAATAAAAAATGATCAGTCTTTAAAGGGGAGCCTTTTGACGGTTGGAGAAATTCATCATGAACTTCCTTGCAACAAGCATGTATTTTCACAGTTTGGGACTTTTTAATTCAAGAAAACCAATTACTCTAAGTTCAGTAACATATAGTTAATAAACACTCTACAAACATATAAGTTATGTATTAAATATATCACACAGTTTAGCTTTTAATCAGTGAGTAAAAGAATGCCAGAACCTTCTTTAGGTTGGTATGCATGAATGCTTTTAGAAGATCTGTAGGTCCAATATAATTCTTCTTCCAAATTGTTTTTCAAAAGAGATTTAATCACATAAGTGAACCATGAATTTACATTTATTTAATGCAAATATGGACTTATTTTATGGCAGCTCACAGGGCAGGGTGCTATGAGAGAAAACTGGGAAAAGGTACTGCTCCAAGACTGATGATCAAGCAAAATGTATCATGCAGTGTTCCTATTCTGCCACATATAGAATTTTTCTGTGTTGATCTCAATCCATATTTGACCATTTTAAAGTTTTGACAAATAAGGAGAAGAGAGGGTGAACATTCTGGCTTTGCTTCTTTCTGATTTTAGCTTCTCTCTTTCTGTAGAAGTAGATTGTAATGAAGAGTCTCCTCTCTCTATGGAGACTCACAACATGGTTTTCTCAAGATTCAAAATCATGTGAGGAGGCTCCATAGATAATGTAGACTCTCAACTATAGAAGATTGCCCTCCACATGCAGAGGGTGATGAAACCTGAAATAGGGGTTGTAGAGCCAGCACATTTCCTATACATGATGTAAGATTCATCTCTACCAGTAGCACCTTATCTACCATGTCATTATTTGCTGACATATCCTTCTGGCACCTACTGTAGTTATGTGGTGAATAGAAAAAAGACAGACAGGTTGTCATGGACTGTAGAATTAATGTAGAGATTTGCAATTTATAATTGATAGTGCGTAAGAGTGAATGCAGAGCTTGTAGTGAAGATATCATATAATGATTTTCTTAGGTCCTCCAGTCATCTTATATCCAAACAAACAAAAAATGAATACTGAGTATGGGATAGTTTCAATGGTGATCATGAATGCTCATACTTCTACAAATGGTGTGCAAGCAATATTCAGAGACATACAATTTTCTATCATCAATCTCTATCTACAAATATCCAAGCAACTGACAAAGAGGGAATAATAAAACAAATAAAATAAAAATAAAAATGATGAATTTTGGAATGTGATTACAGTACTGGAAGAGACCTTTATGGGTCTCATTGATATGTCTATGCATTAACTTAAACCACAGATACTTAACTGAACTACTGTTTATGTGATTTATTTAGCTTTTCAAGTTTACTTTTCTAAACCTTTTTTTTAAAAAAAAAATTAATGGATTATTTTTCAATTTATTTTTCACCCTTTCCCATGATAGTTAATTCAGTATAACCTGTTATCCAACTGGAAACTTTACCCTGGTCATTAATCTTCTCCAGGACTCCTCTAAATTCCTTACTAACAGTCATAAACATGTGTGCATGTTCTTTTATGCCATTTATTGCACTTTCCATTTATGCACTGATTTATTTTCAACATGGACAAGACAGATTTTGCCATGACAGCATCAGGTAACACCTTGCAGCCGTTAAAACGTGGCAACTTCTTAGGACAGATTTGTTTTATTGGAACTATTTTCATGAGAATGTTTATCTCTGTGAACTGAGAGCAAGCAAATGCCAGATTACGTTGGAAACACATTGTCTAATTGTAGCATGATTTTTGTTCCCTATGTTCTGGCAATTTTTATTTTTGCAACTAACAAAATTGCATGATCTGTTTTCAAAGACTGTGATGTTCTCTAATGATTAGTGGAATGAGTAAGGTTAAGGAAATTTTCTTAAAAGTTGACCAAATACCTTATAAATTTCTGTGCTATGCAGTTTAATAACATCTGGATTTCAAATTATGAAGATAAACTTAACATTTTCCTCCACATCCCCCACCCCAAATATAGGGAAAAGTACAAATAATTCAGTGTGAGTGCACACAGAATTCATATGAATTTTCAAAAGCTTGGTGTGTGATATACCCTACATTAAATTGTAGAAAGCTGTGGTGTGAATAAAATTATAAAATTCTGACTGATTATTGTCGAAGTGCTTTTGAAATGTATATATTCAGTTCACTATTCAACTGTGGGATGAATTATCAAATCTACTTTGGACATTAGGCTGTCACTTTTCTAAAGAATCAGAAATACAGGTGTATCTAAAGAATTATTGCATATAGTCTGAAATTACTTGTTGAGAAGGGGCTCATTTCACTTCCAGGACAGAACTAGGGCATAGCCCAGTAGCTCTGTATTGTGTGAAGGGCTCCAGTGATCTCATGTCCTGGCTCCATCCTGGAAACATCCTAGGACGGAGCAAGAACTCAATGTGATGAGGTTCATAATCTTCCCCCATTACTTGTTTCATTCCTGTTTTGCACAGACTTTTAAAAATTTACAGATAATTTCTCGTATATGTTTGTGAGTATTTTGCAGTTTAACACATTTTAAAGCATGCATCAATTGACTAAGTGTGCATTTCAGAAAGTAAGCAGTGTGGTTTGTACAATTTCCACATCATTTTTTCTACAATAATTGAAATCATGATAAAAAGGAAGGAGTTTCATTTTCACTGTGTCGAGTTTTTTCCTCATGACCAAACAGATAATTGGATTTACTATGTGTCCTTCTTAGGAAAAAAATATACTGGGAAAGGATAGATCAGGCCATGTCACTTTTGCTTATACTCACTCATATGTTTGCCCCAGCTCCTTTCTGGATCAATCTGCAAAACACAAAAAGGTTCTCCAAAAGGAGACTTAAATCCATATTAAAATCACTATTATTTAGATTTCTTACATAATGTGCCTTTCTTAACATTTTCCCCTTGAAATACACACCTTAAATTGTATTTTATTCTAAAGCATATAACTTAAATTTTGAAATTTGATAAATACCTACATTAGTGTGAAGAGGGTTTTTGTCCCTCCATAATCCCTAATTGTAGAGGAGTGTAAAAGACATATCAAACTCATGCATACCTCTTGTTGGGAACCATGTGTCTAACTCTCTCAACTTCTGAACTGTATATAAATATGCCTCCTTTTACATCTTCAATGTGACAACTCACACTTGTTATGCAGTGATAAACTGAGTCACACTATCTACACTCAAAAGTACTACATATTCCTATCCGGTATGCAGTGTAGAGGAAAAGAATCACATGCATTGTAAAATTGCATTGTGATTTGTTACAGTTTCCATTACTGAAGAGATGGCTATCATCATAGATATATTTTACAGAGACCTTTATCTTTCATTGACATCAGCAGAGCATCCAGGCAAGCGAGCTGAATGCTATGTTTACATATCCCTTGAATCTTCATTTTGGCATGCTCTGAGTCAAGCCAATTGAAAACAGTTATACAGTATAATCCCCTTATCCACAGATTCAATATTCATGGTTTCAGTTACCCATGCTCCAAAAAATATCCTTCCTATGGGAAGTATTTGAGAGCCTCTCTAGGTTCTCCAGTGTGATTCTATGGTATGCTTCCTATCACTGTTATCCACTCAGGATTTGAAATGTATCTCCCATGGAAACATGTATAATACTGTACTTACTGGAGACACTTAATGCATGGGCAGTATAGACTTGGCAACACTCATGCCAAACACATTTCATGGATATAACTAGAAATGAGGCTACATGAATTACAGCAGTACTAGACCATCTCAGTAGCTCATGGGAAAGGTGAGGCAAGAAAATGACAATTGACATATATTCTCTATAGTTCATCCATTTTCACTCCATAATGAGAATTTCTTAGACATATGTGTCTTGGCAATCAACCTTTCAAAGTAAGCTAATGTTTATCTTCCCCATGGGCAATCACAAAATAAAGCATGCTAAAAGTAAAGGTAAACAAAATCATGTACTATGACAAAATCCTCAACTGAATTTTCACCACAAAGGGGAGCACTTTTCTACAAATATGATTAACATAAAATGTAGTTTGATTCTAAGTGAGAAGGAGAGAAAAGTGGAAGAGAGGCTGAGTCAGCAGTTCAGTCAGTTGTAATCTCAACTTGGAAGATGGAGACTAATTAGAGATAGAAACAATGGCAAGAGAAGAAAAGATGAGGAAAAAAGCACAGAGTGGAAAGCAAGGTCAGACACCACCCTCCAGACAGATAAAAGTTGCTTTATAGAACTTAGGAGTTAGGTAGGAAATGTGATGCCAGCATCAGTCAGGGGAAAAACATGTTGCAGATAGTATGACTTAAGTATGACTTTCTTGCATTGTGGTGAGAACATTGGTCTTCTTGGTGAAGAAGTTGACAAAAATATGGGCATCACCAACAAGGGCCAAAAAAGCACAAAGGGAGAAAATAAATAAGGAACTCTAAAGTGTGTGTGTGTGTGTGTGTATAATCTCAGTTGATTGAATCACGCTGCATACTCAGCAAAGTATGGCCTTCTAATACACTTTGTATTTGGGTGTGAGAGTGGCCAAAATGATGAGAAATTAATTTCTCACCCATTTCACTCTTGTGGCCATAGACTTTAGATACTGAGCTGTGAGGAGATATTTGTGAACTTTCTAGCAATCACCCATTGCAAGTTATTATTCACAAATTACTCAATCCCAGGTGAAACCCGAGAATGTGGACAAGATACTTGGAGGAATGAGGCCCACCACGTCCATCCTAGACCCCTGCCCATCCTGGCTTCTAAAGGAGGCCAGAGGGGGATTGGCTGAGTGGGTTGAGGTGGTGGTGAATGCCTCCCTTCGGGAAGGCAAGATTCCAGCGAGCTTAAAACAAGCTATAATAAAACCGCTGTTGAAAAAACCATCACTAGACCCCACTAAATTTGACAACTTTCGGCCAGTGTCCTATCTCCCCTTTTTGGGCAAAGTCCTGGAACGCGTGGTGGTCTCACAACTCCAGGTATTCTTGGTAGACATGGATTATCTGGATTCGGCACAGTCTGGTTTCAGACCGGGACATGGTACCGAGACGGCCTTGGTCACCTTAGTGGATGATCTGCACTGGGAGCTCGACAGGGGGAGTATGTCCCTGTTGGTGCTGCTGGACCTCTCAGCGGCCTTCGATACCGTTGACCACGGTATCCTTCTGGAGCGCCTCGCGGGGATGGGTCTTGGAGGCACTGTCTTACAGTGGCTCTGGTCATTCCTAGAGGGCCGTTCTCAGAAGGTGTTACTGGGAGACACCTGTTCAACCTCACAACCGTTGTCTTGTGGGGTTCCACAGGGTTCAATTCTGTCCCCCATGTTGTTTAACATCTACATGAAGCCGCTGGGAGAGATCATCCGGAGTTTCGGGGTACGGTGTCATCTCTACGCAGATGATGTCCAACTCTGTCACTCCTTTCCACCTGCTACTAAGGAGGCTGTTGAGGTCCTGAACCGATGCCTGGCCGCTAGGGCTGGGCAGTTTCGTTCGTTAATTTCGTAATTCGTTATTAATTCATTATTTTTGATAACGAAGCGATATTGAACCATTCAGGAGCAACTAAAAAACGAAACGAATTTTTCCAATTCGTTTCGTAATTGTTTCGAAATTGTTTCGTAATTGTTTTGAAATTGTTTCATTATTATTTCGTTATTATTTCCGTATGTCTGGTGCAAGTTTTATAGTCGTTGTTTGTTTTATCAGTGATAAAAAAAATTTATCACACCAACAGTCAACAACAGAGGGAGATGGAAGCTTCAGAAGTTCCCCCTGTCCCATTTGGAGGGTTTTTTAGCGTATGCGCAATCGCGTCTGCCATTAACGAATCGATTCGTTATTGTTTCGAAATTGTTTCGTAATTTCCAAAATTTCATAAATATCGAACTTTTTAAAAGAAAAATTTCGGAATTCTTTTAAATAACAAATGCAAAAACCCCCTAAAAACGAATCGAGTTTAGAAACAAAATTTTCCGTGGTTGGACAGCCCTACTGGCTGCTGTAATGGTCTGGATGAGGGCGAACAAATTGAAATTGAATCCAGACAAGACAGAGGCACTCCTGGTCAGTCGCAAGGCCGAACAGGGCATAGGGTTACAGCCTGTGTTGGATGGGGTCACACTCCCCCTGAAGACACAGGTTCGCAGCTTGGGTGTGATCCTGGAGTCATCGCTGAGCCTGGAACCCCAGGTTTTAGCGGTGACCAGGGGAGCATTTGCACAGTTAAAACGTGTGTGCCAGCTGCGCCCGTACCTTGGGAAGTCTGACTTGGCCACGGTAGTCCACGCTCTGGTTACATCCCGCCTAGATTACTGCAACGCTCTCTACGGGGGGTTGCCTTTGAAGACAGCTTGGAAGCTTCAACTAGTCCAACGCTTGGCAGCCATGATACTAACAGGAGCGGGACGCAGGGAGTACACAACCCCCCTGTTGCGCCAACTCCACTGGCTACTGACTTACTACCGGGCTCAATTCAAAGTGCTGGTGTTGACCTTTAAAGCCCTAAACGGTTCTGGCCCAAGCTACCTTTCCAACCGCATCTTGGCCTATGAACCCACCAGGACTTTGAGATCTTCCGGGGAGGCCCTGCTCTCGATCCCGCCAGCTTCACAAGCTCGACTGGCGGGGACGAGAGACAGGGCCTTCTCGGTGGTGACTCCCCGGCTGTGGAACGCCCTTCCCACAGATATTAGATTAGCACCATCTCTTATGGTCTTCCGCAAAAAAGTAAAGACTTGGTTATTTGTGCAGGCGTTCGAATGATTAGTGCAAGACTGGTAATGACATAGGAATGGAACAATGGACGACGAACCTGGATCATGTTTTTAGTGACGAGACGCTAGTGAATGGTTTCATAGTAATTGTGTATTAATTGTGTATTAGATTAGGTTATTAACTGTTTATATTGGTGTTTGAATTTTGCTGTGTTCTCTGTTTTGTGAACCGCTGTGAATCTCCTTCGGGCTGAGAACAGCGGTATAGAAACAAAGTAAATAAATAAATAAACCTAATGAAGTAAGGGGATAGTCAATTAAGATATTGAGCAGTATGTACCTGTTCAAGATTGTCATACATAGTAGGACAGGATAACAAGGAATTTGACAATGGTCCTCTTGAAAAGATTCAGATGAAATTAGCCACTATTCTATAACTGCAGAACACCTGGCCAAATTAAAGTAAATGCTAAATAAGATTCAATTATCTGGAGAAATCAACCTTTATGATAGGTAGATTATTCTATGTGTCAGTTTGTTGTCTTCCAAATAGGTGGTCAGGTGTGTGGCAAAGGGGATGTACAGGTTTATGAAATGATTGTGTTACGTTAGTGATGCTCATGCAAATTCATGAAGTATTTCATTGCTGGGGTTTGGTATTGAAAGTGCAATCCAGTATGTTAAAGCCTTGGCACAGGTGAAAGCTCTGAAATTCCTATTAGGAATTAGGCATATTTCAGTAAAACATATGCAATGACACAAGTGTTTGAGATGAATAGGAAATTCGGATTTGGATACAATTTCTGTCCTTTTTGGCTGCCCTGGTTTTCTGTTTTTGTACTTAGCAAGCAACTTGTTGTAAGTTTTAATTTGATAGCCAAAAGCACATCTCTTTAAAACACCTGGGAATTCTATCAGTAATAAAACTAATTCTTTAAGGGCATGAATTTTACCACCTGTTATTGATATGTTTTTATTTTATTGGTTATTTTTCCCACACTCCATTTGCTATAGAAGAGACCAGGTGCTAGTTGACTATTTTGATATCCATGGAGTGGTTAATTTCTATGTAAAATTTTGTGTGCATTATTTAATGTAAGATTTGAAGATAAGCAAATCTGTATCCATAGGTACCTCTATGTATCTAATTTGCAGAAACATAATAAAAATAAGATATATCTCCTCTAAGAAACAGAACCTTTAACTCTCTGACAACAACTACTGACATTTATAGTATAGCTCCAGAGGAAAATAATGACTGTAATGTCAAGTCAAATCTACCATTAATATACTTTACTAGGAAAAAGTGAGTGCTAAGGTTCATATCCATAGAATAAAGGACTCATAATTCATAAAGGCCACTATCCCAGCTTACTTCTTAAATATGTTCTCATAAGTAAAACAATAAATGTCATTTTTCTCTTTCTCTGCAGCAACTTAAACATTCCCTTCTTCACGTTTTATGATCTGAAAATGAGAGTGAAAATGAGAGTGCATTCTGAAAAGTATAAAATCATGGTTAGTAGGTATTCCTGTATTTAGTGTTATTTCATTTTACAGATCCTCATACACAGCAGTAGCAGGTTTTCTACTTATTTCTTATCCATGGCAGACAGCGAGTTCCATTTTAGTAGGGTAGAATCTATCCCAAGTTTTGCTTCATGCTTTAAGGAAACTATCCAAAATATATGGCAGACCACATTCCATACTAGATCCCTTAAAGTTTCTATTAAAACCCTGAGCAGATTTTCCATCCTACTGGCATAGAAACCATTATCTATGACCAAGTCATAGTAACCTCATGTGCACTATTATTAAACAAACATTTGAGAATTTAATTTACCCTAGGGATATCAGACAAGCCCTCTTCCTTTTAACAAAAAAAAGTCAAGACGTGGCTTTTTGAGCACACTGCACATATCTTATTTGTAGTGCAAAAAATAATTAAAATGAAGAACAATTTTAACAAATGGGCCTGCTTTTGGCTGATGAGATAGGATTGTTGTTGTTATCGTTGTTGTTGTCGTTGTTGTTGTTGTCATTGTTGTTGTTGTGTGCTTTCAAGTCGCTAAGGTTGACCCTTAGCGAGGGCTGGGTAAATGACCTTGGAGGGCCTTATCTGGCCCCCGGGCCTTAGTTTGAGGAGCCCTGTATACATATAGAGTAGCATGCAATGTAGAAACTATTGCTTCTGACACAACTTTTAAAATGCTCTAACTCATTTAATTCAATTTAATATTTAAATATTTTAATGATATCAAAACATTAATTTTTATCCTTTTCTCATTTTAATGAGAAACTGAAAAATGCTCCAGAGTACATTTCTAAAGTATACAGGTTTCCTCAGTTAACTGAGAAATACTTAATATATTATTGGCATTAACTATATAAAAACAATATTTTTTTAAAAAAAAAAAACCTTGTCGCACTGCAATCTACCAACATCCAGAGGTTCTGTTGTGAAATCCATTGATTCTGTTACTTCATTAAGTTCCATTAGAATATATAAGAGGAAGATAGAATTTTTTACACTCAAGATGTTAATGGCAAAATGTGCTACTAATTGAAGCTTAATAGCACATGTGGAGTTGGGGAAAATCTAGTCTTTGTCACACAGAAGAATGAGAAAGATTTTTTAAAAAATCTTCTGCAGGGTTCAGTGTTATGGAAGTATGGGTGTTATAGTTTTATAAGGTATTTAACCTTCTTTGCCAAAGAGTGTGGATAGTGCACCAAATTACAATTGCCACAATTTATAGCATTGAGTCATAGCAGTTACATTGGTGCCAAACTGCATTGATCTACCATGTAGAAGCAGTGAGCACCCCTAGAAATTTGTGGTGATGGCTGCGTCTCCCAGTTTACCTTACATTCTTTTAAAAATTGCATTTGCCATTCCATCTAATGGTGAAATTTTTTGAAAAAGATTTATTGGGACCTTCAGCAGCAGTCCATGGCAAGAGCAAGCATAAACTATCTGAAACCGTAGCAGATGTTTGGAAGAGATTTGGATACTGTTTTGCATTGTGTCCTATTGTTACACTTATTCATTACATTTGTATATCACTTGTAAGGCAGTATCCAAGATCATGTTTGGAATAAATAATATAAGAACTGATTAGAATAATTTTCAGAATATCAAGCATGTAATATATCTGTAATTCCTAGCCTGCTGTTAGTCTGAATTGATAAGAATGAGTTTTGACTCTTGTTATCTGTTTTCACTTTCATTAGGAAGTGTATAAAGTGACAATTGAAACAAAATGAGAATGGGGTCTGGTAAGGATGGAGAATGAAGACTCGTGGAGTCTAGTCAGGAAACTTATAGCCATATATTCCCTTTTGGAAGGTAATGAATTCGATGGTATTTTAAATAAGACCAGCGAGAATGTGATGCTGTGAATATAGCTGCAATCTTTTTCTGCTTCCCCTTCAGAATTATGTAAAGTAGGCAATGCAAGCTATAAATTCATAGCACAACGGCTCTAATTCAATCCTTTTCACTTTAAGCTGTTTGTGGATTGTGAAATTAGAGAAACATGGCCCAGGGGAAGAATTTTTGCCTTGCATCTTGTAAGTGCTCAGATAAAGCAATTTTTTTATATATTAAAAAAGCCAAGTTACTGAATCTTTCATGGACAGAGCAGAAAGCTGAGGGAAGTGATGCTGGGTGCTAGTATGAGGTTCACTTTTCCTTCAATGATGGCCAAGGCATTTTTCTGCCTGAAAAATGGTGCCTGAAATGGAGCACCAAATGGTGTCCTTCTGAACTACCCAAGTTGATGTATATATTAGCCCAAGCTAGAGAAGGTATGTTAGCACAAAAGATAGGATGTTCTACAGACAACTTTACTTATCCTTGAGAGTCAAACTACCATGATAATAAATAAAAAATGAACAACCTGTTATCCTTTCACACCACACACATCCAGTGTGAGACACCTGTCTTGGTTGACCTAATGGGAGGATTATGTTCATCAGCTCATTATAACACTTCCAAATTCCACTTTACAAAATTTTTTACAACCCATCCAAATGTAAGGTCAACTGTAGCATACTGAAATCAAAAGTGTATATATTTGTATTACACATAAGCAGGAGGCAATGGTTTAAGGATTGGAATAGAACAAGGGTTCAATCTACTCAGTTATGGAAATCCACTTTGTGAGCTTGGGCAAGTCATACTCTGCCAGTTTTTGAGATAGCCTTAGCTTCTCCTAGCAATAATAATCCTCCTCCGGATCAATTTTGCCAAGAAACCCCCATGATAAAGTCACCATAAGTTGGAGTCATCTTGCAGGCAGAAAAACCCACAACAAATATAAACAACAATAAATTATTTGTTCTCATTTTTAAAGCTTCTGATTCAGTTATTCTGCTCAAAAGCTGTAGACCATGGGTAGACTGCATAGAGACATATATCTATCAGAGTATCTGCTTTACATAAAGATACAATTTTTCACTAAGATTCTCTTTAAAGTTAACAATTAGTAATTTCAGCAATTTTTTTCTGCTGTGAGAATGTTTTAACAAACCATACAGTTATTAAAGGCACAATTTGAGACTTATTCTTTATAAAATTTGCATAAAGTTGTTTAGCACATCAAACAACATTTTCTGTGTGCAAAAATAATATTTCAACACAGAAATATTAATTCCTGCACTGAAAAGCTGTAACTGCTATATGCAAAATTTCCACATGGCCGATTTGCATAGAAAATAGTGTTTATTGGGGTAGAAAATAATATTTCCACACATAAATATTAATATGTGTGTGAAAAATGCTGTTTCCCATGTCGACTAACCATATCTGAATTTTTTACAGAACAAACCCCCAAATTCAGCTTCTTTTCTTCAAAAAACATTTTTTGGTGCAGGAATAAATATTTGACATATTATTTTCAATACATAAATGCTATTTTCTGTGGAAAGTAACCATGTGTGATTTTTTGCAGAAGTCTTGAACTGTGAAAATCCAAGTTGGTCCAGTTTTAAAAAAACTTGGGTTTTGATCATTTTAAAAATATTTCCAAATATTTTCCCTTCTAACATTTGAACAGATCTAACACTATGTTCCCATGTTAACTGGCTCCATTCTATGAAATCCTCGGATTTGTATTTCGGTGAAATACATAGAAATGTTACATTTTGCATAGTGACTCCCAGAATCACGGAGGCTAGGGGATTCTGGGTGTTAACCCCCTTGCCCCCGGCAATGACTTTTCCAAGTTCTGTTTCTTGATTTATAAGCTTTCACAGGTTTTTGCTGGTTCCATGCAGTGTCTATAGGGTTTGCATGTCTGTTTATATTATTAAGCAATGTGATTTGGGCCCAGCTGTGCTCTTGTGCTTCCTTAGTGTTTGCTATGTAAAGAACAAAAAACACAATACTGTCCAACCATGCAGAGAAAACCCCTCTGTACATCAAGCCACAGGGTAGGAGAACAAAGAAACAGTGTTGTCATCTGTTCCACACCTCTGGCTGTGTTGGGAGACTTCATGGGGAGGAAGGGAAGGTCATAAAATGTATGGCAATGACTGAACACATTTACACTGGAAGTCATCATTGCAGCTCAGTCTGCAAAAATATCCCATATCCATATGGATTGTGCAGAGTAATTCATGACAAGAAAAGAAAAGAAAAATGAATGTTATTTCTACTGCCATGTTTTCTTCTACTGCTGTGCTTGACATTCCTTCCTTTAATAATGGCATGCTTATTGTCTCACTATGTGTGCCATTTACCAGTGGGTAGCAAATTTGGCCTCAGCATTTCATCAAATAAGACATGTTTTACTGGTTATAATCTCAGTGTTCTTGCTTTAGTATGAAAGACAACAATCTTTCATATGGATTTCTAGCTTCCCAACTTGAATGGCTAGAAGGGCAGTGCCATCAATTAAAAATGCTTCAAAACTTAGATAGTGTGAAATTAGGGGGTGTCGGCATTTTGTTTCTAAAGTTTTACTAAAGTATCATTAGTTAAAAATGTTACTATAATGTAATTTTGTTACCTTTTCATTACAGTACTTGTGCAAGTAGGGAAAATTCAGGGGCTCCTTTCGCCCTCATTTTTACAGCTATTGGGGTGAAACTTGCTACAGTGGTAGAACACATTTACCTTGAATTTTCTATACAATGACTAAAGATAATAGGAGATCATTTCCCCTCCCAACTTACAGAAGTATTTATACATCTTCTGATTTTTGGGAATTTTAAAAAGTTTTGACAGAAATGTTTTTTTAAAGCCACAACACTAGGCTTGTTTGATTTAAAAAAATGGTTCAAAACTTGCTTCAGATGTAGGGGGCACTGGTGGTTCTATTTGAAATTGAATTCCAAAGTTTTTTGGGGGAAAAATCAGAACTTTCCAAAATTTCTGAAACTTTGGAATACTTCGTTAATGGCAGACACGCATGCACAGTAGGAAAAATGCAGAGAAGGCGATACACTTGCTGGAGGACCTATCACCTTCTCCTCCTCCTCCTCCTCCTCCTCTGCATTAACAGCTGAGGCAGGCCTGGAGAGGAAGAGCCCCTCGGTCAGGCTGAAGCTACTTTGCTTGGCTCCTGCTGCCAAGCTTCAGCCTGACGAGGGGCTCTTCCATTCCAGGCCTGCCTCGGCTATCAATGAAACCCCGCAAAATGAGCCCACGTGGAGATAGGCTTCTCCCCTTGTGATCTGCCTTAAATCCAGCCCCATTCGACCCCCCAAGATGTCTTCACCATTGGGTTTTCTGGAGACATTTCCAGCACCGAAATTATACATGGAGGAGTAACCAAAAGGCAGTCTAATCCTTTAATAAGGTTGGAGACAAACTTGACTGAAAAGGCAGAGAGAAAGTGGGGACTGACTGGGAGGAAAGGAAAGGAAAGGGAGGGAGGGAGGGAGGATAAAGAAAGGAAAGGAAAGTAAGAGAAAGAAGAAGGGAACAAAAATGAAGGAAAGGAAGAAATAAAGGAAATAAGGAAAGAAATTAGTTAGGGAAAGAAGAAGGGAAGGGCAGGAAAAAAGGTGAAGGAAGGGAAGAAAGTGAATGAAAGAAGGAAAAGAAAGGAAAGGAGAAAAGGATAGGAATAAGGGGAGGGGAGGGGAGGAAAGGAGGTGAAGGAAAGGAAGAAAGTGAAAGAAGGAAATAAGGAAAAGAAATTAGGGAAAGAAGAAGGGAAAGGCAGGAAAAAAATGTGAAGGAAGGGAAGAAAGTGAATGAAAGAAGGAAAAGAAAGGAAAGGAGAAAAGGATAGGAATAAGGGAAGGGGAGGAAAGGAAAGGAGGTGAAGGAAAGAAAGAAAGTGAAGGAAGGAAAGAAGGAAAAGTAAGGAAAGGATAAGGAGAAAGAGAAAAAAGAGGGGAGGGAATAGAAGGGAAAGAAAGTGAACTAAGGAAGGAACGGCTGGGCTTCAGCCTTCTTTAACTCTCCTTCTCCTCCTGCTCATCATCTGTTAATGTGGAGGAAGAGGAGGAGGAGGAGAAGGAGGAGGAGGTGATGCGGCAATTTGGAGAGTGTATCACGTCCTCTGCATTAACAACTGAGGCAGACCTGGAGTGGAAGAGCCCCTCAGTCAAGCTGTAGCCTGGCCGTTCCTTCTGCTAATGTAAAGTGTCTTTAATAGATGCTTTTATCAGGTCTTCTTGAGGTAGCGTGGCTCACAGTACATTTATTTTGTTTTTCATAGGGCCCTTCCACACAGCCACATAACCCATAATATCTGCTTTTAACTGGGTTATCTGAGTCCACATTGGCCTATATTCCAGTTCAAAGCAGAAAATGTGGGATTTTATGTTTCCCCAAGGAAATTATTAGATTAAGAGATTTCTTGTTTCCAAAAGTACAACTTGAAACCCCAAGCAGAGAAAGGGTGCTCCAAAATGGAGTTTTGTTTCCCCCCCAAGGATTAGCAGATTATAGGAGATTTCTTGTTCCCAAAAGTATGTGTAACCCATACAGACAAAGGGGGTTCCTTAGTTGTATTTTGTGTGGTTTCCCAAGGAAATTATTTGCTCCCAACCCTGTCCTTTCTTTGCTATGCAATGGTGTGGCACCTTTCCCACCCAAGCAGCCTGCCCTCGTCCCTTTCCCTTTGCATCCCCAGCTCGCAATGAGTCCACAAGGCACGTGTGCCGTGCTGAAACCCCACCCCTCCCCACATGGTTTCCCCTAATTGGTTGGAGGCAAGCATCCCAGCATGCAAGCTGCTGCTTGCCTCCAAACACCGGGTCTTTTCCAATTTACTTTCTAAGTCAGAATAAAGATGATGACAGTGGCTTTGAAATGGCAAGGGAACTTCGGGGTTCCCAAATCGCTTCAAAATCGCTTCAAAAAGGAATTTGATCCGAATTTAATCTGAATTACAAATATTCTGACTGAACCTAACCATGCCTATACAACACCTATCACATTGAATGTCTCTCATATTAGCCAACAGAACTTCAATTTAGCGATTTCTTCACAATCCAGCACAGAGATTTACTTACTAGAAGTATAAATCCTACTTTTTGCAGATTCAATAATTTATTGGAACTCTTGCTGGTTGCTGCTACAGAGGGACAAATCTCTCCCCTATCCTGATTCGGACTTTCTGATGCTGAGCAGAATTCTGGGAAATGTAGTTTAGGGCAGGGCCTTTTGAATTCTCTGGCAGAGAGCTCCTCGCCTTCCCAAACTACATTTCCCAGAATTCTGTGCTTTTTCAGTCTCTTTCCGAGAAAACTCTGTTTTCTCCCTGCTGCTTCTCTCTCCTAATGGCTTGAGGCTTTCCTCTTTAATAGCTTTCCTCTTTAATTTAAAGAGGAAAGACAGCCTTTTTTGCTTGGCTTTGCTTCCTTGTGTTGAAAATGAAACTGACTTTGGGAGGCTTCAGTGGTTTACAAAATTGAAACAAAAAGTATCTGGTAAGTTTTGATTCTAAAGCTTTTGGCACGGGCCATGCCCATGAATCAGATATTGTGTCATAAGCATGAATTTAACAAATTTGATACAACTTACAACAACTAATGAAAAAATTGCACAATTCACAAATGATTCCTATTCATCCTTGAGAGAAGTGGAGTGCTGCAGGATTTCTCTCTTGCTTCTGATGTTATTCAACTTTTCTTTTTAAAAAAAGACTCAGATTATGGAATACAAAATTTACAAAGATTAAAAGAGGTAGATGATCACACCTTCGAGTTACAAAATCATGATTCAAAAAGACCTTAATAGATTGGAGAGTTGGGGCAAATCTGACAAGATGAATTTCCACAGGGATAAATCTAAAGCAATGGATTAAATCCTTGTGCTTGCAGGAATGAAGACCAAAAGGTCAGCGGTTTGAATCTGGGGGGAGCAAGATGATAAACTGTAGATGCATACAACTTAATTATTTAGGTAATATGTTTCTATAATGTTTTTTAATGTTATGATCATTTCTGAAAATATATCAATCTAATATAATGCGACATGAGAAACGGAGAATGCCTTAGATTTTTTGTCATTAGTCAATTGATAATTTTAGCCTTGTCTGGGGATGGGGTAGGATGAGGTAGCAGGAAGACAACTTGTATTATAAGCAGCTAATTATGATTTATTCTTATTTTACATATGAGGTGATACAATATTTATTTTAAGCCAGTGGGTTGCATTTGATCCCAAAGTCTATGGTTCACTTCCTGCCTCCTGTTCTTGAATTTCTCTGTCAACTAAAGGAGCAGTAATTGCTGCTCTCTATTGTTTACATTGGTGTAGAAGCTGCAATCCAATTGAGGGCCTTTTGGACAGTGGTGGATAAGCCTTCTCCTACTCTGTTCTGGTTTGGAGACAACAGTCTGGTCATCATGGAATTAGAGATTCCATTAGGAGGCAGCTTTAATCTTGCTTTCCTTCAGCAGCTGACTCTTCCCAACCTGGTGATGTTGAACAGGATGAGTAAAAAGGGTTGCAACAAACCGGACCCTCCCACCTGATGTCTGTGTGTACATGCTACTGTGAACATTCATGTGTGTGTTTTTATGAAGTCCCTACTCATGTGGATATACAGGTAGTCCCTGGGTTACAAACATCCAACTTACAAATGACTCATAGTTAAGAATGGGGCTGAGACAACATGAAGCGAGAGAAATCTATCCCTAGGATGGGAAAGTCACTCCTGAAAGAGTTATCATGGAGTAAAGATGTTTCAATGTAAGCTTCCTCACCAGTCCTTGTTTCCACAAAATCCAATAGTCACAGGAACAGAATGTGACGTGAAATAATCTGAATAGGGGAACAGACAGCAAAACAAATACTAACTAGAGGGACACACACACACACAGATAACACTTAAAATGCACCTGTTCTGATGTATAAACAATTTCAACTTAAGAACAAACCTACAGAACCTATCTTGTTCATAAATTGGGGACTGCCTGTACTTGGTAGGTGTGTCAGGGATGTGCACTCTAGTTTTAAACTATTGAAAACTCAGTACTTCTCTAATCTGGAAAAATGCATAATGATCTATTAATCAATTTAATGCCACTATCTACAACTAGATATTTGTCACCATGCGAGTCAACATTCTGACTGGTATAAATCAGAAACAGACATTGAACTAAAAAATCTGGTCATATCTATTGATTCCTTTCTACATATTCATGATTTTGTTAACAAATCTCCTAAAGACTGGATATTTTCATCTCAAGAACTTTTGCCAACATATTTTAGAGGCATTTATAATGGTAGGAAAAAGCAGTGGCTTGACAAAAAGTAAGAGATGATTAAAATCCTGTGTGTGTGTGCCCTTTATTTAGAAACAATGATCAGCATTCTAAGTATTGCTATAATATAGCTTTAATATAGGGTTAACAAAGGATCCGGTCTTAGTTAGGATCTATGGACCTCTCATTACAGATCTCTAAATGCCATGTGCAAAGTTGCAGATGCTTCATTTTAACTACCATGCTCTCCCATGCTGTGATGTTTTCCTTGTTTCCATGTGCAGGTCATTCTGCATATTTCCCACAGAATTCCCGCAGAGGACCTTTGACACGTTCATGAAGTTACAAAAACATTTGGATGAGCCAGCCTTTTAAAACAGTATGGATAAACATTCCAAAATCATACTGAGTAAAACAATATGAAAAGGAACAGACACACACAGATGAACACACATACACAAACCTGATTACCTTTGTAAATAACGTGCCTTTTCATTTTCCCTATTGTAAGCTATTTTCATGTGGTGCCCTGATGCGTGCGAGTGACAACTCTAAATGACATTTCCAAAAACGAATGTTGCTATGCTAGTGCAGTACCCATGAGGTCCAAAGATAATATATAGGGCAGTACCACATGTTTTTTCAGTCTGTTCTGGTGACCTAGTAACAGTGCAATGGGAGGCCTGACTTCAGCAGCTTGGTTGTTTTCTCTGAATGACAGGAGATGGCAAGGATTGGACTGGGGGACATGCTCAGTGTCAAGGGAAGACCGCAGCAACAGTTTGCATCCTGGAATGCATATTAAGATGACATGGAATAGTATATAGAGCTGCCAGAATGAAGGGTAGTATCCTCCCCAGAGCTCAAGGTCTTTTTTTTCTTCTTAATGGGACATGATGAGACATGCCATCTCTATATTGACTAAAGACATATGAATAATGATTTCATCTCTTTATACATATTTCAAAGAAATTTGTGACTATTCCTCATATTGTTTATTGATCCTCACTTCCACACACAAAGATTACTTAGCAATTTGATTCTATGTCTATGTGGGTATATATTTTTTTCTACTGACTAAAGACTTATGCAAGACATAGTTCATGGTATGTTGGATAAACTTGGCTGAAACTTGGGCTAAATAACTCTTCCATGGAGCTATTCATTTATCCATTCTGAAGTTTTGACTCCATCTGCTGATGCCAGAGAAGATGGGCAAGTAAGAATGTTTCCTTTTATCTCAACTGTCTCACTTCCCAGTTGTTCCAAAATGGTTTTAAATACAAATATATAATGACTTGGAGGAGGGCAAATGTGGTCCCTATCTTCAAGAAGGGAAAAAAAAGATGACCCAAACAATTACTGTCCAGTCAGCTTCACGTCAATATCAAGCAAGATTCTGGAAAAGATTGTAAAGGAAGTGGTCTGCAAACACTTAGAAACAAATGCGGTCATTGCTAATAGTCAACATGGATTTATCAAAAACAAGTCATGCCAGACTAATCTGATCTCTTTTTTCGATAGAGTTACAAGCTGGATAGATGCGGGGAATGCCGTGGATGTAGCATACCTGGATTTCAGTAAGGCCTTTGACAAGGTCCCCCATGGCCTTCTGGCAAACAAACTAGTCCAATGTGGGCTAGGCAAAACTATGGTTAGGTAGATCTGTCATTGGTTAAGTGAATGGACCCAGAGGGTGCTCACCAATGCTTCCTCTTCATCCTGGAAAGAAGTGACGAGCGGAGTGCCGCAGGATTCTGTCCTGGGCCCGGTCCTGTTCAACATCTTTATTAATGACTTAGATGAAGGGTTAGAAGGCAGGATCATCAAGTTTGCAGATGACACCAAATTGGGAGTGATAGCCAATACTCCAGAAGACAGGAGCAGAATTCAAAATGATCTTAACAGATTAGAGAGACGGGCCAAAACTAACAAAATGAAGTTCAACAGTTACAAATGCAAGATATTCCACTTAGGCAGAAAAAATGAAATGCAAAGATACAGAATGGGGGAAGTGTGGCTCGAGAGCTATACGTGTGAAAAAGATCTTGGAGTCCTCTTGGACAACAAGTTAAACATGAGCCAACAATGTGATGCGGCAGCAAAAAAAAAAAAAGCCAACGGGCTTTTGGCCTGCATCAATAGGAGTATAGTGTCTAGATCCAGGGAAGTCATGCTTCCCCTCTATTCTGCCTTGGTTAGACCACTTCTGGAATACTGTGTCCAATTCTGGGCACCACAATTGAAGGGAGACGTTGACAAGCTGGAATGTGTCCAGAGGAGGGCGACTAAAATGATCAAGGGTCTGGAAAAGAAGCCCTATGATGAGTGGCTTAAAGAGCTGGACATGTTTAGCCTGAAGAAGAGAAGGCTGAGAGGAGACATGATAGCCATGTATAAATATGTGAGAGGAAGTCATAGGGAGGAGGGAACAAGCTTGTTTTCTGCTTCCCTGGAGTCTAGGACATGGAATAATGGCTTCAAACTACAAGAAAGGAGATTCCATCTGAACATGAGGAAGAACTTCCTGACTGTGAGAGCTGTTCAGCAATGGAACTTTCTGCCTCGGAGAGTGGTGGAGGCTCCTTCTTTGGAGGCTTTTAAACAGAGGCTGGATGTCCATCTGCCGGGGGTGCTTTGAATACAATTGCCCTGCTTCTTGTCAGAGGATTGGACTGGATGACCCATGAGATCTCTTCCAACTCTATGATTGTATGGTTGTATAACTTTATGATTCTATGACTTGAACACAAAACATTCATGTCAGGACATAATGTATAGATAAAAAAAAACATCAAATCATCCGGGCGTCCCATGGGTAACATCCTTGCAGACGGCCAATTTTCTCACAACAGAAGCAACTTGCAGTTTCTCAAGTCACTCCTGACACAACAAAAAATAAATAAAAAAATGTATAGAGCTAAACTCAAAATTAATCTCACTCAGAATAGACCCAGTGAAATGAGTGGAACTCATTAATATTTGAGAAACTTAAATTCAGTTGCTTTCTTCAAGAAAATGCAAAGCAAATTAATTTCGCCCCCATATCTACATATAACTTTTTTGTAGTGCTTGAGTCCAATAACTCACATTGTCTCTAGGCATGAAGAATCTAAATTTACAATGGCCATTCAAACCTAAACTATGCATACTGATTCTCTGTAAATCAGGATTAGAAATCATTAGGTTCTCCAAGTGATGCTGGAATGCACTCCCCAGCATTCCTCACTACTGGCTATCATGATGTGAGTTGTTGAGACATGCAGTCCTACAACATATGGAGGGCCACATTATTTCCACTCCTGCTTTAAATGGCTAGGTGTTAGAGAAGCATTCTTCATCTTATTTCATGCTGGCCAGTTCCAAAAAAGAATTTTCTGCACTTTTTTTAAAAAAAATGGTGATTCCATGTTGGTTTGTGTCTGTATGACAAAATCCGGTTTCCGGTTATGGCGGTCAGCAGCGGCAACGCTGAGCTGCGCTAACAAAGGAACAAAATCCTAGGAAATCCTAGGGAACCCCCCTCCCTGACCACCAAATTAAGGAGGGGTGAGAACAACACTTAGCACGGGTGCGCTGAGCCCGAAAAAGTCGAAAAACTCGAAGAACTAAGAACTAAGGAGCCGAGAAGAGGGGACCAAGAGGAGGAGGCGAAGGTAGGAAGGGAGCGCCGCCATTGCAACGCGGCCGGCTTCCCCTTAAGAAAAAACTACCAGCATTGTTGACCCTCTGGCAAGGACCGGCCGACTGCCGGGTCGAGCTGCTGCGTCCGACTCCGGCGCTGGGCCTCCGCCGCCACCTGGCCCGCCGCCGCCGGCCGACCGGGCCGATGTAAAACTCGTCGCGGCCACCATCTTGCCGCGCTGCTCGGGCCCTGCCGCTTTGCTGTTGCGGCCGGGGGGGAGACGCGCCGCGGAGGAGACGCGCCGCGAGAAACGCGCAGCTGCTGGCTTCCCCCTTGGGAAAGGACCCCCCAACATTGTGGACCTTCCGGTGAGGTCTTGGGCGGCTGCCTGGCCGAGCGGCCTGTGCCTGACTCCGGTGCCGGGCGCTGGGCCTCCGCCGCCGCCTGGGCCGCCGCCATTGGCCGACCGAGCCAAAGTAAGACCTGCCGCGGCCGCCATCTTGCCGCGCTACTCGGGCCCTGCCGTTTGCGGTTGCAGCTGAGGGGGAGACGCGCCGCGGAGGAGACGCGCCGCGAGAGTCCCGCCGCGGCCGCTAGTTTGCCGCGCTGTTTGTTCCCTGACGCTTGCAGTCATTTGGCATAGGAAGGCTGCTGGAGGAGGCCGCTGGCGTAGGAGGCAGCTGGGAGACCAAGAGGCGAGGAAGCCGACATTGTACAGCGGAGGAGTGAGTGGGACCGGAGTGAGTGGACCGGAGCCGCGAATCACTCGTCTGGCTGGGCCTCCATTGCGGGGACCCTGCCGGGCGGACCGCCACGCTGCAGGGGCTGCACGGGCCAGACCCTGGTCATTAGGCCTTACTACCTCACCATCTGGGCCTGTTTCTTCCCTCCCTCCCTCCGCTGGGCCGCTGGGCCTTCGTCGTTAGGCCCTGGTCTTCTAGGCCTTGCGGCCCTATCATCCGGGCCTGCTCTTCACCCTGCCTCACCGCTGGGCCGGCTAGACTCCGGCCACCTTGGTCCACCAAACAACCTCGCCGCCAGGCCCAACTCCGCCTGAGCCTTCACCAACCCCGCCTATCCGCCTGGGCCCTTACCTCCACCATCACCTGGGCCCTCACCATCGAGCAAGCAGCGGAGAGCTCTTCTCTGGGGCTGACTTTTATTGTGTTGTTGCGAAGACCTTGTACTGATCGATATTGTGCAGACCGATATTGTGTAGTTCTTGTTGTGTAGACCGCTCTCTGTGTTGACCGACAGTGGGTTGCCTGTTGTGCAACTTAGCTGGATATAGACCAACTGGGCTGACCACCGCCGTGTTGACCATCTCCGGAGGACTAAGTGATCCATCCGCTATCTTTCATCAGTCGTCTATAGATTACATCTGAATCACAGCACTTTTACCAACCGCTAATCTCTTTAATTACTGTGTTTACATACTGCGAACATTACACGTTACAGTTCCTTCTCTACCTTTGCTGCTAATTGGTAATAAGAGCGTAATATAGCACTTAAGGCGCCTGCTTCTGCTGCCAACTGTCTTGCACTTGCCCCTTTCCCGATCCCTCCTGCCGCACTTTAGTAATATTGAGGGCTAGTTTTTGGGTTTCTTGTCGCACTTTAAGATCTTGCACCTTATAAATCGCCCTAGTGGCTCATAGTCGTGGAGTTTACTACTGTTGCACTTTAAGACTCTAGCACTTTAGGTATCATCTTACTTCGTGGCTAAAACGGTTACTACTTTGTATCATTACCATCATACTGAAGTGTACTGTTTTCATCCATGTGGTCCCCCACCCTCCTTTGTATACTGTCCATGATATTACTGACTAGTGAGGGGGGCAGGGGAGGAAGTGGGCTGGAGCCCGTGAAGAACAATGAGGAGGGGAGGGGGGATAAAGAAAACCAAGGTAATTGGCAAAAAAACCCGCCAACAATCCAAACAACTAACGAAACAGAGACTAAGTCCTTGGTCATGGACTGCGGCACGGAGGAGGGGAGGTGTTCCACTAGCCGAGGGGCCCCCATAGAGGTCGTGGTGGGAAGGAGGAGATGCGGAAAAAGGAGACCTCAAATTCGGCTTAATTCGGACCGTTTATCTACATTAACAATCCCAAACCGGTCTCCTAGGGTAAATTGGTGTAACCAGGCTGGCGGGCCCTCCGGATTGAAGGTGGTGCTGCTGAACGCCAGATCTGTCAACGGAAAAATGACCTTTATCCAGGACTTAATCCTGGATGAGCGGGCAGATCTGGCGTGCATCACGGAGACCTGGCTGGATGAAGCTGGCGGAGTAAATCTGACCCAGCTTTGTCCTCCAGGTTTCTCCGTGCAGCACCAACCGAGATTCGGAGGTCGGGGAGGCGGGGTCGCAGTGGTCTATAGAGATTCCATCCATCTGACCAGGTGCCCCATCCCGCAGACCACACATTTTGAATGCGTCTACCTGAGGGTGGGTGACCGGGACAGAATAGGGATTCTGCTAGTGTACCGTCCACCTCGCTGCACTACAGTCTCCCTACCTGAGCTAGCGGGGGTGGTCTCGAGCCTGGTGTTGGAGTTTCAACAGCTTCTTGTGCTGGGAGACTTCAATATCCATGCCGAGGCGACCCTCACAGGTGCGACTCAGGACTTCATGTCTGCCATGGCAACCATGGGGCTGTCCCAACTAATATCTGGCCCCACTCACTGTGCTGGACACACATTGGACTTGGTTTTCTGCCAGGGATGGGAACAGGGTGGCGGTGTGGAGGAGTTATCCATCTCTCCGTTGCCATGGACCGACCACTTCCTGATCAGATTTAGGCTCACTGCGCCCCCTAACCTCTGCAAAGGTGGAGGACCCATTAAGATGGTCCGCCCCAGGAGGCTGATGGATCCGAATGGATTCTTGACAGCTCTTGGGGATTTTCCCACCACCTCGGCAGGTGACCATGTCGAGGCCTTGGTCGCTCTCTGGAATGGGGAGATGGCCAGGGCAATTGACATGATCGCTCCGGAGCGTCCCCTCTCAAGTAGCCGAGCTAAACCAGCTCCTTGGTTTACTGAGGAGCTGGCAATGATGAAGCGAAGGAAGAGGGAACTAGAGAGCGTGTGGCGTTCGGATCCGAGCGAGTCAAATCGAGCACGGTTTGTGTCCTTTCTTAGGGCATATGCCGTGGCAATAAAGGCCGCAAAGAAAACCTTCTTTGCGGCCACTATTGCGTCTGCAAAGAACCATCCGGCGGAGTTGTTTCGGATTGTCAGAGGTCTTTTAACTCCCGCCACCTCAGGCGGGAGCCCTGACAATTCAGTCACGCGCTGTGAAGCATTTGCTCGGTTCATTGCAGACAAAGTCGCCTTGATCCGTTCTGGGCTGGACGCTGCGTTAAATGCAGTCTCTGAGGATGTAACAAGAGCACCTGCTTGTCCAATTTTGATGGATTCTTTTCAGTTTGTGAAACCCGAGGATGTGGACAAGATACTTGGAGGAATGAGGCCCACCACGTCCATCCTAGACCCCTGCCCATCCTGGCTTCTGAGGGAGGCCAGAGGGGGATTGGCTGAGTGGGTAACAGTGGTGGTGAATGCCTCCCTTCGGGAAGGCAAGATTCCAGCGAGCCTAAAACAGGCTATTATAAAGCCGCTGTTGAAGAAACCATCACTGGACCCCACTAAATTGGACAACTTTCGGCCTATTTCCAATCTCCCCTTTTTGGGCAAAGTCATGGAAAGCGTGGTGGCCTCACAACTCCAGGTATTCTTGAGAGACACGGATTATCTGGATTCGGCACAGTCTGGTTTCAGACCGGGACATGGTACCGAGACGGTCTTGGTCGCCTTAGTGGATGATCTGCGCCAGGAGCTAGACAGGGGGAGTGTGTCCCTGTTGGTGCTCCTGGACCTCTCAGCGGCCTTCGATACTGTCGACCACGGTATCCTTCTGGGGCGCCTTGCGGAAATGGGTCTTGGGGGCACTGCTTTGCAGTGGCTCCAGTCATTCCTGGAGGGCCGCACCCAGAAGGTGTTATTGGGGGACTCCTGTTCTACACCACAACCTTTGACTTGTGGGGTTCCACAGGGTTCCATACTGTCCCCCATGCTGTTTAATATCTACATGAAGCCACTGGGTGAGATCATCCGGAGTTTTGGGGTGCGGTGTCATCTGTACGCAGATGATGTCCAACTCTGTCACTCCTTTCCACCTGCTACTAAGGAGGCTGTCGAGGTCCTGAACCGGTGCCTGGCCGCTGTAACGGTCTGGATGAGGGCGAACAAACTGAAACTAAATCCAGACAAGACAGAGGTACTCCTGGTCAGTCGCAAGGCCGAACGGGGTATAGGGTTACAGCCTGTGCTGGATGGGGTCGCACTCCCCTTGAAGGCGCAGGTTCGCAGCTTGGGTGTGACCCTGGACTCATCGTTAAGCCTGGATCCCCAGGTTTCAGTGGTGACCAGGGGAGCATTTGCACAGCTCAGGCTCATGCGCCAGCTGCGCCCGCATCTCGGGAAGTCTGACTTGGCCACGGTGGTACACGCTCTGGTCACATCCCGCCTTGACTACTGCAACGCTCTCTACGTGGGGCTGCCCTTGAAGACGGCCCGGAAGCTTCAGCTGGTTCAGCGCGCAGCAGCCATGTTACTAACTGGAGCGGGATGCAGGGAGCACACAACGCCCTTGTTGTCCCAGCTCCACTGGCTGCCGATTTGCTACCGGACCCAATTTAAGGTGCTGGTTTTGGCCTACAAAGCCCTAAATGGTTCCGGCCCAAAATACCTTTCGGACCGCATCTTGGCCTACGAGCCCACGAGGACCTTGAGATCGTCTGGGGAGGCCCTTCTCTCGATCCCGCCTGCCTCACAGGCACGTCTGGCGGGGACGAGAGAGAGGGCCTTCTCGGTGGTGGCCCCCCGGCTGTGGAACACTCTCCCTGCAGACATCAGACAGGCGCCCTCCCTTATGTCCTTCCGAAAAAGCCTCAAGACATGGCTGTTCGAGAAGGCATTTAATTAAGTGCTACAATAATGTGGTAAAGATGACTGGAATGGAACAAGGAATATGAGATTGGTTATGATTCCACTATGAGACGAAGCGGATTATTTAGTGTAACTTTGTAATTGTTGTATTGTTAATATGTTGTTTGTAATTGCCTTTTTGTAAATTGCCTTTTACATGTGTTGTACACCGCCATGAGTCGCCCTAAAGGGCTGAGAATGGTGGTTAACAAATGCATCAAATAATAAATATGACTAGTTGAGTTGACATTGGTTAAATAATGCCCCAAGCATATCTGCTAATAGAAGCTCTGTTGATTTCAACATGTTCCCTGCTGGAATAAATGGTATCAGGATCAAACTTCACAAAGGACTCCCCAAAGGTCAAAGCTTATGGCTAGGGGCTTTGGTTGGAATATTATTGTTAATACCACCCTAGATTCAGAAAAAACAAATAAAAATATTTCACATTTCTGCTTTAATAAGTTTGAGAGCTTGAAGGGTAGGTTAGAGTTACATGTTCATTTCCTGGATTCAGCTGAGATACAATGTGCAACAGGGTGAGAAAAACCTTGTCTTGTTCGTCAATGCTGCTTTTAAAGGTTCTCCATCTCCAATTAGGGATGCTCCAGATATATTGGATTGCAGGTCAACTAAACCCTGATGATTCTAATGGGAGATGTATTCCAGTGTACCTGTCTGGAGGACACTCATTGGACATCTTCACAAATTTTGTAATTCTTCATAAATTTTGAAGGAATTAACAAGTATATTTTTAGAAATATTCTTAGTTCTTGGGGGGGGGGAGACTTAAAGAATTATTCACATTTCAGGATTTATTATCTGGAAACATTTGTACAGAATATTTGTATACTTGCTATTTTCTGCACACACAAACACATACACACACAAAATGCATGGATTTTGTGCAGAATATGTCCTAAAATGTGAAGATTCTCATCAGTCCAAAATTCTCATCTGGGTTTCTCCACACCTAAGAAACACTTTTAAAGCCATTTTGAATAATTTCAAAGAGCTTTCTCATTCTTGCTCTGTAGGCATTAATGCACCAGACACATAGACAGCTGTCAAACTATCATCTGGACTTTCTGCTGTACTCAAGTCACTTTGATGAATTTATTTGCAGCTCATGAATGAGTGCCCATGTGTCACACTGTCAAGTGAGAACCGAGAAACCATTTTGGCACCTCCAAATGGAGCTTAACCCTAAGGGCATGATTTCAAATTGTGGTGCTATTTCAGTGATATGTATGAATACCTAGCAGTGCAGCTCATTTTAAGATTCAGTAAAAGGGACTTGGGGATTTAAGAATGTGCCTGGAGGAAGATCGTAGAAACTGCCTGTGGTCCAGGCATGCCTAAAGCAAAGAAACATAATAAAATGACAGCAATATCCCTGATGAAATAATACAAAGGAAAAAAGAGAAAGGCATACTCTGGTCAAGACAATGTACTTTAAATGCATACACTGATTAACAGTTGTATCTGCCTTGGAATAAGATTTTTTAAAAATAAAGAGAAAATGAAAGAGCTCTGAAGCAGGCGTAAATGTAAAAGATATTCAAATAAATTACACATGGGAGGAACAAATGGGATGGATTTGACTTCCAAAAAATGTAACAAACTGAATACTCAAGAGTAAAAAATAGAAAACAAACAAACAAACAAAAACTAATCTAATCCAGCTAATCCAGTATGTTTTTTTTTCTGAAATAGACCAAATATATACTAGAAGTTTAAGTTTATTAAGAAGCCCCCGGTGGCACAATGGGTTAAACCCTTGTGTTGGCAGAACTGAAGACCGACAGGTCTCAGGTTCGAATCCAGGGAGAGTGCGGATGAACTCCCTCTGTCAGCTCCAGCTCCCCATGCAGGGACATGAGAGAAGCCTCTCACAAGGATGGTAAAATATCAAAACATCCAGGCGTCCCCTGGGCAGCGTCCTTGCAGATGGCCAATTCTCTCACACAAGAAGCAACTTGCAATTTCTCAAGTCGCTTCTGACATGAAAAAAAAGTTCATCAAAAAAGTCCTGTTTTTCAGTTTCATTTTTTACTTCCCCCATTCCATTTACTAGGAAATTTCCAAAATTGGGAGGGAGCAAATACTATTTCATGATCCGACAACCAGAAGTTCAGTTCTCACTCCGGGAAGATCTGACTCATTGGTGACACGAGGGAACTGGCAAGGCTCCTCCTTCTGTCATTTCATGGCTATCAGGATGAAAATAACCACACTTGGAGGACACATTTATGACTACAAGCCTCCCCACCCAAGTTTCAGAATGTTTGGGTCATCCACTGATTTTTAGGATTCAAAAAAAAAATTCTGGTGCAGGAAAACTCATAAACGCCCTCAGATGCACACTCACCCACTCCTCCCTAACAAATTTAGTAAAATAAAAGGACTATCAGAAACATATTAACTAAGAAAAGTTAATGCAGAAGAAAAAGGTTTGAATTTTCAAAAAGTTATCCCTGAAGCACTAAGAAGCAGTGATAGCACTGAGATAGAACATGGAGCTAACTAGCACATGATCGCTCTCAAATTCCAGAACACCAGAGAAAAATAGAGGAGCTTGCCCTGGTCTATATATAGACCATCTTTGCACAAAGGCACACAATCTACTTTCTTCCTCTGATTGGCTTTGGTAATGCTAACGGGGAAAAATCTGTGAATGGGCCAAAGATGAGCTGCCATGTGGTCTGTAATGCCCCCCCCCCCACACACACACACACACACACAGAGAGAGAGACCTGTCCAGTTTCCAGAGGTTCGGCTGCCAGGTCACCCAAATCCGGCATTGCAAAATGGTACTGTGCACGCCCATAATAGATACCTCCTGGAATAGCCCCAAGCAAGTAATAGAACAGGAGTTTTAATTAAATGTTGAGGAGCAGGTGCCCAACCAAATAATTTCCATAAGCAGTGGTTCCCAAACTTTTTTTAACCAAGGCCCACTTTGACCAGAGACCACTTGACTAGGGACCACTTTGATCAGGGACCACTCTCCAAAAGGGTCAGGGCTGGTCAGCTCTGCGGAATGGAGCAAAAATGAAAAAAAATAAAGAAGGTTTGTGGACTGGATTTTCATTCTCACGGCCCACTGCTGGGCTGCGGTCCACAGGTAGGGAACCACTGTTCTAAAAGAACTAATGAAAAGGCTATGTGGACCACAAGAGAACATTTCAAAAGATCTTGTTAATGTGTGTCCATTTTTCCTCCACTGAAAAAGTTGTTCTGCTTATAGTTGTTCTGCTTATAACCCTGGCATTAGGGAAGAGGTGGAAGTGGCTATAAAAAAACATACATTAATTGCTTTTATGTATGTATGTATTTTTTACATAGGCATCGAATTGTGCCTTCCTTTGTAAGCCGCCCTGAATCCCCCCTTGGGGGTGAGAAGGGCGGGGTAGAAGTAACTGAAATAAATAAATAAATAAATAAATATGTCTTTGCAGATACATTTACATGATCTCTAAACTTTTAGAGGGGGGTAAAAGTCTGATTGTGAAATTTTTTTTTAAAAAAAAGTCAAATGGGGAATTGGTCAAACTATTGAAATGGTGAGATATGAAATTTGATCACTTCAGTAAGGGACAGATTCAATTTTTTCATAATCAGTCCAGAGAGCAGATGTAGAGCTTGTTTCTAAAAGGGACCAAATTCATATGAACAAACTTTAAAAGAATAATTTTTAATTTAGTACCTTTTTGGAAACAAACTATGTGCTGCTCTAGGGCTTTCCCACCTGTGATATACAAGGAGATTTTTCCCCCTCAGACTGGTGTTTTGAAGGAATAATTGCTTAACATATCTCTATTTTCCACTGGTGTTTTGAAGATGACTTCGCCAGTGTCCAATTGACTATACATTCCTTCACTTCTTTTTTATCTATAAAACAATAGCTGGGGAGTAATGAATTCCAAGAAAAATAGCCACTTGTAACAAGTTATCTTTGTGAGCAAAAAGGGTGAAATGGCATTAACATTTCAAAAACGGGGCAATGAACAAATATGAAACTCCTTCATTAGTATTACCAGTAACCACTTCTAGTTATATTCAGAAGTTACTTTTAAATTATATTTTAAGAAGTACAGTGGATCTTTGGTATCAATTTGGTTCCAGGACTCCCCATGGATAACAAAAAAATCCATGGACTCTCAAATCTCATTATATACAATGGTGTAGTAAAATAGTGTCCCTTCTATAAAATGATTTTTGGAACTGTAGATGGTTAAATCCATGAATACAGAATCCATGGATATGGAGTACTAACTGTATGTTACAGGATTCTCCCCATCTTCTTCCCATTTTTATCCTCTCATCAATCCATTTTTCCTCCTTTTTTAAAAAAAAGTCATGGAAAGCACTGTAATATTAAACAGAAGTCATAAAATTGCAGCAAGAAATGGCAAAGAGTTACTTTGCAAACATTTCATGAATAACTGGATTGAAAAGTGACTTTCCATTTTCTATATAAAGCACACAGTGGTGTAGGTTGATCCCAATTCCCCCCCCCCCCCGCCCCGCTCTCCTGGCACATCACTTCTACATGCCGGGAGAGCTCACCGGGGCTTTTGCTGAAGGGAATGTAAGTTTTTCTTAGTTTTCTAAGGGGTTAGGAGCTTGTGGGGAGGGGGTGGGTATTCCCACAGTTTACCAGGCTTATTTAACCCAGTAAACTGTGGGAAAGGTAGTCCAGACATCAGAAATAATGCATTTATCCCACACCTTCCAAGAAGGCGTGGAATAAATGTACTAACAAATTAATTCGCTACAAACCAGGGTTTAATGCGGGACTGCCCAGAACATCAGCTGGACAGCCCCCTTTCAATTGCAGAAGTTTCTGCTGTCTGGATGGGCCTTAAGATTACTGTATATATCTCTGAACATTTCTCTTGCTTCAAAAGCAATAAAATGGTCAATTTCTCTATGCCTTTTCTACTTCCAGGTAATTATAAGCCATTTAAAAGAAAGCAAAGAGGAACGGTTGGAATAAAATTAAAGAAACATCACACATGTCTCTTAACATGCTTTTGTCTGTAAACAGAAACAAAAGTTTTCTGTCACGTGTCTAGCAATTTGTGCTTTAACAATGTATAAGATTGAATTCTCCCACCCGCTGGCTTTCAACCATTATTGTTGCCTCCTACGTTCTCTTAACTACTCTGTGTAAGTTGCCTTGGTAATAAATTCCTTTCCCCATTCCTTAAATGTTTTGTATTGCACATATTGCCCTGCCTATTACTAATCAATCTAATGTGGTTTATCCTGAGATCATGCCAGGGACTAAGAGCTGACTTAATACCTCATCACATGGACACAATTGCCTATCCTATGACAGTTTGACCTCACTCGACACAGGTAGCCCACCAGGTTCCATCACACAATGTAGATCTACTTTTGGAGGAGCTCCATGCCTAAGGTGAGCTCAAACTGTTGTAAGAGGCATGGGAGGCTTCCTGTGTTCCATAGAGACAAATGGGGGGAGGAGGGAGGTGCTGGGTGACAACACTTCCTCTCATGGGATGAGATGATGATGATGATAATTATAATAATAATCTTTATTTATATCCCACCCCCTCTCCAAAAGGACTCTGGGAGGCTTACAACAAAGTTAAATCATAACACACACATAAGCAAAATCAGAAAGTCGGAACATAATATACAACCAACAATCATAAGCAGGTTAAATTAGCATAACAGTATCACAATAAATACACAGTTTAAACATTTGTACTGGGTTTAAAAACATATTGTACCCCAGAAGCAAAACCAGTTAAAAACCACTAGGTATTTGATAGAGCTAAAAGACCACCATCATATTAAATAGTAATCATCCAGTTTTGAAAGCCTGCCTCTACATTCAGGGTTTTAGTTCCACATCCAGGTTTTTAGGTAAGGAGCAATGTGGGGCATGGGGCAACAGTTTCACCATGCCAGATTTGTCATGATTCATGGGGAATCACCCAGCTTAGTGACCTCAATGTGATTAGGTCTCTAAAGATGGGAAAGAACAAAAGCCGTGAGAGGTGCAGGTAGAGTTGGTATGGAGTCGTACTCCCGTTTTTTAAAGTTACTTGTTAGATTTGTGGATCTTTCAATGATGACTGGATAATACTCAGGGGGCTTTGGTTCATCTTCATAATTATGATATTAATGGTGGTGGTATTTTCCCATCTCTTTCATAATTGTGAGACAAAACAGATTACAAAAATTAACACGAATATATATTAAAATAAACATAAAGATATTAAGAAAGCTGTAGAATTATAAGCATATAAATATTTACAAAAAAACAGATGATAACAATCAGTAAAACAGCACACCATTAAAAGTTCATTGAAATCAGTTCCTTGCCAACAGAAGGATTACATGGAGGAAGGCACTGAAAATGTAGTGGGACAGAGAGAAGGGCCTCTCATGAGGATCTAATGAATTCAAACAGGCTCCCAAAAGGAGACTTGGTCATTCAAGTAGCCTAGACCTAAGCTGAATATCTATTTCTAGGTCATAATTAATGTGCCAGTTGAGATGTTCCAAGATAATTGTATTCTTCTTGGATGAATCCCTACTCACCAATCTGACTGCATCTCTTTTGGCTAATTTAAATTTCCAAACACTTTTCAAGGAAACTTATGGAAAAGACCTGCATTTTTCACATGTTGGAATTGCAGTCACCATAAATGCTTTCAGATGTGTTGATGCTCTTGAAGGATAAGTAGCAGGGCTGTGCGATCAATAAAAATGTTTCAAAAGTAATTACAAAATTAGAGGATGTCAGCTTTTCATTTCTAAAGTATTGTTACTAAAATTGGTGTTACTATTATGATTTAGTTACTATTTCATTAAAGTAATTGTGCGCATGGGGGGGGGGGGCTGGGGCTTCCTTCTCCTCATTTCTAGAGCTATTGGGGTTCCTGAAATGGTAGAACACATTTAATACAGTTATCCCCCCAAGTTTTAGAACATTTCACTCATCTATTGATTTTGGGGGATTTTTTTTTGTTTTTAACAAAACAAATTTTAAAAAAATACAAACTACAAGAGCTAAGTCCTGGAATTTCTCTACACCTACACAACAGAAGCAGGGCATCGTTTTTCCCAAGTTTTAGAAAGCTTGGCACATTTGCTGATTTTTGATTATTTTTTAAATCTTTGTCAAGAAAAAAATCTTTTTTAGCTGCTGTGGCTGGCTGGAGTGGGTTGGGGTGATACTTCTCAAGCACTGTATTAAGCAAGAGAAAGATCTCCCAAAACCTAGGGAAACTTTATAGTTTGTTTCCCCCCAAAAGGATTTGGACTCAGTGCTTTGACTTGGGGCCAAGATAAACAAATGGTTGTGTTCATTTTTGCTGGGTTATGTACACATAGATCACACTAGCTCAAGAAAATACAGTGAAGGCAACTTGTGCTAGAGTTAAATAAGTAGTTGTGTTCTTTTTGCTGTATTATGCAAACAGGGATCACACTAGCGCTAGAAAAAGCAGCAAAGGCAACGTGTGCCTGATTTAAACAGGTGGTTGGTTTTTTTTTTACTGGATTATACACACAAAGATCACCCTAGTGCTAGAAAATGCTGCCAAGGCAAGTTGTGACTGGGAAAAAATAATGATTGTGTGTTTTGTCTCCATGCACACACAACACAGAGCAATGTAGCCTGGGCAGAACCCTAAAAGATTCCATAAAATACAGCAAAAATATAAAACACTCATAAAGCAAAAGGCATCTAACCACCCTAAAAAAGAATAAGCAAGCCCCTGCCTGCCAGTGTCTGCCTCAATGTCTCTACAGCATGCAAAGCTTCTCTCCCCTTCTTTTTACCCAGCATGAAGAGTTGCCATTTGGTATAGTAAGTTATAAGCTAAGCAGAAGCTAATAGAGTCTCTCTCTTCTCTGGTGCAACACTGCACGAGACACTGGGAAAAAGGAGCAATGGCTGCAACTCTGCCTCCTCTCCCCGTACCCTCAGCTCAGATTAGCTGAAAGGCATGGCAACAGATTTGGCTTCACCTCCCAGTAGTACTTGGTTGCTCTGTGAATTAAAATTGCATCACAGAGAGTTACGGCATTTACACAACTTACAAAAAAAAAACTAGGCTAAAGTTTTGATTTTTTTTGTGTGTGTGGACAATGCCCATGTGTCAGATATCACATCATAATTATGAATCTAACAAATTTGATCCAATTTATGACAAATTACAAAATTTTGCACATAATAAGTAGAAATCTACAAATTAAATCAAACTGGGACAATGCAAGGAGAGCCCACAAAATCAAAGCAACCTACCATGTTTACCCAGTCTCTTCTTGGAGCACCGTGGGAGGGGAATGTAGTGGACAACTCTACACATCACAAAAATATAACATGAGTAGTTTATATCAATGGCAGTAGAGACCAAATACTTATACAAGGCTGCCCTGGTATGTAAGCCTAGTACTAATAAAATCATGATGAGACTCAAAATCAAATGTATGTAGTAGAGATTTACAACAGCTTTGTTATGAGAATCAGTTGAATAGCACAATGCACCCTATGTTATCATGTAGAAGTATGCAATTATTTTTGTCTATTAAAAATAACTGTCATGTGACACCTCAAAGACTACCCAGTTTTACTTGCCCTAAGCTTTTATGGACTCCTGGCCACTACATCGGATGCATTAAATGTGTTGCTATTAAAAAACAGCTAATTTCCCTGGTTATTCACTCATTAAAATCACATTTTGTTTGTTACTCTTCATTACAACCTCATTTGCTTCCATAACTCCCAATTATTCCTCTTACCTATTTCATTCAAAGGGAAACCAAGGCATGAGCACTGTTTGTGACAGGTTTAACCCCCCTCCCCCTCTCAAAGGCTGTTTCCAGGGTGGTTGATGTTTAAATCAGCCACACAGTCTAATGGATATTTTTGCTCCATTTAGAATCTATGGGCAATTTACATGCCAGAAGCTGTTTTCAGGCTGTTTTAATCCCAGCAACTCAAATGAGTGGTGAATAAATAATGAATTGGATTACAAATAGCCCATATTTGATTCTATTTTTTATTATTATGAATACACATCAACAGTCAATATTATTATGAGACTTTCATCTATTGAATTGAAATCAATCTCCCAATGGTAAAGAGTTATGAATTAATCTGTCAAATTTAGGCAATTACCAAGGAATGGTTCATTTTTAGCTACCCTTTCTTCTAAAAATTTATACTACTGTTCAATGAAGCCCTGATCTGAGTCTCAATATTTTCTCAATTAAATTTCTATGGCATGATTGACCATTTTTACTTAAAGTTTTGAGTCTTGACTTCAGAAACTATTTTCTCAATTCTCCAGTGACCATTTTGTTAGGCAGTTTTTGAAAGTTTTGGTTAAGCATTGCTAAAAACCAAACAATACTCTGTCCGTACTATGAGTGCCCAAACATTCTCACTGATACCAGTTTCAGGTGTAATTCTTCAGCTACTTCAGCGGACAAAGCAGTGCCACTTAAATTCCAGGTGTAAGTTGTTATTCATTGCCAGACATTTGAGAAAGCCAGCCTGACCTCCTCAGGTCAGGATAGACCTTTAAGCACCGGTGGCAAGCACACCACCCCCCTTCACACAGTTAATGATCAGGCTATGCACTGGAGCTCCTGACATATCAGAATGTCCTACTAAGCAATGAGACACTCAAGTTTAGCAGTTCTCATAGCCTTGGCTTTTCATAACAGACATATCCATTTTCTTTTGTGCGTGTCGATTAAATGAGTGCCAAGAAGAAGGGGGAAAACAGCTTTAGCACTCCCTCTTCTCAGGTGCACAAGGGTAGATTTGAGTCAGCTTTCTTCACTGGATATTTTTAACAAAGTGAATCCACCTGTTTGAAGGATCCAAGGCTTTGTTAAAGGGGTTCTCCTCCCTCAAAAACCCCCTCATCATTCTTTAATGGCAACAGATGCCAATCATGTCATAAACCCACCAAGTAATTATATGACAAGCAACATGTAGTGTGATTTACACCTACTCCAAGTCCCAAAGGTATGCAAACAATGGCAACATGAATGTGAAGCTTGGAGTTTATTTCAGTTCAGTCTGTAATGTATTCCTAAAAGAAGGTAACAGATGAAAATGCCAGCTTCACAAGAAGAAGATGCAAAACTTCCTCTTGTGAAGTTCTAGCAGCTCTCATTTAATGTGTTACTGTGTTTATAAGTCATCTTTATGTCAACCCAACTAGGGTGGATTCAAATTCAATATAAACAGCTTACCATAAAGGAGACATTATTTTAAAGAGAAGACTTGCAAGATGGGGGGGGGGGGGGGGGGTTGGCATATCTTGATGCCATGAACATTTCTTGATACATGTCAGTAAGTGTGTTCACTTGCAGAAATGGTCCATGCTATTTTTTTCTTGGGGCTGGAGGTTTAGCACAGCTGGTAAGTCACCAGCAACTATAAGATCTGTCAACTGAAAGGTTGTAAGTTCGAAGCTCCAGGTTGGCGTGAGCTGCCGACTGTCAGTCCTGCTCACTGTTTACCTAAGCAGTCAAAAACAGCTTTAGCTATAATTAGATAAATTAAGTATGGCTAAAAGCAGGGGAGGTGTTTTATGATGTCATAAAGAAAGAATATCAGAAATGGAGGTGATAGCAGGTGATAGCAGACAACACAAAAACTATATCTGGGAAACCAAACAAAAATATAGTCCTCTCTCTGCAGAGTTTGATGGGTACAGTAGTGAAGCTTCAATTGATGAAGTCATTTGGGATTTCCAGTCCTTACAAATTGCCTCACAGATTAGGACATGGAGCAATGGATTCAAACTACAAGAAGAGAGATCCCACAAAAACAAAGAACAGTCATTGTTACATCTCATTAAGGAAGGATAGATTCCTGCACATCGTAGAATTTTAGTGGCAAAGAGAAAAAGCAGACAACAAGCAATAAAAAATTAAAAAGCAATAAGAGTCTGTAAAGAACTTTTGAAATTTCTGTCTCATATTAAAAGTGAAGAACTTCAGAGGACATTTTAGACTTGCAACACAAATACTGTTGAAACGTATATTAGGAATTTGGAAGAACTGATTGTGCAACTTTGTGTAACTAAAAAAACACCACTAGTTTTGTTTAAAAAGTGAATTCTGTTAATTCATAAACAAATAACAAACTCAAGTTTTTTTTCAATAGAAAGAATGAAAGAAAAATATCAGAAAATTCTGGGTGACCAAAAGGAAGGAGGAAATCCTGACGGCTCTTCGTCATAGAGAATGGAGCAACAGCACCCCTTGTGGCTGGACTCACCTTCCTTGGCACCAAAAACAGCTGGACACCGAGTTGAAACAACATACCTCCTTTCTGTTCTGTCTGTCTGTGTATTGTCTATAAAAAGTGGCATTGAATTTTTGCCGTTTATGTGTGCTGTGATCTGCCCTGAGTCCCCTCCAAGGTGAGAAGGGCGGAATATAAATAATAATAATAATAATAATAATAATTATTATTATTATTATTATTATTATTATTATTAACCCAGACGTGGAGCACCAGGGAGATTAGTGCCAGGCTCTTGCAAAGTTTCCTCTTTTTTTAGGAGGACAATTTTTGAACATTGTTGTCTATACATCTTAACAATACATCCTGCTTTTCTTCTATTGCTATTTTCATTAGGCTTCTATCAGGCAAGTCTGTTAAACTTGCATCTACACTGTAGAATTAATGCAATGTGACATCACTTTAGCCAAATAATGCAGTTTAAAATGCATGATATGGTCAGTGTAAATCCAGAGAATACAGTTCAATCTGCATTATTTTGCAGGATAGATCCAGCCTCACAGTCTGCACAGTTATTTGATCATCTGCTATTAGTAAAACTAAATAAAACCTAGAAATGAAATTGCTGTTGAGCCATAGCAACCCCCCCCCCCAAAAAAAAAATTTATAGTACTTCAAGAGATTTCAAACAAATAATGTCATTAAAACCTTTTCCATGGACCCAGTGTTGTGAAATGCCAAAGCACTAGAGGCTCTGAAATGAACCTAGCAGCAGCTGTAACATACAAACCTTATCATATCTAACCCTTTAATAAAATGTATCAATTTGATGTTTCTTATAATTTGTATTTTTTATGTATTGTTCCAATTCTTAAGTATAAACTTCATAAACACATCAAATGAAATGTATCAACATGTATATAGAAGGCAGCTACCTCTCCAAGCCCTGTTTGCATAATCCCTTGGGAAAGGAAATCACAGTCAGGGTCCCTCTAGCTATTTCCCAAATGAGATAACTATCAAAACCTTTGTGTGTGTGCAGATATATTATCCCCTTTGTCACCAGAGTAAGTTCAGGATTCAGCTTGAGGCTGAAAATCTGCTGCTACCATGGAAGAGGGAAATACGAATACATTAACGCTCTATACAAGCAGCAAAGCCCTCGATGGTCTGGACTAATCATCTTTGTCTGTTGAGTCTTGCAACTTTCTCACACAGAACTGGACACTAGTTATCAGTGACTATTCAGCATATCCATGTCACCACTTCCTCATGGATTGTGCGCTCCCAGGAGGCATCCCTACAACCAATTGGCTCTTTCAACTGATGAGCCACCAACTGTTGTTCTTCTTACCATGGGAATCTCCCTCTGAAGGTTGTAACATCAAGGAAACCCCCAAGCAATCCAGGAATGGATTCTAGCCTGCCTCTTTTTTTAGCCAATCAGGGGAGGGAGCAGGAAGTCTGAATAGCTGTCAGAACTGTATAAACTGTTACATATTTCTCTATGAATTTATATGTGTGCCTTTTGAAGCAAATTGCTTGTATTTGGATCCTTTTTGGCTGAATCATAATAAGCCCCTGTGGCATTGCCTTCAACCTGGGGAGCTTGTTTCTCTGTCTTGACTGATCTGGTTTAGTGGATGCTCACTGGGCATGGGCCTCTTAACCACAATCCTAGCTGAAATCACTACAAAGCGATATTGGAAATGATCAGTGACTATGTAAATTGAATGACCTCACATAATTCCTTTTCTGTAGCTAGACAGTCCTGGTGAAATTCTTGTTCCATACCAGTGTGGTGTAGTGATTTAAGCATTGAATTGAGGGTTGGGAAATCAGGACTTGAATTCCTGCACAGCCATGATACTCTACTAGATTTTTTTTGTCGTAACAGGAGCAACTTGAGAAACTGCAAGTCATTTCTGGTGTGAGAGAATGGACTATCTGCAAGGACGTTGCCCAGGGGATGCCTGGATGATTGAATGTTTTTATCATTCTTGTGGGACGTTTCTCTCGTGTCCCCGCATGAGGAGCTGGAGCTGATAGAGGGAGCTCATCCGCTCTCCCCAGATTCGAACCTGCAAGCTATCGGTCTTCAGTCCTGCCGGCACAGGGATTTAACCCACTGCTACACAATATCCCAGAGTACTTGTAAGATATCAGTACAAACACAAAACAATCTATGCGTAATGTCAAGGTGTATTATCAAGAAAACATATAATATTCCATTACCAAAATCCCCAGTACATAGCTCAATTCAGTGGTACACAGAAATCAAAAGGAACAACCGCTCTCAAACATAACAGTTCTGGGTTTGGATAGGGATTCCACTGTATATAGGCTTCAGGGATACATTCAATAAGAAAAGTCATATAAACAAAGTAAGCATTGAGTCGTGAGGCTATATGTAAACTGAAGACAATAATGAGGATGAAGCGCCACTCTCAAAACAATCTTCATGGAAAAGATCCAACTCAAGTCCAGTGAAAAATGGAGCACTGCTTCTCAAAATAAGTCTTCAAAGAAAAGTCCCAATGGCATTCAACAGGGGTGCCCGGGTATTTTTTGTACCCTGTTTCGGGGAAAGCAATCCTCTTCCTCAGGAGTTGATAAATTCAGCAACTCTAGACTCTTATCTATAACAAAACATAACATCACACAGAGTAACAAGTATTTTCCAGCATAATTACAGTAGTAAAGATAATGGATACATCAAACATATAACGTATACTTACATCATGCCAGGTAGCTTATACAAAAAGTGACTCTGCTTGAAGTAAATTCACATTGCGAGTAATTCTGAAGGGTCATCCACAGGTTTATAAAGAGTAATCAGAAACTTAAAGGAAACAGCTAAAATTAAGTGACTCGTTAAGTCCTTGAGGGGAAAGGGTTTTCAACTTAAAGATCCAGAACATTTCCCTTTGGGATAATAGTTCTTCCAAATTCATATGGGGTTTTGGTGTGATGCATTCCAGAGCACAAAATTTGAGACAACTGGATGAATGTTTGTATTGTGTAAAGTGTGAATATAGGAGGGACTCCATAGATAAACATTTTATTCTAGATTTATGTTCAGAAATTCTAATTCTCAGGTCTTGTTGTTTTTCCAATATACCACAAACCACAGTCACATGTTAGAAGGTAGATAAGATTACTGCTGTTACAATTGGAAAAATGTTTGAGTGTGGTGCCCACTTTGTTCCTATAGTTGTGTACCTCCTTAGTTTTCCATGATTGCGGACAACATTTACAGCGTCCACAGGGGTAATGGCCTCTCAAAGTGCTTTTAGGTGTAGTAGTAGATGTGGTTAAATCTGTATGAATTAACAAGTCTCTTATATTTCTAGTACGCCTATTACCAAAAATGGGTGGTTTTTGGCAACCTGGAATATCTTGAAGAAGATGCCAGTGTTTTTTGATGATTCGGGTAATCTGTTTGGAATAGTGCGATAGTTCTTGTGTCCAAATAATTTGATTTTTTGTGGGTTTGGGGCATTCTTTCAGTAAGGTAGCCCTATCTATTTTATCAGCTTTGGTTAATGCTTTTCTTATTACATGTTTGGGGTAGCCTCTATTTCTGAACTCATGGCTTAAAGTGACACTTTCCTGAATAAACTGTTCCTTGGTGCTTGAGTTCCGTTTAAGTCTGAGGAGCTGTGAAAATGGAAGATTGGTTTTTAAACTAAAGTGGTGGAAGCTGTTGTAATGAAGATAAGAATTTTTATCTGTGGGTTTTCTAAAGTTCTTGACCAAAGGTTTATTGTGATCTTTATAGACTGTAACATCCAGAAAATTAATATGTGACAGGTTGAGATGGCTGATGAACTTAATAGACGTATGTATGGTGTTAATCCAATTAGAGAATCCCACTGTGGCCTCGGTTGATTTAAATACCATGAATATGTCGTCAATGAATCGTCCATAATATATAATATTGGTGTGATACATATTTAAAGATGGATTTAATAATACAGTCTTCTCTAAATTTGCCATAAATAAATTGGCCACAGAGGGGGCCAATGGACTGCCCATTGCCACACCAAAGATCTGAAAGTAAAATTGATTTTGAAAACGGAAATAATTTTTCTCCAAAACTATATCTACCAGATCCATAAGGAAATGTGTGGGTGGGTGTGACTTGGTTCTGTTATGGAGTACATTCTCTATGGTAGTACGGGCCTCATCTAATGGAATGTTGGTATACAGAGAAGTGACGTCAATAGTTACTAAAACACTATCCTCCTCTATTTTGAGATTTTCTATAACATTAATGAAGTGCTTAGTGTCTTTGATATAGGAGTCACAGAGAGGGACAAAGGGTTGGCAAAAAGAGTCCAGATACTTAGCAACTGGTTCCAGCACTGAAGATGAACCTGAAATAATGGGTCGGCCTGGGGGGGGGGGGATAATACCTTTGTGGATCTTTGGTAAAGTGTAGAAGATGGGTATTCTAGGAAATTCTTTCTGTAGATATTTAAATGTGGAAGAAGAGATAAATCCCAAGTAGTAGTAGTAATTTTATTGATTAGCCCTTAGGCCATATCACAATAAGAAACAGAACAACAAGGCCTGACAAGATCTGATCACACTCCACGTAGAAAGTTAAAATAAGACATAATAATACAGATAAATCCCAAGGATAATCCCTCTTGGCACACAACCCTGATAAGGGACTGTATGTGTTTAGTGGGGTCTGAAGCAACAGGTTTATAAAATTTACTATTAGATAACTGGAGGTTGATTTCCTTAATGTAATCTTTTTTTGTTGAGTAACACTATGGCTCCCCCTTTGTCTGCTGGTTTCCAGACTACCTCTTTAAGGTTACTCAATTTGTCCAAAGTGGTTCTTTCAATGTCGGATAAATTAGAATGGAATGGTTATCTGTGGGTGATTAACTTATTGAAGTCCCTCTCTACTACTTTTTCAAAGCACTTGATATGTATGTTGTCTGTGGAGGGGCAAAACTTGCTCTTAGGTTTGAAGGGATCTATGGTGGAGTTGGGTGTGTTGTTTGTGAAAACCTCTCTTAGACGAATGGTTCTAAACAATTTTAAACAAATCTATGCATGCTCGGAATGCATTAAATTTTGGGGTGGGAACAAATGATAGACCTTTGTTTACTACTGACCTTTCTAAATCAGATAACTTGTAATCAGATAGATTGACAATCAGGTCCGGTGTCTTTGATTTTGGCCCCTTCGAGCCATACTGTTTCATTAGAGACAAAATATTTGGAAATTCCAGAGGGCTGTATTGACATTCTAGGAGGGGTACACAGACATTCAGGTTCCACAATCAGAATGCACCCGAATGTGATTCCCTTGAAGAAGACAATGGAAATAGGTGGTATATTCTCAGTTACATTTAGTTTATGCAGCAATATATACACATTGAACAAGTTGGCTGCTTACATGTAACATAAAAAAATGGCAAAGGCTCTTACCCAACTTTCCACTTCATCTGCAGTCTGGGAGGTGGCAGACAGGGCCTTCTTAGCAGTGGCTCAATGCTTTTGACACTCACTGTAATATCCTTTCAGTGTTATTCTGAAACAATTTTACTCTCACAAAACTCTGAAGCATCAGTTGAACATAACTGTATAATTAAACACTGTTGATGATGGATTTGTCAGTATAAATTTGCTCTACATCTTTTAAGTGATTCACAAAGCATTGCTGATTCTAGTACTGATTGTGAATATAATTCTTAATCACAGCACATTCCTAGTTTTGTTTGATAAAGTGACTAGCGTGTATAACCAATACTACCTCCCCTACATCCTCTAAGTACAAAAAGCAGAATTTACAGGGCATCACATAAACCACCTTCCATGAAATCTCATGTAAGTCATATATGTGAAGACTTATACAAACACAACTATTTCAGTGATTAACTTACAAGTCTCCACAAAGACAAGGCATACTGAGTTCAGTGGCAATTAGTTGCCTCTCTCTAAGAATACACAATTCTCTGCAACAATGTAGGAATGTAGCATGCAACCCTTGGGCATAATCTGCTATTAAAATGACTTGTTAAATTGTATTGAATCATGTCACAGACATGCTTAAGACACTTTCATTTCTGTATCTTCTTATTCTAAATGGTGATTCCTTTTTATAATATCATTGTGAAGATGCATTTCAACCCCGTTGGGCTTGGAAGTACCCGATTCACCTATGTTTCAGCATCATAAGGCAGACAAAATGTCTATAATTGCATCAGCAAGTTAATTACAGCCACAAGAAACACCTGCCAGCTTGTAGGTACCTTAGCAGAAGCTAAGGCCAGTGATCTCATAAAAGGCTTATATCTCTGGATATATGATGCACATATTGCAGAGTGATTCAGAATGTAGAAGACAGCAAGAGAATCCAGAGAAGTAATATAATTTAACAATGTTTAGTTTTCTGTATGGGTCACGTAACAAGTAACAGATGGCAAAAGAAAAAACCTAACATTTGTTTTTCTAATTTCAGGTTTAAAGGATGTCATGCATGAGTAAAGCATAAAATCTAATGGCTTGAAACATTTTCAGTACAGGCTAGAAAAAAGCTGAGCTCTTAAGTTGTTTTCTGAGATGACATCAAAGTATGTAATTTTAACAATGCATTTTCAAGTGAGCATAAATTCTATATTTGATGAAACAGAAAAAGAGCCCCATAAAGGCCAATGGAATCAAATATGGATTTGGTACTTAAATTTATGTATGCATGTAGTATTCTGCCTTTCTTCCCATCCAGAGCCTAAAGCAGTTTACAACACAGATTAAAAGAGAATAGATGTAATATCAATAGTAATAGCACAAACAAATAAAACTAAATAAGTGAATATATTAAGAACAGTGCTGTATTAAAAACAGTTTCAAAGCATTTAAAATACAACAAATGACATAAAATATAACAGTATAGTCTGGCCCATTTTGAAGAAGAAACCATTTTACAGCACAAGCCTGGGAGCTACAAAGAAGACTTTCTTGTGACTTTGCCAAGCTCTCTATGGCCCCTTCAACACTACCATATAATCCAGTTTATCAAAGAAGATAATGCACATTATCTGCTTTGAACTGCATTACATGAGTCTACATTGCCATATAATCAAATTCAAAGCAGATACTCTGGATGTTATATGCCAGTGTAGAAGGGGCTTATGGTGCTGATGGAATCAAGAGAGAAATCACCTTCAAGGCTCTCAAAATGCAAGCAAACACAGGACCCACATAGCCCTATATGCCAGATTATCAAGGCAGAAAATCCCACAATCCCACACTCAGATAACCCAGTTCAAAGCAGATATTGTGGGTTTTTCTGCCTTGATATTATGGGATACAGGGCTGTGTGGAAGGGCCCTCATATGAGAAGACAGGTCTTTGAGATGATATGGGACTCAGTCACATAGAGATTTATAAGCTGTAGGCAGCACTTTGATATGTGGCTAAAGACACCTTGGTAGCCAGTGAAGCTGTTGCATCATAGTACTTACAAGTTTCTTGTAACTGGCCCTGGTCAATACTTTAGCTGCCATTACTTTATATCCACTGTTCATTCAGAACAATTTCCAGGGATAGTCACTTTTGTTGTGATGAACATACAATTTAACCAAAACTTGCCTCATGCCAACCAAGTCATTTTTTTTTCCAGGAAGAAACACATGCTGCACTAGCTTTGGCTGTGCAAATGTACTGCTGGCCACCTCTGCAACCTTGGTTTACAGGCTTAGGGCTGAATTCAGGAGTACACCCTGTGCCGTCGCTGCCTGGGAATCTGTAGTTCTTAGTAAAAAAAAAGGACATGGCAACTATTTCCCAGGGGATTGCTTTTTGCCTTCCTTTAGGGAAACTGGAACTCCCGAGGATCAACAAAACACCATAGGTAATTCGAAATAGGCTTTATTGTTCAAAGATTTATCTTTCTGAGGTAAAATGGGGGTAAAGAAAAAAATACATAACAGTCTTTGGTTGTCTTTGTGCCCAAGGAGTTTTTTAGCTGAGAAGCTTTCCAAGTTCCCTCTCTCTCAATGGCTATGAGGCCGAAACACTCACAACCCATTGGCCTATATTTGAAGGACAAGACCTTCCTCTGGTGCCAAAGGAAATGGTATGAAGGCACCTGAGACTTCCCAATGTCGTTCAGGTTGGCCTGAATATAAAGCATAAGTATCAGGGGTAAAAAACCTAAGAATTGGTGGTAAGAAATGGCTTGACCAGGGGCTTTGGGCCAAGCTTTACACACGTCCATCTAATGAGCCTTTTTTGTGAGGTAAAAAAAGCGAGAGAGAGATATCTTTCTTTCTCCCTTGGAAGGGGCGGAGCCTAAACAAATGAGCTGGGGAAGCAAGCCAATTGCTGTACAACAACATAGATTGACAGATGTAAATAACCAATTAAACTCAACTGTACATATACAAGGTAGACAGGCATAATACAACCATTTAAATTTTGCAACTGACAATTCTACATATAGGTGGTGCCATACACGCCGTCACATACCCCACACATGTGTCTTCAGGGAGAGTTTATTCCCATCCAGCATAGGTAGCTATTATCTGATCAGCCTTTTGATTTACAAGGAGCACCTTTGTTTCGTCTGGATTTCAAGGGGGCTTATTTAGTCTAGTAATATATCCTGGACACTGGTTTAGTATTGGAACTACTTTCTTGGACTGAGATAAAGGAGCAATCAAGTTGGTCATAATTAGCATACCAGTGAGCACCCAAAATTACAGAGTCCAGGCAATCACTCCCAAAGGTTTCATGTAAACGTTATAGCTTACACTGGAATGTTACAGCATAAAGTGGAAGCTGAAGTCTGACAAACCCTGCAGGCCAGCGGCCAAATTACTGAATAGGAATCCCCCAGAAGCACATTCTAAGGCCCCTCCTACACTGCCAAATAAAATCCAGGCTATCTGCTTCAAACTGGATTATCTGGCAGTGTAGACTCATATAATCCAGTTCAAAGAAGATAATGTGGATTATCTGCTTTGAAATTTTGGATTATATGGCAGTGTAGAAGGGGCCTCTGTGTTGCCCTTGAGGAAGCACTTTGCATTTTGATGGTATTGAAAGCTGCTGAAAGATCCAACAGAATGAACAAGGACACATTTCCGTGGTCCAGGTCTTGGTGTAGGTCACCCACCAAGTAGCAGGCCTTCTTCTGGCCTTAACTTAAAATTTCAGTTGTGTATTTAAAAATATATACATTCAACAAAAGGGGGCAGGTAAAGTTACCTAGGGGATAGAAAAAATATAAATATGCTAGCAGTGACAGTTTTCAGGGTCTACCTCTGCAATGCTGGAAAATTGAAGATTGAAGTGAAATGTAATTGAGGTGGCAGAAGTCTTTATTGGGAGGGTAGTACCTTCATTTTGCCCCCATTGCTATTTTCCTGGTGCCCTCCCTTAAAAACATTTGCTTAAAACCACTAGACCTCTTTGAGGAAGACTGGATCACGATAAAACACCACAAATCATTTCCCCATATCTATCCCTCTGGTTTTGCCTGGTTTGACACAGAAACCAACAAAATAAAAACTGGAAGGCATTAACTGCCAGTTTCATTTGGCTTTCGTGATGCTGGGAAACTTTATGAGCAATTCTGTGATCAAATCCTTGATGGCTGCTATTTTTCCATTCATCCGTGTTTTCAGCTGCAACCTTTTTAGCCCACACACCTTTTGGCCAAAGTTAACCAGAGTATTTAAAATAGGGCCCAGTTTGTCAGCAAATGCTCTTTGGTACTCTTTTCTTCCATGGTAATGCAACTCTCCTCTGTCTCTTCCACCTTTCTCCTTTATAACCCCAGTGGCTGCTCCCAAACATACAACCTGATAGAATAGATGACTAAAAATCACAAGCAGCACAGACAAAAACTCTTAATTTCCCTAAATAATAACGTTCCTGATATATGTTTCTGGTATAAGATATGCATCACAGAACTGTAAATACTGCCATTTTATAGTACTTCCTAGAGCAGTGTTTCTCAACCTAGGGGTCGGGTGTCAGAGGGGTCGCCAAAAACCATCAGAGAACACAGTATTTTCTATTGGTCATTGGGGTTCTGTGTGGGAAGTTTGGCCCAATTCTATCGTTGGTGGGGTTGAGAATGCTCTTGGATTGCAGGTGAACTACAGATCCCAGAACTACAACTCCCAAATGTCAAGGTCTATTTTCCCCAAACTCCACCATGGTTCACATCTGGGCATATTGAGTATTTGTGTCAAGTTTGATCCAGATCTATCATTATCTGAGTCCACAGTGCTCTCTGGATGTAGGTGAACTACAACTCAAAAACTGAAGGTCTACCAAACCCTTCCAGTGATTTCTGCTGGTCATGGGAGTTCTGTGTGCCAAGTTTGGTCCATTCTATCATTGGTGGAGTTCAGAATGCCCTTTGATTGTAGACGAACTATAAATCCCATCAACTACGACTCCCGAATGACAAAATCAATCTCCTCATTAACCCCACCAGTATTCAAATTTGGGTTTTATCGGGTATTTGTGCCAAATTTGTTCCAGTAAATGAAAATACATCCTGCATATCAGGTATTTACATTACAATTCATAACAGTAGCAAAATCACAGTTATGAAGTAGCACTGAATATAATTTTATGGTTGGGGTCACCACAACACAAGGAACGATATTAAGGGGTCACAGCATTAGGAAGGTTAAGAACTACTGTCCTAGACCAAGGTATAAATAAAAGCTTACTTACTAGGCTGATTTCATGCTTCCTGAATGCTCCAGAATAATTTTTGACTAAAAAAATCAAAATATGTTTTATTGTGCATGACATGAAAGCAAATACACGCAATGCTTTGAAAGAAAACATTTTAAAATACATATTGATGTGTTTATTTTTGTGTGGATTTACAGAAAATGCAGAAATGGGGATGAGGGAAAATATACTTACAAGAAACAATGGAACAGACCAGAAATTCATCACTAACCCAAAACAAACCTAGATTGATGTAGACTCTTTGATATTTCTTCAGAGATTTTGGGCAGGTGTGGTTCCAAGAGCATCCAATATTTATGCCGATACTATTTCCCTTGTATGCAACTTACAACGTTATATTGAGATTGCAACCCAGCTATCTTCTTGTAATAGGGTATCTTATTTTATTTTTCCAGTACTCCATCAGTCAATGCCCTGTTCCTGTTTTACAAAACACTAATGGAATGGACTGATTTCGAAGTAGATATAGATTGAATGTGTGCACTTGGAATGCACATAGGCTGCTCAGATGGAATTTCCCTGATCCTCACAGCATGTATGGGTGCAGAAAGTCTGGTATGACGTACACATAGTCTTCTACTTGAAAAACTCTCTTGAAGTTACTCATATGCCATGATGGCATGTTCCCCCCCCCCCCCCGCAAAGCTGTATGCTTTAGCTGCACAGTTCAATTTCATTCTTCCCAACTTTTCATCTTCTAGTGCAGATAATTTTCCAGAAGAATACAATTGTGATGTAACAAATAAAAGGTAGGCAGGGCAGCAGCCCCATTAAACATAAGCAGACTTATGACATCTACCCCCAGTTAATGGCATCTACAAAGAAAAAATGGTGCCTCATTTGAAATATCATAATTGGAACACTTTGACCAAGGAGAGGGAAAATGAATTGACCAAGGTCACCCTGGAGGCCAGTAAGCAGTGATAAGGTAATTATGAGCTGAAGACTGTATTTTGTAGTGGGGAGTTCTCTGGCTCCGACAATCTTTTTAAGAGACTAAGATTCTTTACATTTTTCTTCTATTTTGCCCTTTTACCCTTCCATGTAATGCTCACTTTGTTGTATCCAAAATCTAAAATGAATTTTTGTGCCTCACCATCCTCCATCTGACCCTTGCAGGGCTTTTAAGGCATCTCAGCTATTGCCCATTTGCTTTCTGGTGCTCTGAAAACAAAAGGCCTAGTCAGATGCTGAGTAGCAAGTATACTGTTGCACAGGTAGTTAATGAAAGAGATATTTGATTACAAAGGGATAAGTAACCTCTTTGTAGCCTGCAATTAACATTTAACTTGATATGGCCAATAAGCCAACTGAAAGGAGTGTCAACGGTACAAAAAAGAGACTTTCTCTCTCATCATTATTAGACTCATTGCACACATACACTAGCAGACATTATTCTATTGTGCTTGGTGATTTGGTTTGCACATTGCAACAAAGCTCAGCTTTTACTATAATAACCATGACATCAATTGGACAGTTCTTCACCTATTACTTGAAACAATGTTATAAATTGCTCAGGTTTCCAAAGTCATGGGAATGTTATGCAGCTGAGCCATTTTAGAGTACCGCCCTGATCCCACAATTTACTGTTGGTTCATTGTTGTAAAGTACCGTCAATTAAACAATGACACATGGTGACCCTTTCAATGGGTTGTCTTGGTAAGATTTATTCAGAGGAGGTTTGCCATTGCCTTCTTCTAAGGCAGGGAGAGGGTGCTTTGTCCATGGTTATCCAGTGGATTTTCATGGGTTAACAGAGACTTGAACCATCATATCTTAGCTTCATAGCCTGACACTAAAACCACTACAGCACACTGGCTCCCTCAGGGCTCAGGGGGCTTAAGAACACATGTGGAGTATCTTCACTTCTTATAGTGATCTCTTTGCATGAGTCCTTTTTTATCTGTGTGAATACTGAGTTTTCCTTTGAACTAGTTCTTAAGAGAAGGAGACTGTAATCCACCTCTTAGAGTAGCTATTATGATCTACATCAAAAACTGGGAAGTAACATTTGAAAGCATGTGTCTTTGTATCCATTAATTCACAATCAACATTATCATAGCTGGATGTTCACTTGCATCATTTCATAATTCCTCTTGTCCGCCACTTGGACAAATGTGGAACTTGTTTCCAAAAGATACCAAATTATTATTATTATTATTATTATTATTATTATTATTATTATTATTATGCAAAATGAGTTGTAGGTAGCAGCACATTGTTGGATAGGAATAGAATATAATGTACAGATGAAAACTATCCAAAATGTATCAAATTACTTTGGTATAGGGATTGGAGATTTTACAGCAAAAGAATGCATATCCTCAGCACATTTTCTTCAGTTCCTGTAAAATGCTCATAATGTTCCTGTGTCTTTTACTGAGAAACAAGGACTCCTCCAAAGCTCATCATGTACATTAAGGAGTGTGTGGATTAGAACCAAGATGAGTTTAGGATTTTCCTAAGGAAAACTAGGTGTTTTTTTCATGTGGAAGACCCTTGACTACCCTGCAATAACATACACTTGGAATGAATATTCCCACAAGACTATAGCTATTCTGTCACTTGCAAAGACAATGCTATCACATCTGGCATTGTTTGCTCTTATACAATTTGTAAAACTCAGTCTAAGATATTAGAGATGACTTTTTTTAACTTACAAAACATGTGAATGCATCCTCTAAAGGACAGGGCTGCGAGTCAGACAAAATTGCATGGTTTTGACCATGTTGGTACACAGCCGGTTTGAACAGTGATGGTCTATCTTTCTTCTTGAGCTCCTCCTTGAAGGATCCCAGCTTGAACTTCACTTCAGATTCCTAAAATAATAGTGTAAAGAAATCATATTTCTCTAGTAGAGAATGTCCTTGCTAGTTGGGAGCAAATGGCCCTCTACAGAGAGTGAGATATTGCCTCAAAAGTAAGGCGAAGAAGCTGCTTCTGCCATGCTGGGCGAGTGTCAGGGGAGGAAGTACCATAAAGACAGAAGTGACACTGTGCAAGGAGTTGATCTGAGCATTGGAGTCTGAGAAAGAACAACACTGGAGGCTAACAAAGAATCTACAACAGTCTAGTAGGGAGAAGGGGAAAATCAATATTACATCATGACCAGTGGTCAGAGGCAGGTAAATAGCTAACAAATATTAGTGGGAAAGTGTCCCTACTGTTCACACTCTGTCCTGCTGTATGAAGGCAAATAAAATGGCAGCTAAGATCAATTCTAGAGTCATAAAAGCTCTAATTCTTAAAACCAGATCTGAGATTTTCGGATTACTTGCAGGATTTTGGGTTACGCAAGATGCGGGGAAGATGGGTGTAACTTCATTGTAGCCTCCCAGGTTGCCAATACCATTTCAGTACAAACATTCTTAGGAATTTCCTATCATCTTGAATTTCTTTTGTCTTCAGCATTCTTCATTGCTTTCCATTAATTGAGTTCCCATCTGCCTCTAAACACAATGCTTCAGGGAGAACCATTGCTTCAGGGAGCAGTATCTTTTAATTTGAGGAGGTTTAAGACCAATAATTGCACAAGTGATCAGTGTGTCTCCCTATGGCACTGAGTACTTTCTGTTTTGTCTTGTTCAAGCTCATCAGAGCTATGTAACTTTAAAGGGCACTGATGACTGGTTCTTATTCTAGCATGCTGATAACTGACAGCTCTTATGCTTTCAGTTTTGAGTTGTTACACAAAGCCCTATCCAGCAGACTTCTTGACCATGCTGTGTTGAAAACACCCCAAACCCTACCCCCCCCCCAAACAGAATAAAGGAGAACTGCATAAATAATCAGAATCTAATGTAATGTCAGTAATATGTATAAATACTGGCAATAGAAATATGAATGAATCGTACATATTACGGAATGCAGGTATCTGTATGTTTTAATGACACCTTGTACAGTCTTCTTCCGAATTTACATTAATGATTGCACTAATAGAAGCAATGGCTCTCGACTGTTAATTGCTTTACCTAACAGGTTGTGAAATGCTCCCAATAAAAATGCACAGCACATCAATTAGGGCAGCCAAACATGCACATTCAAGGTTGTGGGCCATTACACTTTGAAAATGCAAACTTTCACGTAATTGTTTGCAATTCAAACAGAAGGAAGATGCATGCAAAATAGAAATGCATCTAAAAACATAAACAAATATAATATATAAGCATAGACTCTAACCCATGTCAAAAATATATTAATCAATCTTACACCAAGTATGTTTCAAGTTCTTAAAAGCGCAGTAATCAATGAGCCAGTGATCTGCAACGTTTATGCATTATGTTGTTTCACTTGTTTGTACATTAAGACTTCTTTTTCTAAATAATTTGGGAACCACTTCTTCCCAGGTAAAAATTGTCATCAATGGCACTTCCTTTTGTTTTAGTTGGAGAAGTGCGGCTCTCAATCCAATTTTGGAAGTCAGGTAAACTTGGGTGTTGTGTCTTGTTATGACAGTCAGGGCATGTGTTGATCTGAGCATGACCCCATCCTAAATATTCTTCCAGTGATTTCCCACTTCTGCATGTGCTGTTCCTCCAACTGAATGAAAATGGTTTCGTGGGCTTGGTTTAAACACACATCATTTCAGCAGATCTGTCTCAGATTTGAACTGTGATAACTCTGATTTGGGTAGAGATGGTGGAGTCACAATGAAGAGGAGACTTTTAGCTTGGCACTGAATTAATGGAGATGTCGAAATGGATATAACATGTAGATGGGGTGCATCTTTATCAACCAGGTATTTCACATGGCAGACCACAATCACATATATCAGCAAAGGGATGTAATCTCTACCTGAAGAATCTTCATCAAAGCATGTATAATTTCTTTAGTAAGTGCATGAAGTAGGACTGGTTATTTCTTTCTTGCTTCTCCAGTAGGGTAAGGGCACCAACACTTCGAACTCTGAGATGAACTAGCTGATAAAGCAATACAGCCTCCTGCTGTTCATTGCTGACAAACTCAAAGGGAGATATAAGGTAATTCCTTGCCCATAGTGATAAGAGTGCTAGCCAGAGCCACCTGTGGGATTCACTGGAACCCTATTCAACTTCAAGGGAATTCTGGAGTCTCCATATCCAGTGATGTTCCCATGTTTAAGATTCCAGATGTTAATAAAGTTGTTTAAACCAGCCCTTGTGTCAACATGGCTATTTATGTGAGAAGACAAAATAGCAGTTGCTTGGAGCAATCCATGCATTAAGGAGTTTTACTCCTAGCCATTGTTTTAATCCTCATCCCTCCCCTTTTCCCCAAAACCCGATTGGAAGTATCTCTGAACTTCCCTCTTCCACCAAATGAAAATACTGTATTAAGATGGAAATTTTCAGCTCAGCACAAAAATTGCAGTTCCAAGGCTTAAAACTGACATATCACCTGTTATTAAGCATCAGCATTATCATCACCACCATCATTATCACCATATCCTTAAAATGGATTGTGTTACTTTGTATTTTCTTCTAATTCCAACAACCCTGACAAATAAAAAGACATCCGCCAGAAAGCATTGGTGATTGGCAGAACTTTAACTCTGTCTCACACCACAAAATGTATAGCATTTCAAGTGCCATGGCTCTTTCCTATGGGTTGTATAGTTTTGTGAGGCATTCCAAATTCTCTTCCAGATTGCTCTACTGCATCACTACACTGCAGTTCACAAATCTAGCACTGGTAATGCCTTCATTGCCACAAAATTTTAATCTCAAAAGAACACTTTAATTGATGCCTATGTTAAGTAACACAGATCATCTGCATTCCCTTTATGCTTGCTCATTTCTAAGGTGCTGGGTTCCCTCCCAGGCTTTTTGCAATTTGGCACTGACTCTCCATGCTAGCAGTTCATTATGGCAGAAGTTTTATCCCCTGCTCTCTGATTTTCAAATGTGGAAAGAGATGCTGGCATGCAGAACCAGTTGTGCAAGTTCCAGTACTCTTCTCCATCGCTTGTGACCCATGTCTGTGGCATGGCATAGCAGATAACATTTTCCATAACAAGTGATACTGTGGAGTTGTGATTCTTGCTCCACAGAGTTTTGAGCTATATATATCCTTCTGAAATGAGAGACATCCATCATATTGTAGTAAGTTATGGCATTACGAAATAAGAGACAATCCCCATTAAAATGAGGGATTTTCCTAAAGTAAAACAATTTGAAGCAACTGTATGATATGCAACTACACAGCTGGGCGAATGAATTAAATTCACTGTATTGGGGAGGAGCAAAGAAAATGCTAAATCAGCTCCTTTGAATTGCAATCAGATAAAAGTAATCTGTACATGCCAATTGCCATTTGGTTTTCTTCTTTCCAGCCTGTCTCCCAGTAATATCACCTCAGGCTTAAAGAAAAATGCATTATTTACTTGGGATTATCAATCTTTTAAATTGCAGAGTTGCAAATTCAGTCTTGTAGTATTATGCTGAAAGCTGCCAGCTGCCCTTAGTATAATGAATATACCCATTCTCTAAAACAGGGGTGGGAAACCTCATATCCTGAGGCTGAACATATCCACCTGAGTTTCCCATTCCATCCCAGTCCCTTCCCAGTTTCTCCAGTGACCCTGTCTCCTTCCCCGTGATGAATTGCTAGTAGTTTACCATTTTTCTACCACTGAACTACCTCTCCTTAGTCTTACTTGCTGGCAGATTTGCTCCTCCCTGATATCCAGAGGAAAGCAGAAACTGTGTCTAAATAACACCAAATCCCATTTTCAGGAATGGAAAGGGAAGAACAAGAAGCACAACTGGGGCAGGTAGTGGTTGATGAGCCTGCCAATGTTTAAAGATCTTCAGGGAATGGCTCTGCTTTGAAAACCACTGCTACCATGGACATGTTTAGTGTGAAAACATGCGAAGTCTTTCTTGATGGCTTCAAACTACAAGAAAGGAGATTCCATCTGAACATGAGGAAGAAGTTGCTGAATGTGAGAGCTGTTCAGCAGTGGAACTCTCTGCCCTGGAGTGTGGTGGAGGCTCCTTCTTTGGAGGATTTTAAACAGAGGCTGGATGGCCGTCTGTCAGGGGTGCTTTGAATGTGATTTTCCTGCTTCTTGGCAGGGGATTGGAGTGGATGGCCCATGAGGTCTCTTCCAACTCTATTATTTATGATTCTATGATTCTATGACTTCCCCAGCTGTGGATCTGATTCCAATATGAGGCTAGGTTAATCCCCATCCTCCTTTTCTGCCAACAGGCAAAAACCTTTTTTATGTAGAGCAGCATTTGGGTGCTAACTAGTTGTTGCAGCCATTTTAATCTCATTGCTATATTTTAAATGCTTTTGGTTGACTTAAATTGGTCTAGTTTTCAACATGATACATTCTTATTTAACCATTTAATGAAAAAATAGTCTTAAGCTGTATATTAGCTGACTCCCTCTAGCAGGTTAACTGTTTAACTCGAAATGGATTTGTTCTGAAGCAAGTTCCATTCGTTTAATGGAGTTTACTGATGTTTAGGTATATATTCTATTCAGTGGAAAATACTGCCCAAATATTAAAGAGGATGGCAGCCTTAGATTGCTATTTCCAAATTTTAGTCTGCCTTAGGGTTTTTAAAGAACTTAAGCAGTTACATTTTTGTTCTTTTCTTTTATGTCTATTTGCATATCTAAAGTAGTTTAATCAATTGTATAGCTGTATTAAACTCGGGGTGAGATATTTATTGCTAATTCTTTGTTCCAATTTCTCTCATTACAGCTATATTGACTTTTTGATAAGACATTAGGAAGTCGTATAGAACAGAATTACTCATTTAGATAAATAGTCATATAAAAGAAGTTCTGAAACTTCTGTTTGTGTAAGCATGTCTTAAAAAAGCAAACCACATGTTAGCTGTTCCAAATCTCTTGGTAAGTCAAGCAAGGCCATCATGGTACTCAGAAAGATTTGTTGAAACCCCTATTTTGGTTAAAATTGTGCAAATCTCATTATACACATATATTTGAAAATGATACAGATTTTTTAAAATAAACAGAGATGCGTCACAGTCCAATTTGTTTACAATCAATATTCATGAGTAGTTTTTACAACAGATCCTAGGTCTTAGTTCCAGAGATATTTTTGGACTCCCACCATTATCAGAGAGCAAGTCACACTGTCATATTGGGAATTTGAGTCAAACTTCTGAAGACTCATATTTGTACTCTTTGGTGATAGATTTCTTCACTGAGTTGTAAATACCATACAGGAATGCTAGCACATATCTATATATATAAATCTGTTAGGTTGGTTATACCGGACAGGTAAACTCTAAACCCCCCCAACGAAACTGCACCAAAATTGCCATGGCCCTAGGACAACCCACTCGGTACAAACTAATCCACTCACAATTACAAACAACACAACAACACACTCACAAAATGGCAAAACAACTGAGCATGCGCACTGGAGCAAAGTCTCCAGCTCGCGCGCACACATGGCCGAACGGCCAACGCACCCTCGCACTTCCCTCGCCCCGCCCAGCACGAACATGTCGCCGCCCACACACACACAAACAACGCAACTTCCCCCCGCCCCCTTCCCTCCACCCCCTCCATCTTACCCCTCCCACGCTGCCTCCAAGCCTCGCCGCGCCGCATCCCCACCGGAAAGACACGCCTCCTCCCTTCGCCCCACCCCTTCCCTCCCTGACTCACTCCTTCCCTCCTCCCTCCCTCCCCCTCCGGAAAGACACGCCGGTGGGGATGCGGCGCGGCGAGGCAGCGGCGCTTGGAGGCAGCGTGGGAGGGGTAAGATGAAGGAGGGGGTGGAGCAAAGGGAGGGGGCGTGTAACCAGAGAGGGAGGGAGGAGGGAAGGAATGAGTCACAGAGGGAAGGGGTGGGGTGAAGGGAGGGGGAGACTTTGAAGACACTCCCCTCCGTTCGCCCCACCCCTTCCCTCCCTGACTCACTCCTTCCTCCTTCCACCCCCTCCGGAAAGACCCGCCCCCTCCCTTCGCCCCACCCCTTCCCTCCGTGACCTTGAGTATGGGAGTTGTAGTTCACCGACATCCAACTTCGCCCCGCCCCCTTCTCGCCCACACATGCACCACGCAACTTCCCCCCTCCCCCTGCTAAGCCCACCCACGCCGCTGCCAAGCCTCGCCCCTTTCTAACCCTGCCACCCTCTTCCCCCAGTCCAAGCCCCGCCACGCCGCTTCCTGCCCTGTCGAAACCATCTCTCCGCCCCCTCCTTCATCTTACCCTGCCCATGCTGCCTGCACTCCTCCTCCTCCCACCCCACTCTGCCGAAGCCCCACCCACACCCACCGACGCCCCGCCCCTGCACTCCTCCTCCTCCCACCGCCCTCCGCCGAAGCCCCGCCCACACCCACCGATGCCCTGCCCCTGCACTCCTCCTCCTCCCACCCCCCCTCCGCCCAAGCCCTGCCCACACCCACCGATGCCCCGCCCCTGCACTCCTCCTCCTCCCACCCCCCTCCACCCAAGCCCCGCCCACACCCACCGACGCCCCGCCCCTGCACTCCTCCTCCTCCCACCCCCCTCCGCCCAAGCCCCGCCCACACCCACCGACGCCCCGCCCCTGCACTCCTCCTCCTCCCACCCCCCTCCACCCAAGCCCCGCCCACACCCACCGACGCCCCGCCCCTGCACTCCTCCTCCTCCCACCCCCCTCCGCCCAAGCCCCGCCCACACCCACCGACGCCCCGCCCCTGCACTCCTCCTCCTCCCACCCCCCTCCACCCAAGCCCCGCCCACACCCACCGACGCCCCGCCCCTGCACTCCTCCTCCTCCCACCCCCCTCCGCCCAAGCCCCGCCCACACCCACCGACGCCCCGCCCCTGCACTCCTCCTCCTCCCACCCCCCTCCGCCCAAGCCCCGCCCACACCCACCGACGCCCCGCCCCTGCACTCCTCCTCCTCCCACCCCCCTCCGCCCAAGCCCCGCCCACACCCACCGACGCCCCGCCCCTGCACTCCTCCTCCTCCCACCCCCCTCCGCCCAAGCCCCGCCCACACCCACCGACGCCCCGCCCCTGCACTCCTCCTCCTCCCACCCCCCTCCGCCCAAGCCCCGCCCACACCCACCGACGCCCCGCCCCTGCACTCCTCCTCCTCCCACCCCCCTCCACCCAAGCCCCGCCCACACCCACCGACGCCCCGCCCCTGCACTCCTCCTCCTCCCACCCCCCTCCACCCAAGCCCCGCCCACACCCACCGACGCCCCGCCCCTGCACTCCTCCTCCTCCCACCCCCCTCCACCCAAGCCCCGCCCACACCCACCGACGCCCCGCCCCTGCACTCCTCCTCCTCCCACCCCCCTCCACCCAAGCCCCGCCCACACCCACCGACGCCCCGCCCCTGCACTCCTCCTCCTCCCACCCCCCTCCGCCCAAGCCCCGCCCACACCCACCGACGCCCCGCCCCTGCACTCCTCCTCCTCCCACCCCCTCCGCCCAAGCCCCGCCCACACCCACCGACGCCCCGCCCCTGCACTCCTCCTCCCACCCCCTCCGCCCAAGCCCCGCCCACACCCACCGACGCCCCGCCCCTGCACTCCTCCTCCACCCACCCCCCTCCGTTGTAGCTGCTGGGATTTATAGTTTACCTGTAATCAAAGCATTCTGAATTCCAGCAACGACGGAAATAAACCAAACGTGGCACACAGGACTCCCATGACCCAACAGAAAGCACGAGAAGGGTTGGGTAAGCATTGGGAAGGAAGAAAGGAAGGAGGGAAGGCAGGAAAGAAAGAGGTACCTAAGGAAGGAAAAAGAGAAAGTAGAAAGGAAAGAAAAATAAAAGGAAGGAAAGGCAGGAAAGAGGTAAAGAAGGAAGGAGAAAAGAAAATAAAAAGTGAAAGAAGGAAGGAAACAGGGAGTGAAGAAAGGAGGCAAAGGAAGAAAGGGGGAGGGAATGAAGGAAAGAGAGAAGGATGAAACCAAGGAGCGAAAGAAGGAAAGAAAGAAAGAAAGAGGTAGAGAAGGAAGAAAGGAGAGAAAGGGGGAGAAAAAGGGGGAAGGAATAGGTAGGTACCTCTCTTTCATAACACTCCAGATACCTACCTCTACTTTGAAAAGTTTTACTATAGGCCACAGCAACGCGTGGCAGGGCACAGCTAGTATCAGATAAAATGGTGTGAAGTGTAAAAGCGTAATTCAGCACAATCTGACCAACATTTCTTCTTCTGAAGATGTTTCCATAGTACCAACACTACTGTCGAGTAGACTTTAACTTATGGCTTAGCTCTATGATGAAGAAACCTCTTAGAGCTTGGTCAACAATTGCCCTACTCAGGTCTTGCATTCATGAGGCTGTGGCTTCCTTGATTGCATCCCTCCACCTGTAGTGCTCTCCCTCTTTCTTTTCCCTGCTTTCCACTTTATTAAGCACAATAATAATGTTTATATTTAATTCTATTTTAATGTTTTTATATTTGTATATTTTAAATTGTATGCTAATGCTTTTATGTTAAGCTGCTTTGAGTCCCCTTTCGGGAGAGATAAAGCGGGGTATTTATAAATATAACAACAACAGCAACAACAAACAACAACAAAACTTTCTCACTAAATCAACCTATGCAATTGTATGACTATTTTCCAGCACCATATTTCATGAGAGCTGTTTTGATTCCTGTCAACGTTTTTTTACTGTCCAGCTTTCACAACCTCACGCAAACATCAAAACTGCTAAGGCCTGAATTGATGTTTTACTATCTCTCATATTCCACATGCATTTAAAGCTGTGCAATCAGTGAGAATGAGACAGTAGCAGAACAGTAGTAGTGGTGAATTTGGAGTTGATGTCCAGATGGACTGCGACTACACCCCCAATAGTTATCTCCTCTGTGTTGCTGCTGCCACCACTCTTTGTTGCCCACAGGGCATTGTGTGAAAAGCAAGAAGGAGGAGGAGATCACTCTAATTGGTCACACGGGTGCTGCATTCTGACATTAGCAGAGGTGCCTGTGATGGCCAAAAACATAGAAAGAGTTCACTGGATGGCTAGAAGGAGTGGTAGTGTAATCACAGCTATGAAGCAGCAACACAGAGAAATCTAAATGGTGATGGTGCTGCCCTGGAGAGTGAATTTATCTAAATCAGGCCACATCTCACTTTACAGACTGCTCCAAAGTGCCAGGATACTCCACAGTTTCCAGTAAACTCTGGAGTACACCTGATTTGCAAACAGTGGGCAAAGTCAAAGTATAACTGAACATTATGGGGAGAGCCAATTGCCCATTTGTGGTATGAGTTTTGGGGCCAGTGTAGACAAGCCCAAACAAGCCTAAAGAAGTTATTAAAATCATATGTCACAGACTTGAGGATGGTTGGTAAATTACCCTATAGTCTTTCACTGGACACACTCAAGTTATATGTGGATGACCAACAGGAGAAAGAATTTCTACACTGCCCTGCACACATGCAAAGAATGGTGATGATTATTTCTACATGATGCTTTCCTATAGGCTTGTGCCTTTCAGTTGAACCCCCATCCATTTTTGCTGGCCGTATTCTGGCAGATCCCCATATTTGTTTTTGTGCACCTCCCAAAAATGGACGGGTAGCCAGATAACCAGTTTCGGTCTGCAGCTAAAAAATACAGCTATATCTTGGTCATTGACAGCAATGAGGAACTTATTAGTCCGCTCCCCCTTTCCATTCCTGAGACCCCATCCTTTTTTTCCCCTTCAAGGGAGTCTGGGTTTCAGCAACAGAACCCTTCCTGGATCCCTTTCCTTTTTTTTTTCCTTCAAGAGAACCTGGGTTTCAGCAATGGGGTTAAGAACTTTGCCTTGCAATAACACAAACAACCCTAAATTCTAAGAAAAAGGCCACAAGCGTAATTAGTTACAGATGTCCAGATTTATGTATTGGGTGACCCAAGTAAAGGCTGATAACGCATGGCCTGGCCTACCTGCTGGGAACCATCTGGAATGGCAAAATATGGGACTCCACATGGATGAGTACCAATATGTAAATCCCTTCTACCTGAGGAGACAAGCTGGTAATTCATCCCCAAATTGGGCAGCACCTCTGTTATCTACACCTTGAAATTCCACACTCAGTCTGATTAATATACTGCCTTGTTTAACTCTTTCCAAATTCGATCTAGATTCATACAAATTCATCACAATTTCTGACAGACGGTGCAGAAACTTTACAGTCAGTATACTGATTGTGAAATAACTATTAAATGAGGATAAATTCAGAACTTTTATTTTAGAAAGAAAGAAGATGTAACTGCCTCTCCCCTCCAATATAGATTGCCTCCAAAGTTAATCAAAATGTTTGCTCCCACCAAAAGAATTTAAGGAACAAAGTAGTTTAGACCAAAATCTATCAATGATCAGTAGGATTTGACATTCGTGTGCTAAATGTTTATCCACAATTATAAAGTGAAGCTGCTTTTTTATTTTTTAAAGGAGGAACACCCCCTTTCACCCACGTGTCAAGGAAAGCTTCCTCTGTTCAGATTGATTGAATGTCATGCCTTGATGCTGAAAATTTCTGAGAACTCATATCTAATGGGTGTAGATTTTATTTGTCTCCAATTCCTTCCATCTTTGTAATATGGTTTACCTCGAATGAACAGATAAACCACAGCACTTCTTTGTGTAAAATGAGATGCACACCATAGGACAATTGTTTGTATCCCCGTGATCTGCTTTTAATATCCAGTTTTGAAATTGACCCTTTCTGTTATCATTGCACAGACGAAGTAAATAAGGCACAAATCAAAGGGAAAAAAACCCAGATAAGGAATGATAAGTGAACTTTAAGAGACATGAAAGAACTTACCATTTGATATTATTTAATATTTCTTCTCCTCAATACACAGCTATTTCCTCCACAGGAAATATGAATAAGGAGACCAGTGATAAGAACCAGCACAGTACAGAAGAAACCTTTCAGGGCAGTTTATAAATCATATTGCAGTGTTTGGGGAGCCCCTGAGTGTACCAGATTGAAAGCCTATAATGCATTAGCAGCCTTTCAGTTTTATTCATTTAATGGCCACACTCGATCTGCTGTAAGGGAAAGGAACAGAAAGCAAAACCTTTGCCTCCACCCCCCCCCCCTTATCTCACACACACTTGTGGCATGTGTTTGTGTATGGTTTAGGGGAATACTTGAGCCCAGATGGCATGTGACATATTTCACAATAAAATAAATAAATATTGGTGCAAATCTTCTTACATCTGTATCTTCTGAGAGATTCAGGAAGGTTTCTTGGAGGGGGTGATGTAACACTTTTATTCCTTCTTGAAAACATAGAATCATGTACTGCAAATATTAAAAAATGTCTTGCAATGGAAGACGTGCTTGATAACAAAGCTTCAGAAATGTGAGGGAGAAAAAGAGTCTTTGCACACTACTTGGACGTATGCTGCATTTAATGTCTTAGGGCCCTTGTTCTACCTTCTTCTCCCTTCCTCCAGCCAAAGTATACTATTGGCCTCTTCAAAGGAATGAAATACTTTATCTTCCTGACAGAACTAATTGACTGGAAAATTACATAAACCCCTCAGCAGATGTTCTTTCCCACATTGTTTGGGAATTTATCCCCATTATAGAGTGTTTCTAAGCCCCAAATCAAGGTGAGCTGGGAATATCAGAACACATGAAGGTATATACATATTCTGGCACGCATGAGGGAACTGTAATGCTCATATCGCATTGCCCAGACCTGCCTCACATGCTCATTTAAGACTGCCAGGCCATCTTCTGTTGCTGGTATTAAATTCTGGCATCAAAGAACCATGTGGCATATTTTCCATCAACTTGAATAGTGCTAAGATTTGATTTTAAACTGCCCCATTGCTAGTAATGTTAATTCAGTCCAATATCTAAAATGCAAATGAGCCATACAGAAACCTCTCCTTTTCTCTCCCTCTTTATTTAGTGAAAAAGTCATAGCCTGAACCTCTATAAATTCACTCTGTCATAATGAATGGATTTAAAACTGTCAGGAAACAAACAAGAGGAAAAATAAACCAATTCTAACTTCCTATTCCCTGCACTGTATTTTCTAGCTGTACAGCATACTAATCGGTGCAAATCAGCTGGCATCTTCAAAATTATAATGCACATCAGTGAGTTAAGCATCTGTATAACAATAAGATTTGTCATCCATCATTCAGAGAACAGCATAATGCAGCTCACTGTCACTTGGTGCCAAGTGACATCTATCTAGATTCTCTCTCTGCCCACTTGATGTTAGAAGCTTGTTGTAATCTCTGATCTATTTCTTTATTCTCTCCCCTCCGCACATAATGAGTGTGATAGTAGATGTTGGGTTTTTTTTAAAAAAGAGAAAAAAGCATTCACAATAGTTCTAGGGTGAAAATTAATCGAAGTAACTCAAGCAGCACAAAATGAAGAACCATTGGCTAAAGTGCAATTATAGCTAAATGGGATTCTTGGGCCATGAGTGTTAATAATTCTTAATAAGCAATAATTACGAATAATTTAAAAGAATTTTTCACTATTATATGAAGGAGCTACAATCTCATTTTTTGCAGAAAGGAATCAAATGTAACAAAAGTGGTTGTGTCTGAGAGAGATAGAAGAAAAGCAGAAAGAAAAGAAGGGGGAAAAAAGAGGTGCTCTAGAACACAGTACTAACTACTGAGAATGCAAGTCTGTTGCAAATTATTTGGTAAGAAATCTAAACTACAGAATTTGTCTAAAATATATTGTTGTCTCAGGCAGAACAGCAAATGATGTCCCCTTCCTGCCACTAAAATTAAGTGCATTGTTGAAGCTGCCTCTTTTGCTGATATAACCTTTTCTTTCCGCTTTATCACATTGAGAAATTTCCCAGTTGTAAGACACTTCAGCTTCTTTTCAAGCATGAAGAGGCACATGAGTTAAGCTACTTCTGGCTATCATGCATAGCCCTCTGTGGTTGAAAAGAGGCAGAAGTGTCCTGAAAAGAGGGAACTCTTGTAATCGATCTCATCACATTAAGAATTTTTTTCTTGTAGGACACTTCAGCCTCTTTTCAAGCATGGGGGGCACAGAGCTCATCACATGTTCCAGGGTTGAAAAGAGGCAGAAATGTCCTGAAAGAAGGGAACTCTGAGCATGGACCAGCAATTGTGTTCAGACCTCCTACCTCTTATTGCATTTTACTCCTATGTTTACAACTGAAAAAAAAAAACAAACAGGTGGGATGGAAACCATCAAAAGTTTCCCATCCTGTTTCATTGCCCCACCATCAGCAGTCTCTTGTATCCTATGGGATTTGGTGCAAAACAATAGGTTCCCATGGAAAACAATGGTTTTAACCTGGAGTACTGTCTCTTGTATCCTATGGGGTTTTGACAAAGCAATAGAATCCCATGGAAAGAAGTGGTTTTAAACTGGTGCCAGTCTCCTTTAATGTAAGGGACTTTGGGCAGGACAACGGATCTCTTGGTTTTCAGATACTGCCATTTCTCCTGATTTTTTTTTAAAGTAATACTGACCTTGTGACGAATGTATTGCTAGCTCTTACGTTTCCAAATGTGAGTGTGAGTGCAGTGGGGAGGCAGAACTTGAAACAGGACTGCTGACAATATAAGAGGGTGATCCTCTATTCTTAAAAGGATGGTCACCCATGGTAAGTCAGGTAGTTCACACAACTCAAAGTAGTTTGAGACATTCTTTTCAGTGTCTGTCTTGTACTTTTTTAACCATATTACTGGAAATGACTCAAAACGTGGTTTGGATACATTAAAACCGCACCAGCACTGTTGATAAGATACAAATTCCCTTGACTATCCTGAGCTAAATTTGTTGACCAAATGCCAAATGCTTTACCACATCTCATGATATTTTCCCAGTGATGGCAGGGACTCTGTATAAGCTTTACTGAGGGTCTAAGAAGACATTACATGAATGCCTTGTGCCAGGATCCTTGAGCATGATTTTCTTCTTCCAAAAGCAACTGGGGAGCTATAATTTCTTCCCCAATTTCCCAGCTTTGGAAGCTTCTGATTCAGGCTCTCCCCTTCAGCCAGCTACTATTAGTATGGAAGAAAAGATACAGTATAAGCACAGCAGGCACTTGAATGCTTTCATCTCCTCAAATGGAATGATACATTTATCTGTTTTGGTTTCTCCCACAATCCTTTAAAAACCCTGAAGTTTTCTCCATTTAGTTTATGAGGAAATTTATGAATTTGGCAAGTTCTTGTAAATATATGAACCAGCTAAAAGCTCCCTCTACCTGATAATATGCATGCAAGATAACACAGGACTGCTAGGTTGGGAGTTATTTTTTTAAAAAACATAGTGCTTGTTTTATAGGAATTTGGCATTCTAAATCCCACAATGACCTCAGATTTGCTCCATCACTTACACTTTGTTTCACAACTTGTTTTAGTATTTATATGTTGTATATGTTGTATATGTTTATATGTTTTAAAAGAAGAAGATCGATGCTTTTGAGCTGTGATGTTGGAGGAAAGTTCTGAGAGTGCCTTGGACTGCGAGAAGATCCAACCAGTCCATCCTCCAAGAAATAAAGCCCGACTGCTCATTGGAGGGAAGGATACTAGAGACAAAGTTGAAATACTTTGGCCACATCATGAGGAGACAGCAAAGCCTAGAGGAGACAATAATGCTGGGGAAAGTGGAAGGTAAAAGGAAGAGGGGCCGACCAAGGGCAAGATGGATGGATGGCATCCTTGAAGTGACTGGACTGACCTTGAAGGAGCTGGGGGTGGTGACGGCTGACAGGGAGCTCTGGCGTGGACTGGTCCATGAGGTCATGAAGAGTCAGAGACGACTGAACAAATGAACAACAGCATGTTGTAATATGTGACTGAATGAAATGAGTTCCGAAAAAAGTAATGACTTGTGCCCATTTGTGTGTGTGTTGAATTCAGCATCTCAAAATCAGTACAATATTTAAAAAGTTTTTTCACTGCAGGCCTGTGTAATTTGTTTAGTTTAGAAGGTTTAGGTGGTTCAGACATGAGAAGTAAGAGACAGCAGACTTATTCACCATCTCTTAGATCCTATCTACACTGCCATATAAAATCCAGATTATCTGGTTTGAACTGAATTATATTAGTCTAAACTGCCATATAATCCAATTCAAACCAGATAATCTGGATTTTATATGGCAGTGTAGACAGGGCCTCAGCTATCAGTTATAATTCATGCTTGCTTTAAGACTATTAAATGATATCTATCTTGGACTCAGTCCATGTTTTACACACTGCGAATTCACTAATTTCAGCCTCATCTCCAAGTGACTAAATTGACATATAGGTTTGTATTATTTTGTTTTAAACTGTTATTAGATGTGTCTGTGAATACTGTATGCCAAGCATTATGCCAAATAAAATTATATTTGATTTGATTAATAGTCGAGGGTAAAAGATAATATGGCAATCATATTAATACTGCAATTTGCCTCAATTTTTCTCCCCAATATAAGCCATCAATAAAACAGTTTTGAGTAATATCCGATTTTGAGGGGTGGAACAAAAGATGAGATATCCGTGGCTGCAGATTGGATATTTATTATTTTTAAAAGTCCCTGGGCCGAGCAAGAAATGAATTGTATTAGCTTGCTATTTCTGAAAAGCACTTTCTACTCTCAGATTTCCATAGATTTTTACTGAGTCATTTACAAAACTTTCATTAACATTGTGATGTCATTAGCCGTGTTTTGCCCAGATAATGTAATTGTGAAGAAGTTGCTTATCTGTGGTGCTTTTGTGGTGTGTATCATTGGTCTTCAACTGATGGGGCAGAGCTCATAAACAGATTGAGTCTTGCTATAATGTGAATTCAAAGTTCACATTATTTCAGCATACACTTATTTCAGCATACATTTGTAAACATAAAATGAATACTGAAGCAGGGACCAAGCAGCATTATTCTGGTATGCTGATATTTATTTATTGTATCAGGAATGAACCAAGGGTACAATTGTAATTTTTTAAAAAATACAAAGTTTAAAAAATTGGCATTCTATTAAATGTCCTTTGACCAGTAGCTGGCCACTTGGAGTGCCTCAGGTGTTGCTATAAGACGGTCCTCCACTGTGCATGTGGCAGGGCTCAGGCTGCATTGTAATAGGTGGTCCATGGTTTGGTCTTCTCCACATTGGCATGTCGTGAACTCCACTTTGTGGCCCCATTTCTTTAGGTTGGCTCTGCATATCATGGTACCAGAGCACAGTCTGTTCAGCATGCTCTGGTCGCTCAGAAGCAACCAGAAGCAGTATGCTGGTAGGAGGAGAAAATAGAAGAGAGATTAAAGAGAAAGTAACCCATCTCCATCTACAGAAAGCAACTGAGGTAGACATACACTTTAAAAAATTCAAAGTGAGGCTCATAAAGATCATTAATTGAGATAATCTGTAAAGAATATCTTGACTATCCACACTGCTGACCATCTAGCATTACCATTTTAGACTTTTATTTTCATATCTGCTTTGGTTCTTGTGCTTTTAAAATACAAAACACCCCTGGTCATAGGCTTAACTTAGCCTGCCTATAAGTTTCAGCACAACAAATTGCCATGGCATCCTGAGGGACATTTGCTGTATCAGCAACTTTTTAGCTAACATGCTGAGAATAAAATCCTCCACAGACTCACTGGAACAGCACTTGCAACACTGATGTTTTATTCATGCAGTGGAATAAGATTCCTACACACACACACACACACCCCTTTCAAGGCTGATTATATTCAGGAGCAGTGCACAGCTCAATGGCACAGGACATGCTTTCCATGTACTAGGTCCCAATTTTAGTTTCTGACATCTTCATTTAAAAGTTGTGGGTGGAGGTTAAAAATGGAGAGACGAACATGTGGCTTTCCAGATGCTGGACTATAATTCCCATTTTCTTTCACTATTGGGTATGCTAACTAGAATTGATGGAATTTTAGTCCAACAAAATTTGCAATGCCATATGTTCCCTACATCAGCTTCAAATGGCTTGCAGTTATTATACCTGCCTCATTTTTGGCTTTTTCAGAGGCCACAATTTGCCATTTTCTAGAAATCAGAAATATTACTTTGGTCATTCTAGTTTTTCCAGTTTCTATTTTATTTTGGTTTGAATCTTTTTTTGAGCATGCAGGAACAGGAATTAAATGAAGAGTCGCTCCTACAAGAAGCTTCCTTGAAGGGTGCTACTCATAATTTTTATGACAAAATAATTTGAGGATGGGTTATAGAAAGGTTCAGGGACCCTGAGGGTTGCAAAAGAGTTCCCAGGCCCTAATTTAAAAGTATCACATGAGGCCAGGCTAAAATATGCCTGAAACAGAGAAAGCTGCTGCCAGTCCAGATAGGCCTTGTTAAAATGCTGCATTCATATATGAACACCAGATTATTATTCTGTACTTGAAAAAGTGGGCATAAACTCACTGTCTGCTGCACACATCAGGTACTGTGTAAATTGGTTATTCCCCTGTAGATATGAGGAAGGTGCTCATTTGCATGCTCTCAATCTTTAACATCATCCTGTTTATCTCTTATATCAGTTATGCCCATGCGTGAACTACTCCTAAATTCAGGATTGACTAACTCAGAGATAGCTGGGTAATGCCACGATATCAATGAATTTATTACAGATTTTAGCCTTACAAGAATGTCCAGTGTGCTGAGCCTTGTCCCACAAATAGGCTCAGCACCTTGGATAACTCCATTATAGTTGAAGTTAAAACCAAGAGTATGGATATTTTCACCACATCCCATTGCATGAATATCAGCAGCTGTCAAAAGACCAATCTGCTTTTGTTGTGGATACACATCTACTCACCAAATCAAACACAGACATTAATTTTGGGAGCAGGGGTAATCCAAGGTTTATACATGGAGAAATGCTGGAGTTTCCTTTACTGTTTCTTCTAGAGAGTTCACATTAAAATGGCAATGCTGTGGCATATTGGCAAACATTCATTAATAATGAAACATATAAACCTACACTAGACTGAAGTAGAAATATATTTTAAACTAGTGTTTTGCGTTTTCCTGCTTTGTGCAAGTTCAACTTTGCATAAAATTGTTCCAGTTCACATTTGTTTGGAGGAAGATTAATCTTATTCATGTCAGCAAACTGAACTGCCTGACAATATTGATAGGCAGAATAGACTAGAATAGGCAAGAGTGGAATGTTTTAATATAATGGTTGCATTTAGACATCTCAAGAAACCAAGAGAATTTTGCATTGTCAAAGATAAGGCAGCATGCTATCATCTTCTAACTAATCGCTCTCCTTGTGACTGGAGCTAAACAACAAGCTCTTACCCTCCCCCAACAAAGTAAGCCAGAAAAATAAGGCATGGTTTCTTCTAGAGTACTTTCTCTAAATTTTGAAAGGAACACATGAACTAGAGGTTAATTTTTTGCCAGGTTTGCACATCATAAGACACAGGTCACGGAAAAAAGCCACATAGTCCAGCTCCTCAAGTAAGTAGCAAGCATCAGCCACTGAGCTCTGGTTTACAATACAGTAGATTCTTGCTTATCCAACCTTCACTCATTCAGCGTTCTGTATTATTAAACGTGGTCTACCTTCCACCCTGATCCACTGTCGTTTCAATACCTTACAATGTTTTGCTGCTAAATTCCTAAATACAGTAATTGCTACATTACATTACTGTGTATTGAACTGTTTTTTTTTCTGTCGATTTGTTGTAAAACATGATGGTTTGTTGCTTAATTTGTAAAATCATAATGTAATTTTTATTATCCAACATTTTCACTTATCCAGTGTTCTGCCAGCCCATTTATGTTGAATAAGCAAGACTCTACTCTAATACCTAAAGCCAATCCATTTTTATTCCCAGTTGCTATCAAACTGTTTTCCACTAAAATAATCAATGATGTGTCTATAGAAAATATGTCCTATCTGACTGCACAGAGAAGCCATTGAAATTCACAAGCATGTGGACAATTTCAACAGAAAGGAGGAAACCATGAAAATGAACAAAATCTGGCTACCAGTATTTAAAAAACTCTAAACTCTAAAACAGCAAAACAGCAGAGGGAAAACCATCAGGGACATCTAATCACCTCTCAACAAAAGATTGCTCCAGGCACTGCCAGGCTATCAAATGCTAATCAAGGTGGTCAATTGAAACATTCACACCTAGCTCCAGCAGACAAGAGTTCTTTGTCCCATCCTGGTCTTTCCACAGATATATAAACCTTTTTTCCTAGTTCCAACAGACCTCACTACCTCTGAGGATGCTTGCCATAGATGCAGGTGAAACGTCAGGAGAGAATGCCTCTAGAACATGGCCTCCTCCCAGCTGTGTTGCAGCCAGGAAGTGCCAGGAGGAGGAGGAGGAGGAGGGCGCAGGAGCCGGAGCCGATTGGATGGCGCGCGCGCGCTCACCCTTACACCCGGCCTCTGTGCGCCATCCAATCGGCTCCGGCTCCTGCGCCCTCCTCCTCCTCCTCCTCCTCCTGGCACTTCCTGCAACACAGCTGGGAGGAGGAGGAGGGCGCAGGAGCCGGAGCCGATTGGATGGCGCTCTTGCTGTGAGTTTTCAGGCTCTTTTGCTGTGAGTTTTCAGGGCTGTATGTATGACCATGTTCCAGAAGCATTCTCTCCTGACATTTTGCCCACATCTATGGCAGGCATCCTCAGAGGTCTGTTGGAAACTAGGCAAATGGAGTTTCAGTTTATCTATGGAATGTCCAGGGTGGGAGAAATGAAAGCCATTCAATGCTAATCAAGGTGACCATTACTGCAATATTCACACTTACAAAATGTTTTGTAAATATTTACGAAATTTCGTAAATAACAAAACATTTTTTTGGAAAGTTTTGTAAATATTTTAAATATCGAAACAAAAAAACACCCCAATTACAAATCGATTTTAGAAACAAATTTTTTCTTGATCAAACAGGCCTAGACCATACCACCTGAGATGTGATTCTTGTAGTTTGTCAGCAATTGGAGCAATGCCAAAGCATTGTTGGATGACATGGTTATGGATGTGGTCAAGGTATGTGATGCCAGCTGTAAGTCATAGCATGCTCATCTCCATAACACCAAAAAAAAAAAAATAGAAAAGCAAGCAAATAGTTGGAAAAGGGGAAAACATGTATGGAAGAGAGTATAGACAAAAAAGACTTAGAGAACTTAAGGGCTGACCCTTGCTTATCGATGTTGTTAATTTGGAAAAAAATGGCAAAATTAATTTCAAATAAATAAAATTGACCCTTTAGAAACACTGGAAAATAAGGACAAGACTATTAGGAACCTAATAAGGGCCCTGGAAGACAATGGAATCAGAAATGTAGAGGACCTCATGGAACCTAATGGAGAAATAACAAACAAGATAATAGACAAAGGCAGGCAAGAGAACTGGATAGCATGGTTAGGCCTGTCCAGTAGAGCTCAGGCCATGAAAAGATGAGAGGTAGCAGAAGCCTCAATAGACAGAATAATTAAAAGAAAAGTAGAAAAAGATAAAGGAATTATCAGGATATTGTACAATGAATTAATCACTCTTATAGACAGTTGGAAACAAGAAAAAAAACTTTAGCAAGAAATTAATCAGCTCTTGGATTGACAACATTCAGAAAATTAAACATATGAGGATCAAAGAAACCCAACTGAAAATAATTTTAAATGGTATAGAACCCCCCTTCAGTTAGCTCACATAATGGAAAATATTTCTAGCAAATATTGGCATAATTGTGAGGAATAGGTTCATTCTCCCACATGAGGTGGGATTGCAGAAAAATTCAGAACTATTACAGTAAAATAAGAAACATAATGGAAGAAATAATAGGGAAAAAATTAAAGTGGGGTAAAGCCAGATTCATGTCTCTCACTATAAAGGCAAAGGAAGATAACAATAATTAGACAGAAATTGGAAAATATATGATAGCCACAATACAGACTATGATAGCCTGAGGATGGAAAGACAATATAATTGGGATTTAGAAACTTTGTGGGCTTATCTCTCAGAATATACAATCAATAATCTCATTAATCAAAGAAAAAACAAGTATGAGAATAGTTATCCAAAACAAGACTGGTATAGGAAATGGTCTATTCTAACCAACAAAATAGATGGAGATGATAGATATAGCATTTTGAACCAGGCTTTCCACATGGTTAAATTGATGCTATGGCATCATTTGAAATTGCCATTCCAGGAGGGAGGGGAAAAATGGGTGCAAGGCATGAGTAATGGGTAATACACATCTAAGGAATGTATAAAGAGTCATGTAAGGTTAAGTGACTTTTGGAATAATGTATATCGAGATAAGACTTGTATGGAAAAAGTTTTTAATTGAATGGATGTATCAATTAAAATTATTTTTAATAATAATAATAATAATAATAATAATAAAACAACATAACACCGAGGCGTAGTTTTCCTTCCTTTGCTGCCTGCCAACATTCTGCTCCATAAATTGCAGCAGACCTTATGACAGTATGATAGATTTTTGATACCAGGTGATAAGGCTGCTTATATCACTATTTTGTATTTAGGGACTATATGATACCAAATGCATCTCAGGGAGCTTCCAGACAAGACTTAACCCCACTTTGGAGTGGGTATAACTCTGAGTGGGCACCCAAAAGAAGCAAGCTTTCCCAGGGGTTGTGCCTATTCCAGTGTGGTAACTACCATGCTGGAATGGGGCCACCCCAATCCCCCCTAAAAAGCTTTAAAAAATAAAAACTTACCGGGTCACTATAAGGCTGCTCTGGCAGCCCTCCACATGTGTAAAAAGAATGCGCTAGGAGACGGTGGGGGCTAGGAGGAATCCCTCCCACCTCCTGGCACATCATTTCTAAGTGTCAGGAGGGCTGCTGGAGCAGCCTCATGGTGACGTGGTAAGTTTTAATTTCATTTTATGGCTTGGGGGGGAGGGTTCCTGCATGGTTCTCTGGGATTTTGGAAGCCCAAAGAACTGAGGTGGGCTGTGGAGACTGATCCCAAGATAGTGAAAGCAGTCCCGTGAGTCTGGCCCCCACTGCCCTATACTCTATTAGGTCCTGGTCTAATGGAGTATCAAAGTCGTTGCAGGATTTACATGCTTTGTCCTATTTACTCAATTCTAATGCTCACTTTTTTTTTTTTTTTTACTAAATTGCCTTCCCAAAATTGGGGTGTGGATTAGATTCACATAATATGGCAAATAATTTTTGGGGCTTCATGATTTTGAAAACTGAGGTGTGCATTAGATTTGATGGCGCATTAGACTTGAATAAATACAGTACCAGTAAAAGCACAATGGCTCCCTCATTTTGGGGCCTGTCTGTAAGAGATCTCTGTATTCTTCTTCTGCCAAGATGCTTTTTGAATTCTTGACTAGACATCCTTGTTTTAGGAAACCCAAGGTGTGAGTTGAATGGATGAAAAAACAGGCAAGTATCAAGTAAGACTTTTAAATACAATGGTTCTTTAATTTTGTCTAAAATAACTTCATTCACAGCAGGAAGAAAACTACAACAAAGAGGTTCAAAAGTGTTAACATTGCCCTACAAGGCCTCCTGGCATTCACAGCAATTTACATACTGTATGATCCCCGCATCCATGAGTGGATAAGTTCTTGGACTTACCATAAAAACAGAAAACTGTAAATAATAATGGGCTCTACTGAAAGGTACAATGTTTACCTGAAGTTGCCATAGAGGGGGGATCTACACTGACCCATAACATGGGGCCATGTATGGTCCAAATAGGGACTCCCTCAGCCACTGCAGTGTGGCAGTTTCCAAGCTTGGTGACTTCTGCAAATTTAAATTCATCTAGTGATAATTATATTTCCTCATATATGCCATAAAGATCTTAGTCTAAATTCCTTCCTTGGATGACATGGCTTTCTTGGGAACAATCCCTGTGATTGTTATATGATATAGCTATTTTGTTTTGGGATTTTTTTTAATGTTAATGTAAAACTGACCACTCTGTTGAAATTAATAGCCATATGTACAGAGCTTATGGACCTGGGAAAACATATTTAAGAATGACGTGCAAAAATACTGGGGCTAAGCCATTCGTTGGCATTTTAAAAAGCTATCATTAACTATGGGAGAAACAACACATAACTAGAAATGTCATGAGCAGAAGAGAATTAAGCATATTAATCTGGTCTCTGCTCCTGCCATTAATATGCTATAGATTCTATCTTTACTTTCAAATTCATTATTTCTTTAATGAAAAAAGAAAGATATTTTAATGGTAAAAATATCAAAATGATGAATGGGATGTCTGCTAATGACATTTTAAAAGTATTTTGGGCTGAAAATGTGACACTATAATCATTAAAAATCAGATTCAATTTCCAAAGGTACTAATCTTAAAACTTTATACCACTAGCAGAAACATTAAAAATTATATCCAGTGAGTCCAGAAGCTTCTAATTGGATGGGGAGTGTGGGTGCAACCGATTCAAGAGCTCTGCCAAAAACAGAAATGTTCTTTCAGAAATTCTGGAGGGCATTTTCAGCAGGAAAATCACATTAAAGACAAATGTAGACATTGTATTGTTGAAGGCTTTCATGGCCGGAATCACTGGGTTGTTGTAGGTTTTTCCAGGCTATATGGCCATGTTCTGGAGGCAATTTTTCAAGGGAATCTCTTGTTGAGAGTGATTTTATTTGCCTGCTTGTTTCCCCTCTGTTGTTTTGCTGTTGTAATTTTTGAGTTTTTTAATACTGGTAGCCAGATTTTGTTCATTTTCATGGTTTCTTCCTTTCTGTTGAAATTGTCCACATGCTTGTGGATTTCAATGGCTTCTCTGTGTAGTCTGACATGGTGGTTGTGAGAGTTGTCCAGCACTTCTGTGTTCTCAAATAAATCTGGACATTGTTATAGAGACATGTTTTTGGTATCCAGAACATTCCTGAACAACTGTGATCTGCCTGTTTCTTTCTTTATTTTGGTAGATGCTGATTGATCCAAAAGGTACATATGGTTTGAAATGGGGGGAAACGGTGATAAAAGCCCATTCTCATGCATAATGTATGTGCCATGTCTATTGGAGCTTACATCAGAATCTGGTGTTTAATTATCCCTGTAGTGTGAACTGAATGAATATGTTCTGTGGAATCATTCACTGCACTTACTTTTTTTAATTAGATGGGGAAGGCCCCACAAAATAATTATTTTGTTTAAGAAATGTGAAATTCAAATTCTTTTTTTCCTCTTTTCTAAAATATGTGTTTGTGAAAGAGAGAGAAAATGCTTGTGAGTCTGCTTCTCTGAGTTTAATATATCCAACAAAATAGATTTAATTATAAAAGATTGTCCAGAGAGAGAAAGAGAGGGAAAGACAACGTCAAGGAGAAAATCTCTTTGCTTCAGTTTGACGCTGACTCCTGAGTTGTTTGATTTTGACACATGTTGTTGTTCATTCGTTCAGTCGTGACCTCATGGACCAGCCCACGCCAGAGCTCCCTGTCGGCCGTCACCACCCCCAGCTCCCTCAAGGTCAGTCCAGTCACTTCAAGGATGCCATCCATCTATCTTGCCCTTGGTCGGCCCCTCTTCCTTTTGCCTTCCACTTTCCCCAGCACAATTGTCTTCTCTAGGCTTTCCTGTCTCCTCATGATGTGGCCAAAGTACTTCAACTTTGTCTCTAGTATCTTTCCCTCCAGTGAGCAGTCGGGCTTTATTTCCTGGAGGATGGACTGGTTGGATCTTCTCGCAGTCCAAGGCACTCTCAGAACTTTCCTCCAACACCACAGCTCAAAAGCATCGATCTTCCTTCGCTCAGCCTTCCCTAAGGTCCAGCTCTCACATCCGTAGGTTACTACAGGGAATACCATGGCTTTGACTAGGCGGATCTTTGTTGCCAGTCTGATGTCTCTACTCTTTACTATTTTATCGAGACTGGACATTGCTCTCCTCCCAAGAAGTAAGCGTCTTCTGATTTCCTGGCTACAGTCTGCATCTGCAGTAATCTTTGCCCCTAGAAATACGAAGTCTGTCACGGCCTCCACGGTTTCTCCCTCTATTTTCCAGTTGTCAATCATTCTTGTTGCCATAATCTTGGTTTTTTTGATGTTTAGCTGCAACCCGGCGTTTGCGCTTTCTTCTTTCACCTTGATTAGAAGGCTCCTCAGCTCCTCCTCGCTTTCAGCCATCAGAGTGGTGTCATCTGCATATCTGAGGTTGTTAATGTTTCTTCCAGCAATTTTCACCCCAGCCTTGCATTCATCAAGCCCCGCACATTGCATGATGTGTTCTGCATACAAGTTAAAAAGGTTGGGTGAGAGGATGCAGCCTTGCCGTACGCCTTTCCCAATCTTGAACCAGTCTGTTGTTCCGTGGTCAGTTCTGACTGTTGCTACTTGGTCCTTGTACAGATTCCTCAGGAGAGAGACAAGGTGGCTTGGTATGCCCATCCCACCAAGAACTTGCCACAATTTATTATGATCCACACAGTCAAAGGCTTTAGAATAGTCAATGAAGCAGAAGTAGATGTTTTTCTGAAACTCCCTGCCTTTCTCCATTATCCAGCGGATATTGGCAATCTGGTCTCTCGTTCCTCTGCCTTTCCTAAACCCAGCTTGAACATCTGGCAACTCTCGCTCCATGTATTGCTGGAGTCTTCCTTGCAGGATCTTGAGCATTACCTTACTGGCATGAGAAATAAGGGCCACTGTACGGAAGTTTGAGCAGTCTTTCGCATTTCCCTTTTTTGGTATGGGGATATAAGTTGATTTTTTCCAGTCTGATGGCCATTCTTGTGTTTTCCATATTTGCTGGCAAATGGCATGCATCACCTTGACAGCATCATCTTTTAAGATTTTAAACAGTTCAGCTGGGATCCCGTCGTCTCCTGCTGCCTTGTTGTTAGCAATGCTTCTTAAGGCCCATTCAACCTCACTCCTCAGGATGTCTGGTTCTAATTCATTCACCACACCGTCAAAGCTATCCTCCATATTGTTATCCTTCCTATACAGATCTTCTGTATAGTCTCGCCACCTTCTCTTGATCTCTTCAGCTTCTGTTAGGTCCCTGCCATCTTTGTTTCTTATCATACCAATTTTTGCCTGAAATTTACCTCCAATGTTTCTAATTTTCTGGAAGAGGTCTCTTGTCCTTCCTATTCTGTTGTCTTCTTCCACTTCCATGCATTGCTTATTTAAAAATAGTTCCTTATCTCTTCTGGCTAACCTCTGGAATTGCGCATTTAACTGGGCATATCTCCCCTTTTCACTGTTTCCTTTTGCTTTCCTCCTTTCTTGGGCTACTTCCAGTGTCTCAGCAGACAACCATTTTGCCTTCTTGGTTTTCTTTTTCTTTGGAACGTACTTTGTTGCCACCTCCTGAACAATGTCGCGGACTTCTGTCCATAGTTCTTCTGGGACTCTGTTTACTAAATCTAGTCCTTCAAATCTGTTCTTCACTTCCACTGTATATTCGTTAGGAATGTTAGTGAGATCATATCTAACTGGTCTGTGTATTTTCCCTGATCTCTTTAGTTTTATTCTAAATTGGGCAATAAGAAGTTCGTGATCTGAGCTACAGTCAGCCCCAGGTCTTGTTTTCACCGACTGGATGGATGTCCGCCACCTTTGGCTGCAAAGGATGTAGTCAATCTGATTTCGGTGTTGACCATCTGGTGAGGTCCATGTATAAAGCCGTCTTTTAGGTTGTTGGAAGAGAGTATTCGTTATGCACAGCGAGTTTTCCTGGCAGAATTCTATCAGCCTGCGTCCCGCTTCATTTTGTTCTCCCAGACCATGCTTGCCTGTGATCCCAGTTGTCATTTGACTTCCCACCTTGGCATTCCAGTCTCCTGTAATGAAAATAATGTCTCTTTTTGGTGTATTATCCAGTAGGTCCTGCAGATCCTCATAGAACTGATCTACTTCTGCTTCTTCAGCAGCTGTGGTTGGGGCGTATATTTGGATCACTGTGATGTTGAAAGGCTTTCCTTGCACTCGAATTGAGATCATTCTGTCATTTTTTGGGTTGTATCCAAGCACTGCTTTAGCGAATTTCTTATTAATTATGAAGGCTACTCCATTTCTTCGATGTTCCTCTTGTCCACAGTAGTAGATCTGGTGGTCATCTGATGTGAAGTGGCCCATTCCAGTCCATTTCAGTTCGCTGACCCCCAGAATGTCTATCTTTAGTCTTGACATCTCACCAATAACAACATCCAATTTGCCCTGGCTCATAGATCTTACATTCCAGGTTCCTATGGTGTGTTGATCTTTAGAGCATCGGATTCGTCGTTCGCCTCCAGTACCGTCGGCCGCTAGCCTTCCTTTCGGCTTTGAGCTAGCTGCGTCATCACATCTGGGGCTAGTTGAACTTATCCTCTGCTCCTCCCCAGTAGCATTTTGGCCATCTTCCGACCTGGGAGTCCCATCTTCCAATGGCATACCGACATATCTCTGGTTGTACTGGTCCATTTAGTTTTCTCGGCAAGGATACTGGAGTGGTTTGCCATTGCCTTCCCCAGGGATCACTCTTGGTCTGACCTCTCTGCCACAACCGTCCCGTCTTGGGTGGCCCTTCACGGTTTCGCTCATGACATCATTGAGGTGCTCAAGCTCCAGCGCCCCGACAAGGCGGTGATCCTAAAATCCACATGATTCCATAGCATCGAGCCACAGCAGTTAAAGTGGTATCAAATTGAATTAATTCTACATTGTAGGTGTGTCCTAATACTACAATATCAGTACCGAATCACTCCTAGAATGCAAATCTATGGTATTTCTTTAAGGAAATATAGAGGACGTTGAACACCATGCTAGCTAAGGACATGAACCAAAAGTACTTCTACATTGTCTCACTTTACTGTCCATCTCTATATTAATGGATACAATCTATGCTTAATTTTTGCAACAGGTCCAATTGGATACCAAAAACACTGCTGAGATCTAAGTTTTTTTAATGCAGCAGTACTGGGTGTGTGCAGCCTGGGTTTGTAAGGTCATTTTGTTTCACAACAATTCCATCATTTACTAAATTCTGGGGACTGCCCTGTTTCTTCTAAGTTTAGCTGCTTACGATCCAATATTGAGCCATGCAGGAATAGTGTGAGGAGTAATTAAGAATCGAAACAATTTTTCCAATTTTCGTAATTATTTCGTAATTATTTTCGTATGTCTGGTGCAAGTTTTACAATCTTGCATTTACCCCACTTCCGGTCCCTTTGCTCTGCTGCTTCCCTCCTCTTTCCTCATGCTTCTTCTTGCCTCACTCTGGGCTTCACTGGGCTACCTTCCTTCCTTCTTTCCTTCCTTCCTTCCAGCTGGCAAATCCCACATTCCCCCCTCCCTCCTCTTTCTCCTGGCATCCTTCTTGCCCAAAATTTCTCATTACTTTATTTTTCATACCCTCACTCTATGCCACAGGAATGCGTTGCCAGGTACAGCTAGTATATAATATAATATAATATAATATAATATAATATAATATAATATAAAGTAATATAATGTAATATATATTATAATAATATAATATACAATAATATAATATAATATTATTATAATAATATAATATAATATATATACTATATATAATAAATAATATAATATAATATAATATAATATAATAATATTATAATAATATAATATAATATAGTTGTTGTTTGTTTTATCACACCAACAGTCAACAACAGAGAGAGAGGGAAGCTTCAGAAGTTCCCCCTGTCCCATTTGGAGATTTTTTAGCATATTGCGCAATCGCGTCCGCCATTAACGAATCGATTCATAAATCATTCTTTTGGCCACATTTTTGCCAATCCTGCCAGAAGGGAGGCGTTGGCCATGGCCAATCACAGCCATCTTAACTGTAGTTTGGGAAGGCCAGGCTCCAAATGGTAGAGATTGCAAAAGGCCCTGCCTTAAGCTACATTTCCCAGAATGCAAATCGGCTCAGTAACCAAATAATTATTTATTTATTTATTTATTTATTTATTTCATTTACTTATACCCCGCCCTTCTCACCCCGGGGGGGGGACTCAGGGCAGCTTACAGAGGAGGCACAATTAAATGCCTAAATCAATTGACAGTAATACAAAATACAAAAAAGCAATTCAACAGTTAGAATTAAAACATCAGTGCATAATAAAATATTAAGACAATCTCATGCTCGGGTTCAGAGTCCATATATCCATTCCATTCCATTTGTCCTTGTCTGTCGTCAGATCCTTAATTTAGCTGCCAGTGTGTCCAAAGGCTTGGTCCCAAACCCAGGTCTTCAGTTTTTTCCTGAATGCCAGAAGGGAGGTTGCCGATCTAATCTCCCCGGGGAGTGAGTTCCACAGGTGGGGGGCCACCACTGAGAAGGCCCTGCTCCTCGTCCCCGCCAACCTCACTTGTGAGAGTGGCGGGGTCGAGAGCAGGGCCTCCCCAGAAGATCTTAAGCTTCGAGGTGGGATGTAGAGGGAGATCCGTTCAGACAAATACACTGGGCCGGAACCGTATAGGGTTTTGTAGGTCAAAACCAGAACTTTGAATTGTGCTCGGAATTGGATCGGCAGCCAGTGGAGCTGGCGCAACAGGGGGGTGGTATGCTCCCTGTACGCCGCTCCGGTGAGCAATCTGGCTGCTTCTCGCTGGACTAGTTGACGTTTCCGAGCAGTCTTCAAAGGCAACCCCACGTAGAGTGCGTTGCAGTAATCCAACCGGGATGTGACAAGAGCGTGGACCACCGTGGCCAGATCATGGCTGAAGGACCCAAATAGCTAGCTGCAGCCATCTCCGTTTTAGTCTAAATATAAAATAAACTGATTGAATCTGCAAAGAGGTCTAAAGCAAGCAAGAAATAAACAACTTTTGCAAAGCCAAGAGAGCATAAAGTACTTTAAAAACCCAATATTTTTTTTACTTTAGCCTGATTGCCACGAGCAAGGCACTGTGAGTGAAGCCAGCCAGCTATTTAAAGTCAGTAATAATAAAATGATTGAATCTAAAAATTGAATTAAAAGTAAGTAATAGTATAAATCTGTGCTAAGCTGAATTATGTGGTTAATTGTTTGTCATATAGACAAAAATTCAGGGGGCTTGCTGTTGTCATTTTTTGGGGGGAATAATTGATTTGCTCTAAGCCAATCTCTGTGCTGGGCTGTAAAAAAAAGCAATGACCTATATGGATGTGTCTTAAGGGTTCCCACCAACTCAGTAGAGGAAGCAAATGAATGTCAGGAGAGTTTGGATGATGCCTTTCTGCTCGGAAGAAGAGAATCAGTCTAGATATCCCATCATGGTGTCTGTACAGTTTGTGCCACACAAACAAAGTTTCTGGAGTACAACAATTACTTTCCAAGTAAAGACCACCCAATGAAACAGGAAATAACACTTTCAAACCAGGAACATATTTTCTTTATTATTAAAAATGGGTTTTTAAAATACAAATTTGAAAATTCTCCATAAATTTGTGGGTAAGTCAAAAGTTCTGAAATTTGGTGTGCTAACAGTGGTAAATGTGTTCTACCACTACAGAAAGTTTCATCAAGATAGCTCAAAAATGAGGGAGAAAGAAGCCCCTAAAGTTTCTCCATTGACAATGATGTTCTCTTTAATGCGCATGTGTAATCACCATTAACAAGCTACTTATGAAGATTTGTAAGTTTCTTTAGAGTTTCAAACTTTTTACCCCCAAAATTCACAAGGAACTTTACTTTTGAACACAGTTTAGAACCCTTTTTAATGGATCACACATGTCTAATATATAGTGCTATAATTACGCATCAGATTCCATAGTAGCATCCTATGTAGTCTTGGTACTTGTAATGCAGCAGTTCTGAGAGAGTTCTTTAGCTGAGAGTTCTTAATGTCTCTTCCTAAAATGTCAACCTCAGGATTCCATGGCATGTTACAATTAAAGTGGAATATAATTATACAGGGTGAATGGAAGCCTGGTTTGTTTATTTGGATCAACTCAGTTTGCCTACAATGTTTCTCTAGGGACTGTTATGCTGAGGATCTGCACTACAGGAGAAAATCCATCAATACACCACTGTTCATCATCCTTCTCTTATTCACATTCCAGACAGAACTGGCAAGGTGAACTCTATGAGGGATAAATGTTGAGGTTTTCAGAACTTTCCTTGGGTTGTATTGCCGGTACATACATTAATTCCCAGGCTTGATACACTTCCCTCTGATTATGGGTGAAGGAGGAAGGTAAAAAGTTATAAATAACTTGGATGATGGAATAGAGGGCATGCTTACCAATTTTGCAGATGACACCAAATTAGACAGGGTAGCTAATACACAAGAGGACAAGATCAGAATCCAAAATGACCTCGACAGATTAGAGAGCAAGGCCAAAACTAACAAAATTAATTTTGACAGGAAGAAGTGTAAAGTACTAAACTTAGGCAGAAAAGGGATATACAAGCGAGTATTACCAATATAGGATGGATAACATCTGGCTTGACAACAGCACATGTGAAAGGGATGTAGCAGTCATAGTAGACCACATACAGAACACAAGTCAACAATGTGATGCAGCAGTTTTTTAAAAGCCAGTGTAATTCTTGTTGTTGTTCATTCGTTCAGTCGTCTCTGACTCTTCGTGACCTCATGGACCAGCCCACACCAGAGCTCCCTGTCAGCCGTCACCACCCCCAGCTCCTTCAAGGTCAGTCCAGTCACCTCAAGGATGGCATCCTTGAAGTGTAATTCTAGAGTGCATCAATTGGATCAAGTTCAAAGGAAGTCATAGTCACACTCTACTCTGCTTTGGTCAGACCTCACCTGGAATATCATGTCAAGTTCTGGACATCACAATTCAAGAAAGTTATTGAAAAACTAGAACATGTCCAGGGAAGAGTGACTAAAATTGTAAAAGGACTGGAACTCATGCTCTGTGAAAAACAGTATAGAGAGCTGGGAATATTTTGGTTAAAGAAGAGAAGGTTAGGAGGTAACTTGATAGCCAAGCTTAAATACTTCAAATGATGCCATTTTTAGGCTGGAGAAAAAAAAACTTGTTTTTTGTTGTTCCAGAGATAGAAACAGGGCAACAGATTCAAATTACAGTAAAAGAGACTCCACAAAACAAAGTTCCTGATGGCAAGAGCTGTTCGACAGTGGAATATGCTGTCTTGAAGTGTGGTGGAATTGCCATCTCCAGAGGTTTTTAAACAGAAGCTGTATGGTCATCTGCTGGGAATGCTTTGATTGCAGATTTCTGCATGGAAAAATATTGTTGCCCCTTATGGTTTTGTCCAACTCTAGGATTCTATGATTTTAAGTTGTGTGACCACCGTTGGGATCTCCCAACAGCTTTTTTTCAGTCACAAACACTGTCCAACAGTAGGCATAAGCAAAATTATGATATTACACAGTGCCATAAGTCACTTTTCCTTCTGAGTAATTATTTGATGGTACAGCAAGCCATAAAATATCTGGCAGCCTATTCAGCCACCTACTTTTGGTAAAGAGACTGATTTCCCCTGTTGTCTTCTCATCCACAGACATTAAATGGGCTGAAACAACCGAAACCTATTTTGGAGCCCATGGGAAAACCGAAGGACTGCAAACTGCTCATCAGTTTACCTACCATGAACCAAACCTATAAAAGTTCATCTCGTATTTCTAATGCTTGAAAGAAAGAGAAAAGTTAAAGGGATGTCTTGGGTTAAATGGAGCAAGAGCTCATCAGCATTCAGCACCACTGCCATGACATGAAGGATAAAAAATAACAGGGAAACATGAGAAGAAAAGTAGATAAAAGGAAGGCACTGAGAAGAAAAACATGTTGTTTCTTAATTGAGCTAGAGAGAAAGAAAGAGGAGGAGGAGGGTAAGACATTGCTTGCAGCTCTCTCTTGATGAGAAACCTTCCCTTGCTCCTGGTGTAGGTTAAAAATGCAGTGCTGGCCCTTCAAGTCTTGCAGCTACAATATAATAAATCAGGAGTGAAATGTGGGAAAATAGAGCACAGAGAAGAGCAGACTATCCTCTGACATATAGTAGGAATGGAAATAACATGTAATTTGCCTGCCTTTGCATTGAGCATCACTTCCTGAGTGGCCCTGACGTTATCCGCTCATGACACTGCACATAAAAGTTCCTTTTTTGGATGGCAGTGTCAAGAATGTCAAGCTAGCAGGGCCATTTTCAAGCACTGCTCTTACAAATGTCAAACAAGTTTTCTTTCTTCTGTGGTATGTCAATGTTCACCATTGCAAAAAGCTCTTGCATACAAGTTTCTAAACAGTGCAATTGGGAAGCTTCCAGTAATAGCTAGCTACCTTTGAAAAATAAATGCTAAGAATATAAGCCTAGTGTTCTTTGTGTTCTGTGCCTTCAAACGGATTCTAATTTAATGGCAACCATCTTCTAAGTAACATTTATTGGCAAGAGATTTGCTGTTATCTTTTTCATAGAGACTGTAACTTTCCTAAGGTCATCCAGTGGGTCTCTGCATTGAGGGTGGATTTAAATACTTGATTCTCACCCCTTTAGAACTTAAAGAGTAGGCAAATAATATGTATCCCATCTGAATTCTTGGAGCTGTCTCCTACAGAATTCTGGAACTTGCAGTTTGGGGGAGGGACTTTTAAAATGTTCAGCCAGAGAGGTCCTGGGTCTCACTGAAGTACAATTCTGCTGGAGGCATCCACAGGATTTCACATGGGATGCATATTTTGCCTTCTTTTTAATCCCTAGCCTCCTGTTCCAGCACTGAAATCCCTCACATGATGGCTCTTAAATGATAGCATTTCTTAGGCTCCCTATATTGCATCATATGTATGGACAATAAAATCAGTTTAATACAGTTGCACACTATAAAACAGAAAATTAAACTGCCTGAAAGTATACAAATACATATGAAACAAACTGACAAGTTAAAACTAGACTGTTAAAATTGGGTAATACAATTTTAATATCATTTCAAATCATGCAAAAAACAAATTACACCCTAAAGACTTTAATAAAAGTCTATGTTTTTACTTGGAATTATACCAATGTTGGTGCCAATCAGGCTTCTTAAAGGAGGATATTCCACAACCAAGACACAATATTAGAGAAGCTTACAATTTCCTCTGGTAGCCATATTTCCCAAACTCTGGTCTTCCAGGTGTTTTTGAGTACTTTATCATTGGCCATACAGCTGACGTTTCTAGGAGTTGAAGTTAAGATACCTGGAGAACTAGAGTTTGGGAATCACTGTCCTGTAGCATATTGCTCTTTGTGGTGGGATTCAGAGGCAGACCTCTCTTGCAAGGGCACCCCATGTGCAGAGATGCCAGCAACACAATTAGAGATGTCTATGGACAACAGGCACCTTGGCATGGAAAAATGGAACAAGAACACCTCCCCATGGTCAGTTCAGTATTGCCTCCAAAACGCTGGAGATGGAAAAAAGGGCAAGGCCTTTACCTTTGTCTGTGTTGTTTGTCTCTGTGTGGGGCATAACATTGCACATAACTGAATACATGATGCCACACCACATATGTAGTTTTCTGTCACCACTTTAATACCTGGGATGTATTCTGTTTCTGTCCTTTTACAGGTGCCTTTCCTTTTGACTCAGTGAGGGGAAAAAGAAATTTCTTTCTAAATCCCTTTACCGCCTTGTACTGCTGCAGTTTCCCTTTTAAATTGGATGGGGCTTTCTTGTGAGCTGTTTAACCTTTGTGCTTTATATCACAGGCTTGAGACACTCTGGTAAGCAACGAAGTAACAAAGTTTATTTATAGCTTCTGGTTCCAATGCTTTATGGTTACTTGTATGTTTTGTTACAGTCTCGAGTCTTACATTCAGTATCATTCACTTGGTTAACTTTTCCTATGAAACTCTCACTGTTTCATATCAACAAAAATGTAACCTTCTTCATATACTCTTGGCTGAATTATATTCTGACTTAGGCCACACTGGCGCCTTTTATTTTTCCTTAAACCTTGAGCTCCATTTCCCAACTGCTTCTCTCTAACTGAGGTTCCTAACTGCTCCTACTTTTTTTTAACTGACAATCTCTAATTGCCTCTTTCAAACTTGACTCCGCCCATTAGAATGTTCAGTTCTGTAACTGCCATTCTGGCTCAGTGGCCTTTTCAAATCCTGGCATAATCTCATCTTCATACGGCCAATCGGCTTCACATATGCAAATTAATCCTGCCTTCATTGTTGCTACCCTATTTGAGCCAATTTTCCTATCAACCATATTGTAACCTAGATCTACACACCAAAAATAAAACATAGATCATAAAATTCACTACACTCTATGTAAAAAGCATTGAATGTTTGTCTCATATGTATATTGTAATCTGCTCTGAGTCCCTCCGGGGAGATAAAGTGGAATGCAAATATAGTGTTTATTTATTTATTTATTTAAAACATTCATATTCGGCCCTTCTCACCCTGAAGGGGAGTCAGGGTGGAGCACAGCATATATACAGCAAATATTCAATGCCGGGACATTACATGCATACATAAACATTAAAAACATTTGTATCAATCTAAAACATGTGTTTAATCTAATTGGCCTGGTAAGGTGTCCTATTGCTGCTTTATTGCACTGTCCCGAAAGCTTGGTCACCGACCCAAGTTTTTACCATCCTTCTGAAGGACAGGAGGGAGGGGGTCAATCTGATCTCACCAGGAAGGGAGTTCCATAGCCAGAGGGCAATTACTGAGAAGGCCCTCTCCCTCGTCCCCACCAATCGCGCCTGTTACAATGGTGGAATGGAGAGCAGGGCCTCCTTGGAGGATCTTAATCTCCACGGTGGTTCATAGGAGAAGATGTGTTTGGACAAGTAAATTAGGCCAGGACAGTATAGGACAAAGTCAGCACTTTGAATTGTGCCCAGTAGCAAACTGGCAGCCAGTGGAGCTGGCGTAACATGGGAATGGTATTGCTCCCTGTATGCCGCCCCAGTTATTAACTTGGCTGCCTCTCGTTGAACTATTTGAAGCTTTCAAGCAGTCTTCAAAGGCAACCCCACATAAAGTGCATTGCAGTAGTCTATCCTGGATGTAACGAAAACATGGACCACCATGGCCAAGTCTGGCTTCCCAAGGTACAGGCGCAGCTGGCACACAAGATTTAATTGTGTGAAAGCTCCCCTGCCCACCACCATAACCTGGGATTCCAGGCTCAGCAATGAGTCCAGGAGAACTCCCAAGCTGCAAACCTGTGCCTTCAAGGGGAGTGCGTTATTGACCTCAGGTCTCAGGATTTTATATGGAGATAAATTGTGATGAAGGATCTAAATTATAAATTGGTAATAAATCTGCTTCAAACTTTATGAAGTAACCACCACTTAAGCTGTATCCACTGGCTTTAATTATTCACTGGCACCACATTCATGCATGGTGTCTACAAAATAATATTATAGACATCATAGGTTGTATTAGAGCTGCAGCCTATCTCACCAACTTGGAGATAGCTATTGGCTGTATTAAACCTCTGTTTACTAGAAGAGGAGCTGGACCATTCCCACCAGTTCATAATGTTTTTGTGACTACTAGTGTTTGTGATTACTTCCCATGAATAAATGATGACCAAAGCAATCACAGGAAGAAGGCAAATGATTAAGCAATAAAGTACAAAAACTAGAACAGTCAAAAAGCAAACATGCCTGAAATTCTGCCCCCCCCCCCCTCAAATGAGCAGAGAGTAACTTCCAACTCATATCTTCTAAACTTGGGTACAACCCACTGAGAGTTTGTGCTTAACATTCCTATCCTGAGCATGGCAGGTGACCTACAAGAGAATTCAAGGCTTAAATCTCCAATTAAACTACATTACAGATTATTTAGGGGCAAAGGCAATGTTATATTCACCACTGAAAATGCTCCCAAAAAAAATGAAAAAGGTCAAAATTCCAACCAGCTCAGGGTATGATAGCTGTCAATCCCTGTTAGAATGAGTGTTGAATATTATTTGTGGATTATTAATGGCAACTATAACTGTTTCTGTTGCTTCGGTCTACTGAAAACTAGATTGAGTTTAACGCTGCTTTACTCCAGAGTAGCAGAGCTGGTTTCTAAGAAAGCTATCTCACCATGCATCATTCCGATCTCATCATTTCGACTCATCAACCAGGTTGAGCCTTAATTATAATGCAGCATTCATTTTCTCTCCCTTATTATTATTGCTTTGGCGCCTATACTAAAAGGGGAAAAACACCATATGGAACCTTCTGCAGCTGGCCCAACATTGATAAATGTACAGCTGTGTGTGACTAGTCTACAGGCATTTCTGTCTGAGTAGCAGCCTATTAGCAGCAAGACTAAGAAGAATATGTATCAATATTCGCAGTGCTGATATTTCTTTTAAGAAAAAGGCTGCCCTGGCACTTGAGAAATTCCAAGGAATGAAATAATAGCTGCAAAATTCCTAACTGTTCAGGATTTTAGTTATGAAAAGTAAACTACACAGAGATGTGGAGGACAGGGTAAGTATTTGCATTTAAAATATTCAGAGGAAATTAAGTTTTGTGCATAAAATATGTTTTCTGCATAGAAATAAATCTTATCTGTGCCCCAGTGTTGTTTTATGTGCTGAAATCACATTTTCTGCACACAAACACAAGTGTATTTCTGTACAATATTCACTAAAAGACATGTCAAACAGCAAGCATAATGGTTGAAAACTGTGCCAAACCTGAAGCTTTCTTGGGCAGCAAAGTGGAACTTGTGATTATTCACTTCTGCCTGTGATAATAAAATAAATTATATATCCATTGACATCTGTTAACAAAAATGTAAATCTCTTAGATATGTTTACAAGAAAACCAAGCAGTTTCCCCCATTTGCTAAAAAGTCAGTTGCATAGCAAAGACAGCATAGCAAAGACAGAGGGTTGGAAACCTTGATAAAAATAGGTACAACTGCATGAAAATTGTAACAAATCCTCAATGCATGGTGAATTTGTATCTATTTATCTATCTGGAATAAAAATATAAAACACTTTTACATTTACTTAGAAGAAATATCTGTTTCACACATACAGCCATCTGTGTGGGTGGCCAGTTGAAAAGTAGCCAGATGGGTGCTATTCTACTTGGCTGATCTTTACAACTATTTGAATTATAGTCCAAAGAACCTTTGGTGGAGAGAAGGGCAAGGGGGAAAGAAGTTGCTTGATTGTAAGTATCTTGGTTGTGGTGAGCAGCTAACATTCAGCAAGGAAATTGCAGGAAAGGGAAATAACACAAAACCTGTCCTCCTTTAGTTTCTCCCTAGAAAATCACCCAGTCCACTGATGCTTTATCTCCTAAAAGATAATCTATAGAACACCATTTACTTACTCTCACAGATAGCAGCCAGTTGGAAGAGTTAAAATAGAAAGTGACAGGAATGGAAGTGACAGGATATCTGCTGAATTTCCACACACACCCCACCCCTCCATCCATAGGGGCACAAGCTATCCAAAGCATATTCACATGTCTGTGTTAAATCATCTAAAATTGGCTTTAAGGGGCAAATTAACTGGGCCCATTCACACCACACAGTTATTTTTGTTGTTAACCATTGTCAAGTTGACTGTGACCTATGGTTGTGACCTATGAATGAAAGACCTCTTGGTCACCTGAAAATCAGGTCTTGCAGATTCAAATGTATGGCTTCTTTGACTGAGGATGATTCCAGACAGTAAGTTTTAAAAGTGGGGCAGACAATCCCAGGACCTGACAGCAAGTCTGCACACAGACTTGTCAGTCCTGGGAAATGGTCCCCTACCATCTTCACACATTTCTTTGAAGTGGCTCAAGATGGAGGGCAGACAGGGGATATCTGGAGGAAGTTTTTAAAAAGGAAATTCTCTTAGAGATGCACTGGATCTCATATGCACACATGCAGAGATACCAATCTACACACAAGTAGACTTCTTATCTCTTTCCCCAAGTGTTAATTTAAGCTCTGTTTAATATTATAAGAAATAAGGAATAGTTGCAGAAGTTCTCATTGCATTCCAATTGTGATTCCCTTTAGCCACCTGTGTGTCTGTGGATCCATTTCATGGCAGCCCAATCAGCTGTTTTGGGCTTTTGAAACATGTGTGGTGGAGCAGTCCACATGTGGGGATGGGAAGAAAGTCACTTTTTTCCATGACTGCAGGGACATACAGTCATGTGAAGGTGCACATTTTTGGGCAGAATCAGGTTTTAAGTACACCTTTTAAACTCGCGCTTTTTGGCTGTTAACCCTATTCCACCTGCACTTTCCTCAAATGTCACTTAGCCACCCCCTTTTATCCCAGTTACTTCAGGGTTTTACTGCATGAGTATAAGGGCCCTGAGTCTATCTACCTGTAATGCAGTCTTCCTTTTTCCTTACCTTATCAAGTATGATTGTCTTACTAGTGAGTCATGTTTTCACACAAATAGTCAAAGTATGACATTTTGACTTCTAGGGAAAATTCAGGCTTGATTTGCTCTAGGAGCTATTTGTCTTTTTAACAGTCCAGGCCATCCATATAATTCTCCAACACTACATTTCAAGTGAGCAGAATCAGCTTTCTTCACTGTCCAGCTTTCATTACCATTCATGGAAATTGGAAATTCAATGGCATGGACAATCCTAACTAGTATTCTGTAATGTATTTTGACAATGGCATGACAGGAGGTTGAATTGATAGCTTTTGTAGTCTCTTTCATCACAGTATTTCTGTGAGTCTATAAAAACAGTATGATAGAATGATCTAAATGTTGAACTAGTACACTGGAAAGCCATGGTTTGAATCCCCTCAGCTACAGAAACACAGTGGCTGAGCTTGGGCAAACTGTATTATCTGTGTCAGAGGAAGGAAATAGCAAACCATTCCTGAACAAACCCTGTTTAAAAAAAAAAACTCTTGTGAGGGGGTCACCATAAGTCAGAACCTACTTGAAGACACATATCAGCAACAATATAAAGAATGTTGTCATAGTCCTTCCTAAAATGTGACTCCTGCTTTTCTTTGAAGGTCTCTACATTTCAGTAATCTAATGTAGGCTGTCTATGAGGAAATGGTCTCTGGAAGTGTCAGATTTGGTTTCTCTGCAAACTGTTCATACATTTCTTCTATACAGATGACACTTTGATTGTTATGATATAGTTTCAGTGAACTCCTAGTACTATCAAAAAACTTTCATTCCTATGATCCAGGTAGTCTTATTTTTAATTGTGTACAGCACAAAATGAATAGGATCAGTACCTGCCTATGTGCTTTTACTCTCATAAAATTAGTAATGATGGCCACCAAATAAAGTTATCCTTTCTAGGATACAGATATCAAGTAAGGAAAGGAGAAATGTTAGAACTGAAATGAAATACAGTTGCTCTTGATATCTGCTGGAGTTTGATTCCAGGACCGCCCATGGATACGAAAATCTGTAGATGCTCAAATCCCATTATATATTATGGCATAGTAAAATAGTGTGCTTTATATAAAGTAGCAAAATCAAAGTTTGCTTTTTTTAGATTTTTAATATATTTCCAAGCTGTGGGTGGTGGAATCAGTGGTTGCAGAATCTGTGGATACAGAGGGCTGACTGTAATCCCAATGCTTAGCTAGCAAATACTTTATCACAATAATTGTCACTCCAGAATAAAAACAATAACTCCAGAATAATAATAAAAAGGCTTAGTGGAAACTGATGAAAACCAGTTTTAGAAATTTTGCATAATACTGGATTTGACATGAAATCAGTTGGAGAGTGATGGGTAGGAACACAATGGAGAGGAACCTGGAATATTTCAAGGAAGGACTAGCCAGAAGAGCAAGGAAATCTGTGAATATACAGGTAAAATAAAAACATATATCTCCCTGCCCCCCATGAAAATTCTCATTATTTTTAGAAAGCCTTGTTGAACCCATACTGTCTCCATGTTTACATCTTTCACTGAATGGCTACTGCAAACCACTCAGATATTGATCAGTCCTTTGGGCTCTTACTTCTGTATCTTCTGGTCTATAAGATGCACTGCCACCATTATATATAAAGAGGAAGGGGGTGGAGAGGGAGAGAGAGAGAGAGAGACCTAATGAGTTTCCATGACCAAGTGAGGCAGGAGTTATAGTGCTCAAACCACCACACCGTGCTCATTCTCCACATACACACACACCCTGCAAAAGGATGTAACAATATGGTCTATGGCTGCAGTGCAAAGCTATGTTCATTAAGGAGTATGTTAACGTGGAATATATATCCCAATATAGCATCTATTATTAAAGCTATCTGTGTAGATTCTATTATTTTTATCCCAATAATCTTTGGGTTCATTAATCTTTTTTCGGACCCCATTTCCCTCTGAAATTAAAAGAACAAGTTACTAAGTAGATTATTCTGTAATGAAAGCATAAATGAAATCTATTTTAAAACTTTAGGTTTGGACATATGGTGTGTTGAAATACCATCCTGCACCCATGCTGTCCTCCTCACATTCCACTCAAAGCAGAATTTCTGCCATTTCCTTTGCATATCAAATGAAATAATGAAATTATATGGATTTAACTTTCTGTAATGCTGAAAGACTACAACATGACCAAGAGAATAACCCAAGAAATATATGAGTTTCCCTTGGTAACCTGCCTTAACTTAAAGTGAAAGGTAACACAGTTTGGTAATTTCACCTTACGCAATATTCAACTTTAAGCAAACAAGTACACAAACAAAACTGCTACTTTGACTGAGCATATTAACCAGATTGATACATTTTAGTTTACACAGCTGAACTCAACCCTGTGGGAATCGCAAGGAACAAAAGCTTATAAAGAGCCAATTTCCTGCTACTATAAATAACAACACTTTGCTGCAAGCAAAGCCTCCTCAGATCACTCCACAACCCTCTTCTAGTTCAACAACATTATCTACATTGAAATATACAGAGACCTACATAGGGCTTTGTCCTCTTATCCATGCAGCCAACTGGAATACTGTAGAAAATATTTTTGAGTGCACTTTTCATGCTGCGGCTACTGCAGGTCACTGTATGTTGAGATGCCAAAAACATACCAATTGTATTGATTGACATGAGCACATGATCATGATTGTAGAGCTTTGTGTGAAATTAATACATTACCAACAAAAGGCCATTTTAGCATGGGGCACATAGTCATGCATTCTAGTTTGTATCAGACGAAACTCTCTAACCCACCATTCACCTTGCAGTTGTGTCAGCTGAAAACCCTCAGCAGCTCCACCAAGCATGACCAGTGTTGAGACACTGTAGAGGATTTAGTTAAAAAAAATGGAAGCCCAAAGTTCCTCAATTCATTACACAAAATTGCATAAAATGCATATAGCACAAAATGCAAAAAAATTACAAAAACCTTTTGAAGTGAACTCCCCCAGTATCTTGCTCTAGGCAGTGCAGTTCAAGAAGGACATTAACAAATTGGACAGAACCCACCATGGTAAAAAATATGGAAACCAAACCTTATGAGTAGTTATTTAGAAATATTTGTATGCCTAGCTTGGAGAAAAGAAGACTGAAAATGTAGCTACACTGTACAACCAGTACAGTTTGAAATTGTAGTTTTAAAATATGTTCAGCCCTCTCTGATGAAGAGTTCTGTTACTGTTCTGCTCCCATGCTATCATAGCTACTTAAAAGGTGAACTGGCTATGCACAGAACAATTCGGAGTGTAGAGTCTCTGATCTGTTCCCTGCACAGCCAGTTCACCTTCCAAGTAATGAAAATAGTGTGGGGGCAGAACAATGTTATTTTGATCTTTCTGGCTTTTAGGGAGGGCAGAGCTGTTATTTGCTCTGTCCTCAGAGATAGAAGTATTATTTACATTGTTCTGGCCCTCAAAAGAGGCAGAATTATTTTATCCTGCTCACAAAGATAAAATAAAAAAGTTAAAAAAAGTGCCCTTTTGAATTTAAGCAGAGAAAATAAGCTTCTCAATCAAATCCCTGACTGGGAAGCAAGGCAGGAAGTACCATCCGAGAGGAAAGGGGAGCTTTTTGTGAGTGAAGGTTTCTCTGAAGCAGCAGCTGCCATCTTGGCTACATAGTGAACTTGCAGTCCCAAGAGGGTACCATTTTGTGGAAGGAAGACTCCACTGAAGTAGCAACAGCCATCTTAGATGTGAAAAAATAATTCCTGAAGGAATCTACAGTAGAGAAAGGAATGTGGTTTGACTAAAACAACAGCAGCCATTTTAAATGTCATCTAGAAGAGAACTTAGCAGGGCATAGAGCCAAGGCCTCTTCAGTTTCAGAGAAAGCTGATAGCAAGCTGAAAGAAACAGGAGAATAAAACCTACCTTCCTGAAGTAATAGGAAAAGGGGTATTCAGGGCTTTCTGATCAGAAGTTATTCAGCCCAGTATAGTGAAGTAACACAGAAGATAGCAGACTTAGAATTGGCCACATCTTCTTCACAGAAGAGCATCAGAGTCATCAAGCATGTTCCAAAGATGATGCCTTACTGGAAAGATCAAGTGGACTCATTAAAGCCCAAAGGCCACAAAACATGGCAGAGTATTTTAGATACTAGTCAAGCAAGCGATTGTATACAACAATGGGATGCCATATTAGAATGCAAAGAAAAGTTACAGCAGCAATAGTTTAAGAGAGAGAAACCCATTCAAACAGAATGATTTCCCCATTTGAGTGTATGGATACGACAGAAACCTTAACATTAAGGCAGAAATGCTAAAAGAAAGAGAAAGAAAAGAGGAAGAATTTGAGAACATCATGTGTGACCTGTCCAATGGGGTCCAGAATATCAAGCAGATCAGCCACCGGTGGTCCAGTCCTGGCTGCAAAAATATGCCGAAGCAGGACCAGACCCTGCCCTCTTTGTAAGAAGCATGGGCAGAGGACAGACATACCTCAAGCAAAGCTATAGATGCCAAGCCTGGTAAGTCCCTCTGTGCATTGGTAGGTAGATCAAGATAATCCCGCGCTTCCTACAGAACTGGAGGCACAAGATCGAGCTTTAGTCATAGCAGTTCCTCCAGCTGATCCCAAATATTGGCTATGCAACTGAAGCTGTTGGAAATTAAGGCTGAGGCAGTGGATTATGCCAAGCAAATACATTTCTTAAAGAGATATCAATAAATCATAGACGAACAAGCTGAAGTAGATGCAGCAGCAATAGCAAAATAAGCCAAAATTGACACAGCAAAACAGGCCCATCAAGCCAAAACAGAAGTTGCTTTGGTGACACTGGCCCAAAAAGTAAAGGCCAAAGAATTGCTGGCAAAGGCCCAGGTCCTAGAGCAAAACCTCCAAGAAAATTCACCTTGATGCTACAGAAGAGGAAGAAGATCCCATAGCCAAGGTGACTTCCTATTTAGACACTGAGACTACTAACGTTCCAGCCCTACCTATAGAAGCAAGGGAAATTGTGACAGCATTTTTCCAGTGGTACAACCAGCATTAATAGGGGTTCTTACACTTAAAGAACTGACTTTGCTGATAGCCTGGCTGGGACCAGCCTCTTCTATTCAGGTAAAGAGAATCTACACAGAGAATATAAGAAACCCACATGTAACCTTGGGCAGAGTATGGAGCAGATTAGATGAGCTATTCACGGCCTTCACACAGATAGAAACTTTGCTCTTCCAAAAGCTAAAATCATTCCCCATCTTTACAAAGAAGGAATACGATAAATTATGGGACTATGTAGATTTGCTCACCGTACTAAAAGCAGCAAATGAAGACCCAGAGCTGCCAGGACTTACGTGCCTAGATTAACATTTAGCACAGCAAGAGATCATGCACAAGTTGCCCTATCCAGTGAGAGAAGCATGGGGCAAAGAGAACTTTACTTATAAAGGGAATCATCAACGGAAATACCCACCATATTCACATCTTGTGAAGTTCCTTACAAGAATAGCTTGAGAGAAAAATGACCCTCAAACATGGTATCTTATACCAGAACAACAGAGAGAAGAAGCAGCCTCCTATGGAATCTAAAGAAATGCACAAATCATAGTCAGAAAGACAGAGACTAATGTCAACACACTTGAACACTTGAAGATAGTGTGGGTGCAGAACAGGTAGCTTACCAAAATACAATTCCCAGGATTCCATTTCATTGAGCTATGGGGGGGGGGGGGGATTCATGGGAATCCCCCCCCCCGACTTTCTTATGCATAATAGTACATTCCAGGAAGTATCTTCCAAGACCTAATGGCAGCCTGGTACGTTCTTCACCATTTTAGGGCTTTTCTTTGGGGTATTGGAAAGGGATTGGGGTTCTATCCTTAACTATATTTTACAGATGGAAGAAAGTTGCATTGGTTGTTGTTGTTGTTTTCTTTGTCACGTGATACGGCTATAATGCCATCCTTAATAGGTAACATCATTACTTTTTAAAGTATAGGATACTCCACCTAAAATAAACATTGCATTGGGGAAATCATTTAAGGGATTTCTGAACATTTCTGTTCAAGTGCTTTTAAAAAGAAAAACAATTACTCAAGTAAGGATAAAGTAACATATTGGCTAGACATACTTAATATGGTACATATTAAATAATGAGTGACAATGAATAAGAATGAAGAGGAGGAGGACGAGGAGGAGGAGGCAGCAGCTTCTTTACTTCTTTAAATACTGTTCCAAACTCTGAAAGATATAGTGATACAACATAAGCTCAGCTCTCCCTTGGAATTCTGCTGTTGTCACTTATTTGTAACATCTCCCTGTTGCTGTATATGTGTGTCTTAATTTTCTTTGGAGACAAAATAAAGTTTTGCTCTTCTGGCCTCGAAAATGTGGTTAATAATGCCAAAAGGCATGAACAGAAACAGAAAATTGGGAGCCAGGACATCCCTTCTTGAATATTGATTTACACAATATATGCTTCTGACCTTTTGGGAATTTGTAGTGGTTCATTACCCATTAGCAAACAGTTTACCTGAGCTGAAGATAATGCTTCAGATGCTGCAAGAAGAACTGCAATATAGCAAAGAGTTTTAAATCATCTCCACCCCAATAAAAAATCACGTAAGATACTATTTAAACTTTTCCAAGAGTAAGCAAACAAGTAGAATATATTTTCTCTCACCTTCACTTGTCAATGGATGCTTGCACATTTCCTGTCATCAGTAATGGAGAGAATTTAATATCTACACAACAAAAGTCCCTCCAGGAATTACCCTGATTATTCTTCCCCAGTTTACACAGCCCTTACTGTATTTATTTACATGATAGTCTGTTGGGTTTACCCGCTCCATATTTACAAAGCTGGAAAATAAAACTATTTTTTAAACCCAAAAAGTTCATATTCTATAAAACCAGTAGGTTTTTTTGTTCTCTAATACAGGGAAATGTTTCAAAATTATTTTAAAGATTTAAAGCCGTCCTGTACTAAGCCCAACATTCAATGGATAATTAGTGAAGTCAATTAAGGACTGGAATATTTCCTGTGAGGAGACAGCCATATGGTCTATCAGCAAATGTTTCTGAATCAAGATCTGAATGAATGTATGATAGTTGCTACATCATCTAGAACAGCATTTCTCAACCTAGGGGTCAGGACTCATGTGGGAGTTGTGACGGAATTTCAGAGGGGTTGACAAAGACCATCAGAAAACATATTTCCGATGATCTTAGAAAGCCCTTTGGCAGAGAAGGCTGAAGATCTCTCCGCCTGTCCTTCTCCTCCTTTTTGGAAACAGATGTCGAATCCTCCTACCAAAAGCCCTCCTCCGTTGTGATTGGCCAGCCTCCTAGCTGGCCTAACAGCCAAGGGGAGGGTTGTTTCTGAGACTCCAAGTGGGGAGGTGAGAGCAGGTGTGTTTGGTGCACGGTAGCATGGTGTGCATGCATGAGTGAGGGAGAGCATGTGACGCTGGAGGGAGGCTCATGTCAGCAAGTCCCTTCAAGGCATGGGATTCTGTGTGGGAACTTTGGCCCAGTTCCATTGTTGGTGAGGTTCAGAATGCTCTTTGATTGTAGATGAACTATACATCCCAGTAACTACAACTCCCAAATGTCAAGGTCTATTTTTCCCAAACAGTACCAGTGTTCACATTTTGGCATATTGAGTATTCATGCCAAGTTTGGTGCAGATCTATCATTGTTTGAGTCCACAGTGCTCTCTGGATGTAGGTGAACTATAAATCCAAAACTCAAGGTCAATGCCCACCAAATCCTTCCAGTATTTTCTGTTGGTCATGGGAGTTCTACGTGCCAAGTTTGGTTCAATTCCATTGTTGGTGGAGTTCAGAATCTTCTTTGATTGTAGGTTAACTATAAATCCCAGCAACTACAACTCCCAAATGACAAAATCAATCTTCCCTATCAGTATTCAAATTTGGGTGTATCGAGTATTTAGTCCAGTGAATGAAAATACATCCTGCATATCAGATATTTACATTATAATTCATAACAGTAGTAAAATTACAGTCATCATCATTATCATCATCATCATCATCATCATCATCATCATCATTTAATTACTTATTAATCGCCCTCCATCCAAGATGCTCTAGGCGATTTACAAGCTAAAATTGTAAAGGATAAAAATACATACATACAGATATTGATAAAATTAACAAAGATCAAAAGCTCTAGTAAAAAGCCAGGTCTTAAGTGCTAGGGTAAAAGGCCCTAAGTCACGAATGGCTCTCATATAGGGCGGCAAGGAATTCCACAAGGCAGGGGCAGAAATAGAAAAAGCTCTGCGTCTGGTCCTTTCAAAGTGCACTTCTCTAGGACCCGGTATATAAAGTAAGTCATGTTGGGATGGTCGTTGCGACCTCCGATGATGGGAGAATGAGAGACGGTCCCTAAGATACAATGGACCCTGGCCGTAAAGAATTTTAAAGGTCAGAACTAGCATCTTATATAGACCACGGTAATCAGTTGGAAGCCAATGCAAATGCTGCAACACTGGTGTTATGTGGCATTTCATGGGTGTTCTTGTGAGTAGCTTGGCTGCCGCATTCTGAACAATACGAAGCTTTCGGGTCACAGATATCGGAAGGCTAACATACAGGGTGTTGCAATAGTCCAGCCTAGATGTGACCGTGGCATGGATGACTGTTGCCAGAGCCTCATCAGATAGGTAGGGTGCCAATTGCCTCGCTTGTCATAGATGGAAAAAGGCCTGTTTGCTGGCAGCAGTGTCCTGAGCTTCCATTGTCAGCTGCGAATCCAAAACGACACCCAAGCTCTTAACGGTAGGTGAAGGAGATAGGGCAGCACCATCGAAGGTGTGTAGCAAATGGGTCAGACCAATTGAGCGACCATGCCAGAGAATTTCAGTCTTCGCCGGGTTCACCTTCAGTCTACTAGCACGTAGCCAGTTCGACGGAGCCTCCAGACATAAGGTGAAATTGTTTGGTATTGATGTTGCTCCAGGCTCCAAATGCAGAAGGAGTTGGGTGTCGTCCACATATTGATAGCAGTCTAGGCCGAAACTCCGAACCAAACTAGCAAGGGGTCTAACATAGATGTTGAAGAGAAGAGGGGAGAGAAATGCACCTTGGGGTACCCCACATAGGAGGGGAGATCTTTCAGAGACTTGATCCATATACTCCACGTATTGGCTCTGGTTTAGGAGAAATGAATCGAACCAATTGAGGGCCTAACCGCGAACACCGGACATGGCAAGACGGTGAATCATTAGATCGTAGTCAACGGTGTCAAACACTGCGGTAAGGTCAAGAAGTACCAGTAGCTCTGATCCGCTGTTATCATCTGTAATGGCAACCAGGACTGTCTCCGTCCCATGGCCAGGGCGGAAACCTGACTGGAAAGGGTCCAGGCTGGCTGTGTCATCCAAAAATTGTTGCAATTGTCCCAGTACAGCCCGCTCTATCATCTTGCCTAAGAATGGAAGGTTAGAGACAGGACAATAATTGGCAAGGGTCATGGGATCCAAGCTAGGCTTCTTTAGCAAGGGACGAACCCTTGCCTCTTTTAGGTTGTCTGGGAAGACCCCCTGTTCAAGAGAGCCATTGATTATATTACTCAGCGGATCGAGTAGACCTTCCAGGCAGCTCTTAACCAGCCAAGAGGGGCATCGATCAAGGGAACAGGTGGTTGGTTTTGCAGCATCTTCCCTGTCAAGCAGAGTAAATCGGTCAAAGATAGGCCCACTAAGTGGCCACAAAGTCTCAAGCTCACTCAAGGTATCGACTGTAGAGGGCAGTTCCTGCTGAAGCATGGTGATTTTATCAGTGAAAAACTTCTGGAATGCCACTGCTGTAAGAGCCGTGGTTGCTGGGTTCTGGACTAAGGGAACCGGACTGATGAAAGCACAAACAATTTTGAATAATTGTGCTGGGCACGATCTAGCAGAGGCTATTAAGGAGGAATGGTAAGATTTTTTACCGTCATTGACAGCTGATTCATAGGACCTGCGAAAAGCCTTGAAAGCGGACACTGACACCTCATTGGGTTTCCGTCGCCACCGGTGTTCCAGCCGCTTTTGTGCTTGCTTCATTGTCCATAGCTCATTAGTTATGAAGTAGCAGCTAAAATATTTTTATGGTTGGGGGGTCGCCATATCATGAGGAACTATATTAAGGGATTGTGTTATTAGGAAGGTTGAGAAACACTGATCTAGGACATGATACATTGGATTTTGTATACAGAGCATGTAGAATTGGGGGCTGTGCTTCTTCTTCATGGTTTCCCAGAACAGTGGCTACAGTAGTGGTTGATGTATTTATATTTTGCCTTAGCAGCCCTTTTCAAATTATCAGTCACATCCCCTTGTTTTTAGTAATAACTCGCTTACCCTAGTTTACCCCAGCATTGGTTGGTAACTTCATGGCTTGGTAGGGGTTTTTTTTTCCTATTCCATCTTATTTGTTCATTTGTGTTCAGGGGTTTTATCCAATCTGCACTGATTCATTTTAAGGGAAGGAAATAGATGGTCAGAGCAGCAAAGTATTTTGAAAGAAAAAAAGAGTAGTTACAACAAAAATAACTATTCTTTTTTTCTTTCCCGGGAGTCACCTCCTTGAGACTAGAGACTAGAAAGGAGAATCTGGATCTGGCACAGTGTGTGGGCAGAAATAGGCTGGTGGCAGAATTATAAACTTCTAGGGGCTCCCTCTAAGAAGTGTACTTGAGATGTGGGTGTTGTTATTGAGATGTGGGTGTTGCATCATTCATGACTTATAGAAAGAGATATCTTCAGAGACATAATTTTCTGATTCAGGTGTGTGTATATATATATATATATATATATATATATATATATATATATTAGAGTTGATCAGCTAGAACATATCCGGACTAATCTGCCCTACTTCCAAGTGTCCTAAATTCACATAGTTTTTAAAGATCAATTTTGCTTATGTGGTGCAATTCTAATTTTGAAGGCATTTTGTTTCCGAGCAATTCCATACATAATGATAGTGTTGATAGTCTATGGGAGTGTGCTACTAAGCAGGCAGAGTAGGCTTACCAAACCTACTACCTTCAGGGCCCAAGGGAAAGGCCTCATAACTTAACTAGCACATGGCTTCATTTGTCCTAAATCAGGCACTGGCCCCAGTTTACAACATCAACTTTGTCTCCACTTCAGTACATGCTGAAACAGCTATCTTTATCCTTACCAAGGCGTGTGACTTTATCCAACAATGAAATTCTATATTTACTGTTCATGCTCAGAAAATATCTCAGTATATTTGATTCTATAGCTGGTTTTTTATTGCCTAAAAGCATTTTCTGGAGTTTACCTAAAGCACAGAACTTTGGACTGAAGATTCTCGCTGTTGATTATGTTAGGTTTGCTTAATATCTGATACTGCTCTTCTCTCAGTTAACATTTTCAGAAATCTGCAGGGAATAAGTGGAATTGCCAGTAAAAACAAAATACTGAAAAAGGTCAGCAGCAGTGAAATATTTTCTCCTTTGAAGTACAAATTACTTTAACCTCATTGTTAAAGTGTCACATCTCAGATAAAAATCGCTGGCCTGATGTTCTCCTCATTTACACTGATATCCGTCAGGAATAATACAGCGAGGCTAATGTAGACTTTAGATATTTTTGAAATAATAGTGTAAGAGAAAAATTTCACATTTACAAATAATTTTCGGCTGGAGAGCAAGACTTCATGGGCTTTGGTTGGCATAGTATGTACAATTTACCCAATAGATTACCTTCAGAAGATGCTGCTGGAGAACTTTCAGTGTACTCCATGATTTTCATTTTGTCTTTCATACTATTTAACTTATACATCAAAATGTGGTTACTAAATGCCATTATGCTGCAGTTTCCACCATTCTTGGATTATGCTAGCAAGGGTTGATGGGAGTTGTCGTCCAGCAACATCTGGAAATTACTCTTTTTCTACCTGTGAGCTATGGGATGAAATTATCTGGAAATCTGAGTTATACGGAGATTTAAAGAGGAGTGTTGTGAGCAAGAGGGCAATGTTTGTCAGTAAATCTTGGCCATGGGACATAACACCATGTATTCATCTGTCCATTCATCTCTTTATATATCTATGCTCTTTCCCCAAACGGAGACTTAATGACACTTCTAAAATAGAAAGAATTACAATTAAAAACACATGTGGTTAAAAACATGGGAAAAGCTAAGATTAAAAAAATATTAAACTGATAACAAAATTAAAACCATTTCGACGCACAGGAGGAGTACGGCACATTAAAAACTCATTTTCATACAAGAACAATTCCCCAAAGCTTGCTGAAATAGAAAAGTCTTTTCAGATTTTCAAACCATATATTAGGGTGAAAATTATGAGGAAATGCAAACTCAATGAGACCAGAACTTTTTAAATCTTTGAGAAAATTGAATGTTTGTACAATGTTAAATTGCACATTTTGCTTGTTTTTATGGTTTTAGATGGATTATTTCACCCAAATAAAACAACATGAGGATGTCTGAGGACTTTGGGGCAATAAGGGGATTTGGGAGCCATAAAAAGGCTTTGGGGGCCATGTGTAGTCTGTAGGCTACACTTTGCTCGTACTTAAGAGTACCGCATGCAGAGGGCACACAATTATATCTCTGTTTTTCACCTTTCAATCTTGGAAGTCTGTGGAGCTCATGTATATACTCTAGGAAGCACCTTGATTGGAATAATCTGTCTACCTGGATGAAGGAATATAGATTTTATTAGAAATAATGTAATTCCCTTTGAAGAAGTTTTAGCTTTGAAAGTCTTCTGGAGTTAAATTTGTGTGGAAAATCTTATTGTTGGCAGGAGCCAGGAGTTTCTTCTGTAAAATGAGTTTGATATATCAGCCAATACCATATTTAAAGAAAACATATCACATGATTAATCCAGTTTGACACCATTTTAACTGCCATGGCTCAATACTATGGAATCATGGGAGTTTAGTTGTACCAAGCCTTTTGCCTTCTTTGTCATAGAGTGCTGGTGCCTCACCAGAGAATAAATCTCAGGATTCCATACCATTGAGCCATGGCAATTAAAGTGGCATCAAACTGCATTAATTTTACAGCTTAAAGCCAGCCTTAGAAGCCTAATTTGATACAGACTGCAACCCCCCCCCCCCCAAAAAAAAAGTCTTTGCTCAGGAGGTTAGAGGAACATATTATATTACACTAATTCTGTAACAGGTGAAAGTGTATTGCTGGCTTCAAATCAGAATACTCTTTTTGATTTTCAAACCTTGAATGTTTTAGGTCTAAGGTATCTGAAAGAGTGTTGGGATCATTATGAACTGCTTGTGTGTTAAGTGGTTGGAGGGTCTCCGCATTGGCATGCCATTAATCTATGTAATATCAGCAGGTGCCGGCATGCAGGACTTCTCAGGGGTTACAGTGGCTATAAAAATATTTCATGAGACATACTATGAAAAACATTTTTACACCTTACAAGAATGAAGTGATATTTTTTCTCTAGCAGCAGTAATAGGATTATATGTTTTTACAGGTTTAATCAGAGGATAATAGGGAATAGGAAAAGCTAGAGTCAAAAGAAACATTTTAAAGAATGTATATTTGAAGAAAAGGGTATACCACCCTGAGTCCCTTTGAGGAGATAGGGCGGTCTACAAATAAATAAATAAATAAATAACCCGTTGCTCAGCTGATTCATTGGAACCTGTGCCACAAATACCATCTGCCTGCGACAAAGAACTGGTGGGATCACAAGCCGGAAAAAGTTACAGAGAATGAACACGCCAAACTCCTCTGGGACTTCCGGATTCAGACAGACAGAGTTGTGGAGCACAATACTCCTGACCTCACAATCGTGTTAAAAAAACTAAATATGGATCATCGATATTGCAGTCCCAGGTGACAGCTGGATTTCTGAGAAACAACTGGAAAAGTTGACATGATATGAGGATTTAAAGATCGAACTGCAAAGACTCTGGCATAAGCCAGTAAAGGTAGTCCTAGTGGTGATCGGCACACTGGGTGCAGTGCCTGAAGACCTTGGCCTGCACTTAAACACAATCGGCACTGACAAAATTACCATCTGCCAGCTGCAAAAGGCCACCTTACTGGAATCTGCACACATTATTCGCCGATACATCCCACAGTCCTAGACTGTGCAGATTGTCTGCAGTGGACAGCCAGCAAAGTGTCTGTTGTGGATTCATCTTGTTGTGTTTCAAATAACAACAACAACAACAACAGCAACATCCAGCAGAGTGTCTGCTGTGGACTCATCTTGTTGTGATAATAATAATAATAATAATAATAACAACAACAACAACAACAACAACAACAACAACAATAACAATAATACTGCAAAAATACTGTGGGACTTTCGAATCCAGACTGAAAAAGTTTTGGAACACAATACACCAGACATCACGATAGTGGAATAGAAAAAAGTCTGGATTATTGATGTTGCCATACCAGGTGACAGCCGCATTGAGGAAAAACAAGAAAAACTCAGTCGCTATCAAGACCTCAAAATCGAACTGCAAAGGCTCTGGTATAAACCATTACAGGTGGTCCCAGTGGTCATTAGTGCACTGGGTGCCGTGCCAAAAGATCTTAGCCAGCATTTGGAAACAATAAACATACACAAAATCATGATCTGTCAACTGCAAAAGGCCACCTTACTTGGATCTGTGCACATAATTCGAAAATACATCACACAGTCCTAGACACTTGCTGTGATTTTGCGATACGAAATCCAGCATATAGATCTCATTTGCTGTGACATACTGTGCTTTTGTGTCAATAATAATAATAATAATAATAATAATAATAATAATAATACAAAGTGTGTATTTCATGAAACAGAAAAAAATACACAAGCATGAGGAAAAAATCACAGGGTCATAACCCCATATATGAAAAAGAATGGAGAAAATGGGAGGTGTGATTTGGGAAAATGCAACACAAGGCAGAGAGATGTTCACATCTTTACAAGTGATTGTTTGAAACTCAAGCCTGCATTCAAGTATCTCCAAATATCATTGACTAAAGAAGATAAATGTGGGCAAGACAACAGTGGGAGGTAGGAAGTGTTTGAGAGAAAGTATCAGAGGACCAAGTATCCTTAAATCACCTCATTTTAGTTCTTTAAAATGTTGTATGGACAAAGCTTAATTTCCCTAAAGAAACATTGTTGTTTGATGTGTTCAAATCGTGAAAAAAAAATAGAACTAATGTTTGCATTGTGGAGTGGATGTGGTGCCTGATATGAATATATTGATATGTCTGCAAACCAAAAATAGACTGTAAATCCTCAGAGCCTGATGAAAACTTCTTTAACACTGTTTGATAGCTGTAAGAACTGTGGTATCAAAAAGATCAGAGTCTGTGCAATTTCCAAGGACACTCATTGATGGTCGAAATTTAGAGTACCTCCAAGACCTTGCCAAAAACTTTCTGGTTATTTATGCCGAAATCCTTTTTGTATGATTGGAGGTTGGGGGCGGGGGAGAGGGAAGGATAATCTTTATGGAATTATTCCCAGATGTTGGTCTTCATAATTATCTAATTCAATTTATAGATTGTCAGTGATGTGTTAAAGAGCTGCCACTTGTCCAGTACTTGGTCTCTATGCCTTATTCAGATCTCTGTTGAAAAACAGAGTGCTGAAGGTTGTATCCCCTCTCCAGATACCATTATAGATTGCTGAATATGAGATTATAAATACATACATCAGTTTTAGGGATTGAAAGGTATTGCAGCATTATGATTCCATAGTTTAGTTTGGGTTGCAATTCCACAGATTTTTTTTGTCTGCCATTAAATCTAGTGATACTTACTTACTTCTAAGTAAATGACCTTACTTAGGCTGCACTCCATATCTGGAGGTTACCAAGCTGGACAGAAGAATATAGTCAGTAATTGTATATCTTCTTGTGATCCAGTGTTCTGTCATTGAGGTAGTGGTGGTTGGTGGTTTGAACAGGAAGGACAGTTGCTCTTTTAAAAATGGTCTACATGCTGCCTGTGTCCAAAAATGAGACCTCCTTCTTTCTCTCATATAAAACAGTAGAGGAAGATGGCATGGAATCAAGACAAAGGGTCTGATAAAGATTTGGTCTAGATCTATCTTAGGGCATATATATATACTGATAACTTAAGTTTGAGCTTTGATCAACCCTATGGTGGTTAATCGCCACATGGGAACTGAGGTAGAATTTGGGTTGTCCCCGAGTTAAGAACTGTTCAGGCAGCAGCCTTGATTACTAAAAGGAATCAGCCTTAGCCGTTCTGCCAGTCATCCTGCACTCCATGGGGCTGTCCTTTCCCCCTGTATTTTGGTTGTCACTAGCTGTGACATGGAGGGAAGGGGCTCTGTTCAGCAGTGCTAACCTATAGCTAAGAAATAAAAACTTTCTGTTGCCACCAAGAAACCTTAGGAGTCCTTGTTGGGATGCCAAGTGGGCTAGATCTGCTGTCTGGGATGCTGGATCAAGCCTGATTTTCCTGTCAGTGAAGAACTGCCATCAGGGTTGATCATACATCTTAGCCTGATAAGTATCACATTTCTAATTATTTCTTATATTTATAGCCTGCTGTTCTTCAGAGCAATTCAGACCAACATATGGATTTCCCATGGGTTTCACTGGCTCTAGTTTTATCTTCACAACATTCCTAGCTAGTAAATCTTTATAGACAGTGATTATCTAGATAGATATCTAAATAATGTTGGCCAGTTTTTTCATCCACAATGAGAAATAATGTCTTCATGTATTTTGAAATATAACAAAATATGTTGTATGTTTTCAGTAATTGTTTGCATTTCCTAACAGAAAATGCACAGAAATTGTAGCTTACACAAAATGCAAGAAAAATGTGTTGTGTTTGATCAAAATGAAATGTTTTTGTGGAGAAGTATTAATACACAGAAAATACAATTTGTGTGTGAACAGAATTTTGACAGAGAAGTCCCCAAATGTCCTCAAAGGCATACAATGTTTGATAATCTTGAGCAGAGAAGAGAAAGCTTTTGATTATTTTTCTTTTTCATGTGTGGGAATGAAATAAGCACAGATTTATATCCTTATGCTAAGGTCACCCAATAGACATTATGACTAACTGTGCAATTTGATGAATTTCTTACATTCTGCCAGGTATTGTTTATTAATGAATGTTTTGACAAAATGCAGGAATTTGTTTTAATGGACGAAATAGCTATATCCATTAGGGCCACTTTGAATATTAAGTGCAAGGATGATTTGTTGGAAAAAATAACTCCCAATTCTCATGTATTTATGTATATATTTTAGGCACTCTTTCAGATTTAAAATACTGCAATGATATTTTGACACAATAAATTTAAAACTACAAGCAAGACAAAACAACAATATTTTTTAAAGTCAGAAAGAGTAAGATTTTATGTAACCTTCAAAAGTGAATTTATAAAACATTTGCTAATTTCAATTTTATATACAACCATTTTTTTAAAAATGGCATATATTGTAGTTTTATTTAATTTAATCTTTGCCAACTGTGGAATTAATATATGTGAGTGAAAATGTGATGAAATGAGTATTTCTATTTCATTTAATGCTGATTAATGAAATACAGGCTGACACATGACTAAAACTGAACATCTCTTCATATGTTCAACACTCATTGGTCCAAATATAATAACTTTCCCCAAAGCAGCCATTTTTGGATTTAACTGCTCCCATACAACCCAAAATGGACTGAAACATTAACCCTTTCTATATGTTGTTTTAGGTATCCTTAATCAGCATATGCATTTGGTTAAATAATATATACAACAAACAACTTAGTAAAACTTCTCCAAAAAAGTAGGGACACAGGAGGAAAAATAAGTCAACTCTCCTACTACTCAAGTATGTGCTCATCTAAATTCAGCTTGGAAACAGTGTTTAGAAAAGGCCCAGATGGAAAAAATTAGATGAGAGTGAAGCATTGATTTTTTTTTTTGATAAATGAGAAATTGTGGTGAACAGTGGTTACGTCAGAGTTACCACTTAGACTCCCTGCTGTGGGATGAAAGCTTACCAGGTACCTAATGACTCATAAGGACATAAAGGTAGCCTACATTTTTGACCTGGTTTCCCCCCACCACTCCCCACTACCCCATAAAAATTACATTACTGGATCCAACAGACCAATGATTCATCTCACCCTCTATCCTTTCTCTGACAGCAGCCCTTGCTGAATTCTACAAAGGCACCACATAAGGCACAAGCAAACTTTTGAACACATATGGAACTGTCAGTCCCCTGCTGCTGGCTTCCTGCTTCAAACAGGCAAATGGTTTGGGATGCCGTAGGAAAGATTTTTCCATTCCCAAGCCAGATTGGCTGAAAGCGATTGATAGTCCCAACATTTGTTAGTGACCACAGTGGACCTATTTCCATTTTGATTTATTTCCAAGAATGGTGGGTAGACGAGGGGGAAAAGTTTCATCCATGAAAACTCTGAAATACAGGCCTTTTTTTTATTTTGCACTTTTTCTCTGCAATTATTTGTAAGTCTGAAAATCCACCTGCCAGTAACCTTTCCAATAGACCATACCAACACTTTTTGTTACTTCCTACATTTGATCAGTAACTGAAAGTGTCACGGTGACATTTGTTCAAAGAGATTAAAAGTGTAATTACTATTCTTATCAACTGCTACAATAGTTGAGTTTCACATTACCATGATTGACTATTCTGTTTTACTGTGGACCAGTAGGTGGCAATAGCAATTTCTTTCTTTACCAGTCTTTACATTGCACATTTATTTTCTTCTTCTTCTTCATTATTTTAGGCATTTCCTTTTGAGTCTGCACAGTATTTGTTTTTCATCATTTGCATAGTTTCTAGAATATTGTTATTGTTATTATTATAGTATAGCTCTGCACTTTTACTTCTGTATAGCCTCCATTTTTCATTTGAAGTCAGCAATTCCCTTCTATGTCTTTTCAATCAATATTGTGCTTTCAGTTTAAGCACTATTGTCCTTCTTTTCAGCATGTTTAGATCCTCCTATTCTTCTGCTATTCCTTGTTTGCTTCTACAAGTTTATTCAGAAATATGGAGAGCCACTCTTCCAAAATTATTAGACTGTGTTTTTCATTCTTCCCTTTTCGTAGAAATTTGGTAACTTCTTTCGGAACTCCTCCATGGAGATGCCTTGCCTGGAAAGGCAGCATAAAAAATCTCGTAAATTAATATGTGTTTAGCTGTTTTAAAATACTATCCAAACTGGCACAGGAAAAGGAAAACACCTTAAACTGATTTACATAATTGGTTCATGTGCCATAGCTATCTATGACTCCTATGACAATACCCATCTTCATCCCTCTCGAACCCACATCAGCCATTCAAACCACTCAGATTGTTTATACACATTTCTGGAAAGAGCTTTTTAATTTGAAAAATATTTTTTTCATATGCCTTGGGTCTCCTATAGAGCAAACAATAAAGAACTGGAAACTTGAGGCTTTTCTCTAGTTACCTGCTTATTCGAATAGGAAGCAGCACAGTTAATTAGATAGCCCCCGAGTCACTGGATAATGTGAAGCAGAGAAGGCTAAAGACCTTCTAAAATGACAACGCTCACAATTCCATAGCATTGAGCTATGGCAGTTAAAGCTAGCTCAAATTGCAATAATTCTGTATGTGTAGATGCACCCTCTATCTCTCTTTTTTCTCTATTGAGGACAGGGAGTTCTCTCATTCATAGGATCAAAGTTGACTTAATGGTAGCTAACAATAACAACAAATTTTACCCAATGGATCACGAGTTGTGCAGTCTATTTCAAATTCAATCCAATTGTGTACAGGGCTTATTCAGTTTTTCATGGAACCCCTTGGTAGTTAAGAAAATGCCCCAATTTCTAAATGTAATAAGCATGTGCAGCCCATAGTGTGATAAGTCTTGTTGCTTAATTTGCCATCCAGCATTTGGGACTTTTGTGATAGGAATGTAACCTTGATTTGTCTGACATGTCACCATGAGACACACATAAGCTCATAAAAGTCTGCGCTCCAATTCATGCATTCAGAAGATAAAGCCCATATATTTCCTAATGTGGTGGATAAAACTATGGTGATTCCTACATTCCTTGATTTCTTTGCTCTCCATTTTGATTAATGGCACTCGATTTTTAAACCGTACACCCCATTAAGTAAAAGCGATGTCAGTGGGACTTTAACAAAGTTGTATTACAAATACTACTGGGTTGTTTTGGGTTTTTTTTCTTTTCAACTGGGAAAATTATGTTAATTTTAAGTTAAAATTATGGCCCCAACATAATATGAAGATGGTAATGTTGTTAATTTATTAGACCAGACAGTGTTCTTAACTGTTCCCTTTGGTTCATAAACCTCAAGGATCACATACAACCACATTGTTGCTGTTAATCCCCATATGTATTTGGGGCATCAGATCAGCGACATCTCTCCTTTCCTTTAGAAGGAAACTAAAAACATGGATTTGGGACCAGGCGTTTGGGCAATCTGGCAGATAAATAAAGGACTATGACGACCGATAGGAACAGACAATGTAGAATGAAATATGGACTCTGAGTTGGAGAATGCTGAGTTGAGATTGGTTATTGACTGTGACATGTATTTGATTGTTTTTTAACTGTTATAACTGTTTTAATTTGCTGTTTTATTCGTTTATCTGTATTATTGTGTAGGCATCGAATTGTGCCTTTTTGTAAGCCGCCCTGAGTCCCCCCTCGGGGGTTGAGAAGGGCGGAGTAGAAGTACACAAAATAAGTAAATAAATAAATAATCAACAAAAGGCAACTTGGGCCTGGAAATGTATTTTCAGTATAGCTGACAGGATGAACTTCTTGGATTATTCTAGAACTCAATTTAAGTTGTAATAATGGAAGATTTCATTTCTGAATGTTCAGTTTGATGAGAGATGCTTGAGGGATTTCCTGACAATTCCATCATCCATACTTGCCAGACTAACATCTAAATGTTACCTCTCAGCTTTGAGCACTTCTCTGAATAACATAACTGTATTTCAAGTCATCTATCTATCTATCTATCTATCTATCTATCTATCTATCATCTATCTATCATCTATATATCTATCTCTATCATCTATCATCTATCTGTCTGTTATTTCTCTATGTATTAAATTTATTTATCCCAAAATGCACGTTTGAAGATACAATATGTTTAGAGTGGAGACAATTAGAAAAGAATTAATAAAAACATGATGTATTTGTATTTCAGAATTAGGTTTTCTTTTAAAATGTAGATTAATGCAGAAATGAGATGAAACAAATATAAAAGTGGCATGGAATGAAAACAAGGTGATTTGTTTGCTCTTCAATTTCAAACTGCACATTAGTGAAGAAAGTGACATTGGCTCAGTGACAAGTAACCAAGTCATTGATTCAGGATGCTTCCAGACAAAAAAGAGACTAGTGCCAAAACAGGTTTTTAAAATTCACTTTGGCACACATTTCATGCCCCCCCCCAAAGCTCAGGATTTCTGGAGGGGGGTGTCTCAATAACAACTACTGGGATGGGATCCAGCCACCCCAAAGCCCCTCAAAACAAGTCTGAAAACTTAAAAAACTTACACGGCTGCCATTACGGTACACATCTTCCTGGTGTGTAGAAATCACACACCAAGAAGCGGGGGGGGGGGGGGAGATGGGTTCCCACAGGTTCAATACCCTATTAAACCCAGGCCTTTCAGGAAGGCATGGATCTAATTGGATATCTAATTAATTCAGAACAAAGAAGGGAAACCCTGTGTTGTTCCAAATTAATTCAGTTTTATTGCAGGGGTCATTTGGACACCTCCAGCAAAACCGAAGCAGGTCTTGTTTTAAAGGCCTGTCTGGATGGTCCCTCAGATACAAGGAAAGGATAAATAATTGTGAGATTTCCCATACATGGTTCAAAATAAAGCAGTTCTGTTGATGTTGGTAAAAATGTCAACATTTCTGCATTTGCAACATTTCCCTTTCTTTATGATGAGATCTTCTGAAGAAAAGACAAATATGTCATCAGTGAAATGTCATCCGTATACAAGTGTTAAGCCTAAACTGCTGTAATTGTTAGGGCTGGGCAGTTTCGTTTCGTTAATTCATAATTCGTTAATAATTCGTTAATTTTTTAAATTACAAAACGATAACAAACCATTCTGGAGCAATTTTTTTAAAAAATGAATTTTTAAATAGTTTTGTAAATGCTTCGTATTTATAATATGCTGTGAACCAGCCTGGACACAGCATATTATTTGAGAACACAGAAATGCTGGACCACACCAACAACCACCATGTCAGACTACACAGAGAAGCCATTGAAATCCACAAGCATGTGGACAATTTCAACAGAAAGGAAGAGACCATGAAAATGAACAAAATCTGGCTACCAGTATTAAAAAACTCTAAAATTATAACAGCTAAACAACAGAGAGGAAAAAACCAGGCACAGATTAACACCTCCCAGCAACAGATTTTCCCAGACTCAGGCAGGCCTTCAAATGCTAATGAAGGTGATCAGCTAAACATTCACACCTAACTGCAGCAGGGAAGAGCTCCTTGCCCCACCCCAGCCATTCCCCAGATATATAAACCCACACTTCCAACAGACCTTCTCAACCTCTGAGGATGCTTGCCATAGATGCAGGCGAAACGTCAGGAGAAATGCCTCTAGAACATGGCTCCATAGCCCGAAAAAACCCACAAGAACCTAGTGATTCCAGCCATGAAAGCCTTCGACAATGCTTCGTATTTCGTTATTGTATTCGTTTCGTTACTGTTTTGAGGTCGTTTCGTTATTATTTCCGCATGTCTGGGGCAAGTTTTATGGTTGTTTTTTGTTTAATTAGTGAAAAAAAATATAATATCACACCAACAGTCAACAACAGAGGGAGAGGGAAGCTTCAGAAGTTTTTGGAGGTTTTTTAGCATATTTCGCGGTCGCGTCCGCCATTAACGAATCGATTCGTTATTGTTTCGGAAATCGATTCGTTAATGTTTTGTAATTTTTTTCACATTTACGAAATTTCGTAAATATCGAACTTTTTCAAAGGAAAATTTTGTAATTATTTTAAATATCGAAACGCAAAACCCCCCCAAATACAAATCAATTTTAGAAACAAATTTTTGCGTTGTTACCCAGGCCTAGTAATTGTTGTCAATGTGTATTGTTGTCAATGTGTGTGTGCCAGTTTCTTTTCCTTATTTCCTCCATATCTAAATTGGTGTGAGCTGAAGCTAAATTGGTGAGGAAAAATAACTTATTCAGGCTGCTGTCTACACTGATCCTTTCTTACTAGGTCAGTTTCATAAAACTGGTGATACCACACTGTCACTATAATCCTGCTTGGAGCCAGTTTATGAGAAACTAGTTTGGCTGGACAGACGTTTGTTAGGCTTGGAACTGATTGACCTCAGTGCAAATTCATCATAAAAGCCTTCCACCTCACAAAATGGGGTCCCTTGTCATTGTGATGAATGTACCTAAATTTTCTGACTGATTCTACTCCCCCTGCTATCATCTTTCACTTTAACCCTATTTAATCAAATGTATTATTTAATCAAGTTTTATTGTGTTTTAATTTATTTTAGTTAACTATTACCAGAATTTTAGCATAGTGATTAATATCTATTTGTCTGTGCATTTTTGTTTTTGTCTCTTATTGTTGATATGGCCAGTGGACTAAGCAATAAACAGATCTATTTATCCATCATAACCCCTCCCAAAGGATCAATTAGTCTCCTACTGCCTAGCCATGCTCATGTGGAGTCTTTTACTGTTCTTCAGTAGGGATGGATGACAACAATGTGATCTGCAATTTGTGGATCCATTTTTGCCTTGGAGCTGGAGTACACTGGCATGTGCTGCAGCACATTTTTGGCAGACCTTAGACTTTCCTGAGACCTTTTAAAAATGTGTTGTATACCCTTAGATGTGCACTGCAGCACACATTAGCATTGGGTGTTTTAGGGCCACTGTGGCCTCAAGTTAGCTTTGAACTGCATTATATAGTCAGTGTAGAAAAATCCTGATAGGTTTAGAAAGCTCTGGAGCACTTAGATAATTTTATTTTCCTTACAGTGAAAGGAAAACAAGATGGAACTTACCTAGGCTGTTATTTTTTCTGTTGGTGACAAACAACAGCAAAGACAATGTGACCATTAAGCAGGACTCCACACCCATCAATGCTGTAGTTCAAGAGTGGAGGATGAAAACATCTCTGCTGAATCCAGGGGCAGTTCAAATCAGAAGTGCCCTGGACTGGCCCCAGATAGGTGCCTGTGTCAATGGCCCTAAGGTTCTTTTAATTATTCTTTTGAGTCTGTGTCCAGAAATCTATTCGACCACTGGCACAGGGGATACTGCCAAGCATGTGATTTTCAATTTTATTTCCTTTCCATTTTAAGGTGTTAGATATGTTGCTACCTGAGCTAAAGAACAATTGCTCACCCAATATATAGAAGATCATTGTATGACCAATTGCCAGGAGGCACAATTGCACAATCAGGACAAGTCTTGTGGCTCTCTACTCAGCAGAAAAGGGCCATTAACCTTGAACATCCAGGTGGCTGCTGCTGGGCCCTTCCTCCCACATCTCTTCTCTGTACCATTTGCTACAATCTGCCTAATGGTGGGCCCAGTCCAGGCTTTAAGGGTCAATCACCAGACAGCCACATGTAAAATTGGCAGTTTCTGTTTCTAGCTTTACTTGATAAATCACAATGTGCCATATAGTCTTTTCTGACCAAGGGAAAAAAAGTATCCTGTGTCTTGATCTGAATAGAGCAAATGGGCTTTGGTGACACATTCCAATGTGAAATGTTTTGAAATTCCTTTGCAGTCTCAAAACTTGGTGTATACAGAGACATGTGTGCGTGAAGCAAACTGTGTCCATTGCTTACTCATTAACTTTTGAATAAATCTTCTCTTTTCTTAAGGGTATCATCCACTGACTTCCATTATGATCAAAGTAAAATATTTTGATGTGGAAGACAGAATGTACAGTGGCTGCCTATATATAAAAGGTTGATATAAATTAATTGGGATGGGAATGAAGTGGTACTGTGTATGTGGGTGCTGGCAGAAGAAGTAATTGATGGAGGGAAAGGGAATAAATTCCAGGTTGGTTTTCCTCCCAAAGAAAACACCTTTTAAGTTTGAGGTTTGTAGTAAGTTTGAAAGTTTTCCTTTGGTGGATGGAGAGTCAAAGGTATCTTGATGGAAAATCAGCAGGAGCCAGGTATAGTTATTTTTCTTGAGAAAGGAATTTGAAAGAAAAGGAAACTGAGAAAGAAGTCTTATATTTTTTCCCATAGTTTAGGGTCAATATATAGGATTTCCCTTCTTTCTTTTTATTGGTTTCAATTAATTAGCCATTTTCTGTGGGATGTTCAGTTGTTCAGTGGATCTATTTCTTCTCTAGTGGGACAAACACTCATTGATCATGCTTAAGAGAAATATGGATCACTATTTACAAGAAAGCTAAAAAGAGCATCTTTCCCTGTTGAATACAAGTTGAAAAACATTATATAATTGCATAACAGGATTAACACGGAAGAGCTGGGAAGACATGAACAGTTCTCATTGAACTGAAAAGGCTGTTTGATCAGTTAAGATGAGTATGAGCAGGAGTTCTTCAGCTGTGATATGGGTAAAGCCCTGAACTTGCAAGTGAAATCTTGGATTCCTCCTATTATGGCTGTGAAATTGATGCAGGAAAATTTTTGATGTGAAGTAAGATTGCCAGATTTCACTTGTTATACGAAAGTCCATTACAAGCAGTTCTCAAGTTACAAAAAAGATAGGTTCTGTAGTGTTGTTCTTTCTCTGTGTGATAATTGGATTTTGAGAAATTTGGATTGTTGTGGAATCAAGAATGTGAGAGAAATCTTCCATTCAGATACCCTTTTCCCATGTAACTCTTCCAGGAGTGAATTTCCCTTCACAGGAGGGTGGGATGTTAATTTGAATCAGGGGGGTTCTGAGCTACGGGAGACAGACTTGGCCTTACAGAGGAAAACAACTATTACGGCACTGCCAGACTTTGTTGTTCATTCTCCAGAAGCCTCTTTGTACTCTCAACATCTTCTACACACGAACAATTTGGCACTTGAAAATGCTGACTTAATGATTAATAGAGGCAGATGGATCTCAAGGAGAGCAGTTCAGAGGTCCTTGGCTCAAATTCTATCCAAGAGCTTGCTGGAAGTCAGAGTGAAGACCGTGACCTGGCTACGTAGAGACTATCAATCATGTGATAGCTCTACCTGTCTTTTTATCACTCTTGAAGACAATTATTTGCATGCTGAGCTATTAGCACTCCCACCCCAATTGAAATGATGGGGCATTACCATCAGGGAAGTGCTTGTGGATCCCCAAATTGGAACCAAAGCCACATGTTCCATCATGTTCCGGTAATAAATCCACAGATAGCTCTCCAGTTAGGACCTCTCCACCCCTAGATTTTCAAATTGAGACTCCTTCCTTATTTGTTGCTCCTGCGCAATCTGCACCTCTATCCTGCCCAAGGACGCTCCCCCTGTTTAGTCCTCCCAGCACCCTAGACGATTCCCTTTTTTCCATTTGTTTGGAAATACCTTCAACAGCTAGTCAAAATAATTTGCAATGTAGCGCCCCATACTTGGAGAGTTGACTAGCCCCCCAGGATGCCAATTCTAGCACTTTTATTCCTCAGGGCGAGGGAGGGTTCTGGATGGGGGGGGCACCATTGAGGTAGTGTGGGGTAGGAGGAAGGTCGGTCACCAAAATAATCCCAGGGAGAAGTGACCGACAGTAGAGTCCTTGCAACCCTGGAGAAGGTAGGATGTGGTAGACTCCATGACAGACCCCCTGGACTCAAGATCCTGCTGGTAAATGCCAGGTCTGTCAACGGCAAGACAGCTGTCATCCAGGACTTGATCCTGGATGAGGGGGCAGACCTCACTTGCATTACCGAGACCTGGTTGGATGAGCTGGGTGGGGTAAATCTCACCCAGCTGTGCCCACCCGGCTTCGGAGTGCACCAGCAGGCTAGGTCTGGGGGGTGGGGAGGAGGGGTCACAGTGGTCTATCAGCAGTCCATCCCTGTGATCAGGTGTGCTGTTCCACAGTCCACAGAGTTTGAGTGTGTCCACTTGAGGGTAGGAACCCATGATAGCTTTGGGATTCTGCAGGTGTACCATCCACCCTGCGACACAGCAGTCTCCCTGCTTGAGGTAGTAGACGTGGTCTCTAATTTGGCCTTGGCCCCCCAGCATTTGGTCATGCTGGGAAACTTTAACATTCATGCAGAGATCACTTTAACTGGAGCAGCTCAGGATTTCATGGTTGCCATGATGACCATGGGGCTATCACAAGTAATATCTGGACCCACCCATCAGGCTGGACATACACTTGACCTATTTTTTACTGCGGTCAGTTGAGTGGTCAGGGTGGAAGAGCAAAGTATTCTTCCATTGTCATGGTCTGACCATCACCTGATCAGCTTTAGGCTCACGGCGACCTCTAACCTCCGCAGGGGTAGTGGACCCACTAAGATGGTCCACCCCAGGAGACTGATGGATCCGGATGGATTTTCTGATGACTCTTCGGGTTCTTTCTGTCATGGAGCCTGACTATCCTGTTGATATCCTGTTGATATTGCTAGGGCAATTGACATGATCACTCCCAAACATCCCCTCTCGTTGCATAGAGTCAGGCCAACCCCTTGGTACACTGAGGATTTGGCTGAGATGAAGCGCACGAGAAGGAGTCTAGAGGGCATCTGGAGGAAATTTTGGGGTGTCTCTGACCGAGTGCGGGATAGAGCCTCCACTAGAGCCTATTCCGTGGCTTTGCAGGCAGCCAGGAAGACCTTCTCGATTGCCCGCATAGCGTCTGCATCCAATAGGGCTGGGCGGTTTCGTTTGTTAATTTCGTAATTTGTTAATAATTCGTTATTTTTCTTGATAACGAAGCGATAACAAACCATCCAGGAGCAACTAAAAAATGAAATGAATTTTTAAAGCTATTTCGTAATTGTTTTGTAATTGTTTCGTTATTATTTCAGCTCCTGGCTGCAAAGGGGCCCGAGCAGGGGCAAGGAGAAGGGAAGGCAGGCGAGAGAGAGAGACTGAGTGAGCAAGCTCCCTTCCCGGCCTGGCTTCCTCCCCTCGCTCCCCTGGCTCCCCCCGCCCCCTTCTTCCCCCTTTCCCCGGCTCACATGGGCATGCACACTCCACTGACATCTTCACATGCCCGGCCCGGCGCAGGGGTGGTCCGGCGTGCCCGCTCGGCGGGGCCCTGGCATCCGCCGCCCTGGGAAAGACCCCCGCCCAGCAGCAGTGGCAAGGCCGACGACGCTGCGGTTGCTGACTCCCCCGATCGCCTCCCCCGCCGGGAAAAGGAAACGCAGGAGGAGGCGCAGCAACAGCAGCGGAGCAACCCGATTCTTCTCTCTCCCTCTCTCTCTCTCCCTCTTTGCTCAGGGTTGGGCTAAAGGAGCAGCTCAGTGCGTGTGCGTGTGTGTGTATGTGTGCCTCTATCTCTGGCTATGCGACCGCGCGGGTGGGAGGGAGGGAGAGGGAGGGAGGGAGGGATAGAGAGGGGGCGGGTGCGCGCACGCTCTCTCTAGGTCTCTCTCACTCTCTGTCTTTCCCCGATTGTCTCCCAATCCGATCCCGGGGCTGATGAATATGCAAATTTCTCGGCGGCGTCTATGTTGGTAGGGAGGAGGGAAAAGAGGGAGGAGAGCGAGCGCGAGCTTGTCAAAGTGTCCTGAGCCGAGTGCAAGTTTTATGTCTGGTGCAAGTTTTATAGTTGTTTCCCTCCCCTCTCCCTGGTTGCAAGCGGTTGGCATTTACCCCACTTCCAGGTAAACTATTATTTAAAACTATTATTTAAAACTAATATTTTCATAATATTTTCATTTAAAACTAATATTTAAAACTAATATTTTCATGTTGCGCAACCGCGTCCGCCATTTTAACGAATTGATTCGTTAATATTAACGAAATTTCGTAAATATCAAACTTTTTAAAAGGAAAATTTCGGAATTCTTTTAAATATCGAAACGCAAAAAAACCCAAAAAACGAATCGATTTTAGAAACAAATTTTTGCGTTGTTACCCAGGCCTAGCATCCAATAGATCTAATTTATTTATTTATTTATTGTATTTGTATGCCGCCTTTCTCAGCCTATCGGTGAACTAAGGAGTTGTTTCGGGTTGACGGAGAGCTCCTCCACCCTCCTGAGGTGGGGGGGGGACTCCTCGAAGACTCGGCAACTCAGTGTTGCAGCTTCATGCACCATTTTGCAGATAAAGTCACTCAGATTCGCTTTGAGCTGGACTCCAGTTTAAATGAAATGTCAGAAGAGGTAACCGAGGCATCTTGTCAGTCCGATCTTGTGGGATTCTTTCCGGCTTGTTTGTCCTGATGAAGTGGATGGAGTCCTTGGAGCTGTCAGGGTGACCACATTGGCCCAAGATCCTTGCCCTTCTTGGCTAATTAAATCGGCCAAGGGTGGGTTATTAGATTGGTTTGTGCCGATCTAATTCAATGCATCATCTAATTCAATGCATCATTGGCTCAAGGGAAATTTCCATCTGATCTGAAGCAGGCTGTGGTGAGACCAATCCTGAAGAAAACTTCCCTAGACCCTACGGTTTTGAACAACTACAGGCCAATCTCTAACCTCCCCTTTTTGAGCAAGGTGCTAGAGTGGGTGGTCGTCTCGCAGCTCCAGGGATTCCTTGAGGACACTGATTTTCTAGACTAGTCGCAGTCTGGGTTCAGGCTTGGTCACATCACTGAGACGGCTTTGGTCGCCTTGCTGGATGACCTCTGCAGGGAGCTGGACAGGGGATGTGTGACCCTGCTGGTTCTCTTGAATATCTCAGCAGCTTTCGATACCATCGACCATGGTATTCTTCTGGGCCGGCTCTCCGGGATGGGTCTCGGGACATGGTTCTGTCGTGGCTCCGATCATTACTGGAGGGTCGTTCCCAGATGGTGAAGCTGGGGGACACCTGCTTGGATTCCTGGCCTTTGACCTGTGGGGTCCCGTAGGGCTCCATTCTTTCCCCCATGCTTTTTAATATCTACATGAACCACTGGGAGAGGTCATATGGAGTTTTGGAGTTGGGTGCCATCTCTACGCAGATGATGCCCAAGTCTACTACTCTTTTCCACCTAATTCCAAGGAAGCCCCTTGAGTGCTGGATGAGTGCCTGACCGCTGTGACAGTCTGGATGAGGACAAATAAGCTGAGGATCAATCCTGACAAGACAGATGTCCTCCAGGTCAATTGTAGGCCGGATCAAGGTATAGGGTGGCAACCTATGCTTGATGGGATTGTACTCCCCCTGAAATCACAGGTCCGCAGCTTGGGTGTTCTCCTAGATTTGGCACTGATGCTTGAAGCTCAGGTGTCAGCGGTGGCTGGGAGGGCATTCGCACAATTGAAGCTTGTGCACCAGCTACGACCATACCTCGTGAAGTCAGATTTGGCCACGGTGGTCCATGCCTTAGTTACCTCTAGATTGGACTATTGCAATGCTCTCTACGTGGGGGTACCCTTGAAGACGGCCTGGAAACTCCAGCTGGTCCAAAGGGCGGCAGCCAGACTATTAACTGGAGCGAATTACAGACAGCGGTAAACTCTCTTGTTTAAGGAGCTCCACTGGCTGCCGTTTATCTACCGGGCCCAATTCAAGGTGCAGGTCTTGACCTACAAAGCCCTGAACGGTTTGGGACCCTCCTACCTGCGCCACCATATTTCCATCTATGAACCCACATGATCCCTTTGATCTTCTGGAGAGGCCCTTATTTATTTATTTATTTATTTGGGGTTCTTTTACCCCGCCCTTCTCACTCCGAAGGGGACTCAGAGCGGCCTTACAAAAACAAAGGCAGCATTCGATGCCTGCATCATAAAACAATCATACATAAACGTACATCATATCATAATATAATTCACAAAAGTGCATGCATTAATTACCATAAAATCAATAAAATCAATAAAAACAAATACAAACCCAATTTCTCCTTTTACATGGTCAGCGTTTTGCTCATAGATCTAGTTTTACATTCCATTTCATCAATCCTGCTGGTCTTACTCGCCTGATTGTCTGATTTAATTGCCAATGTGCCCAAAGGCCTGGTCCCACAACCACGTCTTCACCTTCCTCCTGAAGGCGAGGAGGGATGGTGCTGCCCTGATTTCCCCCGGGAGTGAGTTCCACAGGTGAGGAGCCACCACTGAGAAAGCCCTGCTCCTCGTCCCCACCAGCCTCACTTGTGAGAGTGGTGGGGTCGAGAGCAGGGCCTCCCCAGATGATCTCAGAGTCCGGGGTGGAACGTAGAGGGAGATACGTTCGGACAGATACACTGGACCGGAACCGTACAGGGTTTTGTAGGTCAAAATCAGCACCTTGAATTGTGCTCGGAACTGAATCGGCAGCCAGTGGAGCTGACACAACAGGGGGGTGGTAGGCTCCCTGTATGTCGCTCCGGTGAGCAATCTGGCTGCCGCTCGTTGGACTAGTTGAAGTTTCCGAACAGTCTTCAAGGGCAACCCCACGTAGAGTGCGTTGCAGTAGTCTATTCGGGATGTGACAAGAGCATGGACCAACGTGGCCAGATCAGACCTCCCGAGGTACGGGCGCAACTGGTGCACAAGTTTTAATTGTGCAAAAGCTCTCCCGGCCACCGCTGAGACCTGGGGTTCCAGGCTCAGCGATGAGTCCAGGATCACTTCCAAGCTGCGAACCTGCGACTTCAGGGGGAGTGTAACCCCGTCCAGTACAGGCTGTAACCCTATACCCTGTTCGGCCTTACGACTGACCAGTAGGACCTCTGTCTTGTCTGGATTCAATTTCAATTTGTTAGCTCTCATCCAGTCCGACACAGCAGCTAGACACCGATTCAAGGTCTGGACAGCCTCCTTGGTGACAGGTGAAAAGGAGTGACAGATCTGGACATCATCTGCGTAGAGATAACATCTCAGTCCGAAACTCCGAATGATCTCTCCCAGCGGCTTCATGTAGATGTTAAATAACATTGGGGACAGAATCGAACCCTGTGGGACTCCACACACCAACGGTTGTGGGGCCAAACAGGTGTCACCCAGTAACACCTTCTGGGACCGTCCCTCAAGAAATGACTGGAGCCACTGCAAAGCAGTACCCCCTAGACCCATGTCTATGAGGCGTCACTCCCGCCCGCATCACAAATGTGACTTGTGGGGACAAGAGAGAGGGCCTTCTCTGTGGTGGTTCCCCAGCTCTGGAACTCACTCCCCAGAGATATTAGACAAGTCCCCACACTGGCAGGCTTCAGGAGGAATTTGAAAACCTGGTTATTCCAATGTGCCTTCAATAATTGAATGTAAGATTCTCCCTGACCACACTTTGCACAAAATGTCCTTAGAGGCACTTTATTTTATGGTTTGTACAATGAAATCCTTCCTCATTCCCGGAGCCTTCTCCTTATAAGTTACACTGTCCTATCTCCCTGTGTTTTAAAAAAATTATCCTTGCATCTGGCCCTGCCTAGTGAAATTTCCTGTGTTTTTAATGCTTGATTTTATATTGTTGTGTTGTATATTATTTTGATTTTGCACTTTATGTATTTTGCTTGTTTTATTGTGTTTTGTGTTATATTGCTTGTATTGTATTGATGGGTGTGGCCTCATGTAAGTCACACCGAGTCCCCCTGGGGGAGATGGAGCGGGGTATAAATAAAACATTATTATTATTATTATTATTATTATTATTATTATTATTCCTAGGGGTAGATTTCTCTTACTTTCAGTTGTCTCAACCTTGTTCTTAACTATGAGTGGTTTGTAAGTCAGATGTTTGTAACTCAGAGACTGCCTGTATTTTGGAACCAGGAAGCTTGTCCCTTTTTATAAGGAATCTCTTCTATTTGAGGATTTGAAAGCTTTTTGTTTTGTATAGATCCAATAAGATGCCAAAAATACCATATTTAGGGGTGTAGGCCCTTGATAAAAACTGATGGATGTGTATTATAGGGTGAGAAATGTTAATTTTATAGAGAAATATGTGGCTAAGTGAACTGAAAACCTGGCACCAATGTGTTGATTCATATTACACATACACACATAAGTAAAGGTAAAGTTAAAGGTTTTCCCCTGACATTAAGTTCTAAGCCAAAGAGCAGGCGTTAGCCGCAGACACCTCCAAGATCATGTGCCCAGCATGACTGCATGGAGCACTGTTACCTTTCCGCCGGAGCGGTACCTATTGATCTACTCACATTTGCATGGTTTTGAACTGCTAGGTTGGCAGAAGCTGGGGATGACAGCGAAAGCTCATGCCACTCCCAGGATTCAAACCTGTGACCTTTCGGTCAACAAGTTTAGCAGTTCAGTAGTTTAATCCACTGCGCCACCGGGAAGCTCCATATATATATATATAGGAAGTCAACCTTCAACAGTGTTAAGTGAATGCAATGGAATTTTGTATTATTTTATACGTATAACCTGGTTGTGTATAGTCCCACTATACTCTCTGAGTTTAAGGTAGATTATAGTCCAACAAATGTGAAGAACAATAGGTCCGAGAAAGCTGCAATATGTTTAATGTTGGATATCGAATGCTCCAGTATGAAGTTACTGGTTTCCCTAGTAACCTGCTCATCTATCACCCATCTATCAATCAACGTATACTTTGCTTTTCAGCCTTGATTGGTTCTCAAAGTAGATTACAATTAAAACCCTCTTCCACTAAAAATTCACAGAAGGAATAAACTAGCTAATCAGCTACAGCAAAAAACAATTACAAAAACAAAACCCAGCTCAAAATTTTTGCATGCCGGAAAAGTGAGCTACAAATAATTTCATCCCTCTTCACCTAACTCATATACTTCTATTGCATACTGTGGTGGATTCGAATTGTAGACAACTACAAGATTTAGTTCAAGTAAAAATGGTATCATATATAAGACAGATGGATGAGATAAAGACTGATCAAGAGAGAGAGACTAATGGATCATAGTCCACACAGAAGTACCGTATATTCTGGCATATAAGACGACTGGGCGTATAAGACAACCCCCACATTTTCCAGTTAAAATATAGAATTTGGTATATACTCACTGTACAAGACTACCCCTCTTCCATAGCCAGCTCTTAGGCTTAGAAATGGAGATGAGCACCAATCCCCAGAGTTGGACACAACTGGACTTAATGTCAGGGGAAAACATTTACCTTACATAGAGTGAACCCAGGGCCAGATCCAATGTTCTTTCCCCAACAGCAACAACAATAATAGACGGGACTCCAATGGGCAGCCAGTCTAACTCTAATTCTGCCAGGCAGAAACACACATTGGGATGATAGGTGGCCATCCTGCTTTGCTTAATAACGACCATAATAACAACTACAGGAATATTGTGTCCAATTCTGGGCTCCACAATTGAAAAGAGATATTGACAAGCTGGAATGTGTCCAGAGGAGGGCAACTAAAATGATCAAGGGTCTGGAGAACAAGACCTATGAGGAGTGGCTTAAAGAGCTGGGCATGTTTAGCCTGAAGAAGAGAAGGCTGAGAGGCGACATGATGAGGGCCATGTATAAATATGTGAGAGGAAGTCATAGGGAGGAGGGAGCGAGCTTCTTTTCTGCTGCTGCCCTGGAGACTAGGACACAATGGAGCAACGGCTCCAAACTACAAGAAAGGAGATTCCATCTGAACATTAGGGAGAACTTCCTGACTCTGAGAGAAGTTCAACAGTTGAACTCTCTGCCTCGGAGAGTGGTAGAGACTCTTTCTTTGGAAGCTTTTAAACAGAGGCTGGATGGTCATCTGTCAGGGATGCTTTGAATGCAATTTTCCTGCTTCTTGGCAGAATGGGGTTGGACTGGATGGCCCATGAGGTCTCTTCCAACTCTAGGATTCTATCATTTAAAGCAGGGACATCTCCGGCCCATCCTCTGTTTGGATATTAGCCAGTAAGGAAATCAAGAAATAGCTTACTAAGATCTACAGAGATACTCACAGAGATACCTCAGCAAGCAAGAGTCCAAAAGTGGCAGGCTAAAACCCAGAGCCTTGATCCATGGCTGACACCAAATGAGAAACTCCCTCCAGGGCACAAGGAAGACTGGGCGACTTGGAAGACGCTGAACAGGCTGCGCTCTGGCACCACGGGATGCAGAGCCAATCTTAAGAAATGGGGCCACAAAGTGGAGACCACGACATGCGAGTGTGGAGAACAGCAAACCACAGACCACCTACTATAATGCAGCCTGAGCTCTGCCACATGCATGATGGAGGACCTTCCCACAGCAACACCAGAGGCACTCCAAGTGGCCAGATTCTGGTCAAAGGACATTTAGTGTAATGCCAAGTTTTTAGCTCTGTTTCTGTCTTTTTAAATACATTATAATTGCATCGCTTCTGACATTATAAATACAGTCTATTGTCCCAATCTCACCACCATGGAATGGCAGTGCTATGTTGGCTGTTATTATTAAAAGCTCTGTTTATGCAAGCATTAACTGGCTTGCACAGCGTGGTTGTTTTAAGACTTTCCCATTACAGCCAGCTTTCTGTGTCCATGGATTAAATCAGCCATAGCAGGAAAATCTTTATTTAATTATCTAGGAAACAAACCTAGAATTCGTCATGATGTATAGGAGTTGTAGGTATTGGGATGTATAGTTCACATGCAGTCATTGAGCACTCTGAACTCCACCACTTATGGACCTGGAACTAACTTGGTACACAAAACCCCCATGACCAACAAAAATGCTGGAGATCTTTGGAGAGATTTATAGGAGTTGTAGTTCACCTATATCCAGAGCATAGTATGCACCCAAACAACGATGGATCTGGACCAAACTTGGCATACATCCCCAATATACTCAAATTTGAATACTGCTGCATTTTGAGGGGAATTGGCCTGGGTATTTTGGAGATTTATAGTTTACCTGCAGTCAATGAACACCCTGAACTCCACCAACAAAGGATTTGGAATTAATTTGGCACACAGAGCCCCTATGGACAGCAAAAAATACTGGAGGCCTTTGGGGGAAAATTCGCTTCGATTAGCGGGAGTTGTAGTTCACCTACATCCAGAAAGCACTGTGAATCTAAACACTGATGGAGCTGACTGAACTTGGCACACATAACATATGCCTGAGAAGGAGGGAGGGAGGAGGGCGGAGGGAGGGAGGGAGGGGGTGAGAAGGAGGAACAGCAGGCTTCACTACCAAGCCAGCAGCATTTTAACCTACTGGGCTGTTTTCATCGTCAGACATTTAGTTGGCTCCGCCTCTGTCCTCAAACCCAGAACAGAGGCCCTGCAGGAGTCAAAGCCGGAGCAGTGGGGGCGGGGTGGGGGAGGTTGCCTCAGCCTGCTCTGGCCCTGCCCCCCGTGGAGGGCCCTGCCCCTCCTGGTACCGCCCCCCAGGCTTTGATTCCTGCCATGTTACCAGGCTGGCTGGGGTGTTTGCGTGCTGTTCTGTCCCTGCCATCACTGGTCTGCTGCAAGCTCTGTCTCTGATCTCAATGCCGGAGAAGCTGCCACAGGAGCCAAAACCGGAACATGGGGTGGGGGCGTGAGGGGCGGGGTCCTCTTCTCCCACTGCCTCCCCCCTCTGGTTTTGGCTCCTGCAATGCCCGATGATGAAGACAGCCCAGTAGGCTACCATGCTGCCGGCTTGGTAGCGAAGCCTGCCACTCCTCCTCCTCACCCCCCTCCCTCCCTCCCTCCCTCCACCATCCTCTCCCTCAGGCTCCACCACGCGGAGATGCCTAGGGCAAGGGAGACGAGGGAAAAATGATCCGACAGACTTTATACCAGGGTACAAGACGACTCCACACTTCTGAGATGATTTTCCTGGCTTAGAAAGTCATCTTGTACCCCAGAATATATGGTATATTTCATTCAGAAATATATATGGTATATTTCATTCAGAAGAAGTTCCTTTCAGACAACAGGCCATAAGTATTGCTGAGAGTCAATATGCTACAAAGGAAGCAGGGAGCAATGCAATATGTGTATACATTGTTGTAACTCTTCACTCTCTAACCTTTTGGATTTCATCTCCCATCATCTCCAATTACAAGGAAGAGTACTGGTGCATTTGATCATTACAGAAACAGAACGACCAGACTCAGCTACTAATAAATAACAATACTTTATTTGGATAATATAGGAATTGTTTGAAGGCAACTAACTATGATGACAGTTGTTACCAAAGGGTTCAGCAAACACTGGGAAGTAATTTTGTTGTTTCTCTAAGTATCTGTGAGTGATGAACTGTGTATGTGGAAGAGTGTTACTGAAGTGACACAGAAATGTCCAATGGACTTGCTGTTTAACCTGATATGTGTCCTTGCTCCATGCCTATTGTTTAGATTCAACTTTGTTTTTTAATAACAGTTACATCTATTATCCCTGCTTATTTCTTTGCCACAAGGTTCAGTCTAACCTCCATTTGGAGAATTGTCAAAAGAAGGAAGGGAAGGAAAAGGAGGAGGGAAGAACAAAAGAAAAGAAAAGCAAAATAGGAAGAAAATAATTTAAATTCCATTGGTTCTGAAGCACCACCTGCTGGTCAATAGTGGCTTTAATTGAATGGTCTATCTATGTTTTGGGATGAAATCTTGATGTCCACAATTTTCACACAGATATCTTGGCAGTTGATTGATCAAGATTGGGCAGTATATAGACACTGTATAGAAGGATGAATAATATACCATTATGTATATTCTAACAGATAGCATCTAGCAGATAGAACAGCTGGTAGCATTTAAAAAAAACAATCCAGGAAACTCATCTTGGTAGATATCTTCACAAAGATGAGACCTTCAGTTTGTCTGTCTTATTGGTGCACTAAATCTCAATTGCTTATTTCACCACAGCTTTTTTTTTAAAGCTGTTTGGCACAACCCCCATTTCCCCTTCCTATTGCAATTGATCTCTGTAACTATGCCAAATAAAATCCAACTGCAGCAACCATAGATTCTTTCTTTGAATATTCCAATTTCCTAACCTAGCTTTCATCAGTTGTTTTCTTTGTGTTGAATTTTAGATTGAAAATTCTATGTGAGCATGGATTCCTTATGTTTTGTAAAGTATTTTTTTTTTTTTGGAAAACCAAGAAATGGCTCTATTTTCTTGGGAGAACAGCTGGATCCCATTGGGTATACTGCTCATGGAATGACTACCCCATTTAGAGATGTATATCTTTGGTGATACTTTTCTTGCAAGCAAGAGTGAATAATATAAACTGTTTATCCTTTCCTGCATGAGAAGGAATCAAAACTGCTCATTTGCTGAGGATTACTTGTGGGATGAGCTTATAAAAATGTATGAGGAAGGCAAGCATTTTTATATGTTTGTGTATACTGGCAGCAGAGTGAATTCTCCTGGAATGATAGGATGTGAGTGCTACTCCTTGAGCTGTTCTAGATCTGAATGGAAAGCCGTTTTACCTCAGTCATCTTTGCTCCAATAAAATATCATGGCACCCCTCCCTATTGGGGTCTACCATAGTCAAACAAGGATGGTTACTTTGCCGACTTTCTGTCATTAGAGTCTGCAGGAACAATGACATTCTTCTTATCTGCCTGCCACAATATCTGCTTTGAAGAAGGGAAATGAAAGTAGAATTCCCCTGTTAAGAAGGGGAACAGGGACTTGGGTGGATTGGGTTGAGCCAAGCTGAGGAGCTCCTTCACTCTCCATTGCATTTCCTACTTCCACCCACATTTCCTTGGTTGTCTGTAGCCTTCATAGTCCCCAAAGACCACCAGGAAGAGAAGCAATATGAAGACATGTAGCAACCACCAGCCATATTACTGGCGTTCAACTTTCATGTCCATGTTCACTTAAAGCACCCAGTGAAACTGTGATATAATTACTTTCATTGTGTTATTTTTTCAGGTTAGAGAGTGTGAGCAGTCAGTAGAAAGATCTGTAAGTGGAAGGCATCAAAACATGTCAAGCTTCAAAATGATAACACCTCTAACATTACCTGACAATGAGGCAGAGAAGAAGAACAATGCTGTGGGTCTTTTTGGTGGCTGCCTCAAAACTGTAGAGTTCCCTTCCAGTGAAGGTTGCATGGGCCATGCTCCCATTGTCTTATCACCATCAGGCAATCCCCTTTCTATTAAGCCATACTCTCAGTAACTGATTGGAAGCTAAGGATGGGTCACAGATTGTATTACATTCATTCATTCATTCATTCATTTATGTGTACCTTTCCTCTCAAAATGAGACCAAAGACAACATATAATATATACATTCTGTGTTTTCAAATGCTATGTTATAAACAGTTTTAAACTTAATTATGTTAGTATGTTTCTATTTTTATCAGGGTTTCATCATGTTTTGAATTACCTTAGGTTCCAAGTCTGGGTGAAAGGCAGGCTATACATTAAATATGTGAATAAAGGAATACATGAATGTGATATAAAAAGGGGATAGAAACCTTTGGACTATTTCAGAACATAGTGTGAAACAACACTTGTTTAAATTACATCATCTCAAAAAAAAAATTCTTGTCCATAGTGAGAATGGGAATGTGTAGGATTCATTTTATTTTATTTAACCTTATTTTAAAGATAAGTTAAAAAGTAAGGTAGTAAGGTCCATGCAAGCCTCTAAGGTTTTTGCAATCTTGGCAGGAGTCGCTTCTGTTTGTCTAAATCATCTTTGGACTCAATGGAGCAGCACAAAATGGACTGAAGCAAGGCCCATTACTCATAAGATCTCATAACCAACACTGAATATTACTATTACACTCTGTAATGTGAACGGGTCTCATAGCACTTTCCATTACAGCTATTATAAACATGTTACTTTGTAAGCAAAGTGAGACTAACATTCCTGACAAGCCCAAAGGAAATTTAACTAAAGCTTTATTTAATTTATTGCCTTTCCCTTCTCTCCTTCCTCCACATTGTTCAGTGTAATCTTCATTTCCTCTCAACACTGAAAAGTAGGAAGATAATAATGGAGGTGACTGGGGCAACTGGGTAGAGGGATATATGTGTGTGTGATACAATAAGGCCCCTGTATCCTGAACTTACCATGGAAACAGGAAATCATGGTAAATTCATTTCAATAGCAGACCCTATTGAAATGAACAACTTCTACTGGAAGTTACCATAGAGTCACCCTGGAGGACCTAGAAGGTTCCTAGATAAAACATATTTTGCCAAATGTGGGTGGGTGAAATGCTGGGGTTGTACTGTATTACTGGCCCCACTCAACTATCTTCCAAAGGTAGAGAATCATTAGCTCTCCAGTTTTATAGATGTACAAACTATGAGTACCAAGAATCACAGGCAATAAGGAGGAAAGGCCAAAAGTTTTCTTTCACTGGGTGAACTGCTACATCACAGTAATGACTTATATGGAAAATGATTAGTTCATATGCAACTTTATGATTTTATTAGTTTGAAGTGATCAAAATCAACATACCAATACCTTCATGGCTGCCTTCTAACAAGATTTTTTTCTCTCCTGTCCCCAAAACCTCTTCTCTGACTGAGTCTGGATCAACACAATCATATAATGCCATTTGAAATGGCATTATATGGTGAGTGTAGACTCATATAATATGGTTTAACTGCATTGAACTGTATTATATGAGTATACACTCACTATATAATGCAGTTTCAAATGGAATCATATAGCAGTATAAATGTGTTCAGAGACACATGGACAATTTGTTCATTAGTTTGACTCATGGACAAAGTATCTGAATGAAGTTTCCTCCAGACTGAAATAACTCTCCCCCCCCCCCCATGTCAACATAAGCCTATGTTAGTGTCCAACATTCCCACTTTCTAAGTGCTACTTTGCAGTTACATAAGGGAAAATTCAAGCACCAAACAACTAAGCATGTTTACATTCATTAGCTTCCAGTTAGAATACTTCATCAAAATACATTGCTGGTATCCTGTCTTGCAGTTAAGAATTCTTAGCCTTGAGTTCTGTTTCTCTAACTGCTCCACATTCATTTAAGCTAAGTAATCCCAATCATGGCTGGGGGATGTTCATAAATACCCCTCAGCCCACAGCTACATTGGAAGCCTGTTCTGCTGCCAATCCAGGTGCAAGGGGGATGAGTTTTCCAGACTCCTCCTGCCAGTGAGAGAGGCTGCAACAATCAAAAGCAGGACCACTGTTGCAATTCCTTATGCTAGACTTCACTGATGAGATGGAAATCTCATTCTCCATGAGCCACAACCAGCTGTTGAAAAAATCTCCTTCACCCAATGCAGTTGCTGACTGTTAAGGTAAGGTTGGTTGGTCAAGTTAGGAGACATTTCTTACTCTAGTTATGCATATATAGCTAAGAGCCAATGTAGAATAATAGTGATTGCAAAGCAATCCCATCTGTTCCAGGCAGAGATTCATAATCCAAGAATTAGAATAGTGACATTTCATATCTACCCATATTCATAAGAGCCCCTGTGGCACAATGGGTTAAACCCTTGTGCCAACAGGATGGAGATTCAAACCTGGAGAGAGTGTGGATGAACTCCCTCTGACAGCTCCAACTCCCCATGCAGGGACATGACAGAAGCCTCCCACAAGGATGGTAAAATGTCAAAAACATCTGGGCATTCATTGGGCAATGTCCTTGCAGACAGCCAATTTTCTCACACAGAAGCAACTCCTGACACAAAAAAAATATACCCAATACACATACACACAATAAGCAACAGGTCATCAGAATCAGCCCAGGAATAATTTGTGAAGACAAGAAAACCCAGTTTTCTGAGTTTGCCCAATAGCAACATAGAAATATATCACCAATAATATACATCCCATCCTAGATAACAAAACCTTTTTTCTTGTAGAGAGTTTTTGTGCCCATCCACACTACCATATAATGTAGTTTAACTGCAATGTGTTGTACATTGGGTTACCTCTGTACCAAGTTCAGCAATCCAGTTAGTTTAAAACATGATAGCCAGATTGATTACAGGAACATCTAGGGGTGAGTATAATACACCCATATAAAGTCATTCAACTGGTTGCTAATTAGTTTCTGGGCAAAGTAAGAAAGTGTTAGTTATAATATTTTAAGTCCTACATGGTTTGAGTCAAGGATCACCTTTTCCCACACAATCTGCACCTTAGAACACTTAGATCCTCTGAGGAACATTTACTCCAATCAGCCAAAACGCAACTGGAAACCATCACCCAGAATATCTTTTCACCTGCCTCCATAAGATTGTGGAATGACCTGGTGGAAGAGCTATGACAGCTAAACGAGCTATCAGAATTGAACAGCCAACCGAAGAACATATCTTCCAGCAGGCCTACTCAGTCGACTTTGAATCATGGTTTTTTGATTTGCATTCTGTTGCCGATGCATGTTGATCTTTGTATCCTGTGCTTAGGTGTATATTTTTATAATGGTATATTTTGATATATGTATTTTATTGTTTGTATTTATGTTGAAATGTTTTGATTCTGTTGTACACCACTTTGATCCAATAGCAAATTTTGGGTGCCATTTGAGAGCGTAAAGGCAGTCAAAAAGGAACGAGTGAGGACAAAAGAGAACAATATGAGAAAAAATAATCTGTCATAATATAAATGCATTATAACCGTATGTCCTTGAATGCCATTTTTAGAGTTGGCCCATCTCATTAAAAATGAGACTGCAAAAATAGTTCAGAGAGAAGGAGCAAAAAATGATTGAAGACAGTGGTGAAGGTATTAAAGAGAAAGATTAAAATTCTGGTAAAGACCAGAGATTAAAAAGATAATTTAGTTGAGTACGTATAATGGATGTAGCATAATGATGTAATTCATCCTTTCTTATGGTACATGTAATATAAGTTACACTGACATTTAAAAAGCAAACATTTAAAAACAAATTATCAAAGCTTTTCTAAAATTCTGTTTTCTATTATGTTATTGTTATGACTACTATTAGGCCTAGTTAACTGTTCACATCTACATTTAATGTATATAATTCTGAAAAAAGTTAAAAATGTAAACAGAAAATGGGTATATTTAATGCTTTGCATAACTTTGAAAACATTATACACAGAAAGATTATGAAATAAAGGAAGTAATGCTGATTCTTTCTACTCCATCACACTAGAGAGAAAAAATCAATTTAAAATCTGGTTTCTGCCTTCTGAAGAATACTGGGCTTTGTAGTTTAGTGAGGCTGTTAAAGGATCCTCCCTAAACTACAAACCCAGTCATCCAGTCCAACTCTGTTCTGTCAGGCAAGGGCTGGGGGAGGCAGGCCAGGCAAGAAGACACCAACAAAGCCCTCCAGGCAGATGGTTAGCCATAGATAGGATAGACTCGCATACACACATACAACAGGTATCATAGATCTGGAAGAGACCCCAAGGGGCTAACCCTCTTCTACCATGCAAGAAGACACCAGATAAGCCCACAAGGCAGCCATAGATCTGATAAACCGATTATCTATCTATCTATCTATCTATCTATCTATCTATCTATCTATCTACACCTACAAGACAATGGAACAAAAAAAAATATAGTATACCCACAAGCAGGACCGTAGCCAGAAAAATATTTCGGGGGGGGGGGGGGGGATTGAATATTTTTTTAGTGAATCATGAGAAGTAGTTCCATAACACAAAATAATTTAAATAGTATGATTCATTCTATATTTATATAGACTTAATTATATCAATTTTTTTCATCTCCTTCATGGGGGGCTTAAATCCCTTCCATGTCTTAGGCTTTGCCTACCAGTTGTGGGTGGGCCAACTTGGTTGCTTCCACTATATCAGCTATTGCTGCAAGTAATGACTGTGAATAAATTGTCAAAATTTGCTTGAGATAGTGTTTGCAGTTCCGGAAGGACTTGTTTAATTATTTATTCTCATAGATTTAACAGGGGGATTTGGTCAACCTGTTAAAATTAACCAGATTTTTTAAAAACTCTGCCCACAAGCACTATGAAACTACATATATTAGAAATTATATATATTAGGAACGATCTCTTTCTCTTTTCATAGAATCATAGAATCAAAGAGTTGGAAGAGACCTCATGGGCCATCCAGTCCAACCCCCTGCCAAGAAGCAGGAATATTGCATTTAAATCACCCTTGACAGATGGCCATCCAGCCTCTGTTTAAAAGCTTCCAAAGAAGGAGCCTCCACCACACTCCGGGGCAGAGAGTTCCACTGCTGAACTGCTCCCACAGTCAGGAAGTTCTTCCTAATGTTCAGATGGAATCTCCTCTCTTGTAGTTTGAAGCCATTGTTCCTTGTCCTAATCTCCATGGAAGCAGTAAACAAGCTTGCTCCCTCCTCCCTGTGGCTTCCTCTCACATATTTATACATGGCTATCATATCTCCTCTCAACCATTTCACCAGCAATGTGTGGCCCAGTACAGCTAGTAAATAATAAAATAGTATCTTATTAGTGAGTTAAAATGTCATAAGGACAACTTTTGTCACCATAATCTACTTTTTTAGGTTATGGTGACATTAACATAGTGTATTTTTTGGTGCACATTTCTCCTCTTCATGAATTTTATTCCATTCTGCCAATGTTCACGCTTTACACAAATATAGAGATGTTTATGTGCAGTGCTTCCTACCATATGTATGTCTGTATACATGTTTGATTATTTACAAAATAGTGGAAAGTGCTTATTTTGAAGGATAATAGAGTTTTGGTTCATGTACCGGTACAAAAGTATGAATGTAAGCTGAGAATATCCGCATTCCTTCTTAGAACTCTCACCTCAGTCTTTTAAAAACACATTGTTTTAGCAGTATAAATTGTGATGATACCTTTACTTGGTACAATCAAAAGGTACAAAACTCATCTCTGTAGCCTTAGAAGTCCACCTGATTTCCTCACCAGGCCAAAGTGTTAACAAATCATGTAGGTGACGAAAGACAAAGATATTAAGAGTCCCAAGCTTGCATCTCAGTTTTAGATGGTAGAGTTGGAAGATCAATGCAGACAGAAAAATGTCACACTTTCTGTGGCTATGAGCTGAGTGGGAAGATGATACAAAGAAAATAGGCAATATATGTTGTTTTTTCCCCTCTATTTGCTGGCAGAGTACCTCCTTTCAAGAATCTCTATATCTATTAAACACACCAAACTTTTTGCTGTACAGGGACCCCAAATCTGATTTTAAATCTGTTTTCTACTTTACAATAGGTCTTTACAATTCTGTGGCTTTGTCAGTGGCTTTTGTTTATTACCACATCACTCAATCATAATATTAACTTTTTGGTGCGGGGCAAGACTAGAAGTGGCTGCTAGTCTGGACCGATGATTTCTTACTGCCCAGTTTAGCCCAGGATTATATTTTATTAAGGAACAGTGTTTAGACATAGAGTCCTGGATGCAATTATTAGTTCCATCTAAAATGGACTGTTGAATCATTAGGAACTTGTTATTTCAACACGCGTTGATTGAACAGCTTTTTCTATAAACAGCAATCTGATTTAGGGAAGGATTGGAGCTATGACACCCATCCCAGTAGCTCCAACCAGCATGGTAAATGGTGAGCAATTTTGGGAACATAAGTCCTACAACATCTGGTTGGTCTCATGATTCCCATGGCTGATTTAAGGCACTGGATATTAGGATTGTGCTTTCAGGGTAAACCTTGACCTGTTTCATGTCCTGGCTTTTGGTGGGGGCCCCAATCCATTTTTGGGAGCCTTCTGAAATATGGAGGGCAGATATCTGTTTTCACTCTGGGGTGCTGAAAGACCCATCTTCTAGCAGTCCATTATGAGTAGGGGCTTCCCAGGCTCCCCTTCCTGCCTGCGTTAAGGAGGCTTCTTTCTTACCTGCTATTTCTACTCTAGAGCAGGCACTCAGCTGCAGGCACTGGTGGAAGTGCATGCTTTCTGGGGCTGCATGCCACACATGCACTCTCTTTCCAAAGCAAGGAGGCAAGTTCTGGGTGGCACTCAGCTACAGCTGCACATCCTTGTTCTCCCAGGCTACACCACTCCAGCCACACACACTTTCCAAGACATTTTAAGGAGGCTTCCCACTTTCAGGTAAGGAAGAGCGATGACCTCCTGGAAGAGGAGAGTAGTTTTGGATATACCTGAGTCTTGTCATGACTGAAGAGTAAAAACAATAAAAAGGGCCTTCTATCAGTATTAACCATTGTAAGCAGAACAATGAAGACAGATGAATCACAAGCAGACATACAGAAAAGCTTTTGGATTATTCAGGTCTATTTTTTAAATAGTTTATTTCAACAAATTCTGCAATTGTGTGGCATCCTAAAGCTGAAACATTGCAAGTGTCAGCATATTGACAAAACAGCACATTAGCACCCTGCTGGTGCTGCTAAACTGATAATAAATAGCACCATAAAACATATCCAGATGGCAAAATATGAGTCAGCAACAAGGTGGAGACCTGCTGTCAATTCAGGAAAGCAATGATTATCTAATACTAATGCAGGTGGTAAATACTGTCCTTATACAAAAACTGCCCAAATAGCATGCCAGATTCTCAATTGGAAACCCATCACTGTTTTTTAAAGCCACAACAGATGAGAGATTTGATAGATGTGAGACAACGCATTACCAGATAATTGGATCTACTGGTCTTAAGCTCAGATATATCTATGCCAATGCAGCAATAAATACAGGCTGTTAAAGCTATCAGATATGAAAAAAGTTCATGACAAAGATCTATTGTTCTGTACCTTATCAACTCCAGTATTTCTGTTTGTTACTTAGCAGTGTCATGGTTCATTCAGGAGGAATTACATTTTTGTGTGGAATACTTTCAAAATCTCATATTCTTCACTATTCCTTAAAGAAGATTTTAGATGCAGAACTGTAAAGAATAAACTCCCTTGCATTTTTCTCAAAATTGACTTGACAGACAAGCTTTCTCAGGAACACTGTTAACTTCAATTGAATATCCTAAAGCCCATCTATAGTAACCAAACAATGTGGGATGGAAGTGAAGCAAATGTGCACCTGATCACACATAAATCCTTGAAACCCGGTTGAGTCTAGGACAGTGCTTATATACATTGAACAAGTCAGCTCTGATCCTGTTCCAGAGTTAGCAATATCTGCAGCTTCATGGCTGTGGAGGATTCTGTGTTTGTTTTTCAGCCCCTCCCCAGTGTACATGTATGGATCACAGAAGTGCTCATCCCTTAATCGGTTTCACCACATGGTATGGTTTAACTTATGCATGCCGATGCACATAACAGGGCCTCAGAAGTGCCCTCTGATTTTCTTCATTTAATATGACTTCACCTTGCTTTAGGCAAAGTTGGGAGAAACTTCTGAAATATTCTGGGATGTTGAGGCAATCTGGACAACTAGATTGTGGAATGATCCCCTGTCCAAATGGAAACTGTTGTCCTCACCCACTGGCCCACTGAAATCTCAGATACTGGTATCCATCAGTGTCGTGACATTTCAGAATCAGGTGGTCTGTGTCTTTTCTACTTTTCCTCTGAGGTCATTAAATTATTTGGTAGAAATGGAAGTTTGGGCATACATTTTTCTTGACTTTTATTAGACCACTTCTGTAGTGTATCTGCTCACAGCATATAAAATTCTGATTATTGATACTTTAGGCATGCAAGTAGAGGAAAATGATATTGGATCATGAAAGCTTTCTAACAATATATTTTAGCTAAAAGAAAATATTATAGAGGATTGTTTTGACAAAAGGAACTGTACATTCAGAGGGAAAAAATGGCTTTTATTTCAACAGCAAATTAGAAATTGAAGGAGAACATTTTTTTAATGCAGCCTCATCTGAAGGTGATATTACCAGCCATGACACAAGATGTTTAATGTATAAATTATATATTTGTCTATTTAAAGAACCATTTAATGTGTTTTCTCTGGTGGTTTCAATAGTTCAACTGATTAATGCCTGCAGCACTACAGAAAATGGAACGTGGAAGAGCTCCAGGTATAAAAAGTGGTTGCTTCATTGACTGTTTCATTAAATAACAAATTGAAAGTTCATTGGTTAGAAATAATCTTTATTTGATTGTATATCTTTTTCCTCCATTTTTAATGCCAAATTGTGCTCTTTAAATTTTTCAGATAGCATTTTCAACACAGTGAGATTATTATATTTTTTCCCAACTTGATGAAAGTTTAAATTAAGCTTTGTTGCTCACCTGAGTCTGGTGTGTGAACAAAAGTCACAATTGGTGAATGTACAGGATGAATAAAGGAACCCAAGTTGTCTTAATGCTTATCAGTGATTCCCAAGTCTTAACTTTCAGTCACGGATTGGAAATAACAACACAAAGTCACAGTTAATTATAAGAAGTCATCTTTTCCCTGTAAAAGAACTACATTTCCATAGCAAATGAGGAGGAAGGATATTACTTTGAGCAAATGGACAATATTGCATGTTGATACGGGATTAAAGTGGAAAGAATAAAAGGAATGCAATGAATCAATGCCAAACCTAAGTGCAAAAGTGGCAAGATGCATACTTTAGAACCATGTTATTTGGGCTACTTGATATGAAATATTGCTGGTTGTTGTTGGTGGTTTTTGATGGGTTGGTTGGTACTATGTTAAGGACCAATGCCATATTGTGCTCACTATTTATTAATAGTGATGGCTGTTAGCCCCAATGTCAAAATTTGCTAACACATTTTTGCAATTTTTGAGATTGATTGTTTCTAAAGTTATGTCATAGAAATCTCAGGGTCAGAGTGTTCTGATCCTATACATTGCTGTGGACTTCTTTTCTACCTTTAATGTTTATGCACTCCCCTCACATCTCACTGAGTTTTAAACAAATATGCCTCTAATACATCCTCAAAAATTAAAGCTTCACATTGCATTTTGCTAGGGGAAAATTATACTGACACCTAAGGAATGTAATATTCACTAAGATGAATAAACAATTAGTATGGCAAACTATATAACAATCGACAGTACTTCTCCATTTCTATTTCTAACTCACCTGCACATTTTTCATAGATGGATGCAATTCTCCAATGAAAGGATAAAACAAATAACAGTTGCTATGCACAGTACTATGCTATGATAATCCAATTATTTCCCATAGCGTGGAGATAACATGCAATTTCCACACCTATGACTTTGGAGAAGTTGCTATTTGCACAGTCTGAATCAGAATACATAGTAAGATTTTGCTACAGTGTTCTGGCTCAGATTTGCATTCCATACTTTGCTCCTGTATGCTCAGCAATGACATCCCCCCTTCCCTCTTTCCCCACATGTTGCTAAATGCATTGCCCTCTTGCTCAGCAGGGAATCCAAGCTGATGATCAACCTCCAATCTTTGTCATAAACATGACACCTGAGGTGAAAAGTTGCATCTCCACAGTGGGTAGAAAGACAAGAGAGGAAGGACCTGTGATTTTACAGCTCTTCCACCTGCCTGTTAGAAGGAGGAGGATCAAATGTTAGGTGAACAAGCCATTAGTACTAAAATGCAAGAAAGTAGTCTGGGTTGTTAAAGGTCAGTTAACATTTGGCACCCCTACCACCTTTAGCTATGGTGGCAGCTTAGGTTATAGCCCATGGTGAAGCCTCGTCTTCCAGGAATTTAAAATAAAAACAAATCAATTACCATCAAGCTAATCTTCTCTGAGTAACAGTATATGTGTGTGATTAAAAAAATGGAACAGATCTTCCTAAAAACATATCTGACATTGCTAAGGGGATGAAAATCAATCTCTATCTCTCTTTGCATGAACAGTAAGGAATTTTAAATCAGGATTAGCAACTGCTTGAACGTGTGCATGCTTTTAAGTTGTCTGTCAACTTATGGTGGCCCCATGGATTCCATAGGGCAGTGATTTTCAACCTGTGAGTCCCCAGGTGTTTTGCACCTTCATCTCTCAGAAATCTTAACAGCTGGTAAACTGGCTGGGATTTCTGGGACTTGTAGGCCAAAACAACTGGTGACCCACAGGTTAAGAACCACTGCCATAGGGTTATCTTAGGCAAGGAATACTCAGATTTTACTAATTCATTCCTCTTAAATAAAGTCTAGAGTACCTAGAATCATAGAATCAAAGAGTTGAAAGAGACCTCATGGGCCATCGTCCAGTCCAACCCCCTGCCAAGAAGCAGGAATATTGCATTCAAATCACCCCTGACAGATGGCCATCCAGCCTCAGTTTAAAAGCTTCCAAAGAAGGCGCCTCCACCACACTCCGGGGCAGAGAGTTCCACTGCTGAACGGCTCTCACAGTCAGGAAGTTCTTCCTCATGTTCAGATGGAATCTCCTCTCTTGTAGTTTGAAGCCATTGTTCCATGTCCTAGTCTACAGGGAAGCAGAAAACAAGCTTGCTCCCTCCTCCCTGTGGCTTCCTCTCACATATTTATACATGGCTATCATATCCCCTCTCAGCCTTCTCTTCTTCAGGCTAAACATGCCCAGCTCCTTAAGCCGCTCCTCATAGGGCTTGTTCTCCAGACCTTTTATCATTTTAGTCGCTCTCCTCTAGACACATTCCAGCTTGTCAATATCTCTCTTGAATTGTGGTGCCCAGAATTGGACACAATATTCCAGGTGTGGTCTACCCAAGGCAGAAGAGAGGGGTAGCATTACTTCCCTAGATCTAGACACTATGCTCCTATTGATGCAGGCCAAAATCCCATTGGCTTTTTTTGCCGCCACATCACATTGTTGGCTCATGTTTAACTTGTTGTCCACGAGGACTCCAAGATCTTTTTCACACGTGCTGCTCTCGAGCCAGGCATCCCCCATTCTGTATCTTTGCATTTCGTTTTTCCTGCCAAAGTGGAGTATCTTGCATTTGTCACTGTTGAACTTCATTTTGTTAATTTTGGCCCATCTCTCTAATTTGTCAAGATCGTTTTGAATCCTGCTCCTGTCCTCTGGAGTATTGGCTATCCCTCCCAATTTGGTGTCGTCTGCAAACTTGATGATCCTGCCTTCTAACCCTTCATCTAAGTCATTAATAAAGATGTTGAACAGGACCGGGCCCAGGATGGAACCCTGCGGCACTCCGCTCGTCACTTCTTTCCAGGATGAAGAGGAAGCATTGGTGAGCACCCTCTGGGTTCGTCCATTTAACCAATTACAGATCCACCTCACCGTACCTGATATTCATTTGGAGTTTTCCCACCCAGTACTAACCAATCGGAACTATTTACTTGAGAAGGTCATGTTTTCTGGGACCTTTAGCATTTTTAGCCCAGTTTACCTGTCTGAATGCATCTCCCTCTATGAACCTTCTCAGAGATTAAGATTTTTTGGGGAGGACCTGCTCTCGGTCCCGCCTCCTTCACAGGTGCAGTTGATGGGGACAAGAGACGGGGTCTTCTCAGTGGTGGCCCCTCAGCTCTGGAACTCCCTCCCCAGTGAAATTAGATCAGCAGCCTCCCTCTTGGCCTTCAGAAAGAACATAAAGACATGGCTGTGGGACCAAGCCTTCAGGAAGTGAAGTAATGCAGTATAAGAAATGAATAGGAAATACATACAATTGACAATTGGAATGGCTTCAGATTATGATTTTTGAATATGCCATTTTAATGTTAATATTAATATTTATTTATTTATTTACTATACCTTTTTCAGCCTATCGGTGATGTTTTAATTCTATGTTTTAATTGTCTAAATGTTTGTTTATGATTCATGTTTAATATATTAATGGGTTTAATTTATGTCAACGTTTTAGATATTATGCTTTGGTTTGTATGTATGTTGGCATTGAATCTTGCCATTATTTGATGTACACCACTTTGAGTCCCACCAGAGGTGAGAAAAGTGGTATATAGATGCAGTAAATAAAAAAATAAATAAATAAATAAATAAATAATATTTAAGTATAACTGCCTGAGGACAGAGCCCAGTTTTCCCCAGAGCAATCCATAGGGTGCTTATCCAAAATCAGTCCAAATACCTCTTTGAATCCCCACTGTGCAATAAAGAGTAAACACAGTAAATTGTAACTGAAGGTCCATTTGTTCACCTATTTGTGTATTTATTTAATTAATTAATTCCTGGGGGGGGGGGCAACCTATTAATGGGGGGGGGGAAGCCCACGGGACAGTTATCAACCCATGATCACCTCCTTGAGGGCAATCTGAAGAACTTTGGTTACTACCCTGGCTGATTTTAAGTAGAAGACCATACTGAGGCTGTTCCCCCCCAAGCCACACAACTTTCCAAGACTGAGAAACCCACATTTTATCCACCTCACATTTTGCCAAGCCACTGAGCCTAGACAGACTGTTACAGAAGCCCAGCCTTCACCTACAAAGGGGGTTCCACAGTTATCACCAAATCTAATTAAATTTTATCAACCATAGTGTCAAGCTCTTTAAGTGACATCACCATGAGCCATTTCGTTCAGTCCTGCAGCAGCAGAGTGGGCTAGCACCCTCCTCCAAATGATTAAGAAGAAAAAAAAATCTTACCTGGCCCTTATGTGATCAGAGTGATCTTGTACTGTTCTAATGTTGGGATTAATAGGTCACAGTGAACTGAAAGAAGGCTGCCATGAGAACCAACCTGCCTTATATAGTGTTGTCTGCCCCATCATGTGATAAGGGCAAACAAAGCCATCATGGCACTATGGCCTGGCCTCTATTTGCTTGGGGCCTTCAAAAGTCTCTCCTCACCACATCAGCCTTGCTTGTTAGGAGTTTATAGTATGGTCAGAAATAGCAACTAAACATAGCATCACTTCCTGTTGTTGTTCATTCGTTCAGTCGTCTCCGACTCTTCGTGACCTCATGGACCAGCCTACGCCAGAGCTCCCTGTCGGCCGTTACCACCCCCAGCTCCCTCAGGGTCAGTCCAGTCACTTCAAGGATGCCATCCATCCATCTTGCCCTTGGTCGGCCCCTCTTCCTTTTGCCTTCCACTTTCCCCAGCATAATTGTCTTCTCTAGGCTTTCCTGTCTCCTCATGATGTGGCCAAAGTACTTCAGCTTTGTCTCTAGTATCTTTCCCTCCAGTGAGCAGTCGGGCTTTATTTCCTGGAGGATGGACTGGTTGGATCTTCTCGCAGTCCAAGGCACTCTCAGAACTTTCCTCCAACACCACAGCTCAAAGGCATCGATCTTCCTTCGCTCAGCCTTCCCTAAGGTCCAGCTCTCACATCCGTAGGTGACTACAGGGAATACCATGGCTTTGACTAGGCGGATCTTTGTTGCCAGTCTGATGTCTCTACTCTTCACTATTTTATCGAGACTGGACATTTCTCTCCTCCCAAGAAGTAAGCGTCTTCTGATTTCCTGGCTACAGTCTGCATCTGCAGTAATCTTTGCACCTAGAAATACAAAGTCTGTCACGGCCTCCACATTTTCTCCCTCTATTTTCCAGTTGTCAATCATTCTTGTTGCCATAATCTTGGTTTTTTGATGTTTAGCTGCAACCCGACTTTTGCGCTTTCTTCTTTCACCTTGATTAGAAGGCTCCTCAGCTCCTCCTCGCTTTCGGCCATCAGAGTGGTGTCATCTGCATATCTGAGGTTGTTAATGTTTCTTCCAGCAATTTTCACCCCAGCTTTGCATTCATCCAGCCCCGCACATCGCATGATGTGTTCTGCATACAAGTTAAAAAGGTTGGGTGAGAGTATGCAGCCTTGCCGTACGCCTTTCCCAATCTTGAACCAGTCTGTTGTTCCGTGGTCAGTTCTGACTGTTGCTACTTGGTCCTTGTACAGATTCCTCAGGAGAGAGACAAGGTGGCTTGGTATGCCCATCCCACCAAGAACTTGCCACAATTTATTATGATCCACACAGTCAAAGGCTTTAGAATAGTCAATGAAGCAGAGGTAGATGTTTTTCTGAAACTCCCTGCCTTTCTCCATCACTTCCTATTACCATTTTTAAAAAGAGTACAAAAAATGGAAATGGGAGAGGTTTGGGAGGAATGCTGAGCTGTAGGTGATTTTTAAATTCAACTTGGGGTAGGACTGCTGGACTGCTGTAGAAGCTGTAAAAGTGTATTCAGTGGCTGCATGTGGCCTACTTCTATATGAATGTTTGATGGTGGAGTGGCAGGGTGGATAATGAAAGAATAACGCCAGGATTATTTTTATGTCTAGTCTCTTTGACTTTTAATGCTCCTACCCACAGTAAATTCTATGCAAACAATAGTATTTCTATATAAAATATTGCTATATAGAAACATTATGTCCTGTGCAGAAAAATGTTTCCTGTATTAAGTAACTATGGACAATTACGGTGTAGAGTAAATTTTACATTGGGGATAGGCTTTGAATCCTACATGGTTTTAAATGTCTTTCTTGTGGCTAGCTAAATCTTAAACTGCAAAAATTCTAATTAGTCCTAGATTTTTTTCATCAGGGTTTCTCAATATTCAAAAGTATGCTTTCAATATTTTTCAGGTATTTCTGAATATTATTTCCACCATTACTCCATTCATACTTTTTTTAAAAAAAGGTTCTGCTTAGTATAGAGAGTGCATAGAAAGCAGATGTGAACCAATAGAAGTTCACCTTCCAAACATGATTTCATTCCATGGTTCATCACTGAGGATGAAAAACTTCAACCATGTATCTAATATGGCCTGAGATGATTCTCCGTCTGGCCTGTCAAGATCTGATTTCCATGGGGCCCACATTTCTGTTAGCCTTCCACCAGCACAATCTTGAAAGGAAACCCTGCTTTGCCTGGCCACTGATATGAAATAACAGGACTTTTCTTGGCTGTGAATATGACAGAAGAACAACATGTTTGGTCCAGTCTTCTTCCTTCCCAAGTAAATTATGATACCCGAATTTCAAAGGAGAATTCAAACTGACTCTTTTTTCTTATATGTTGGTCAGTTATAAGAATTGGGTTTCTGATTTCACCACTAATCCATTTGAAATCATTATTTATTTATTGGATATTTATTTGTTGCATTGCTGTTCATGGCTCTAACATTCATAGGATATGAATTCATTTGAGTGTTTAATCCATCTAAAGGAGCTATTCAAAGGACTGAACAACACTATCCTCCACATAGGAGCATTCTTTTAAAATCCAGCCTGAATCCCAGAATACACTTGCAACCCCACTGGCATCAGGTCTCCAGCTGCTAATGTTTATTAACCTCTGTTGATATAGTGCTAATATAAATGCCAGTCATGACAAAACTGGCATATAATTTGGATGGCAGCACAGTGGTCTAATTGCAATCTAAGAATCAGCATGAGAACAAACACCTAATGAGAGTTTGATGCACACATACACACACACCAGCTCTTCTGGGTTCCTGTCTCTGTCCATATGCACATCCACTGCAAGAGCAGCATGAAAGCTTGTTAACATGCTGAACACATTTTAGCTGCAATGGTGCTTTTTCTTACAAGTTTAGGTGTGGGGTAATCTTAGCTCAGTGATTAAACCTGTACAATCTATATTTCCCTTCTCCCATGAATCAAAGGTGTGTGGCAATGGGTCTTGGGGCTGCAGTTCTTTCTAAGGTATGTTCTGGATTTTGATGAACGTGTCCTAATTATGAGCCATAGCTATGATAGTCTGAACATTTCTTTTTATTTTCTTTACAAGGAGCTGGTGTTTATTGCTTCATCAGCCCAGCAGCCATATGGTCTTATCTCATTTGCAAGGACACTGACTGAAAGAGCAGAGAACAGTGAGTAACAACCAAGGGCTAGAAATCCAAATTAAATAAAAGTATTAACTCAGCCACCATACGAAAAGAACAAAGATACACATGCCACCCTTTAATAAAAGTTATTTTATTTGGTTGACAATCTGTAGTAACTTTGCACTTATATAAACCCTATTGCATTGCTGTTTTCCATAGGTTATTAAAGGGTGATATCTTGAACTAAGCTACACTGACTCTGTAGTAAGCAATTGTGCAGATTTAAAAATGCAGACTAGGAGTATCAATAGTAGTTGATAGTTCCTAAGTAATGAATTGAGAGTTGCACAATTCATTTATGTAAATATTGACAGATAATTAGCTAATAGATTACAAAAGAAATTTCATATTTGGTAAATCCTAAGCAGGTGGAATTTATAAAAAAACAGACAGAGAACTAATAATATTTGATTGGACATGATTGGTTTAAATTAAGTCAGAACCTATCAGCTAGCCATTATTTCTTTAGATGCTGAGAAGGCCTTTGACAAAATTTACTGCCTCTTTTCCCAAAATATTGTTTGAAATAGACAAAATATTTATATTTATATTTATATTCACACCAAGTGGACAGGTTATTATCATTTCCCCTCTCATCCTTTTTTTTTTTTTTACATTAAAATGTGTTAAAGGACAGGGCCATCCATTGTGTCTTTTAAAATTCAATTTGTGCTTGAAACTTATTAGGCAAAATTCCAGACCAATTGATTTTTCCTTGTTGGTTTGGAATTTTTGTAGATGATATGTTCTGGACTAGTTCAAAGCTCCAGATGTTAATCCTTGTTTTGTTACAGTTGATTAATATTGTTGGTAAAATATCTGGGTGTTAAATTAAATAAGAAATATTGATAGTTGGAGACATAATGGGCTCCAGTGAATTGCCTTGCCAACAGCTGAAGGATTTGGCTGGAGGCAATTGAAGCCCCTGTGAAAGACCCGTTTATAATTCACAGAATAGTGTTTCTCATCAGTCTTGGCAAGTGGGAGGGGCCTGGGCAGGAGGTTAAGCAGCTGGCCCCTCCCTCCTGCTTCAGATGTTCATTCAGTGACCTGCCTGCCCATCCTTGGCACAATATGAGTGAATGCTGGTCACCATAGGGGGTGGGTTATGAATTTTTCCTTCTCCTGGGGGAGGGGGGAGTTGCCTACCCCATATTGTGTATTTGGAGGAAGAAGTTTATTCGGGTGGCGCTGTTAACTAAGTTTCCAATGGCAGGAACTGAGGCAAGAACAGTGTTGGTGTTCACCTCGGCACCCTCAATTTGAGGGTTAAGGGGCATATCTGGGATGTCCCTCCTTGGAGGAATCTTGGGATTTTTCCCCTTGGAGCTGGACTGGAGGGGGTTCCTGTTTTTTTCTTATAGAGTTCTGGGGCTTGGGAAGGAGTGCCCCTGGAATGGTCTTCCAGTAATGACCATCTGGGCCAGCAAGCCATTAAGTGGACTGCCCCCTGGGGTCCGGTTTTTGCCCAGAGAAAGATGAGAAGGTAGTCATTGGGTGATACCTGTTCCTCTATCTTTGTTGATCCCTCCAGGCTAGTTTTACTGCATAGGATTGCAGTTTAAATAGGTCATTAAATGGCCCTTTGTTTCATATTTTTTTGCCTGGTCTCTTATTTCATGGTGTTATTTCAATCACATATTTCTTTAGACCTTTAGACCTTTTACCAACTTCAGACAAGATCGTTACGGATCAATATAGAGTCATGGAACAGAGATGTTGCTGCTCTAACCAAATTGCTGGTCACAATTAGAACAGACCCAATGAATCAATAGGATTTACATAAATGTTAATATACCATTCAAAATTGATTAAATGTGTTGACTCTAGTTTGAATTAGTAATTGCATTTGTTCTTATTTTACCCACAGAAACAAAGCAGCTCTACTCTTCAAATTCAAAATGATCTTCTCTTATGTTATATATTACATACATCATTGGTGATTCATATCATAACAATACTTCATATATTACAGCCTAAAGTGAAACCAAAAATTGTGCTGTCTTGGGAAAAAAACTTGATGAGCTTTTCTATTAGAAACTGGGATCAAAAATGGAGGAGACAATTAAGGTTGGTACCACTATCGCATTCCTGGGAAGATGAAAATCTGGTGGACAAGAAGAACAGAAGAAAGATGATTTTGAATTGAGAGCAAATCTTATATAGGCCAACACTCTGTTCACCCATTTGCCAGAATAAGAAGACCATCAGCAGAATGCGGTTTGCAACTACAAAATGCCCTAGCAACTCTCACCTATGCCAAGAACTACCTTGCCAGTTTTCTCTTTCCCTGTGATGGGCATTATTGATTAGTCTCATTTCAATTGGTAATGGAGCTGAAACCCCCAAATACACTTCCATAAGGAGCAAAGCAAGTGATAGAACACATGGATGCTGTGAAGAGACCTTCATTTTCATAATAATGACAAGCCAAACAGCCACATTGGAGGAGTTAATACCTCACAAAAAGACTGAAAATAGGAAATGCCAATCAATAAGCCAAGACATATTCAAACAGCTAAAACTTTCCCAGCAACTGGAAGACTTTACATTGCACATCTTATCAGTATCTTCCCAATTTGATTTTGCTAGTCTTATCTATTGGCTTCTTTTGAGTGACTGTGAAACAGACATTGCTATGTTTCTGCTCACATTTTCAGATAATTCTCTAGAATCCACTTGTTTTGCCTGGTCAGGCTCACTTATAACTCTTTCACTCTATTAGTAATTGACTTTCCTGACTCTTGCTTCTGTAGACATAGGACAATAATTAGATTGGACCATGAATCAGTAGAGAGTTTGACTGGTGCCAATAATGGAACATCAAGAAGATATGAGGCTCGAACCCGATACTGGACTTATGGAGAAATGTATCCATGTCAGCAATTTACTGAGAAAAATGATATATGCATGTACAATTAATCAGGACAGCAATATGCAGAAATACCAACTACTTAAAAAGAGCTTCATTTCCAACAGAAGATCAAGGAATTGTTTATTTATTTACTTATCTTTATTTCTTACATTTGTATTTCACCTTTTCTAGAAGGAACAGAAGCTCATCTGCATTATATTAGCAGCATTTTGGCTAACTCTGGATGAGATATCAATGAAAATGTACCTTTTCATTGCTATCTCATCCAGAGTTTTATCATTTTATGTTGTGCATTTGGCCCACCCACTGTGTTTTATTTTTCATTATGTTATTTTGTATTGTTTATTTTACTTGATTAATTTATTTTATTGTGATGTTATTTTGTTGTTTATATTTTATGTTGCTGTAATGTATCACTGGGCTTGGCCTCATGTAATCCACTCCGAGTCCCTTTTGGGGAGATGGTGGCGGGGTATAAATAAAGGTTGTTGTTGTTGTTGTTGTTATAAAATGACTGCTCTGAGGTCAACTCCTAAGTTGCATGATTGAGTGTGAACTTAAACCTGCATCTCCCAAATGCCAGCCCAATACTGACCATATCATAACCTTTAAGAGAGCCTTTAATTACCAATTCTACCATGTTATACTTTACACAACCCTCCAAAGTAATCTTGCATTGCAGTTCCTTGTAATCTTCACACTTAACTATTTTGGCCATTGTTGCTGAGGGAGGTAGCCCAACATCATTTGGTGAGTTTCATGATTCTTATCCTTAATTTACTGCAAGAATGGAAGTGCAGGAAGCAGCACACGCATAAAGTAGATACAATGTGATGTTACACCATCTCTTTTTGTGCACTGGGCAGCATGTATGCAAATTGAATTTACTGTTTCTGTCAACTGGAAGGTTCTGCATATTTTTTTCTGTCGCACATATGCACCAACTGCATCAGTGCAATTATATTGGATTCAATATAATCCTTCCATTTAATACATACTGCCAAGGTACAACCTCAGATACTATGTTCTCAGTCCTTGTAATGATACAGTGTGGTGTTTAGAACACTGAGAGATACTAGGCAAGAGTTAAATCATAAATTTAGTGAGAAATCGACGGAATGGTTCCCATGATAAATCAGATTTCCTTTGGGTCTGTTGCTCCATATGTCCAAGATAATTTGGATCAGCTTGGTGATCAAATGTGTCTTTCTGTAACACACGGAGTTGATGTCATACACTCTGTGTGAATGTTAGTCTCCTCGGGAGCTGCAGCAGCATAGAGAACAGAGAGGAATAGTAAGGCAGATTGCTTGACTGAGCAGGAAATGCTCATTATGATGATGATGGTGATTCAAATTATGCATCCAAGGCTATATTTTAAGGGGTTTTGACCATGGCTCTTTGAGGATGCAAATTAATTGCAGGTGCAAAGCACAGGCATATTTCAGAATGGGCACCAATCACTGGCAAAATAAAGAAGCTGGCACCAATATCAGACCCGCAGGGCTTACCTCCTTCTTCTATTCAAATTTAAAGTAAAACATCCATTGATCTGAATGAAAGCAGGATCAGGTCCAAGTAATTCAGCCTGCTATTGCAACTGAAGTCCTTTTAATTTTTTTAAACGTATATCGACATGCTGTTCACTAGCAAATGGCACTCATTATTAATGCTAGGATTACTTTACAGCTTAGCACCCTAGCAGCTCTAAACAGCCGTTGACCTTTGCAAAATTGGAGCTTGAGAAATTCTAACCTATTGCCGGTGCTCTCAAATGTTGTGATCCCAAGTGCAAGAAAATCACATCTATTAGTAGGCACTGTGTAGAAAGTGACATACTTCTCAGCTAGACTGTAAACGCATACCAATTCATTAGCAGCACTAGTTACTCAGTAACTCGACGGTGTTCTCAGATGAAATGGTCTGCCGACACTTACAGCCAGGTGCTGCTGTTCACTTCAGTGCATCAGTGCAGCAAAAGACAAACTGATGTACTTTGCTGACAATAAATCTCTCCTAATACTTCTTTTTCCCATCTTCACTTCCTGACTGTGAATGTCATTAAGACATTGGGAATGGGGGAGTGGAATACTTAACATGGCACCACAGAACTTGTGGAGGTCATTTCACATTCCTGCCGTTCACTGGGAGGGTGAGTTTGGGAACATCTCAGAGGTAAGGTTTCAAGCTTCATAGCTTGACAAGACACAATCTGTTTCATTTTCTAGCACTTCTGCAAGGTCACTCATGCAGTGAAATAGAAATATATCTCCTCATTCAGCTTTCTTTATAGTGCAATGACTGTGCCACACAGCTACAGCCTTATAAAAGGATTAAAAATCATGACAATAGATATGGCAGCTCTGAGTAATTGGGCATATGCAAATTTCATCAGCCTGACCTGCTAGGATCTCACATCTGGCCTGTGTACATGACACATTTATTTTCAATATATGAAATGGTCTTAAACTGAAAAATATCATTGTTTCACCTAGCCCCATACAATGACTGACAATATTGTCGACACAGAGGTCATGAGATCTTTCCCCCATGTCCTTTTAAATTGAGCTTTTAGAGATGGAAATAGTTAAAATACAAACAACAGATTTTGTTCCTTATATATACAGTGTCCCAATATATCCATAGGTTCTGCATAACTGGATTCAGCCATTTGCAGCTTGACTTTCTTTATATTTATTTTTTACAAATGCAAAAAGCAAACCTTGCTTTTGCCATTTTATATAGGGAACACCATAGTGGGACCTGAGCACGTATGAATTTTTGTATCCATGGGAAATCCTGGAACTGAACTCCAGTGGATACCAATGGCCCAGTGCATTCAGGATGCAGCTACACTGTAGATTCATGGGAAATAGTGGCTTAGTAAGACTCCACTATTCTTTGGCCGAAAAAGTTAAAGACCTTGTAAAACTACAACTCCCATGATTCCATAGCATTGAGGCTTGGTGCTTAAAGTGGTGTCAAATTGTATTCATTCTAAATGTAGACATCCCTGAGGGTACTTGAGTGCTGAGTCTTTGTAAAAACAAACAAACAAAAACAACTGAATATATGACACTGGATTATTTTTTAATATAGTTTGTGTAGCTATGGCCTCGTATCTATCTTCTCTTGCAACCAGCTGGTTCTTTTGAAATGAAAAGCAGCTGTGAGTAAAATGGCATGAGGTGAATTGCTTCCCTGCTCTTTAAAAGAGGAAAAATACATGACTAGGCATGTCCAAACTCTTCTTTTGATCCTGGTCATAGCCTATAATTTCTCCTCATGCTTCCTTCTACCAAGTTGCCATCTTTAATCACAAACCAAGTAAGCAGAATGCCTTTTCAGTTCTTTCAAAGGTGTATGATGCAAAAACGCATGAGCAACATACAAAGAAGCAGTCACAAATGAACTTTACTATTCCTTCATCTAAATAAGATTCTCTCATAATAACTATAGTTTAGTTTTATTCTCTTAGAATAACTGCAGTTTAGTTTTATCCTATATATCTCAGCAGACAAATCAATTATGAATTCACCCCTTCCTCTGCTCCTTGGACACATCTGAAGCTTTGACGTTGTGAATTCCGTTTGTTTGCTGCTGGCCTAATAATCCCTGGCACGCTGGGAAAAACCTTTGTTCTCTGACAGAAGTAATAAAGTTGTCTCTAGGATTCCCTCTTGTGAGACAAGGAGTGCTCCCATTTTATTTAATCGGCTGGTGTGCTGCCTTTTCAAAGTAAACACTTCACAGGGACCCAAGGCAGGAAGACATACAAGTGACAGGTCCACCATCATGTTTTTTTTTTTTTACTGTGAAGAAATAATGAGGTGTCTTCACTTTTTAAAAAACCAACCACTACACTATATAGTCCTCCACAAGGAACTCAGGTCAACAGGCCTTGACTTGGGAGTGTATGCATCTCCTTGTGGAAGTCCATTGGGTCTTCTCCTAAATTTTTCCCTTCATCTTCCGCCCCTCCTCCTAAGAGTCTCTCTCCATTCACTTGGAGAGTGAATAGAGAGCAGAGAAGAAAATGAAGCGATCTTAACGACAGCAGGAGGCCGGCTGCTTTCTTTTAACCATGTCCTGAGCCCAGTCACCCAGAACAACTTGTGATCCCCGGACAAAGCCCTGCACAGCAGGTGGCCATATCAAGAAATTTTCCTCCTGGAATTAGATATTATCCCAGGAATCACTAGTGAGTCAAACATAATGCCCCATCCTGCTGGGTCAAGTAGGATTTCATTTCAATTTCTTTACACAACGATGCGTTTCATCTTGTCTGCGTACAATGACAGTGCTCAGGCATGAAATAAATTGAAGTGCTTGAAAGGCGGAATTATCCCTTGAACCTGCAGCATTCTGGACTCCCAAACATACATTGTCAAGTCAGTTCCCGATAAGCAGGATCTTCAGCCAGCGTTTGTGCTGCTTGGCTTCCTTTAATCATACTCCCTTTTGTAAAAGGGATTTTCACGGGGGAAAGATAAATCATCGCTGAGGAAAAAAAAGGTCATTTTCAAAAGGCTTTAAGAGCTTCATTTTGTGTGGCTTTTCAAGGTGAAACAGGTAATTCAGTGTAGTGGAAGTCTTTTGTAGTCAACTTAATTCACAATTTTTCCACCATCACTCCTAAAATTAAATTCATCACAACAACAGCAACAAAATCATGAAATAAGCTTGAATGAAGCTCCCTCGGAAAAGCATTTCTCATATACATAGGTGAGTTTTCTTGAAAACAGGGCAAAGCATCCCCTCCCACCTCACAAAGGTATTTAAAGCTTTAACTCACCTGTTGCTCTTCTGTTGGTGTTTATTTGCTAAAAATAAAAATAATCTTCATTCCAAGATCAAGAGCTTCCTTTACTAGCATATAAGCATATCTTTAGACAGAGATTTTGATAAAATCACACCAACAATCCCATGAAAGGGTCAGGAGAGCTTATAATAGGCTGATTCGACATCGGTATCAGCTGATACAGAAATGCTCTTTTTAGAAGCATATATATATATATATATATATATATATATTATATATATATATATATATATATATTCATAATAAAGAGCCCCCGGTGGCGCAGTGGGTTAAAGCGCCGTGCTGCTGAGCTTGTTGATCGAAAGGTCGCAGGTTCGATTCCGGGGAGCGGCGTGAGCTTCCGCTGTCAGCCCTAGCTTCTGCCAACCTAGCAGTTTGAAAACATGCAAATGTGAGTAGATCAATAGGTACCACTCCGGCGGGAAGGTAACGGCGCTCCATGCAGTCATGCCGGCCACATGACCTTGGAGGTGTCTACGGACAATGCTGGCTCTTCGGCTTATAAATGGAGATGAGCACCACACCCCAGAGTCAGACATGACTGGACTTAATGTCAGGGGACTACCTTTACCTTTACCTATTCATAATAAAATGAAAAGACAGTGCAGAAACGCAGTTCATTGACAAAATTAGATAACAAAACTGTCATTATTTTTCTATTATGTGCAATGCAACAACATGAAGTCCTGTACCTATCTATTCAGAAATAAATAAATAAATAAGTTCAGTGAGATTTACTCCCAGGCAAATTAAGGCCTTAATGTTATTTTGGAGAATGACATTTTTCTTTTCTTTTTTAAAAAAAACAAAAATAAATGTTCAAAATGAAGATATATTTAATTAAAAAAAAACAATGTCCTAACCACCCATAATCTGGTCACATTCAGAGAGCAATCCAAAATTCATATTCAAAAAGAAAAGGCTGTTTGCTTGTTTGTTTTAAAATAAATTGATACAGTCTAGTTGAATATAGTGCATTTATACAATGTGCTGTTTAATTCAGTTTAATAATTTTGAGTGTTTATATAAAATAATTGGGTGTGAATGCAGATCCATTCAACAAATACAAAATTTATATATATATATATATTTAAAAAATCAGATAATATTAAAAATTGATAAAGTCAGAATTATATTCAAACAATTTACCAGGAAAAAAAACATTTTTTCCGAGCAGAATTTTCAAGTTATTTGTGATTATTTCTACAAAGATGGATGCAAAACCCACATCTTTGTCTTAGTCCAATAGTATTCTGTGATATACATTTAGAAAGCTCACAAACTGAATATTTCACTATTTTGATATTAGGATTTGCCCCTATGTCATAGCAAATCCACAATGGTTTGTTGTTTGTATGGATCATGATGTGATTTTTTTTAAAAAATCCACTATGATGTGAATCTTAATTCCATTGGATTATTATGAATAATACAGTCATGATATGACTGATAAATGCAAGTATTGTATTACTGATCATTCCACCAATTCTTTCAGTTGTTTTTTGTACTGTGCATGTGATATTATGGAAAACACAGAACAAAAGAGTAAAATATGTTTTTTTAAAAAAAAATGCCACCCCCCCCATAAAAACCCAGTACATTCCACAATTTCTTAAGCACTAATAAATACTTGAATATTCTCCTTTTGAAATAATTAACTTCTGCAGTGAGTAAACAAAACAGTATGATAAGATATGGCTAAATCAAGAAATATGCAAATTTAGAAATTTGTGTTTGCTCCAAACTATCATTTCATTCACGGCAAAAAGAGGGGTATTTCAATGTTGCTTCAGTGGCTGAGAAGAGCTTGCAATAGCAACCAGGCCCACTATTGAAGATAAAAAATTCCCTTGGATTCTGAGTCTTACAGTCATGCTCTGCTAGCATAGTAAAGTATGGTAATTTTTCTTTCCTCCAAATTTCATTTATCCACAGCAAAATCCTATTGGAGCCTGGACAAAGAGCATATGCACAGAATTGGTGGTAAGAGTAGGAGTTATTATGCAGTCAATAGGAAATGAAGAACTACTCATTACTGTCATGCAAGTAATGGAAAGTCTAATCCATATGGAAGATTCTGAAGGAAAAAGGCATTTGTCCTTGGCGCCTGAAATGGCTTTTTCTTCCTTGAAGATGGAGGTGCAAGCAATTACTCCCATCAAAAAAATATTTGTAGAACTGATGGGGAGGAAAGAACGGTGACATCAATGCACAAGAACTAGAGTGTTTGACCATGGAGAGAGTGTCACGTCAGGCAGGCAGGACTATATAATTAGGTGGAATTGATCAGCCACAGAATTCCCAGATTTATATTTCAATTAAAGAGAACCTACCTCAGATCTAATGTATGTGGAAGTCAGAGTAGCTCCCATAAAAAGCAGGGCCAATTAAGGATTTGATATATAGTGAACTTTCCAAATAGATGTTTATATATTGGCTCCTTCAATGATAAAGGCAAAGAGAACAGTTTTGCTCTGTTACCCTTTGTAAACTAGCCTTTTGTATAATTTTTGGTTTATTTGATTTTTTAAATATATATATTGGTATGTAAACTCTAAGAGGCATAAATCTAATAAATATAAATGAATGAACAAATGAATAAAGAAATCAGACAGTTCATTTTTGAACAGATAAGCTCCTTTTGATTGGAATTTGCTTTCTTGGCTTTCTTTTTATGTACTTGCTAAGCCAAACGAATTCTTGGATTGTGAATTAATTTTTCTATTTTTTGTATATTTACTTTCTCTACATGAACATGATTCTTCATTATGCCTCCATTCCACAATATGACTGGGAGAAATAACATTCAATGAAACCCATGGAATAATGTAATTTCTCATGTTCTTCTCTTTTTAAAGGGCACAATTGTATATTTAAGAATCTTGTGCATTTCCAAAATAAAGTTCAGTTGTAAAATGCTCACGTACAATCTAATATAGGGCTGTAGTGACAACCAGGCACAAATGATGCAAAGTAAGCAGTGTGAACCAACAAAGTGTGAGATACAAAATGAGCTATCATGCAGTGAAGACATATCCTGATCAGGGCAATGATTAAGAACGAATCATACTTTTTGCTAGGATATTTCAGTGTGTTCAAGAATGAAGAGGGTGAGAAAAAAAGATAACATATTTTAAAATATCTAATCTTTAAGAAATTTTCTGAAAAATATGTTATTTTAAAATGTAGGAATTGTCCTTATTACATTTTTGTTGCTGTTTTTTTCTGAAGTAATACCATTTATATTTTTCTTTTTTTAAAAAAACCCCTTTTTCTGTTTCATTAAGATGCTAATAAAATATTAAGAGCAGGTTATAGATGAAAAGCAAAGTAGATGTTCAATAAACTAGGAAAGTGTGACATTATGTTTATTTTACTCTTGCTACTTGCACTTTTAAACAGCAGGACAATATTGAGGTGGATAATGAATATATTTTATTCCTTTTGGAAATGTCACCTCATGTCTTTTTTACAGTTGTCTGGCTAAAATAAAATAAGGCCTCCTGAGAGTTCTCTTTTCAAGAGAAAAACAAAAAGGAAAGAAAATGCTACTCTTTTCATAAGTAGACTTTGTACGTTACCTAGAATTTTAAATCAAAAAAGAATTTGCTATCCAATCCCATTAGTCACACAGATTTCAGACACACACAGAGAGATGAAAACATCAGGTGAAATACAATGGTGTATGTCTACCAACACAATGAACACAGTTGGTGGAATGGATGCCTCCTGTCACAGACAGCCCCCTACGCAGCTTCAACAATCTGATCCAAGAGGCTGGGGGACCTTCTAGATCATATTTGGGAAGAGAGAGGAGACAAAGAAGAAATTCCATTTAATACAACCCTTTACAATTGCTGGAATTTGGTTGTGGATGCTATATTGCTCTATAAATGTGAAACCAGCTAGCATAAATCTAAAATGACATTTTCTCATTATCTAAATGACCTAGGGTATTAATACATGTCTGCAAACACAATGAATGAAGCACATATGACAATCCACAGATATCTAAAAATCAGCAGTGTATTGACAGTCTTCCTCAACATTTCTAAACATCCACATGCTGGACATGTCCCTTAGAAGTGTGAGTACTGACATTTGCTGCTCATCGCCGGACACAGGTGACAAGGGAGAATTATGATCAGTCATATACACCTAACTGACAGTTATTCAACACTAGCTGAAATGATATTGTCATCCTTTTCTAACATGGCATGCCAACACCCAAAAAGAGATGAATCTTAATGGACTGTGGACAACATTCAAAATCATATGGATATGCTTTTTCAATGGCGCTTCCTTCTCTGTGCCATCACATCTTGCATTTCACTTCAAAGTGACTCTTGAAGGTCTCTCAACATTCTGAGGCAAAAAGGTTTTATGGAAAAGAGAAATCTGCATGGGCAGTGGTGGGTACTTCATCTAGTAAATTAAAACAGTTTAATAAAGCCCACAATCTGCAACACCGTGCACAGATATCTGGAAACTTTCCATGATGAACTAGTTTTTAATAATATTTTAATTTCGGAAATGTGAGTAGAAACAGATTGGAATGGAGAGCAATATTCCATTAACATTTCATAACTTCTTCTTTGCTTCCCCATCCAGAATGCTACTGAATGCAAACCAAATGAAAACAGGTTCTGTTATACACCAGTTCTTTTTCATATCAAGATGAAACAAGCCTAATGAATGTTAAGGTCCAGTTCCTATTTTGCAGATGACATATTGAAAATGCTTGTCTAAATATGTAAGTCAACCCCACTTTTAAGTATTTCTTATCTAAGAAAGCCCCACAACCATAAAAACATTGTATTGTCGAAGGCTTTCATGGCCGGAATCACTCAGTTCTTGTGGGTTTTTTCGGGCTATATGGCCATGTTCTAGAGGCATTTCTCCTGACGTTTCGCCTGCATCTATGGCAAGCATCCTCAGAGGTCTTTTTTACAATATAAGAGGTCTTTTTTACAACATTTTTACAATATAAGAATTAACCCTTATATGTGTTTTATATTGAAAAATGTTTTAGTAATAAACCACAATAAACAGTCTTTAGTACAGATTTTATAAAGAAAACATACAGACACAGAGGCATCTTAAAAAACATTATGAAATACTTAAGACTACAAGCAAATCTCTGACTGCAGAGCACATTCTTTCCCCCACTTTTAAGCCACAAATAAATTGTCTCCCCCACACATATTTAATTCACTGAAACCCAAATATCTAGCAATTATAGCTGAAGATAAGAGGGATTTCCATTACTGTACTATAATTTCCATGGCTCTCACTATTTACGATGAAATTTAGGAATTGGAATTTGCAATGCCATTTATCTTATTTACAGTATGGGAAGCAAGCACAGCCCCTAAAGGCACAATGAATTCTTTCAGATGTCTGGATGCTTTTCTGAAGATTAACAGGTAATTATCTTCTCTTGTTGATATTGCACTTGGATTTAGGCATACCACAAGAAAAAAGATATTGTCATTTTCATGCCTCAAGTCCTGAATGAAGCTTAGGATGGTAGAGATGCTCATATAGTGTATAATAATCATTTTAAATCTTCTATTTCTGAAAAAAAAAAGAAAGCTAGGGTTCAAATTCAGTTCAAGCGTAATCATAGAAATACAGAAGAAAAGCCAATTTATCAGAAGTCACCAGAGTCGTTAATTACACATTAATTTATGCCTGAACTTGTGCCTTCACATTTTGATTATATACTAGTTGGTTTATATCTTTTTGCTCAGTCTGTTTGCACTTGGAAACAGACTCTGCAAATGGATTGTCATTGGTCAGGGTCTGTACACCTGGAATGAGATGTGTAGACAACACAGTCTCAGTATTGTCTTCATAACAGTTTAGTAAAATGTGAATGATAGTTTAGACAAATCATCTAAATACCTAAGATTAAAAGACACATAATTATTGCTTTCTTTTTTTTCTTCTACAAAGAAGTCAATTGTCAGTTCAGTGTGATGCAGTTCTTCAGGTGGGAAAGGCTCTAGGAAGAAGGTAAAAACGTTTATAAACGTATATATATATCCACTTTTACATGAACCCAATGGAAAAATTGAGAGTATTTTCAATTGTTATTATTCATTTAAATTTATTTTTTGAAAAAAAAAAACAGGATCTAATATTTTTATGCAATAAACGTTTCCTATGCAGAAAATGTGCGCACACATACATGCAAAACCATGAGTGAATTTTACACAAAACAAATCTAAGTCTGAGGAAAATATTATTAATCCAGGATTCTTCTCATAAGTGTTTTCTGATACTCAATAAATACATTTTTGGATATTTTCCAAACAACATCAAATATTATTTCTACTCTTATTGAGACCAGCAGATTTTTCCTATCTGGGTGAAGACTTCAAGTGCACATCTCTGTGAAAAGGCTCATTCCCTGTGTGTTCAGCTGTGTTTGTGCAACTGGATTAGCATTGTCACTTCTTTTCTTTCCCCCCCGAATGGGGTCTAGAATGGGGTCTTAACGACAAGGAAAGTCGTTAAGTTGATATTCTCCATGCTATCAGTATACTGGCCAATGAAATAATAATAATAATAATAATAATAATAATATGCAAAGACTCTGGCACAAGCCAGTAAAAGTGGTCCCAGTGGTGATCGGCACACTGGGTGCAGTGCCTAAAGACCTTGGCCTGCACTTAAACACAATTGGCGCTGACAGAATTACCATCTTCCAGCTGCAGAAGGCCACCTCTCTAGGATCTGCATGCATTATTCGCCAATACATCGCACAGTCCTAGACACTTGGGAAGTGTCCAACGTGTGATCCAATACAACAAACAGCAGAGTGATCTTATCTGCCATGGACCTTGTTGTGTTTCTAGTATTAACAACAACAACAACAACAACAATTTTATTTATAACCCGCTCTGTCTCCCCAAGAGGAAATTTGTGATTGATTGATTAATTGGTTGATTAATTGCACTTTTCAATCACCCACTAAGCAGAACAATATGGATGGTTTATGGCCCCTTAAAATATAAAGTACAACAATATTCCAAAAGAAATGATTCAAGGCAGCAGACTATAAATCCAGCTTTAAAACTCTCCTTGTCTTTTATTATGGCTAAATGAATTGTAGTGGAGGAAAAAAGTGAGACTAAGTTCAACTTACTCCATTTTTTAAATTTAAAAATCTTACAAATTTAACATTTATTCATAAATTTGAAGAGAAGAAATTGAATATTTTTAATTAAAAATAAATCAGATATCAAAAATTGCTATATTTGTCTATTTCTAAGAAATCCTCCCCTCAGAATTCTCTTTTTTTTTTTGTCCTTAACACATTCCCATTCATGAACCTAAATCTTTCATTGATTATTAGTGGGCCTAACATAAACAAGAGATTTGTATCATTCTGAAGGGGATATTCCCATGTTTCAGTACTGATCTGACTGAGAAGTTCACTGCTGGCCCACTACTGACTTTTCCCATATTACAACAAACTGGATCATTCATCAGAACTATTATAAACACCTGTTCTTTAATTATTTGGTTAACAAAAACTGTATGCAAAGCTGGTTTCACACTGGGGAAACAACTGACAGAAAATACGATGGTGCTCCATCAATATGCCCTGCTTTTGGCAAATAGCAGTAATTGGTAGTGGCAGAGCCAATTATTTTATCTTCTCAAAATACTGTGTAACAGTGCTAACTTGGGGGTCAATGAGGGATTTTTAAAAGGGCATTAAAAAGAAAGAGAAATATCAGTGGTGAACTTCACAGCTGCTGTTATGCAGCCTTCTTCAGATGCTACCTTTTAAAATTCCATAAGCACCCAATAATGAACAGAAGAGGCCATAAATATTTAAATAAATATTTAAATAATTAATTCCTGATTTTCAGCTGAACAACCACGTCACTAATAATGTGAACAGAATACTGTTGCTGCATGGGCTCCCATGTCTGGAGTAAGCTGACATGGTGACAAGGGACAGCAAAAGTAAATTCCATCCCTTTTCCCTGTACTGAAAAGGGAGATGATGACACTGGCCCATGCAGTCGGTTCAGATTAGAACTGGTCCAGCTCTCCACCCCAATCTCATAATATGGGACTGCTCTGGAATAGTGGGAAAACTCTAGAGTGACCCCCAACTTCTGCATTATGGGCCTGAAGTCCCTAGATGTTGTGGAACATCAAGGAGTGACTTCTGGCTCCATTTGTGGTTTCTGTCTGGAGTCCATAGGCCCTAAAATGAGAATCTTGGGATGGTTTCTCAGCAAGGCTGAATGCTTTAACCCAGATGCATTCAGTCAATTGTGTGTATGTATGCTCAACCTTTTCGCCATGGATCATTTCTCTTCCTAATCATGCCATATATCACTAATTACTTTTTCACATGTAGGCTAAGGACTGCTCCACATGGGGCATTTTGCCTTGTTTTTCCATCTTTCTGCACAGCTTGAATGAAGCTTTTCATATGCCTTCACATGAATATGGCAGGCCCTGCCTACATTCCTCCCAAAGTGGGGCAGAAGTACCAAATGTCTCTTCCTACACCACTCTGATGGAGCTACCCACACTTTCCTCCCCCTTTTGCTATTTTATAGCAGAAAGGGCGATGGCACTATGTGCATTAGCATGTGTTGCCACCCTTTCTGCCATCTGATGAGGGAGGGAAAGGGAGTCAGTGTACCCTGTCCCATCCCGACCATATGATGAGGGGAGAAGGGAGGGCATGTGGAGCACAATGAGCCTCCTGCGTACCTTCCTCCTGCATACTTTCCTCCTGTGTACCAATGGCAAAGCCCGAAAGAACCATGTGAAGGAGTCTTAAGAGACCATAGCGAATGTATTACTGTTAACATAATTCATCAGAAACATCTTGCTCTCTACTGTATTGCACTCATGGTGGATATTTGTAGCTTGAATAGTAGGCATCTTATGAATTAAAAACAAACATTGAATATCTATGTTGTTAGAACAGTTGAGAACTTAGTTTGGTGTCCTATACCAATGACACAGAGGAATACTTAATGGAGTAGCTGACAATTTAGTATCTGATATGAGTCTTGTGGGATATGCAGAGTAACCACTTATAAGGCAGGCAACAGTTCCATCTTGAAACATCCAGCTGACCAGACAGTCTGCCAACACCAAGGTAAAATTGTTCATTAGTAAACTCAAACCAGTGATCAGGATGTGCTCACAGCATTTATTGCCAACTTAATGTCAGCATAAATGTCCACCAAATTCCCTCAACTCCAGCAGGAGCTGCTAAACCAGCTGAACTTCAAAATTAATGGGCAAAATCATTCTGCAAATAACACTTTTGTTAGTGCAGAAGTGATATTGAGCTAATAATGTCCTCTTCTATGGCCCAACAGTGAATAAGTCTGGAGTCTTTAGATTCCATAGACACAGCAAACAAAAATCACCTCCCACGATTTATGAAAACACTAGCTTGTATTTACTGATTCACAATGTGTGCAAATGGAGAAGATATAATTCATTTAATTGGCATGGAATCTTCTCTACTTTGCTTCTCCTAAGAGGCTTGTACTTTAAGAATTACTGTGTCATTTCTCTATCATTTATCTAATCAATAGCCATAAAGTGCATTTGGTGGCATGTTTCCACAATTGCATTGTTTGCAAATAATTACAACATTGATGTTATTTTTAAAAAGCTTACTTTCCATATTTTTGCACCTACTATTTCATTGCTGAGAGTACAAAGTAATGTAATCAAAAACATTTATTTATTTATTTACTTTATTTATCCTCCGCCCTTCTCACCCCAAAGGGGACTCAAAGCGGCATTACAAACTAGGGAAAAAATCAATGTCGCAATGTACACATAACATAAACATGAAAAGGTAAAGGTAAAGGTTTCCCCTGACATTAAGTCTAGTCGTGTCTAACTCCCGGGGTGGTGCTCATCTCCATTTCTAAACCAAAGAGCCGACGTTGTCCATAGACACCTTCAAGGGCATGTGGCCAGCATGACTGCATAGAACACTGTTACCTTCCTGCAGAATTGGTACCTATTGATCCACTCAGATTTGCATGTTTTTGAAATGCTAGGTTGGCAGAAGCTGGGCCTAACAGCAGGAGCTCACCTCTCTCCCCAGCTTTGAATTGCCAACTTTTCAGTCTGCAAGTTCAGCAGTTCTGCCACAAGGGGGCCCAACATAAACATAATACATTAAATTATAAAAAAATAAAGCATATAAACAGTTAAAACATATAAAACCCTTAAACATATAAAGTGCTGAGTCATACTTTCCTAATTTCAAGTTTTTCCATGGACATTATTTGGAATGCAACATTAAAATCTAATTTTGTTACCCTATTCTCCGAATGCTTGTGCTCGTCAACAAGGGAAAGCTCATGTGTTGTGCTGGCTCCATTGGATCCAGCCCATTTCTGTCCCAGTTGGGCATCACTTCCCCCATGTAATGGGGAAAGCATCGCCGCTCTGTTGCCCTGTGTGCCTGCCATTTTGCCACAATTGCTGGTGAATTGGGGAGGGGGGGGGTGATAAGGCCCTTAGACTTGTTTGCTTTAAGATCCATTTATTTGTATTTTAGGCCTCCATTGTATCCATAGAATTCTCACTCTACACCACATTTGAAATGAGTTGATACTCTTATTGCCTTCTTTCTTCATTCGGTAGCATTTATAATATTATGCTGAAATTAGAAATGCAGTGGCATGGGCAGTCTTAATTTGTTTTGATATTCAGTGATATATCTTTACATTTGGGGAGCTTATCTAGTTCCTTACAAGCCCTAGATTACATTTACACTGTAGGATTAGTTCAGTTTGACACCACTTTAACTGCCATGGTTCAATGCTATGGAATCCTGGGATTTGTAGTTTGAAGATGCATGAGCATTCTTTGTCAGAGAACTCCCAGAATTCCATATCATTGAGCCATTGCAGTTAAAGTGCTGCTAAACTGCATTAAATAATTCTAAAGTATAGATGCACCAATAGCCTACAGATTTCTTCATTATAGTCTTAATTTATGATTGAACCAAAGTATAAAAATATTTTAATGTTCCAAGTCTTTCATCATACATTTTAAGATAATGGTTATTATTTTTGCTTTCTTAATGTTCAGCTATAACCCTGCTTTTGCATTTTCTCCCTTAACTTTTCCCAATAGTTGCTCAAATGCAATCAGCTTTCCTAATAATTATTCCAAAGAGTTAATGAATATTCTTTACCACAGGCTGAAAGCTAACATAGTTATTGTCAACCACATAGCAGGACCTACACATCAGGACAAAAAGGGGTTTCCCTAGGGCAGGATTTTGATTTTAATTTTTAGAATTCCCCTCCCCCCCCCCCCCCCACACACACACACACTTCTTAGTGTAATGGTAATGCAATCATAGTGTGTATTATCACTTCTGGAACAGAAGACAAAGTTATGGTTAGTTCTGAGAAGTGGAGCTTATGGGAAAATTGTTTACATATTTTGATCCTTAACCTCTCTTTCTAAATTCCTAAAACATAATTTTCATTAACAGCAAACTCAGTTTTTGCCCATAAATCCCCATGTCTGTTTTAGGGATTATAATATACAAAAGATGATTGGCATTATCACTCCCCCCAACACATTTTTTTCATGCAGCAGTAATGGCAGCTGCAGGAGTACTATGAAGTTTGAAAAGTGCACTCTTCCAAGATTGCTAATCAGCTCATTAAATACTTAAATTGTCATAATCTCATGTCACAGTCCTTAATGTCATCAGATATCATTTCTCTGTGGAAATCTGGCTAATTGTTAAAAATATACTCACTTCATTTCATGTTAGGTTTTTTATAGAGAAGTCATTGCTGTCAGTTTCTAAGAATGCCATAACGTTAAATTCCATTATCCTAACCTTAATATCGCCAAATTTGGAGTCAAGTTGAATATGGAGTCAGATTTCCTTTGCAAAGGAGAACTCCAATATCAAGGTTAGGGGGTGGCCAAAGCAGTTTTAGAGTTGTGCCCAAATCTGTTTAAATCTTTGGACACACACCAGACTCTCTAGTCCAGTAATTCTCAATCTGTGGGTCCCCATGTATTTTGGCCTACAACTCCCAGAAACCCCACCCAGTTTACCAGCTGTTAGGATTTCTGGGGGTTGAAGGCCAAAATATCTGGGGACAAAGGTTGAAAACCACTGTCTAGTCCAACCTTTTGCTAGCCTGAAAGGGTGAATTGCTTCTCTTTGACTCCTTCAGGAGTTTCAATCTACTTTCTGATATGTGTGAGATTCCCTGTCCTGGAACTGTGTGCTTTTTTAAAAAAACTGTAATATTTCTCTGGGGTGAATTCTTTTATTTTACATTTTTGTCAGTCCATGAACCCCATTCCAGAGGGTCCCAGGAAACCAAAAATGACTTTTTTTGGTTTCCTGGCACCATACACCACCAACCAACCCCAAATATCACATTAGTGCTAACAACTCCTGATTCAAAAACATCCAGGTTTGGGTGTTCTGTTTTTTCTCAATGCTTATTCTACTTCTATCATTCATGCATGCCAACAGTGGCCATCCTTCATTTGTCTTCCCAGCTCCTTTGGGTTACTGATGGAGAGTAGGCTCAAATGAAGACAAGTAAATGGGTAACTAATGAAAAAGAATTTGTGACCTTAAGGATAGGGCCTCAAGAGATCTGCTGTGTCTAATGAATATACAATAGTAGCTCGAGTTGAAAAAATTACCTACGGACCAAGGAGATATGAAAAAATTGTTGAATTCATACTTGAATGTGGGATCACCAATTACCTTCTCCCAGATGAAAATGTAGACCCAAATTCAGTTGGAAATCTGAATACTCCCAAACTTAAATTGAAGTTCACACAAACCAGAAAAAAATTAACACATATGAAAACATGAGCATGGAAACAAGTTTATATTCAAAACAATGTGCACAAACCAAACTTTAGTCAATAGGAGCAGTAATAGCAGAATGCACACAAAATATGTTTAAAAAGGCACCAACTCAACAAGGTTTTAAGAAATGTGAATAGAGACATACAGTTTTCTAAGTGGAGGAAGATGATGTACACAATCTAATGTAGACTTGTGTTGGAATGAACCTGGACTTAGAGAAAAATAGGACTGAAGAAAGAAATGTTTAATCCTTGCTTCTCTGTTTTCTTCAATAACTACTACTGCCCTTAAAATGATTTCTGTTGTGGTTTCCTGTCTCTTGTGTGTTGTCAAGCAATCAATTGTTAAGGAGGAAGGTGGGATATATATATATATATATATATATATATATATATATATATATTAGAGAATCTGTTTAACTGAAAGAAGAGGGTGATTGCAGGCCTTTAAGAGCCTCATCTCTCATGAAACAAGCTCTAGATGGCTGCAATATGTGAAGCAGAAGATGAATTTTACATTACTCCCCAAAGGAATATTCTTACATGTACATTTTATAAGTCCACAAGACAGATATTCAAGACATTCTGGAAATGTATATGTCCTCTCTTACTGAATTCAAATTAATCATACCCAAACATTCTGGAGGAAAAAGAGCTGTAGGCGTATATTTGTCTTCTGAGCAGTAGATGAAGTTGATACTAATGTTACATTGATCTGAACTTCCTGTGAAATAACTCTCTAGTTGAAAATAGAATAAAGTTAGATTTAAAAGTCTAAACTGAGCTATACTACAGTAGTTCTTTCATTTTTGTTGTTATTATTTTGTGGTTAACAGATATTTCCTGATGGATGCTTGACTGTTTGCACCAGCATTGAGCTGCTTTTAAAGTTAAGGCAGACAAGAAAGAATAATTGCCATATTTGGAATTCTTACAATGGCTTTTTCTCTGCTCAGTTAAGTTAATGCCCCAGATTATGTAGGTTTTGACATACATGGTTCAGTCTACTTAATACTAGATTTCTTGAAAATATTAATTTTAGCAAAGGGTACAATAGCATATAGATTTGTATGTGTGTGAGACAGGGAGCTTGCCCATGTGCACACTTTTTTGCACATATGCACACAGTTTTTAAAATATATTAAATATATATGCACTAGGCCTGTTTGATCAAGAAAAAATTTGTTTCTAAATTCGATTCTTAATTGGGGTGTTTTTTTGTTTCGATATTTAAAATATTTACAAAACTTTCCAAAAAAATGTTTTGTTATTTACGAATTTTCGTTATTATTTACAAAACATTTTAGAAATTTTTTTTTCTTGATCATTTATTTATTTATTACTGGTGCTTTTACCCTGCCCTTCTCAACCCCCGAGGGGGGACTCAGGGCGGCTTACAAAAAAGGCAGAATTCGATGCCTATACATAATAATACAGAGTATACAAAAATATAAAAGAACGATATACAAATGCAATTAAAACGATTATCATAATAAAACATCCGCACTGGTACCTAAGACATTGTATAAACATCATATAAACATCATATAAAAGTCATTCTTATAATCAGCGTTTCGATTCCAGAGTTCCATATAACCAATCCGTTAGTCATTTCCTAGCCATCAGTGGAGTTCTTCTTTATTTACCCGCTTGTCCAAATGCCTGGTCCCAGATCCATGTTTTTAGTTTTTTCCTGAAGGAAAGGAGCGTAGTTGCAGATCTGATTTCTCCGGGGAGAGAGTTCCATAGGCGGGGGGCCACCGCTGAGAAGGCCCTGCTCCTCGTCCCCGCTAATCTCACCTGTGATAGAGGCGGGGTCGAGAGCAGGGCCTCCCCAGAAGATCTTAGGCTCCGGGGTGGGACGTAGAGGGAAATCCGTTCGGACAGATACACTGGGCCGGAACCGTATAGGGTTTTATAGGTCAAAACCAGCACTTTGAATTGTGCTCGGAACTGGATTGGCAGCCAGTGGAGCTGACATAACAGGGGGGTGGTATGCTCCCTGTATGACGCCCCGGTGAGCAATCTGGCTGCCTCTCGCTGGACTAGTTGGAGTTTCCGAGCAGTCTTCAAAGGCAACCCCACGTAGAGTGCGTTGCAGTAATCTAATCGGGATGTGACAAGAGCGTGGACCACCGTGGCCAGATCTGACTTCCCAAGGTACGGGCGCAGCTGGCGCACAAGTTTTAATTGTGCAAAAGCTCTCCCGGCCACCGCTGAGACCTGGGCTTCCAGGCTCAGCGATGAGTCCAGGATCACTCCCAAGCTGCGAACCTGCGTCTTCAGGGGGAGTGTAACCCCGTCTAACACAGGCTGTAACCCTATGCCCTGTTCGGCCTTATGACTGACCAGTAGGACCTCTGTCTTGTCTGGATTCAGTTTCAATTTGTTAGCTCTCATCCAGTCCGATACAGCGGCTAAACACCGGTTCAGGGTCTGGACAGCCTCCTTGGTGACAGGTGAGAAGGAGTGACAGATTTGGACGTCATCTGCATAGAGATAGCATCTTAGTCCGAAACTCCGAATGATCTCTCCCAGCGGCTTCATGTAGATGTTAAATAACATCGGGGACAAGATAGAACCCTGTGGGACTCCACACAGCAACGGTTGTGGGGCCGAACAGGTGTCACCCAATAACACCTTCTGGGTCCGTCCCTCAAGGAAGGATCGGAGCCACTGCAGAGCAGTGCCTCCGAGCCCCATATCCATGAGGCGGCCCAGAAGGATACCGTGATCGACGGTATCGAAGGCCGCTGAGAGGTCCAGCAGAACTAACAGGGACACACTCCCCCTGTCCAGTTCCCTGCGCAGATCATCTACCAAGGCGACCAAGGCTGTCTCAGTTCCATGTCCCGGCCTAAAGCCAGACTGTGCCGGGTCTAGATAATCAGTGTCTACCAGAAACCCCTGGAGTTGTGTTGCCACCACACGTTCCATGACTTTGCCCAAATAGGGGAGATTGGAAACTGGCCGATAGTTGTCGAATTGAGTGGGATCCAGTGATGGTTTCTTCAACAGCGGTTTTATAACAGCTTGTTTCAAGCTCGCTGGAAATTTTCCTTCCTGTAAGGAGGCATTAACCATCACCTTCACCCACTCTGCCAAACCCCCTCTGGCTTCCTTGACCAGCCAGGATGGGCAGGGGTCTAGGATGCATGTAGTGGGTCGCACCTCTCCAAGGATCCTGTCCACATCCTCAAGCTGAACCAATTGAAACGAATCCAACAAACCTGGACAAGCAGATGCTCTCGTTACATCCCCAGAGACTGCCGTTAACATGACGTCAAAACCTGACCGAATCCGCTCAATTTTATCCGCGAAGAATCGAGCAAATGCTTCACAGCGAGCCACCGAGTTGTCTGAGGCCTCGCTTTTTGGCGGGTGTAACAGACCCCTGACAACTCGGAAAAGCTCAGCTGGACGATTTTTCGCCGATGCAATATTGGCTGCCAGAGATGTTTTTTGGGCAGCCGCTATTGCCACTTCGTAAGACCTTAAAAAGGTCTTCAGAAGTGTTTGAGCTGGTTTGGTGGGGTTCCGGCGCCACACGCACTCTAGCCTCCTCTTTTCTCGCTTCATCGCTGCCAGCTCCTTAGTAAACCAAGAGGCTGGTTTAGCTCGGCTATTCGAGAGGGGGCGTTCCGGAGCGATTGTATCAATGGCCCTGGTCAACTCACTATTCCAGCGGGAGACCAGGACATCGACAGGATCGCTAGCCAAGGAGGTGGGAGAATCCCCAAGAGCCATCAGGAATCCATTTGGATCCATAAGTCTCCTGGGGCGGACCGTTCTAATGGGTCCACCACCCCTGCGGAGGTTGGGAGGCGCAGTTAGTCTAAACCTGATCAAGTGGTGATCGGTCCATGGCAATGGAGCGATGGTCAGCTCCTCCACCCCGTCACCCCCATCCCATCCTTGAGAAAATACCAAATCCAATGTGTGCCCGGCACTATGGGTGGGACCAGATATTAGTTGGGACAGGCCCATGGTTGCCATGGCGGCCATGAAGTCCTGAGCTGCACCGGAAAGAGAGGCCTCGGCATGGACATTGAAATCTCCCAGGACTAAAAGCCGTTGGGAGCTCAACGCCATGTCCGAGACCACTCCTGCTAGCTCAGGTAGGGAGACTGTAGTGCAGCGGGGTGGTCGGTACACTAACAGAATCCCTATCCTGTCCCGGTCACCTATCCTAAAGCCGGCACATTCAAATGCAGTTGATTGTGGGATGGGACGTCTGATCAGGGGGATAAAATCCTTATAGACAACTGCGACTCCGCCTCCCCGCCCTCCAAGTCTTGGTTGGTGCTGCACAGAGTAACCCGGTGGACAGAGTTGAGTGAGATTAACCCCACCCCCTTCGTCCAGCCAGGTCTCCGTTATACAAGCCAAGTCAGCTTGTTCCTCTTGGATTAGATCTTTAATAACAGAGGTTTTTCCGTTCACTGACCTGGCGTTGAACAGCACCACCTTTAACCTGGAGGGACCACCATCCTGGCACCTCAGTTGTATCTTGTCGGGAGGGTGTTTTGAAGCTGCCAATTTATTTTTATTAATTTCCGGCCGGATTGTAGTGTTGATTTTTGGGATTGCCAATGTTCTGTTATAAATTTTGGGCCTGATTTGATTTCTCCTTGAATTGTTAACATCTTTTTGGTTTGCCAATCTGTTGTTATGAATTTTGGGCCGAAATGAATATCTTGCTCTCCCTTTCCCGTATCTCCCTCTACCTGTCACCACCCCTATGGTGGAGCCCCCACCCATGGAACCACCCTCCCCCCCGGGGGTGTACCCTCCATTTCCATCTATTGTTATTCCATATGTCAGTGCTTGATGCCACATATAATTACATACAATTGAATCCTGATGTCCCCCCCCCCTTGATGTTACCTGCTCCTTCCAGTGTATTGGAGATGGTAAAGTGCACTTGTGCAGTAGCGTCAGGGAAGAGTATTTGAGAAATTAGCAATAGCAGCAGAGGTGGTATCAGTGGTAACATAGGGTAAAAGTTATTTGTAACAACAGTATATGCAACTAGCTCCAAAGTGACAGTGCAAGACTCTAAGCAATTGATTAAAGTGCAACACAATTAATCACTTGATCAAGGATCTAGAATTGGGACCGATGGTTGATTATTGGCAAGAGTTCTAGCGGGTAGAGATCTAAAGTGCTCAATTTAAAGTGGTTTAGTGCTACGGTAGTTCTAAAGTGCAAAATTAGTGCCTTCTGGATTAAATCCAATCAACAATATTCAGTCAGGACAGTAATTTCAAACCAAGGCCCAGCTTCCTGGACCTGCAACATTCACACTTAGCCTGATCAAACAGGCTAAGTGTGAATGTTGCAGTAATGGTCACCTTGATTAGCATTGAATGGCTTTCTCCCACCCTGGACATTCCATAGATAATATTAGATGATATATAACTCACCATTTGCCTAGTTTCCAACAGACCTCTGAGGATGCCTGCCATAGATGTGGGCAAAATGTCAGGAGAGAATGCTTCTGGAACATGGTCATATACAGCCCTGAAAAGTCACACAAGCGGCCTCCGCGCACCGCGGACGCCGCTTGTGAGCGCGCGCACGCCATCCGATCGGCTCGGCTCCTGCGCCCTCCCCCTCCTCCTCCTCCTCCCACCAGCTGTGTTGCAGGAAGTGTCAGGAGGAGGAGGAGGAGGAGGGGGGGGGCGCAGGAGCCGAGCCAATCGGATGGCGCGCGCGCTCCTGCGCCCTCCTCCTCCTCCTCCTCCTCCTCCTGACACTTCCTGCAACACAGCTGGGAGGAGGAGGAGGAGGAGGGGGAGGGCGCAGGAGCGCGCATGCCATCCGATCGGCTCGGCTCCTGCGCCCTCCCCCTCCTCCTCCTCCTCCCACCAGCTGTGTTGCAGGAAGTGTCAGGAGGAGGAGGAGGAGGAGGAGGGGGGCGCAGGAGCCGAGCCGATCGGATGGCGCGTGCGCTCCTGCGCCCTCCTCCTCCTCCTCCTCCTGACACTTCCTGCAACACAGCTGGGAGGAGGAGGAGGAGGAGGGGGAGGGCGCAGGAGCGCGCGCGCGCCATCCGATCGGCTCGGCTCCTGCGCCCTCCCCCTCCTCCTCCTCCTCCCACCAGCTGTGTTGCAGGAAGTGTCAGGAGGAGGAGGAGGAGGAGGGGGGCGCAGGAGCCGGAGCCGGATGGCGCGCGGAGGCCGCTTGTGAGCGCGCGCGCGCCATCCAATGGGCTCCGGCTTCTGCGCCCCCCTCCTCCTCCTCCTCCTCCTCCTCCTCCCAGCTGGGAGGAGGAGGAGGAGGAGGAGGAGGGGGGCGCAGGAGCCGAGCCGATCGGATGGCGCGCGCGCTCCTGCGCCCTCCTCCTCCTCGCGCCGCCCCTTCGCCCCGCCCGCCCCATTTACTGCTGGGGTGCTTGGGAGCGCCGGATTGGCTCCCAGGCACCAGCACTGCAGCACAGCAGCCTCCATCCCATTAACGAGCGGAGCTTCCGCTCGTAAAAAAAATGGGGCTGCTGCTTCGATATTTTCAAACCCTTCCGGGTTTGAAAATATGTTTTGATATCGCTTCGGATATGCAAAAAATAACGATTTTAATACGAAATAACGAATCAACGAAACGAAACTGACAGGCCTAATATGCACATACAGAATTAATAATATAGAATATGTCCAACAATGCCACAAATCACAGCAAAGCATAAATAAGAAAAACATAAAATAAATAAATAGTGTTAAGGAACAAACGTAATTCCCTCCTGCCCAGTTATAATCCCATCTCTTTCTTAAATTTAATCAAAAATCAGTTGTTCTTCAAAACCTGTTAACACCCTCACCCTTTTCTTTGTATCAAATAGAATGTAAGTGGGTTTCATTCTTGTGAATGTTCATTAGGGTTTTCTTTCAATAGCTGAGTTAATGTAACATTCAGATCACTGGCAAAAAAACAAAACTCACTGACTAGTCACTGCATGGTGAAGATGATTTAACAAAATAATGGAGAAGTTTTTCTTAGACAGCCTGCAATTAAGTCAATCGATCCATGCAGATAGACAAAGAGGATCTTTAATGATTCAGGGTCCCCTTGGTTCTCTTGCTGACCACTCTCACAGCCGGTCTTTCCATTTTCCAAAATTTGCCTGTACATTTCTTTAGAGCTGAGCAGGCTAAAATTGCAATTTGTTCACATGTATGTGCCCTTTTTAATATATCATGAAGGCAGCAAAGCCATGGGATCCTGTCCTGATCATTTAAAGGTATTCCTTCTGCCATTTTCTTTTTATTCTCATCTGGATGATTAGTCATCACATTCATAGAACTTCCATCCTTGTCTGCCAGATGTGAGCCCACAGTAGATTTCCCAGACCTGCTGACTCCCATGACCACCAGCAGGTCAGGTGCCCCCTTTGGGACTGGAGGCCCTCTCTATGCTGCTGCTGCTTCTTCGGCCATGAGCTTCCCTCTCTAAGAAAAAGGAAGGGACACATCATGCCCCTTAGTCTCCTACAGTCACAGTTTGACACCTTTGAACCTCCATCCCCACCAGAGAACTTTATCACTATTAATTTGGAAAAATCCATTTCAGAAATAGTGTCTGAAATTGAAGACTACATTCAAAAAATGTAATAAATATTAAGTTGAAAAAGTAATGAAGTTTATGATGACTTCCTGCGATATCCAGGTTCAGAGTCAGTATGCCCATAAGTACTAGTTTCTGCAGAATAACAGTAAGGAAACTGCCTTCATAGCTTGTTCCTGAGTTTCCAGTTAAGAAATACGGGGAAAGGGGATACTGGACTTCATCATTTTATGGTTTGATATGGAAGTGCGCATCTATTCTTTGAGCTTGGTTTTGTTCTGCCAGAAATTTCTGTTTTCTATTAGTCAACAACCTCTGCATGTCCATGCTCAAAAATTTGCTACTTAACATGTTACCTCTCTGTGAGTGGAGTCAAGTATACATTTATGGTGGCTTCCTGATTATATGTTTTGCAAAAAAACCCCAATTTCTATAATGTCTTCGTCCTTCTCTATATTTAATTATTCATCTATAATTGTAAGTAAAGCTATTTTCCCGGGGGGGGGGGGGGCAGACTAGGTGTTGCTCAGTTTCTGATTTTCCAATTAGATTATTCTGTATGGAGGACTCCCCACTACCTCTTATATCTTACAACATGTTTTACCTTAAACCCACCAAAACCGGGCATGTGATAAGGTTCTTGGATTTGGGGAGAACTTTAAAAGGAAATAATGCAAGCTCTCATCAAAAGAAAGGTCAAGCATTACAGGAACCTGACATATATATGTTGGGTTTGCAAGCTGATCACTGTTAGATAATTTTGCTGTCATACTGTCAGACACTGGATGTATGCTCTTGTTACAATCCTTGCTTCTCCTCAAGAGAAAACATATTCTGAAAAGCTATTGGTTGCATTTTGTGACTTACATTGGTAGGTTAGAGGGGAAATGTTTTTGTGCTGTGGATGGATTAATATGTCCATTTTTCCATACATTTGATTCCCTTTTCTTTATTTTTTTTAAAAAATCTTTTGAACACTTTCTATTAAATAAATAAAGGTAAGTTTGGTAAGTTTTGGTGGGTCTTAAAATAAAAACAGTTTTGAGTGTCATTTCCCAATAGTTTAGATTGTTAAGTCTTACTTATGCATTATCAAAAGAATAACTCTTGATTAAAAGAGGAACATATTGCTTTTTGATGGAACCATGGACTGGGGATGCTTATGCATATGCACTATAAGTACATGCAACACAGTGAATCTGAGTCTGACACCCACCCCCCCCACCCCAAAAAAAAATCTCCATTTATCACGAAGCAGCTGCTGCAATAATCAGTAGCCTGTTCCCCTGTTGATCTGTAAACAGCTGAATGCTATGTCCTCTCCTTCCTGTGAGCAAGCTCCAGTATAACAAGCAAAAGAAAGATCCTTGTTATAATTTCCTCTTGCACCAGAGAATGTTTACATGAAGGGAGGGATCATCAAATTCACAGAGGAATAAACTTCTGTCAATCACACTGGCTGCGTCATAGTTTCGGGGTGCGGTGTTATCTGTACGCAGATGACGTCCAACTCTGTCACTCCTTCCCACCTACTACTAAGGAGGCTGTTCAGGTCCTGAACCGTTGCTTGGCCGCTGTATCGGACTGGATGAGGGCGAACAAATTGAAATTGAATCCAGATAAGACAGAGGCACTCCTGGTCAGTCGGAAGGCCGAACAGGGTATAGGGTTACAGCCTGTGTTAGACGGGGTTACACTCCCCCTGAAGACGCAGGTTCGCAGCTTGGGTGTGATCCTGGACTCCTCGCTAAGCTTGGAACCCCAGGTTTCGGCGGTGTCCAGGGGAGCATTTGCACAACTCAAACTTGTGCGCCAGCTGCGCCCGTACCTTGGGAAGTCAGACTTGGCCACGGTGGTCCACGCTCTGGTCACATCCCGGATTGATTACTGCAACGCGCTCTATGTGGGGTTGCCCTTGAAGACAGCCCGGAAGCTTCAGATGGTCCAGCGCTCAGCAGCCAGGTTGCTAACAGGAGCGGCACTCAGGGAATACACCACTCCCCTGCTGAGCCAGCTCCACTGGCTGCCAATCCGCTACCGGGCTCAATTCAAGGTGCTGGCCTTGGCCTATAAAGCCCTAAACGGTTCTGGCCCCGCTTACCTCTCCGAACGCATTTCCGCCTACGAACCGACTAGAACGTTAAGATCGTCTGGGGAGGCCCTGCTCTCGATCCCGCCTGCGTCACAGGTGCGCTTGGCGGGGACGAGAGACAGGGCCTTCTCAGTGGTGGCCCCTCGGCTATGGAATGCCTTGCCAGCAGACATCAGACAGGCACCTTCGTTGCTGGCGTTTCGGAGAATGGTCAAGACCTGGCTTTACGAACAAGCGTTTGGCTAAGCAATGCAACTAACTAAGGAAGATGGTAACTGAACATAGGAACGGCACAATGGCTATGAGAATGGATCTGACTTTAACGGAGGCGTTATATATGTTGTTTGTTGATTTGTCTGTCTGATGTTAATTGTTGTGGAGCGACGTTGTCGTCCCGGTTGTTGTATTGCTGTATTTTAATTATACTGTAAACCGCATTGAGTCACCTGTCAAGGGCTGAAATATGCGGTATAAAAGTGAAGCAAATAAATAAATAAATAAATAAATAAATAAAGTGGTATTGGGAGATGTTTACAATCCCCCAGTAGTCACTAAACTAGAGGCTATGTTGGGATTGTGAAATTGTAAAAGTCATAAGTGTATTACTATAGGTTGCAAATTTGAAAATGCCTTAGAAAGTTCCAGCCATGGTATTTAACATAAAATAATAATATCTGGTCATTTCTGTATGTTACAAATTTGGAAATGTCCAGAAATTGTAAAAAAAAAAAAAAATTAAAAAAAATCTCCTTAAATGTCTCTGTATGATGAATAACACATAGAGATTTAGTGTATTTTATTATTGTTATTTTATTTATTTATTTATTTACAGTTCTTATATTCCGCCCTTCTCACCCCGCAGGGGACTCAGGGCGGATTACAGTCAACACATATATGGCAAACATTCAATGCCAGTTTGACAAACAACATTTAACACACAAATACACCAAGGCTATTTAACTTTTTTCTGGCCGCCAGGGGAGCTGCTGCTTTTCATCGTCCATCAACAACACCGATGAAGTTCTTCCGCATTCCACATTCCCCGGAGTCTTCTTTCTTTATGGCCTCATAAATTAGTTAAATTTAGCCTCCCACACAAGGTGGTCCCTTATTTTCCTACTTGACAGATGCAACTGTCTTTCGGGTTGCAAAGGTCGACAATGGGCTACACAATGGCTGGACACCCACTCCAGCCCGGGCTGGCTTCGAACTCATGACCTTTGGTCAGAGTGATCTTAATGCAGCTGACACTCAGCCAGCTGCGCCACAATCCCGGTGTTAGAGTTATATGATGCTTTTTCTTTCAAGTATGACCTTAGAGTAGCTCACACAAAGAATCAGTTAAAAATCCAGCACCAAAAATAAAATAAAAAGATTCCCCATTATGATTGAAAATAATAATAATAATGATATTCCCTCTATTAGCTCAAAAGGCAACACATGACCTCCAAACTCAGATCATAGTCAATTCTCAGTTATCCGTGTTGATCTAATTCAATATGTGAGCCTTTGCCCAGAATGGAGAACAAGAATGGTTAAAGTGTTGTTCCTGAGCTACATGGGCTACACTAGACCACAGCTGGGTTTTTATTAACCTGTAGTTGAATATCTTTGCAGATGATTAGGTACCCCCATTTTAAAAATGAGCATAGTCTTTGAAAGTTCATCTTCGAGCTTCATCGAGTGTTGGCTTTGTTCCAGTAGAAAGTACAGCCACTCTTGAAAATTAAGGCCCTGATTTGTGGTGAACATTCCTCATTCCCTTTCCTCTGAAAAGATTTTCCAAAACAAGATGGAAGTTGAACATAAAACTGCCATAGGCGGAGGAGGTATTAAGGAATAGAGTTTGTGCTCTCTATTGTCTTCAAGTCACCTACCAAAGAATGAACACCATAGAGTTTTCTTGGACAAGAATTCATAGAGGTGGTTTGCCATTGCCTTCCCCTAGAATATTATTATCTATTACTCATATTATTTAATTTTACTATTTTGATCATCTTAATAGTATTACTACATATATTAAAAGCATAAAACTGGAAGTATGGTCATTTGTCAAGATTCTTACTGAAAATGTGCACGAAGTTAATTCTGGAGTTTAAAAACATTGCTTCAGCATACATAATAACTGTTAATTATGATCCAAAAATAGTTGGTGTTGTTTTAGATGCGCACCTAAGCAACTGTGTCAAAGTGCTTTGGCAGCTAAAATTATTTTAAAGCATGGCAGAATCTCCAAATTGTCCATTTCTGAGCAATGTGCAAAGCAGATTAGAGCTTGCTCTCAATCTCACATCTGCAGGCACCTGTTTGCTGCACGTGCATAATAGCAGATCTCATAAGAGAAGGGACAGGACATGGCTGTTTATTTGTTTCTGATCCCAAACTGAGTCATCTGGTTGTAAAAAAGCTGTTTGAAATTCTCAGAGATAATAACATTGTGATAATTGCTTTATGCAACTATTATCAACTGATTTAAATGGTCCTCACTGAGCATTTCTTTTTCTGCATATTAGGCATGACAACAATAAGCATGCCTCAGTTGTTGTTGCACAGAGAGAGGAAACCAAATAATTGCAAAAGTAATATAAGCGAGAGCATATCTGCTTCTGGAGGGCACATATGCTTCTCAGAGTCTAAAAATTTCCTAAGCCACATGGCCAAGCCCCTATCTCATCGTTATGTAATATAAGTCTCTGCATGTGGATTTGTGCATTGATTATAACACATAGCCCTTGCATTGAGGCCAACATCATAACATTGAATGTATATCTGAATGTGCAACCAAGTGCACGTGCAAGCAAGTGCACAGGTTGCACATTCAGATATACACAACCAAGTGTATATCTGAATGTGCAACCAGTGTTAAGAGAAAAAGGGGAGGTCATCACCTTTTTCTTCCTCCTTGTGTGGGAGACCTGTCCTGAGGTCAGCAGATATGCCTGTGTGACCACAACAGCCAGGAGCTCCCATTGAGCTCCATGATCAGCTAGTAAGTGGATGTGGCAATGACACAAAGAAAATAAGCTGGGCTGACATTTTCCAGTCATGTAAATAGCTTCAGTACAAGCCACGAGAGTAAAGATGAAGATCCACCCAGAGGAAAAGTGTTCCTGTCATACATCAAGGGAACCACTGACCGCATAGGGAAGCTGATGAGGAAACACAACATACAAACAATCTACAAACCCACCAAGAAAATCCAACAAATGCTACGTTCAGCAAAGGACAAGAGGGATCCTCTCACCTCTGCAGGAGTCTACCGTATACCATGCAGCTGTGGACAAGTCTACATAGGGACCACCAAATGCAGTGCCCAAACACAAATCAAGGAACATGAAAGGCACTGCAGACTACTTCAACCAGAGAAATCAGCCATAGCAGAGTACCTGATGAACCAGCCTGGACACAGCATATTATTTGAGAACACAGAAATGCTGGACCACACCAACAACCACCATGTCAGACTACACAGAGAAGCCTTGAAATTCACAAGCATGTGGACAATTTCAACAGAAAGGAAGAGACCATGAAAATGAACAAAATCTGGCTACCAGTATTAAAAAACTCTAAAATTACTACAGCAAAACAGCAGAGAGGAAACAACCAGGCACATCTTAACACCTCTCAACAAAAGATTTTCCCAGGCTCAGCCAGGCCTTCAAATGCTAATGAAGGTGGTCAGTTGAAACATTCACACCTAGCTCCAGCAGAGAAGAGCTCTTTGCCCCACCCCAGCCATTCCACAGATATATAAACCCATTGTCCTAATTCCAACAGACCTCACTACCTCTGAGGATGCTTGCCATAGATGCAGGCGAAACGTCAGGAGAAATGCCTCTAGAACATGGCCCTATAGCCCGAAAAAACCCACAAGAACCTAGCTTCAGACTGTTCATCAAGATGGCAGATCTGGGTCTGTTTTGTGCCACATTCATACCAGTTTAAACATTCCAGTGAGGATTATCCTTAGGAGAACTCATGCCTCAGTAAAAACACTGACATAATTGTTTTAATTTATTGTCATGCAATGTATTTTAATGTGCTATATTTTAATTCTGTTGACTGGGCCTGGTCCCCATGTAAGCTGCCCTGAGTCCCTTCAGGGAGATGGTGGCAGGATATAAGAATAAAGTTGTTGTTGTTATTATTATTTGAAACACAACAAGATTAATAATAGCAAACAAGATCACTATGCTGGCTGTTGTATTGGATCACTTTCCAATTGTCTAGAGCAGTGGTTCTCAACCTGTGGGTGTTTTGGCCCACAACTCCCAGAAATCTCAGCCAGTTTACCAGCTGTTAGGATTTCTGGGAGTTGAAGGCCAAAACATCTGGGGACCCACAGGTTGAGAACCACTGGTCTAGAACTGTGTGATGTATCGGTGAATAATGTGTGCAGATCCAAGTAGGGTGACCTTTTGCAGCTGACAGATAGTAATTTTGTCATATTTATTATTATTATTATTATTATTATTATTATTATTATTATTATCATCATCATCATCATCATCATCAGTTCTGGCAACATCATGATCCTCCATCAACCTGGGTCATCTGGCCTTCTGCTGAAAAATAACCCCCCTCCTCTGCAGAACTACTTTAACTCAGTTGTGAATTGAACTTCCCATTCACAGTTCTGTGCAACTGCATTCTTGACATTAGTTACATCTTTTTCACAGATTGCTTCCTAGGGGAAAATCTCTAGTCCAATAATTTATTAATTTTCTGTAATAGCTGGGTTGCTCCCCATCTTGCCTTCTGCTGAAAACCCCCCCACACAAATAACTCCCCTAGTACCAGGATTAAAGTGAGGGCAATGGCTTTAGATCAATCTCATGCCACGAGGAATGGGATGGCAAAGTCTCCTTTGCCATCTCACTCCTGGGGACCAAAGCCTAAAGTTCCAGAGACTTCTCCTTCATCAAAAGGATGCCAAAGTGTTCACCACAAGTACGACTTTTTTTCATCACTATCACGCAAGTTGTCAAAGCCCCCAATTGTCAAAGCCCTCAAGATGCCATGTTTCTTGTTATAGTGTGCTTTAAAATAATTTCCACTGCATGGCTACCATATGATGAACTTATCACAAGGTTTCCTTAGTAAGATTTGGTTAGAAGAAGTTTGTCATTGCCTTCCTCTGAGGCTGTAAATAGTGTGGCTTGTCAAGGTTACCCTGTTCATTTCATGGACAAGTGGTTATTTGAAGTGGTTGAAGTGACCAGAAAAAATGGGAGGTTGGGTTGAGCTTTGCTGCCAAAGAGGAAATGAAGAAGATGGGAGGACCTTACATATTCACCAACCTTATCCCCAATGCTCAATGTCTAGGCACAATTGCAGCTAATGCTACCTGCCTTCTTTCCATTAGAGACACATTAGAGATGCAGCTCCTCCCACATAGTGTCTTGTACTGTGTCAGCATAGAGCTGGATTCTATTTTGAGTTTTAAGTGACAATGACATAGAAATTCACTCTTCTGGATTACAGCATCAAACTGCAAGTATCATAGGCACTCAGAAATGCTGTAGTTGTCATGCTGCTGAATATACTGCAGACATTTTTCAACATGCAGTCAATATATTTTTAAATATCTAAAATGATGTGAAGATAAAAACCCACCAAAGAAATCAGCTCTCAGACATTTTTTTTCTTATTCTGAATATATATTTCTCTTTTTTTCTTCATACAACTCAATAAACAATGGGAAAGAATTTAAGCTGATTTCTGTCCTCTTTCCTCCTGTACAGAAGTACTTTAACTCAGTTGTGGATTGAACTTCCCATTCACAGATCCATGCAACTACACTCTTGACATTTGTTACATCTTTTTCACAGACTGCTTCCTAGGGGAAAATCTCTAGTCCAATAATTTTCTTAATCTTTTTTAAAACCATGGGGTTTTTTTTACGTTAAAAAGGTGTTTGAAGTCCTTGAATTTACCCCAGGGCTCTCGGCCATCTTTAATTCCCATTTCTAATCCCCTAACACCCTTAATCAAGCCTTCAGTAGTTTTAATTATTATTCAACATCTTATTTAGGATTAGATTTTTCCCCCATGATTTTCCTATGAATGTAGATCATCAAATATTCATTGTACAATCACAATTAAAAATATAATTCCCCCAAAGATGTTTAAAACAATTTGTAATGAAGAGAATGAGAAAATTGGAAACAGGATTTATGACTGATGAAAAAAAGTTAATAAAATTGTGATTCTTTTCTTCTTGCCGTTTAAAATGAGAAAAGGGTGTGAAATCACAAGTAACTAGTTACAAATAACTAGATATTTGTTCTAGTTGTATAACTAGTTATTTGTTCTGCATTTTTTCCAATTCCAGTTCAATAAGAAATAACATCTCTTATTTTGTGAGTGTAACTAAAATGTAGTTATTTCTATAATTATGATGAAATTGTCTCATTAAAAATGAAAAATATCTCATGGCTCAAGAGTTGTGACTCATGCTCCATTGTAGGTGTTAAGGTAATGATGATGAGATGATAGTAGAAGATTGTGTTTGTACCTTAGGGCAGTAATTTGAAGTAACATTGTGAAATGAGAGACCAGACAACAAAATATGGAACAAATGGCCATTTACTGACCTATTTAAACTGCAATCATGTGCTGTTAAACTAACTAACAAAAAAAATAAGGTCATGATGGTGGAACAGGTTTCACCAATGACTACCTCCTCATCTACTGCTGGCAAACACATGACTCCAGGGGCAGCCCACTTAATGGCATGCTGGCCTGGACAGTCATTACTGGAAGGCCATTCCAGGGGCACTTCCTCCCAAGTTCCAGACCTCTATAAGAGAAAAAGGGAACCCCCTGATCCAGCCCCAAGGGGGAAAATCTCAAGATGACCCTCAAGCCCCAAAACTTAGAGGGGCCATCCCAGATATCCCCCTTCACCCTGAAATTGAGTTTGCCAAGGTGAACACCAACAATGTTCTCCCTCCAGTTCCTGCTAATGGAAACTTAGTTAACAGCACCACCCAAATAAACTCCTTCCTCCAACATACACAATATGGGATAGGCACCTCCCCCCCCCCCTTTGGAGAGGGAAAAAATCCTACCCAGCCCCTAGGGCAGGGGTCCCCAAACTTTTTGAACAGAGGGCCGGGTCGCAGTCCCGCAAACTGTTGGGGGGCCGGATTATAATTTGAAAAAAAAACATGAATGAATTCCTATGCACTCTGCACAAATATTATTTGCAGTGCAACCCCCCCCCCCCCAAAATCAAAAAACAAAGACCCACACTTCTATATAAATAAAAATGTAATGTTCGTTTGTGGGATTAACAGAACTCAAAAACCACTGGACGAATTGACACCAATTTTAGACACAAGACACCTAACAACCCAATGTATGTCCTTCACACAAAAATGATTTTGTCATTTGGGAGTTGTAGTTGCTGGGATTTATAGTTCACCTACAATCAAAGAGTATTCTGAACCCCACCAACGATGGAATTGAACCAAACTTGGCACACATTTCTCCCACGACCAACTGAAAATAGTGGAAGGGTTTGGTGGGCAGTGTCCTTTGGTTTTGGAGTTGTAGTTCACCTACATTCAGAGATCATTCTGGACACAAACAATGATGGATTGGGATCAACCTTGGCACAAATACTCAATATGCCCAAATGTGAACACTGGTGGAGTTTGGAGGAAAATAGAATCTTAACATTTGGGAGTTGTAGTTGCTGGGATTTATAGTTCACCTACAATCAAAGAGCATTCTGAACCCCATCAACGGTGGAATTGAACCAAACTTGGCACACAGTTCTCCCATGACCAACAGAAAATACTGGAAGGGTTTGGTGGGCAGTGTCCTTTGGTTTTGGAGTTGTATTTCACCTGCCTCCATCAATCACTGTGGACTCAATGATAGATCTGGACCAAACTTGGCACTGATATTCCATATGCCCAAATGGGAACACTTGTGGAATATGGGGGAAATAGAATCTTGACGTTTGGGAGTTGTAGTTGCTGGGATTTATAGTTCACCTAAAATCAAAGAGCATTCTGAACCCAATCTAAGGTGGAATTGAACCGAACTTGGCACACAGTTCTCCCATGGCCAACAGAAAATACTGGAAGGGTTTGGTGGGCAGTGCCCTTTGGTTTTGGAATTGTAGTTTACCTGCCTCCTTGGAGGCCAGAGCGGCCGGAGCAGAGGGTTCCTGCAAAGGCCGGAGCGGCACCAGGTGGGCGTGGCCAGCAGCGGCGGGTGGACGTGGCCAGGGAACACTGGCGTTCTCTGGCCACGCCCACCCGGCGCCGCTGGCCACGCCCACCCGGCGCCGCTCCGGCCTTTGCAGGAACCCTCTCCTCCGGCCGCTCTGGTCTCCAAGGAGGCAGGTAAACTACAAAAGGCTTCTCCTTCCCACACGAGCAGAGCGGCCAGAGCAGAGAGTTCCCGCGATGGGCGGAGCGGCGCCGGGTGGGCATGGCCAGGCCAGGCCAGGCCTCACAGGCCGGAGAAATGCCCTCGGCGGGCCGCATACAACCCCCGGGCCGTAGTTTGGGGACCCCTGCTTTAGGGTGACAGCATTCATTTATATTGTGCTATGAGCGGGTTGCTAGATGAACATCTGAAGCAGGAGGACGAGTCAGCTGTTTAACCTCTTGTTCAGACCCCTCTCACTTGCCAAGACTAGTGAGAAACACCACTCTTTGAATTATGAACTGGCCTCCCATGGAAGCTTCAATTCCTTGCCTCCAGCCAAATCCTTTGGCTATTGGCAAGGCTGTGACATTATTTAATGTGTGAAATGGGAATGACAAAAGTCAGGGGTGTGCATATAGAAGGGAGGCAGAATGAGAGCATTGCCCTTAAGAATTCATTCCCTCCTCATTAAATGCTTCTCTCCCCAAATATTTAGAATTTCAAACTAGAATATCAAAGCCCATACCAAGAAATCTACTATGTTTATGCTTCACATAGTCATTTTTCCTCCTTCCTTTCTCTGGATGTCTAAACTATATTTCTAAACATTCAGTTGAAGTTTTGGATTACTACAATGTGGAGATTAAAGACAGTTGGCAGGATTGTTACGTGGGAGCAATCAGGGGCGGCTCAACCCATTACGCAAAATAAGCATTTGCAGTATAGTTGATTTTGCCCAGGGGCGCTCTTGAGGCGCTCTTGGGGGAAAATAGACCTTGACCTATGCGAGTTGTAGTTACTGGGATGTATACAATCAAAGAGCATTCTGAACTCCACCAATGATGGAATTGAACCAAATATGGCACACAGAACTCCCACGATGAACAGAAAATATATATCAGTGATTGGTTGGGGGGGGGGTGCAAAAATACTGTTTGCTTACCGTTGAAATTACCTAGGGCCGCCTCTGGGAGCAATGATCTCATTTTGACCCAACTATGCCCTGTAGCTACATTACTGTGAATCTTGCATCTATAGAAGTGTTTGAGTCTTGGAAAAACAATTGTAACCAATTCAATTTCAAAGTAACTTTTTAATATTAAGTAAAATAATATTAGTAAGAAGACTTCACAAAATGAAAAAAGACACATTCCCTTTTCATGACAAGCTCTTATCTGTTGGTATTTACATAATTATTCTGTTCAGCCAATTCCAACAAAGGAGATGCTTATTTAGAAGTAGGTTTAATCCTTGATGCAAATCTTTTTCTAGATCCCATCAAAGGTAAACTATATACATAGTTCTATTTATTAGACCACAATATCTTCCACAGTTGACTGATTCCTGTTGCTTGATGTTTTGTCAAGCTGAGATCCGATATCATTCCTTTTTTTTCTAAGAAGAAAAAATGGATAGATCATAAGAATGCTTTCTGTTTTCTTTTAGTAGAAGAGCACAATCATGGAAGTTGAAAAGTGATTAAAAGGTGGTACAGAAATGGGATGATAAGATTTCACAATATACCTTTGGAGATCAGGTTGTCCACTTCTGCATTCCATACAAAGCATCTTGGAATGCATAGAAATCTCTCCCTAGCTAATGTACAAGAAAAAAAAAATGAAAGGAGTGTTTCTGAGTGGAAAATTAGTCTATGCATATATTGGAGGGATCCAATTCTGGGTATTAGTCTGAATATTATAGAAATTAACACAGGTGATGGTTCATGTCTGGTAGAGATAGAAAATAGAAATAAATGCTGATTAAGCTGCAAGGATGCAGTGAGGGAGAGACATTTGAGGTTCTTCTAGTATCCTTGTGCAACATCTTTCTAGCAATGTTATTTTTTTAGTAGTAGTGGAAGAGAGCAGAGCATCCAAATTCACCAGAGAAGAATATATATGTTTGGAAACTATTAACAGGACCATACTCTTGTTAACACTTTCTATACATGTTGGACCTCTTCACACAGGACATTTTTCCCCATTTTGCCACTTTTATGCATGGCAGGCCCTACCCACATTCCTCCCAAAGTGGAGGGGAAGTGCCAAAAAGCACTTTCTCCTCCACTACAGAGAGGAAAGTGGAGTTTGGCTACCTCTGATGGAGCTACCCGCACTCTCCTCCCCTTTTTGCCATGTGATGGCAGAAGGGGGGTGGGGCAATGCGCATTGCCACATGTTGCCACCCTTCTGCTATCTGATGGAAGAAGGGAAAGGGTGCCAAAGCACCCTCTCTCATTCACACTGTGTGATGAGGGGAAGAGATAGGCACGTGAGGTACCACAAGCCACCCCACACACTTTCCCTTTCACCAGCCATATGAAGAGGTCCTTTGTATTCTTGTGTGCCTAAAAGAAAGAAGGCATCTGGCTCTTTAAACTTGTTACATTTCTCCATAGAACTGCAGGTGATTGTGTTCCTTTCTGCTCTGAAGCCCTTAACAGTGTTCACTTGAGATGGAATTTATTGAATACTAGGCACATACAATTGATAAAAAAGTTTCAAAAGTCTTTCCAAAACTAGGGGCACTGAAATGTTTCAAAAGTATCATTAGTGAAAATTTTGTTACTATAACGAGAGTAACAAAATTTTGTTACTTTTCATTAAAGTAATAGCACACCTGGGGAAAGCTCAGAGGCTCCTTTCTCCCTCATTTTTATGGATATTAGAATGAAACTTGCTACAATGGAAGAACACATTTACTAGGCTTGAGTAACAACGGAAAAAATTGTTTCTAAACTCGTTTCGTTTTTAGAGGGGCCCTTGCGTTTTGTTTTTTTAAAGAATTCTGAAATTTTCCTTTTAAAAATTTCGAAATTTACGAAATTTCATAAAATTACAAATCGATTCATTAATGGCGGACGCAATTGCGCAATATGCTAAAAAACCCTCCAAATGGGACAGGAGGAACTTCTGAAGCTTCCCTCTCCCTCTGTTGTTGACTGTTGGTGTGATAATTTATTTTTTATCACTGATAAAACAAACAACAACTATAAAACTTGCACCAGACATGTGGAAATAATTACGAAACAATTTCAAAACAATTTCGAAACAATTTCGAAACAATTTTGAAACAATTTTGAACCAATTACAAAACAATTACGAAACACTTACGAAATAAATTGAAAAAAATGTTTCGATTTTTAATTTACTCCTCACAGTAGTCCTGCATGGCTCAATATTGGATCGTAAGCTAATTTAAATACGAATTAATAACAAATTACGAAATTAACGAATGAAACCGCCCAAGCCCAACATTTACCACTGTTAGCACCCCAAATTTCAGAACAGTTCACTTATCCATGAAGTTTAGGAGAATTTTCAATTTTTTAATAAACATTTTTTTAAAAAAAAAAAACTACAAGAGCCATCTCCTTGAATTTTCTATACAACGACACAAGATCATAGGGGATCGTTTTCTCCAACTTTCAGAAATATTCATACATCTACTGATTTTAGGGAATTTTTAAAATTTTGATAGTTATAATATTAGACTCAAAATAATATCAGTTTCCAAATAGGGTTGTCCCTTTGTGTTGGTGTGTCAAATGAAGGAGGCAGCACTGTACAGCCCGACTGTGTCCAGTGTCCAAAGCACTGGAAGCTATAATATTAAACTCAAAATAATTTCACTTTCCAAGTAGGATTGCCCCTTTGTCCTGGTGTATCAAATGAAACAGGCAGCAGTGCAGCCAGATTGTGTCCAGTGTTCAAGGCAGCTATTATTCTCAAACTATCAGTTTCCAGTGTTTAAAGCAGTCAACTATAAATGCTATATTTATTGAACTCAAAATAATATCAAAGTAATAGTATGTGTTGCCTCTTTGCACAAGTGACTTATGCAGTAGCCAGACACCAGCAATAACTCAAAACACTAAAGTTAGGCTAGCAGCCAGCCACAATGGTCTCCACTCCTCCTTCTCCTTTTCCTTGGTGCAAGCTCTCTCCCTTCTCTGTCCCCTTCTCTGTCCCCTTCTCCCTTCCTTTTCTGATATGCCTGTCTGCCTACCTCAAGCTCTACTCTCCTCCCCTTCCAGAGAGTGAATGGATCCTGCACCGATGTGCTCTGGCTTTAAAGACCAATGGTCACCGCTTCGCCTCTGCCTCCCCCTCCCTCAGCACTGATTGGCTGAAAGACATATATATTTGGCTTCGCCTCTCAGCAGGGCTTGGTTGCTCTGTGATTTCTTTGCTGTGTCACAGACTTCTGAAGGAATCAAAACTTTAAAAACGAAGCCCTTTTAAGTTTTGATTCATTAATTTTTGGCACGAACCACACCTGCATGTCAAATAGTTCACTGTAAGTATGAAACTAACAAAAACAATGAGATATGATTAAATTGCACCAGCCTACTCATAAAAATGTTGTTGGGTCAAACCAATAGCCAAATTGTGTTGTCAAAGGCTTTCATGACTGGAATCATTGGGCTGTTGTGTGGTTTCTGGGCTGTATGTTCATGGTCTAGCAGCATTTTCTCCTGATGTTTTGCTCTCATCTGTGGCTGGCATCTTCAGAGGAAGTAGCAAAATTGATTGGGAGGGAATCCTCTTGCGTTATACAAAAGTGCTATACTTTAGAGATAGTTGCTGAGTATCTTAACAAGTTACCAATAGATGAAGGGTGGGGAGGTCTTCCCATATACCGAGGGTTCACTCAGATAAATCTTATCAGCAGAAGAGCAAAGGAATCAAACTATTCCAAAGAGAGTTCCCATAGCAGATGGCTCAATTTGTGCTAATTGAGCAAGCAAGCCAAACAGGGGCAGGGACAAGCTTTCAGTTCTGGACAATGTTTATCTTGCATTTGCAAGTATCAAATCATTACCATCATCATTCCATGTTTGGACAGATGTTTTCTGTTTTAGGAAACAGATGACAAGTGTATTGAACTTTGCTAAATAATGTGATTGAAACCCAGTTGGGACATCTTGCAACTCTAGAAAAGCAATACTGGATCTCAGAGACTTTTTGGCAAGTGAGTCCCCACTATATCACAGCTGTTCATTAACATATGAATTTAGAACAGTTTGCAAATCCTCTAGATCATTGTTTTGTGGGGTTTATATTGCATGCTGTGAATTATTTCATTTATCTGTAGGCTGAGCTATGATGAGCAATGTATCTAAAATAACAGTAGCAAATGTTTTGTACCACAGCCATAGCACCTATTGCCCCTTTTCCACAGTAATAAAATTACTAGAAAACGTTTGTTTAAAAGGCAATGTATTTTTAAGAAAAAATAAATGTTCCTCCATAACCTATGTAACCTAGTCATCTACACAAATATGAAATTGGAATGTAGTCTCTTGAATTCATATTCTAAATTGTGTACCAAATTCAGTCTTCATAGGTTGACAGATATGTCAAATAATATTCCATTCATAGCCAGATGTTAGCATGCCTTGTTTTCAGTGTTGCTCTTTCTAAAAGAGTCAATGATTAGGACATGCTGACAATGAGGGAAATAAATCAGAAGAAAACTTACAAAGCAAACAAAGCAAGTAGGGCAGTTTGCTATTTCTAGCTTGTATGTCATTTCATTGCAAATTCTATCATAATGGTTTGCTAGGCTACATTGCATGAGCTGAATACCTATCACAGCGATCATGAATCTATTTCTATCAGACAAGAGTCAGACAATAAGGTTAGAAAGAATACTCCCAGGTCTTCTCTTGCTTCATAAGAAAGAGCAACTCAACATATCAAGTCCAAAAACAATAAACTACTGTGGGAGTAGCTATTTGTAGAATTAATGCAGTTTGACACCACTTTAACTGCCATGGCTCAATGTTATGGAATTCTGGGATTTGTAGTTTTATAAGACATTCTTTGGAGCAGAGAATAAAGACCTTGTGAAATTGCAGTTCATAAGATTTCATAACATTTCATCATGGCAGTTAAAATGGTGTCAAACTGCATTAATTCTACAGTGTCGAAGCACCCTATGAGATTTTTAGGCATTATTACAAAATACGTTTTGAGCTAATATATTGCTTTTTGCACAAGCCCACTTTTGGTACAGAAAGCACCACCTTTTTCATGAAACAGTTTTCTGCACAAAATTGTTGGGTCCTGTTCACTCCCCCCCCAACCCCCCCCCCCCAATAATTTGGCAAAAGCATCCTAAAATGAGAATAGTAATCAAAATATGCAGTAAATTCAGCAAGCTCTCCAAGCAGTAAGAACATTTTTGAAATGCTCTTGTGAGAGAACACAATAATGTTTATAGGTTTTTTGGCAATTATTTTAGAAGAGACTGGCAGCTATTCAACAGAATGGGGGGAGGGGGGGGAGGAATGACATATTGTTCTTTTGTTCACAGTACTAGTTTGTTATTTTTGTGCATTCCAAATTAACTAAAATAGTTAGTTTTAACTTGATGTTTTTAATCAGAATGCTACAAAGTATTAGTCCATGGTACAGGATATACTTATGTAGAATAACCATATGTGTCACCTGTTTAATATATAATGAATTTATTTTAGTTATGGTTGTACTAGAAAAAGAGTAAGATTATATTTTATACTCTTATAGTGTAATTTAGTTATTTCTTAAATGTTGCAAAAAGTAAGTGATTGCAAGTAACACCTTATTTGTATTTAATTTATAACAAAGTTTGTTGATTTTAAAGAAATATTACTAATTGCATCTGTTTTCTGTGATTGGAGAAAAGATAATCAGGAACTTGGCTAATTTGTATTTTGCTTATTTTGTTTGTATATAATATAACTTAATGAAAAATCATTAAAAATGGAGTCAAATTGGTCTATATAGTTCGATCCTTCATAAACATAAAATGTTTTCCTCAATCATACAAGACCTGAAGGAACTGGACAATTGCTTCTGGCTCCCTTAACACAGACTCAAAAGAACTCCCTAGAAACATTGTACAAAGCATACGAATAAACTGCACATGCTGTTAGTACAGCCATTATGGTTGCCTGTGTCAGCAGCGTACTGTCACACTATATCTGTCATCTCAAACTAGTAACCCATTGATATTAGAGGTATTTATTATTTATGGTATTTATTTCTGCTTAATTCACCAAGAGCGTTAATCCACTCATTGGATCTGCATCCTGAATTGTCAGTGTGCCATTGACATGACTGAGCTCTGCTCTGTGAAGATGCCAGATGTAACGAATTCTGCACTGTGAGGCAATGAGGGAAAAATCCAAACTATTAGCAAATTGTGACACCTAATTTTTCAGTCATTTCAGGCAGGCAATTATAGAACAATAATGAACATAGTTGTTTCTCTCTCTAAATTGTAAAACCCTTGCACAATAGACATCCAGGCTTTTATAGTAAACATGGACAATAATTCCCTTCCCAACTCATACACAGCTAGAACTCTTTAGAGATTTTGCATGAAAAAAAATCACAACCTGGTGATACCTATCCTCCTTTCTATCTGTGCTTGATTTATCTTTCTTTTTCTTTTTAAAAATGAAATCCCCATTTGTCTCAAAGAGAATTGCTGACTGACCTCATCGTTTTCACTTTATTTTACTTTGTGGGTTATTTTTTTTCTTTTTGTAGGAGAAGTAATGGTCTTTGGGGTAATGTGGCTACCACTGTGTCTTGGAATAACTATTTTTATATGGGGAAATATCAGCCTGAATAATTCCCAAATGGGGAGCTGTCATCCATCTTTTGAATAGGCTTTATCCCTTTTTTCAACAACTAGTTTTTGAAACCACTGATGACTTCAAGCAATTCTTTCTAACTTCTTAAATAAAGACATCATTCTATCTGTAAAAGCGGTACATGGGCAGGAAGGGGCATTTGTCTCTTGGGGGCAGGGGAAGCTCTTACCAGCTTAGTTAAAAGCTGTGAAATGTTATTACTGAGTGTGTGTCAATGTGATGTGTCCTTACAGTTTAAAGTGCTGCTTCGAGCAGAAGATTTCTCATTTATGATATATCAGCCTAAGTATATAAAGTGTTCTGGGGAAAGACTCTTACCACTCCATCAAAGGTAATTAAAGGCAGAGAGTAAACTTCAAAGACAATTGGAACAGAATCAGAAGTAAGCAGGGAAAAATATCTTTTCTTCTTCAGTTATTATTTGCCATTTCTTACAGTAAAGAGTTTAAGGCTGGCTGGTCTTATAGCTCTTCCTTTTTTATTTTATATAACAATTCACAAGTCAATGTAAGGGTTTGTCAAGTGTGCACTATTAAGCATTCCCATGACAGGAGTGAATAGGACAACTCTTGTTTTCTTACACAAGTCATTAATTTCATTTGATTCACAGAAGTGTGCTTTGAATACAATTGTTAGCTTATAGAGGTTAAGAATATAGGTCTGCAGCATATATTATAAAATAAAAGGTGTCTTGCTCTTTGGCAACATAAACAATCCACAATTGGGAGCAATTCTCTTGTAATATATTTCTGTCAAATGTATTGTGATTTGGTCTTAGGGGTTTTTTGGTATTGCTTTTTATTTTAAAAGAGAGCACATCCTACAAAATGGAAGATTTCTTAGCTGCCTGGTTTAATGACTATACTTCGTCGTTGTGTCTTTGCACAGCTGCTGCAGGTACATTTATTCAACATGACAGCAACCAGGATGTGACATCCTGTTCCCGGATCATTTCAATGAGAAATTCCAGTAAGGACAATGCAATAAGATGGGGATTTGGATGGTGAAGGGTGAGAGTGAGGTCAACAAGCCAAAGATAAACTCCGCCTAATGTCCTGACGATTGTCACTAAGGTAATGGACTTTTAGCGTTCCTTAGGAATAAAGAAAATACAAAAGCTTCCATTTTTTAATGGAATGAGAAGGGAGAAAAGGGAACTATCTAATGCTTTTCTAAAGAACCCTGACCCACACAAAAAAATTAATAGACAAAAGCCGGATTGAACTTACCATGAAGTAAGCAATGTGAAACAGTCTGCTCCAGACAGCTCATTCTGGAAGGGAAGTATTTTCCTGTCTCTGATCTCCCTTTAAAAGGCAAAAGAAAAAGATCTGCAGTTCGGAGCTGGATTGTCATTTTGATTTCTCACCTCAGGTGTGAAACGTATAGATGTCAGGACTGGGGGAAAAAACCCTTTTTTCTATGGTTCCATGATAACATTACTATTTAACATTTATATAATGCAAGAAACAGTGAACTATGTGTTTTAATATTGGTTATTCAGAAGAGATATTTCCCGTTTTTTAAAAAGATGGGCAAAGCAAGTGTGTGAGAGAGATCTGGGAGCAGCAGCATATGTAATAATAGAAGCCAGGCAACAATGGAAAAAATGCTAAAATTCTGTGATGCCAATATGTGTACTGAAGTCCTATGTAAAATTGTTAAGAAAGATTTAACAAGCACAAGAAATATGACATCTTGGCAATACACTGGTTTTCAGAAAATACACGATGTGAACTCTGTATCAAGTACAAACAACAAAAACTTAAATCCCACACAAAACCTATACCATAGCGACAAAGAGTAGGGCACAGATGCTATTATTAGAAATTATTAGAAATGTAATACTTTATTCTTCTAGAAATCAATATAATAACAACATAACATTATAAATGCAACTTGACAATTTACAGAAACAGATACATTAAAATTATAAATGCATACACAAACATACACACATATATTAACATTTTTATATAATTATTTCGAATTTTATGAATGTCAAACTCCCAGTGCCTTCAGCTGTCAAGTTCATATATCTGGTGTGGGTTTAAAAATCCCATTGCCTTGGATAGTCCTGACTTGACAAACCTACTCCCCAAATCCCTCACCACTATCACTGCTGATCAGGGGTGCTTTGTGTTGAAATCTACTATCATGTGGAGGCTACCTTAAAAATGAACCTATGATGCTTATCTTCAAGATTTATTAGACTGATTATTATTAATTATTATTAACTTTATTTATACCCCGCAAAATCTCCCGAAGGACTCGATGCGGCTTACAAAGGCCAAGGCCACCAACAAACAACAGCATACAAATATAACAGTAAAACTCATAAGCAAATAATAAAACATCAAGCTGATGGGCAACTGAGAGAGATAAAATTTTAGGTCTGTACTAGAGTAGACCTATCCAATTAATGAAATTTGCATATGTGTTACTTTACAAAGTCCCAGCTGGTTCATCAGATTAATTCTAGTTTTGGCTAGCAATAGGATTTAATCCACTATTGTCTTTCCAACGAATTATAAAATAATACGTATTCCAATTCCTTTTAATGGACATTTATTTTAGATATTTAATCACTGCTTTAACTTTTGATGCTAATTACAGAAAAAAAAAACCACTGCTCTATTCTGCAGATATTTGAATCTGCTTCTGCTATACTATTTGTATACATTAGTGTCTTTTAGAATGAGGTTTAATGGTTTGGAATATTGTATTGTAGGTTGTTTTATGATATGAGCTGCCTTAAGAGCCTAATTCTGAAAGACAGTGTGTGGAATCTAAATAGGCAGCCTGAAAAGAAGGTAGATCTGAAATGATAATAATAATTTAAGTAAATTGCTATCATGTTCAGTCTTTCATGTTCAGAATTAACACAGCTACTAAAATATGAGGAATGGGATCTTAGACTATCTGTTAAAAACCTGCAACTTAGGCCATTGGGTGTGTGATAAAAAATACTTGAACACCAGTTCAAGAATGAATGAAAACTATCTACTCACATGCTACATAAAATTATCTGTAATTCCTTTTGAGAATCTGAAGAAATTAAATCCCACTTAATTTGAAGAAAAGAAAAATTAGTTAATATTGCTAAAACACAAAAAGGAGGAGGGCAGAGAAGGAACTGCAGACATCCAGGATATTAATTGCCAATTACTAAACTGGGATACACCCTGCCTTCAGGGTTGCTTTCACCCTACTACCTCTTGGTTCTTTTTCTACATCTCCACACTCCATCCCACATCTAAATCACTATTTTAAGATGCTTTTTACTAATGGGTGTGGGTGACTTAGACATTGACATTTGAGTGCTTGTGGACAGGGAAAATTGCTACTGTGGGAGATGTGAGAAACATACTTTGTTTGACATAAGAAATTCTAATGGGAAACTGAATAGCAGAATAAGGTGGAGGGAAAGAGCAGATGGTGGCTAGAGTTGGGTTATGTGGGAAAAACATGAACTATAAAGTAATGTCTTCTGGGTCAAGTTCACTCTAAACCTGATGGAAATGTCACTACTCATGCTCTCATGTCAGCAGAATGAACCATTTGCTCTCCATGTAACTGATGAATGATCAATTAGGGGGAGTAATAGTTACAATTGTGCAAATAGAGTCGCCTTTGTGATTAAATTTTAATCATAAATACAGACCAGTATACAAGAAACTGTTCTGTATTTACTGTCTTTAACGTAGTCATGACTGTGACATCATCTCCGATTTACTTTACCAGTTATCAGCTGCATGGAAAGAAGGAAGTGCACTCTGCTCACAATGAAAGCATGAGTGAATGATGTTTCCATCAGATTTGAAGAAGTTGGGCCAAGACAGGTAAACTTATATTTTCATATCTAAGTAACCTGCCTGTATATTCTTACCTAAGTATAGAATAGACTTAGTGCCAATGTGGGTAAAGATTTTTGAACCTGCTTTGAAACATATGTTGTCAAGTTAAAGTGTTAAAACCTTTATTATTGTTTCTGACAAATTAACATTGTTATGAAATCCACAAAATCAGGAAAATATCCACACTATTTTATAAAAGTCTAAAGGACCTTCTCACAATCCCCTTTTGGAAACTAGCATTTGGAAACTGATTTGGGGAAAACACTTGAAATCTCAGGTATGGTCTTTGCATTTTTGAGGTAGAAAGAATCTAGATAGAGATACAATTAGTTCACAAATGCCTGCATTTCTCAAAATTAAAATGTTTTCCCCAAGAAATTGATAGTATAACAGCCACTTACACACAGAGAGAAAACGAGAGGGGAGGAAGAGAGTAAATATTTAATGCCAGGCATTGGAAGATTAGAAACCACTACAATCAGCTTTCCACACAGGCTCTTTCTCCACCTGTCAAACATTTCACAACCAAAGCGAAAGCTCACATCCAGCATGATTGAAACTTTTCCTATAATCTCCAAAGAAGCTAGAAAGGCAAATGATGTGGTGTGCTAGAGGGGGAATTGTGTGGGATGTTTTCCAGTTGTTCTTTCAAACAAAAGAAATAAATGCCAAACTGTGCTGAGCTCAGAGAAGCCTTGTCATTCCTGATGTGGTTTTCACACGTTATTTTCCCTGTTATTTTCTCAACCATAATAAGGAGGCAAGCGGAGTAAATTGAGGAGAACAGAGAGGGGAATGCTGTCAAGAGGCACTCTAATTGAATGCTTACTGCAGCATTCTTTGCCTATGATGACTTAATTAACCAGCTACAGTGTGTGTAGCCGCTAACCTTGGGAAGCACTTATTTGTTGCTTTAAAAATAGTTTTGAGCATTGGTTTGAGATACAAAACAACAACAATGGCAACAACAATAATGCTGGTTCCAAACGGCCCTCTTAACATTTCATGCAGTCTTTTGAGACGAACTCAGTTTGGCTGAAAGGACTATTTCATGTATTCCTATAAAATACTACCTTGTAAAGTAAGACCCTTAATATTTTCAATCAAACCAAGAAAATAATCACAGAACCTAACTGTACAAAATGATATTAGTCTTTTGGGAATGATGGTCACTTCAGTCCATATTCTATAGGAGTGTGGCAAAATTAATGTTTAGGCAAAATGTTAAATGTTTGAATATGCTTGGAATTTGAAAAGAAACACTTGGATGTCATGGAAGAAGATTCCACTCACCTGCAAAGTGTATGAATGTAAAGTGACATTTAAATGGTCTTTTGTGTAGAACAAACAGGAAAGGCATTTTGTTAGATGGTTTGGACAAGTTTGTTGCACTAGATTTTTCTCTCGGGACTTAACTTGAGTACATGCTGTTGCCAGTTGCAACCAGACGTTATGAGTGCATTTACACTGTAGAATCAATGTGATTTGACATAATTTTAACTGCCATAGCTCAGTGCTATGGAATTGTGGGAGGTGTAGTTTGGTGAGGCACCAGCACTCTTTGGCAGGAAAGGCTAAAGACCTTGTAAAAACTACAGCACCCATTACTCCATAGAGTAGAGCCATGGCTCTTAAAGTGGTATCAAAATGCATTAATTCGACAATGTCTATACTCCCATGGTTACATTCAAGTGCCTAATTTTCAACAGTTCCCCTGTCTGTAGGGGTCGAGAGAGAGTCATAGCAAAAAATTACCAATCAAGTATATAAAGTTACAGATATCATTTGTGTTTGCAAATCCTTTGCAAAACCATGACTGTGATGTGTTCACTTAAGGGGAGCTGTGTATGCTTATGCAACAAAGTATAGAATTGAAAGGGGCCTCATTGGCCCTTAAGTCCAGTGCCCTGCTCAATTAAGGATCACCAGCTAGAGAACCTCCAGATTGTTCATGCATCCTTTTTAAACATAGTAGCAGACATCTACAAATGCTGATATCACACACACACACACACACCCTCAGACATTTTAGGAACGGCTTCTTCTCTTCCCCCCCCCCCCCCTCTAAATCTCATCTACCATCTGATCAATAGCAATTCTGGTATGCAAGTGTACATTTGCACACTGAAACCCAATACGGACTGAAGAAGGAGGCAAACTGTCCAAATACTTCACAATCTACTTTAACTGCATCTTAATATATATTTCTGTGCACTGGTGTGTGCAAGCACAATCTTGCACTGGATATGGAGTCATACGGCTCGTTTCATGGCTCACATTCCTTGGACCACTGGTTTTTCAGGCTGAAATGGTAAACTACCTCTCCCAAATGTCACCAGGAACAGAGATTTACTTTAAATAGGCTCCCCTGTCCTGTCTAACATTTTAAAAACTGTGTTATCAACACTACAAGTACATTTTCCAATAACCTATGTCCTCCCCCTATCCCAAACTAGGGGTATTTTCAGGAGTCCGTGACATTCCAAAAATGTTTCTAGTGCTGCAGATTCACTGAATTTTTCCACTGTTGACTTTAAGATCATGTAAACTTCACTTTCTATTTCTAAAATGTTTCATGTTGCTCCCAATCTGGTACAGACTTTTCTTCCATACAGACATTTCTTAACATATGGGGTCAGGATCAATACAGAGATCCAATGGTAGAATCAGAACACTCTGCAATGTGTTCTTAATTATGTGGAAAGAATTACCTGGAGAGAATCACATCAACATACAGAAATTGTCCTGAGGGATGCAGAGAAACCCACTATTTTGAAATAGTTTCCTGTCATTTTTGGGCTGAAATCACAAAAAGAAATTTGGAAAATTATATATTTATATATCTGTTTGCTGCCAAAAGAGTAAAGGAGACACTCCTTTTATTATATCAATTCACTGAAAATTCTTACATTTCAAAAGCAAATGTTATCTTGGAAGCTTCCAAGCAGCATTTCTTGGCTTCTTTGAGCACATAAAAAGCAACATCAATTACAATAAAGAGCTACTTATCATACGGATGGATCTCTACAAGTAAGAAAGAGAGAAACTGTGGGTTAGAGGATTTTGAAATATTGGCTTGCCTCCTACACAATGTGAAACAAAGGAACACTCTGGCATCTAGGTCAAGCTAGGTGTGGACCCAGCCTGAGCTCTGATTTGCCCCATACAAGGAATGATAATGGAGGAGAAGCAAGAGCCATTTAAATATATGAGTTAAAATTACCCGTGACTGGACTGAGCACATCAATCAAATGTTTTGGCATGTAATGAGCTAGACAAACCAGTGTGGTAAGCTGGGGGCAGAAAAAGTCTCTTCCTGGCAGTTAGCATTTTTTCCAAATTACCATGACATTTCTTTCTATAAGCCACCGAGCTTCCAGCAGGTGGACTTTACAGGCATTGTCCTGGTAGCACAAAGACAATTCAAATGGAAACATTTCATTTCACTTCCTGTCTGGTGTTCTCACAGCTAAAATTGCATCCTTCTACAAACAAACAAAAAACCTTAGAGCAGAATAAAGAGGAAACATATAATTTAGCCCCTAATCATTTGCTTCTCTCTCTGTACATGCTGTTCAAAGTTGATAAAGAAGTTAATGTAAGATGGTTTCATAATTGAATTATAAGATACCTACAAGTAAATGTAATTTTGCTCATTTCATTTATAGTCTATCCCTTTACTAAGACCAGGACAGAGGGCAGATTCAAAGTTGATGATGATAACAACAACAGCAATAAGAGCAGCAACAATAACTGTTGTTCTAAGTTCCTGAATGTTTTGAAATTGGATAGATTAATTTGAAAAGAGCTAACCTTGTACAGTGCTTTGAGCGTTGGGCTGGGACTGTTGAAGCTGCAATAAACACACTAGATGATCTTGGACAAGTCACACTCTCAGCCCAGCAATAACAAACTCACTCTATATAAATCTTGCAAAAAACAAACAAACAAACAAACAAACCCATCAACACCTAAAAAACAAGGAACTGTAAACTTAAGGTACTCTAATAAACCTAAGTTTAAATAACTTAATCGTTCTGTTTCCAACTTTAACTATATGGTATTTAGAAAGTTCCTATAAATAATAAGAGTACATACATTAATTTTTCCCTCATTTTTACTGCAAATTTATGAAGACTGGGGAGGGTACAATAGAATGGGAGCATCGTAAACATCTTACATTTTCATCTTCTTTCATTGCTGTCTAATACTAAAAAGGTTTCTGTGATGTTAAAAAGGAAATAAAAAGAACATTTCTAATCTAAAACAGAAGGATAGAAAAATTGTTCTAGTGTTTTGAAAACAAAGAAGACAGAAAGTTAAGAAATGGAAAATACAAAGCCCTAACACTTTCTACCCTGTCTATGCTGTCCTCTTCATAATAATAAATCTATTCTTTTTGTCATAAAAACTTCTTATCTCTGGTAGATGAACTTTCCAGGATCCCTTGGATACCATTGGAAATCCTGTTCTTGTTACTGATTTCTCTGCTTTCTTTTCTTTTTGTTATTTTTACACCCATGTACTACTAATTTCTTGGTGCTAAAAAAACCCAATATTTTCATTTTCTTTTCTTCTTTTAGATAGTCAATATAAGGCTACCGTTCTTCAAATTTAGAGGAATCTGAAACTGCATCTCCTCTTATACACCAACCCACATCTCAAGCATGGCTGGTGGGATGAGAAAAAGGGGCTTCTCTGTGATTGCCCCCCCTCTCTGGAACTCTCTCCCTAAAGAAATAAAAAAAACAGCCCCCTCCCTCCTCTCCTTCAAAAAAAACACAATTAAAAACTTATTCCTGTACATTGGCATATGGAGAGGAGGATGACTAGACATTTACAATCACTTAATAGATTTGTTCTGAATTTGTCACCACACTCTGACTAAGCTAACTATTGGCTTAGTTGATCCTGTTGACCTCACTGGCTTTATTGGCTATACTATATTTTAATAATGATTTTAAATGAAAGTTAAGGGGCTATTTTACATAATTTATGTTTAATATCTGTTATGTTAGATGTGTATAAAGTGATTGTTTTATGTTGTTATCTGTGTACTGGAACTGGCATTGAATGTTTGCCATCTTTTGATGTAATCCGCCCTAAGGGAGAGAGGGCAGAATATAAATAAAGTCTATTATTATTATTATTATTATTATTATTATTATTATTATTATTGTATAAACCTAGTCAAATTGTCCATCTCTAATTATTATTACAGTACTAGATTTCTTCTTCAAGTTTGAGAGGGTCTGCTGACTGCATAAACCTGATTATTTTGTCTATTTTTTTGCCATATCAATCATTTTTCTAATTCCGAAATGTTGAGTGGGAATTTCTTTTTGTTTCCAGAAATTGTAAATAATGAAAAGTGATGAAAAGCTCTTCTCTTGTTTGGTGAGTTTACTCTATTTATACAGTATTTAAAGAAAGTGTCTTTGAGGTCCTCAGTCTTGAAGTAGTAGATGATAATCCAATTCTTCACCTTGTGGCATGGCCTGGCACTGTGATAGAATGTCATCTTTATCCAGGATCTATTGAGGTTGCCATATCCTCCTGCCCTACCAGTTGTTTTCTTTCTCCTTTGTTCCCTGATCTTTCTTCTGGATTTAGGTCTTTTCCAAACTTCTCATAGAAATCCTGGGCCTTTATGACTGATGTTAACCAATATTTTTGTTCTGTATAAGGTATCAGCAGTCCTAAGTTTTCCCTTCTGAATCAGTAGCCTTTCTTCTTAAGTTTACCTGTCAGGAAGAAGCAATATCTTCTTTATTATCAAGAAGTTTCAATAGAATCTTTGGTATGGGTTTGCAAAACTTGGCCTCATACTTTCTTTCTTGTAAACAACACAATTATATATCTTGCATGTTGGGATTGGACCCTAAAGGTCCTGCCAATTTGAGTGTCAACCACTTGCTCTGATCTACCAAGGATTCCAGTAGGGGTGTGCACAATTCCATTTTGTGTTATGAGAATTGGGGAATTTCAGTAATCTGGCAACTGCCCCTCCCCCTCCCCAGTAATGAGCTGGGTGGCATGGGGGGCTGAAGGCCTGGCATGGAGACCAATCTTCAGCTCCATCCGACTGCTATGTAATAAGAGCAGGCACACACATACAGGTTTTCCCCATTAGCCTGGCCAGAGCCAATGAGAAGAAGAAAGTGGACCACATGTTTCTTTTTCAAATCTGGTCTATATATACTAGAGGAAGTTCTGCCATTTTTGTGGCATCTTGGCATCTTGGCATGTGCTAGCTAGCTCCGTGTCCTATATTTCACTGCGGTCGCTTCTTCTTAGTGCTTAGAGGATTGCTTTTTGAGAATTCCAACTTTTTTCTTCTACATTAAATTTTCTTAGTTAATATCTTTCTTATAGTCCTTCCTTTATTTTACTAATGTCACTAGGAAAGAGGGGGTGGGTGGGCATGCATTGGGGGCTGTGAGTTTTAAAAGGGCTTTGTGTGTGTGTTTTTGCTATAACCAGACTGAGTGTGGTATAGGTTTAGGGAGTAGTCCTCATGGAGAGAATATTATTTAAATTTCAATCCCTCCCCAGCCCTACCTTCTGGCTTCTGTACTCTGTCCTCCCCCCCCCCACCAAATAATTAAAAACAACCCACCCTTTTGTTCTAGTTCACCTCTTTTACTCTCTGCGATTCCCTCCACAGGCCTACCTTCTGGCTTGTGTGTGCTCCTGCACCAGTCCAGAAGCCTTCCTCCCCCATATTTTTTTAAAAAACCAAAAAGTCCTTTTTTCTTGTTAGTTCACTTTTTTGACTCTCTCCTATTTTTCTTGTAGAGAAATGCTAAGAGAGGCCTTTTTTATTTAAAAGATTTTATTTGTAAAACTTTAAAAATGTACTAAAATCAGTGAATGACTAAAACGTTCTGAAACTTTGGGGGGGGGGGTCTTGCAGTTGTAAATGTGTCCATTTTCATCAAAATAACCTTAAACATTACAGAAAAAGGAGCCTTGTCAGTTCCCCAATTGTCACCAATGGGCCAGATCTTCCTGGAACATAAATGGAACATCAGGCTGACAGATCACAGAATGGTATTTTACGCCTCCCAGTTTCAGATATCTTCTTAAACACCCCCTCCACCTCCCACTATCTAACTCAGGCAAAGACACTCACGCTCCAAGGTAGACCCAAACTTGTGTTGTTCTCTGCACTTGGAAGGCTTCCCTGAGGTCTTCCCTTTCCCAAGTCTTGAGCTCCAAGGTGAAGGGAGTAAGCCTCGGGGTCCCCTTGAAGAAAAGTCTCTATCCTTGTCTCCCTAGTCTCAAGACCTTAAGGAGGTGATTCCAGAGGACTCCCTTCCTTCCTAAAGGGGAGCCATGGGAGTTTACCAATTTCCATATCAACAGAAACCTGCCAGTGACCAAATACTACCAAAGACCACACTCAAAGCCAATTCCCCCAATCCCCAGTTCACACTGGGTTTGGCAAAAAAACATCAACAGGAAAATATTCTACCTGGTTCCTAGGTGACCAGTCAAACTCACACTTGGGTCAACATCAAGATTGGAGAGATAGGGAGGGGGAGCTGTCTTCCTTATATATCTTCCCCAAGTCGCACCTCTCTCTCTCTTCCCTAAGTCCCACCTCTCTACACCAAATAGGTCTCCAACTCCGCATGTTTCTGCCTATGGAGCTGGATCTGTATTACCCTCAAGAAAATTAAGAGGGCATGATAAATTTCTAGGAAGAGCTTCCACCTTGTGGTCTCTTCCAACTCTGTGTTTGTATAATTCTATGAAAAGAAAGATTCCCCTAAAATAATAAACAATGTAAAAGTGGCACTTAGAGTGTTTTGAGTTTTGCAGTTCTCATTCAGCGTACTGATCAAACTTCTTATTAGTTCCCTTATTTTCCTCCCTGGGAAAATCTTGAAATCATCTCCATTTTCTTTATTTTAACATCCATAACAGCTTCCATAACCTTTGATTGAAAAATGAAGCAATGCATTTGCACTTAGCAAGACGTTTCACCCTTATGTCTTCAGAGAAGTGTAAAATGACTGTCTCTAATAATTTGATTCTGCAGCTGATGGCAGCCCTACGGACATTCTCACTTAATCAGCACAAACTGTAGGTGGCACAGATGTTTATGCTATTGCATTACACTCAGAAATTCCATCATTCACCAGCCTTCATACTCACCTTTCCATCTGTTTGGTGTGACAGTCTAGTCTGCAGTGGGTTATATGATATAAAACAAAATGTGAGGCAACTTAATGGTTATTTTGCCCCTATCTCCTGACAGAATGGAACAGCTTGTGGGTTTTCAGAGCATGACATTTTAGCAAGTGCAAACATGGCTTCAGTTTCTTTGGAAGTTATTTTGGTTACTATTATTCCGGCACTTTTACCTCATTTAATGTAAGTATGCAATAGAAAAAAAGAAATATTGTGGCTGACTAGCTGCAACCAGCCTTTTCCTGACTCTTTGGGCTTTGCTCATCAGTTTCAATATATCTGAATGACTAGTTTTAGAAATCATAATTAACTGTTCTGTTGGTGAGTCCCAAATAGAGTAGACCCATTAACTCAGTGGAATTATTCTCTGTTGGTTCACTGCTCAACAGTTGTTTCAATGTGTCTACTCCAGTTGAATGTAACTTTGGGCCCTTCAACACAGTCCTATATCCCAGAATATCAAGGTGGAATATCCCATATTACCTGAGTGTGGACTCAGATAACCCAGTTCAAAGCAGATATTATGGGATATTCTGTCTTGATACTCTGGGATATAGGGCTGTGTGGAACCAACAGAGAATAATTCCACTGAGTTAATGGGTCTACTCTAATTGGGACTAACAGAATTCCAATCCACATGTTGTTCCCCGTCTTTTATTATTTCACATAGAACAAAGCAACGGAGAGATTGCAAGTATATCCCCATACTGAAGGGGAAAAAAAAATTAAAATGACCATAAGGCAGAGCTAAACTAAAGAAATTGTATCATCAACCAGGGAAAAATTTTAAAGTTGCAAAGTTATTTATTTATTTATTTATTTATTTATTTTCTATATTTGTATATCGCCCCTCTCAGCCCGGAGGCAACTCGGGGCAGTTTATTAAGCATTCAGATACTCAATAAAAAGTCATTTAAACAATTTCAGGGTGCATCAATTGTTTTGCTCTCTAATGCAGATTGTGCAAAAGGTCCTTGGTCATATAATTATTACAGAAACTGACTTGTTACATATATTTTTTTTTCAGAAATTGACCATCAGAACCTCAGCTCCTAATAGGAATCAGAAATATCAGTCAATGCTAAGCTGCCACATGGCCAAAGAGGGATCATAATATACAGCAGAGTTTTCCAAACTTTGTGTCGTTACACATTAGTGTGTTAACTGCGGTGTGTCATGTGAATGTAATGAGAAACCTCTGAGTGAAATTAGCAACAAATCATATATTTTAAATATATAAAAATGAAAGATTTTATGAAATATGTTGTGTCTTAAAATGATGCATTTCTTAAAAAGTGTGACACCAAAATTAAATGTTTGGAAAGCTCTGATATACCAAGTTAAAGCCAACAATAAGTCAACAAAAGCTATGTATGAAAGCTTTGTAGAGCCAGAGGCATATTTGGGGATCAAATTATCAAGGACCAGGCAATGATCAATACTAGTTTCCTTTCTCCTGCTTTATGTCCAATTGAAGATTGTTTCATTCTGAAAAACACATACGCACATACACACACACAGGATCAATGAAAATGTCAACATTGGTGGGGAAATCTGATTTGATAATAATTACAGATGCAGCAAGTTATGGTTGCTCTTGCTAAGGATGCTTGCAAAAGCAATATCCAAAAGTGCAACTGTCTATTGATTTCACCAGATCAAATCAAAACATATATATTTCATACAATAACTACTAGTAATGCAAAAAAAAAAAAAAAAAGAGATCAAGTTTGATCAAGATATTGGCCATATAATCAGCACTGATGAGTGATCAAATATTTGTTCAAATATGTATTTTATTCTGAGATTCAGGTTTTGAATTTGAATCTGTGACTCAGGAATGTTTCTGATGTTGTCTTCCTTCTGCACTTCTGAAAATCTGATTTAGGGGACCAGAAAACTTCCCAGGATAGTGTGGGTGGCGGCATCAATGTTTAAACAAGGAGAGAGGAAGATTCTTAATACCACATCCATTGAATTGGATCACAACATATTCCACAAATGGAAGAAACTTTTATATTTACAGGGCTACTTGAAAGCCATGTACCTAACAAAATACTGGTTGAGTATCCCTTATCTGGAAAACCAAAATGCTTCAGAATTGTTCATGTGAGTGGCTGAGATAGTGACACCTTTGATTTCTGATGGTTTGATGTACACATACATTGTTTCATGCACAAAACATTGTGTACACATTTCCCTTCAGGCTAAGTGAAGAAGGTGTATATGAAACTTAAATAAATTTTGTGTTTAGATTTAGGCCCCATGCAAGTATTCAAAATCCTAAAAAAAAAAAAAAACATGCTTCTGGTTTTAAGCACTCTGGATAAGGGACACTTATGCTTTAGACACAATTTTATTTCCTTCTATGCAGAATCTTCTTTTTTGGGCTGCAGATTTTTTTTAACACAATATGTAAAGAACTTGATAATGGAGAACCCCAAGAAAGGGAACAAAGACTAAAACATAGAAAAAGTATAAAACATTGAAATCCTTAGTCAAAATTAAACCTAATCAAGTAAGGTTTTTCAAAAACAATTACATTCATTACAGGTTTTTAAAAAAGTGAAGTCAAATGACAAATTAAAAGTCATTTTCAGAAGAAGAAAGAAGCTTAGTGCTAAAAGTCTGGAATAACATCCCCCCCCCCACACACACACACACACTTGACACACACACACACACACACTTGACACACACACACACACACACACACACTTGAAACAAGGAATAATAGATCATTCACTCCATCATATAAGATATTCAGAATATTGTATTGGTGTGGGTTTTTTAAAAATAGAAAAACACAGCAAAATCAATAGGTATTAAATGTATGTTTAATCTGTCTTAACTCACTGCAGAACAGAATAAGTGTTTGTCATGCTTTGATGTCATAATCATCCAGTGAAGTGCCACTGTTAAAGAGTAAATCTGCTTAACTTGCAAAAAAGGAAGGAAAAACCTAGGTGCTAGAACTGAGAAGTGAAGCTATTACATTTCTTCAGAGCAGTAGCCAAATATCTGACTCATACCACTGCCACATTGGGCCATATTGTGTTCTCATGAATGGCATCTCATTGGCCTAAAAATATAATGAATTTTATGTGTCATTTTAATCAACATAAGAGTGATTGAATAGGTCAAATAGTAATACACATTGTTTGCTTTTCAGTAAAGTTTTTAAAAACCCACCTTTGCTTTTTGCTAGATGCATGAAAAGAAAGCTAATCAGAACTTTATTAATGTCAACCTAAGATGTTTCAAAAATGTTAGTTTTTATTGCTTTCTTTCCAACATTTGTTCCAGTTTTTAAACCCGCATTGAAATGAGACAAAATATGGCATGCATCTTCCTTTCATTCACTTAATAAGATGAACCAAATTAATAAAAAAAACCAGTCCATTTAAACTTGTTACGCTAAGGACTTTCCATCTCCATTTGATCTTAGAAACTGCCATGTTTAAGGATTTTTCCCTTAACAGATGAATATTTACTTACTTTTGTTGATTTACTTTATTTCTGTCCCATCTTTTCCCTGATATAGGTGACTAACAACAAAATGATACAATATAATTAAAACAGAGCAAATGCATTAAAATATGAATATAATTAAAAAACAAACAATGAAATCTTTTGTGTCATGGAACAAAAAAATATTAAGATACGTTTAAAATTATACTTAAAAAGTATTGTGTGCATAGGCTTGGAGGCATGAAGAAACCAGCTTGCCATTCTGAAGCTCCATGATTTAATGTGTGTTCAAGGGACTGGAATTTATGATCATGATAACTGTGTCACAATCATGAATACACAACATAAGTGAATACAGAGTAGTTACAGAGTTGTAATTCTAGATTACAATTTTTAGCATGGAAAGAAAATGCACACAAAATCAGGCATTCTGATTTAAAACAATGTAGACAGCATTTCTTTATGTTTAAAACAGTATTTATAAATGATCAATTGAAGTTTTAGGGAACTACCATGCTAGAATTTCAGGGACTGAAGGAAAATGACATGGGGGGGGGGGGTAAGTCTTATTTGTGTGGGCAATGTTGTCATTTGTTTCCTCTGCAACTATTTCTATGCGTAATTCTTTTCTTTAGACTCTAAGCTGGCTGGAAACAAGCTCATCACAAATTTCTTGCTAGCCTCCAGCAAGTTAAGGGTTTTGTATTTACACATGCTTTCTAAATGCCAATGTTCTCTGGCAGCTTGTGGACAATGGCATGCATAGCTTCCAGTTTCTGAAAATACTTAGCAGAGTTGCACTACTGGCTTTTCGCATCATGGTTCTTGCACATATGTATTGAAATGTGTGTGTATATATATATATGCATGTGTGCATCTACAAAACATAAAAAATGTGGAGGAGTGAGTCATCACCCAAATGGCACCCAGCTATTTCCACTTCCTAACTGACTACTAAAAAAGGCACTTGAAACAATGGCAATAAACATTTTCAAACATTATTCTAAGGCAATATTTTCAGCAATCTCTCCATTCCTAATACTTACATTAATGGAAACTGCTGCTGTTAGATTGTCAAAGGAAGTACATCTCTGCTTCATAGCCTACTCAATGTTCATTTTATTAAGCTAAGAAGCCAATGGCTACAACTTAATTATCTTTCTGCAATGTATAGTGCAATAGTTATAGAGTAAACTGCTCTCCCTATTAGGTTCCTCAGGTGTGTTTTCCTGGCTATTGGGTTTCTAAATGGCATTCCTTTGTACAGTATGTACAAAGAGATTATGGCTGTAAATGCCTTTACATTCAGCTCAGCTGGTGGATATAAAATCAGCTAGTTTACTTGACAGGAACAAAGTAGAAGAGACGGTTGTATTTCATTATACTTATTATGTACCAATTTTGGTCTAGTTTGGGCTTTTAGCGCTTCTGCAAACACAACAATAGTTGAACAGAGAAAGAAGCTTATTTAGACATGGTTCTACATTTTATAGGTTGCTCTTTGCCTTGCTTTTCCATCACAGCTGTCTGTCCATGGCTGAGATGGTAGACAGAGGACACATCTATACTGAACACTTAGGTCAGATAGACCTGAATTAGCCCTGTGGTGGCCAAACATTGCATGGAACAGATCTGGGGTAATGTAGAACAAGGCTAACTTAAGAAGGCTAACTTAACCATCATTGGGGGATAGTTTGAACTCTAGCTCAGAATTTGTACTATCGCCCAGCTTAAGGGTCTGTCTGAACGACTGGGCCAGTTTCAGAACTGGGTGGAAAGCAATGGCTGGAGAGGGATACCTGCTTGGCCAATCCTGGTGCCGATCTGGCATATACAGTATCAGACTGACCCCAGGATAGTGGGTCAAGGTAGATTTGCCCAGAGATGCTGATGCTAAGCATGTGCTCTCAAGTAAACACTAATTTACATATCACAGCAGTTTGACTCCTATATTGCAGTCAAGAATGTGTAACTTGCAGTTACACATTTCTGACTGATACACATTCATTGCCCTTAAGTACCCCCTGGCTTAGAGACTCTATGGGGACTTTGAAAGTCCCCTAGTCTCCACTTATCAGGAAACAGCTGCTTTAATTGACGGGAATCTGTTAAACTGTCGATTGTAAAAATGCTGGGTGTCATTCCCACCTGCCCCTCAAATGAGACATCTCTTGTGCATGGGAAATTATTACAAGGGCCATGTTTCTGCCTATCCCAGTGGAAAGTTGTTGTTGCTGCTGTTGCTGCTGTTGTTGCTGTTGTTGTTGCTGCTGCTGCTGCTATTTATAAACCAGGAACAAAAATTGTGTGACATAGTGTAATTGATGTATTTCTCAACCACATAGTTTCTTTGTAGAAAAGTTATGGAATCATATATCAAAGCACTCATTCAAGTTTACAATTGAATGGCATCTGCTAGTTGGTATTGTCAGTTTCCTGTAAACATCATTGTACAGCCAATTGTTCCAGGAATATACATTTGTTCAGGCTCCTAGAGCCTTGCAGTTTAAAAGACATCAGTTTTCATAGACACATCCTGGAAGAACACTGTAAATATGGACAAATATGGACAATAATGCAGTCTGAGAGATTACAATAGCTGTTCATTGAATTACTCATTTTAATTACATTAAATACTATGCCTGAAGTTTGGAGAGATGAAGTTAGAAAACTTTTTCTTTTATATGGTTTGAATGTTTTGGACTTATACTGGGAGACCAGATTCAAATCCCATAGGTGGCATCTGAAAAGTACACTCTCTCAGCCACAGAAATTTATGGTCCTGAACTGGGTTGCCATTTCTTTTTTAAATTAATAACAATATCAATAATAATAACAATTGTATTTCTTGCTTGCCTCTCCTCATGGCTCAAGGTGGATTACAACATAGCTAAAACACATAATTATTATATAAAATACACATATTAACATGAATTTCTACAAAATACTATATTAAAATACACAGAACAATGATTAAGATAGTGGACATAAGATGCAAGTTTAAAATTCATGATTAAAATTGTCAGAATATATCTGCTGGAAGGGATAGGTCTACATATGTGTTTAAATTCCAACAGTTCATTTACCTTTCTGATCATTTTTCAGACAGGTTCCTCATTATTAACCATGGTAAGAAAGATCGGTACATATCCTATTGAATATGGCAAGTGCAAATTAATAAAAATGCATTCATGCATATTTTTTTTATCAACAATTGAGAAATAACTTCTTATTTCAAAAATCTGTAAGAGGGAGATAGAAAAAAATTGAGAGACGATGAATACATAATTGAAGTTTTTAGTGGATATTATGTACATCACATTTTATATATACAGTAACATAGGTACCCAGCAATGCCCAGATGAAGTGTTTTGGATGTAGGTGAACTAAATATCCTTTGATCCTATGTCACTCTCCCTCAAACCCAGTATTTTAAATTGGTTCTGATGGGTATATGGTCCAGATCCATTGTCGGTGGGGTTCACAATGCTATCTGGATGTGGGTGGACTACAACTCCCATTATCTTCTGTCAAGACCCCTCAAACCCCACCAGTATTAAAAATTGGTTGTGATAGGTATTGTGTACCAAGTTTGGTCCAGAAGTATCATCAGCAGGATTGACATGGTTCTGTGGATGTGGATAGACTACAACTCTCACTATCCTCTGTAAAATTGCCCACATATTCCCAAGCCCTGCCAATATTCAAATTTGGCCATGATTGGCATGTTTTCCAAATTTGGTCCAAATCCATCTTTGGTGAGGTTCACAGTGCTCTCTGGATATGGGTGGACTATAACTCACATATCCTGGGTCAAGCCCCTCCAAACCCTGCTAGGATTTTAAGATAGTCATAATGTTTATGTGTGTCAAATTTGGTCCAGATCCATCCTTGGTAGGATTGACAGGGCTCTCTGGATTTGGGAGTCATTCTGGAAAATGCATACAAATATACATGCATAGATAGTTGGAAACATACTTTGACTATGATATACATAAATATAGGGGATGTACATAGCATCAGTACCAAGCACCTCTAGTAAATTGATACAGCTTGATTTAACCAGCATGATAGATACAATGAGAATTATGATTCAACAATATCTAGAGGGTGCCAAATATGCTTTTCTGCTTTGGAAAGTGGTTTTTGAATTCATAGAAGCAAAAGTGTCCATTCTTTTATGTTTACGTTTCTGCTTGTATGAATTGATACACAAATAAGTACTCGTGTCTTTGAAATACAATGTCAGATGCAGTCAAAATATTTGCAGCTCAACTGGAGAAACAACTGGTGAGGTTTTCAGATCCAGATGTGTTTGGAAATGTTAGGTCCATTGCACTTGACAATGAAAAGTTTTTTTTACTTCCATCAAAGGAGAGAAAAGAATGTGAAATCAGTATCTGGAAGTGGTATCATAATGCCAGATGTACTGTGCTTTAGGCCTCCTATGGAGAAGGACTTCAATACCTGGAAGGTATTGTGGAATGATTTGGCGAGCTGGATGTCTTTTCATAGATTTGACAGGATTCAAGTCTCTCAACATAGGTGATCAAGGAGTCTGCCATGATCCATTTGTCTCTCCCAGAATACTTCTATCAATTTGTCAGGCAGCATTTCCTTAGCTGAAGTCGAACTGCTATGCACACTTTAGCTTTTACAGTAAACAGTCCACTCTGCCACAGCAAAATAAAAGCTGCTCCTTGGAAAGAACAGCAGGAGATAGAAGCCAGGATTTTATACTTTGACCATTGCTGGACATCACTTTGATTGGTGATTACATTGAAACATCACAATTTCATGCTGGAAAAACATATCTATGGGTTGTTTCAGTGGGAAATGAAAGCTCTTCTCTCAGAATAAATTCAGGAATATGGAGTGGCAGGACTCATCTTACCTAACAACATTGTGAGTGGTATGTTTTATTGAGTGAAACTGTTCTAGGACTAAAGGGTCCTTTAATGGACAGAAGGATTGTACATGTTCTGCCCTTTCTCATTATGTTTCCAAATGTTTTAACCTGTTTTAATCCAACACTTGGTTTTAATATGACATGTTTTTATTGTTCTTCAGTGATTTCAATGAATATTTAGTAGCATCTTATTAAATTATTGTAAGCCACCTTGAATCCCATTTTGGGAAACAGGTGGAATATAATTTCAGCAAGGAAATAAAAAAGGAAGGAAGGAAGAAAGGGAAAAAAGAAGTGTCTTCTTTTTCCCTTCCTTCCTTCCTTCCTTCCTTCCTTCCTTTTTTCTTTCTTTTTTGGACATGTGCCTGTTTATTTTCAAGAGAATCTACATTTGAAAGACAATCCAGATTTGTTTTTCTGAAATAGGAGTCTAAGGTCATGTTTGTCTGTGAGTATATTTGTACACACAAATACACACTCATCTTTCATAGTGAGAGAAAATGGGGAATCTTGACACACTATAGTTATTAACATTCTCCCGTATATTCTCATGAAGATCACTCTTTTTTTGCTACAAAAATAAATGGTATCACTGCAGGAGAAATATAAACCCCATTCTTCCCTTCATCATCCAGCAATTCTGATCACAATATATCTTCTCTGTAACTTTGTTTCATTGCTTTTTGTTTCATTTATATCCTGCCTTTCTCTGAATATGGGACTGAAGATGTCTCACAAAATAAATATGTAAGTAAAGATATTTTACATATGTTTAATATAGAATGTAATGTTTTTAAATATCTAATATGTATTAATTTTAACTTAATATTTAATTTTTCATTTTAATATTTTGGAATTGTATGTGTTTTAAGGCATTGAATAATTGCCTCTGTTGTAAGCTGCCTTGAGTCCTCTTCGGGGTAGAGAAAGAAGGGGTATAAATAGGGTAAATAACGTTTGGATCTGCTCCATTTTGTTGTTGCTGGTTTAATCCACATGAAAGTACATATTCAACATTTTAAAGCATGCTTTCATTCCAATTATTTATTTTTACATGATTTTGATATTATTTAGTAGAAACACATGTTAGAAAATGTAAATGGATAATGTAGCAAATTCTACATTTTAGTCTAGGAAGTACAGCTCAGGTCAAAATATTGAATTCCTCAAGCATTCCTTTCCCCAGACATCCAGATCAGACATCAAAGTAAAATATTCTTGCCCATCATTCCTTCTGTCATCTATTGTTCTCTGTTCATAAAAGGAGAATACTTGGTGGGAGGAGCATACAGTCATTCAAAATTTTTCTCTGCTCTTTTTAGTGGTAAAACCCAAATGCATCTGATTTGACTGAGTTTTATCTCTGTGTCATGAAAGGGAATCTGTGACAAGCCTATAGTTGAAATCATTCAGGAGAAACCAACTGGAATAGAACTGATCCAAGAAGATGGAAGTACACACTGTGATCTTACAAGTTTTGTTGACCAACAATCACTCTTGATCATATATGAATGGCACATAAGCCCTTGCTTGAAAACAACACTGCAAACCATTCTGTATGTGATGGTATACTTAGAAGCAGTGGTCACCAGCAGATAAGAGATTGCATTGTCATAGCATACAATTGTTTCCAACTGCACATTCTGTATGTAATACACTGTTTTGTAAGTGGTCATTTGAATGAAAACAAGGAGTTAGTTTGCAAGTTTGTTTCAGGAAACATTTTTTTAAAAAATAGTCTTTATTAGGTATATTTCAATGTATACAAAAAGTAAAGGAAGAGAAAAAGATATAAACTTTAAAACCGTGGGACAGGGTTGGGAAAGGGGGGGGGGGGAGAAATGTGAGAGGGGTTTGGGAATGGGGAAGATCCTATTGGGGAACACCAAGGATCAGGGACATGCAGGGACAGGTTTAGGATATGGGGGGTGGGTGGGTCTAGGGTTTTAGGAAAAGCTGGGCATGGTGGGGGGGGGGTCCAAATGGGGAGGAGTTTTGACTTCCAAGTCTTCTTTCTCTGCGTCCTAGGTTTCTTGAGTTTCTTAAGGTTTCTTGAAAAGATTCTTCCTGTAGTTTCTCCCTTCTGATCCTATTCTTCATATCTTTTCCACTTCTTCTCACCTCTCTCCAAAATTACTTCTTTTCCATGAATTCGTCAAAGAGCTTCCAATCGGTTCTCTTTAGCAGGCGTCCATGCGAATCTTTTAACGCATAGGTCAGAATGTCCATATCTCTTATTTCATGTACTTTTTCTAGCCATTCCTCTCTTGTTGGAACTTTACTTGATTTCCAATGTCTAGCAAATACTATTCTCGCTGCCTTAGTTAGGTAGGTTAGGAAGATGTCATTGTTTGTATCCAATTCCCATTCTTCCTCAAAGATTCCTAGAAGGTAACATTCTGCTTTGTTCAGGAAACATTTATCTCCCCCTTCTTGTAAGATAATATGTTTTAATCTCGAGGAATATATATATATTCCCCCCTCTACAGCCTACCTTGATTCCTTTTCCAAGTACACTTGTAGTTAAATGAGCACATGATATCTTCATCTGTTCTAGTTCAGAAGTGAGGCTTCATGATGATGTGTAGGTGGGTATATGTGGGCCACAGTGTGATGATTCAGGTCACAGGTGTTATCTAAAGATTTCAGTCCTTCTCAGCTGTTTCACACTGTTCCCTTTCCAAAGCATTCAATGCTAAGCACAGTGTTATAGATCTAACACATTTTCTCAGTGATATCAGTAAGCATCTGTTCTAGAACATTGTCCCCTCCTACCATTCATGACACCTATAGATATAAAAACACACATATAGAGGAGAAATGCCACACTGTAGGTGTTCCTGCTGGCTATCTTGATATATATGCACGGCCCACTTCAAGCACCTGCTGTGAAATTGAACACTTTTGTACTGTGAATTTTAACCAAATTTGGAAAGTGTAAAGATGGCATTTTGAGGGAAAATAAGTATCCAAAAAATTGTTTATTTGGTTCAAAATCATCAGTTCCTTTTATGGGAGATGTCATTTGTCCTCGAGTTTGCAGAAGCTCTTCAGTTTGCTCAACTTCATCTGGAGATGCAAATCCTTGTTTGTTTGGTTGCTTATTAATTTATTTAATGGATATCCTACCTTTCTCCCAGCAGAGTATTCAAGGTGGTTTACAAGTATTTAAAACAAAGTACAGTTAGAAAGCTATTCATACAAACATTAAAGATGCTCATTTCACACCTAACACGCCCCCCCCCCCATGCAAGAATAATTGCATTGGCCAACATTTCCCCAAAAACTGGATTGTAGCTGACTTATTAGTATGCATTGCTAAGGATTACTATATTGGTAAACAGTTGTTCTTGTTTTTGTTGTTTTTATAGCATCAGTGTACATTAAATTTTCCATGAACAGCTTAAAATTATTAATTTGACAGTTTCATGCCCTAAGGATTATAACCTAAAAATACATAAACCAGGGAAAAGAGAGTGGCAGTAGGGGGAAAGATTGAGTCCAGCAGATGCTGGCTATTCTTCCCTCCTTCTGAGGCCAAAGCAGTGGCAGATGTGTGTGTTTTTCTGAACAACCAGTCAGTTATCCTGTGCTTGCTTTCTTTGCTTTCTTTTTAAAAAGTAAGGACACAACTTTTAGGATGATGATAATGATGATGATGATGATGATGATGATGATTGCAGAGGCAGTGATGGAAAATCTGTTACAATTGCTTGTCCCATTCTTCCACAGGAGGTGAAAAACCTTGTGGGTCTTGAAAGTTCTTTGCTGAAAGATCTTATTGTATTTGGGATATGAATAAACTAAAAGTAAGAGCAATATTAGGTTTACATAATGCTGTACAGTGATAAGAAGTGCTTTGACAATGTCAGCCTGATAATGAGTCCCTATCTGCCAAATCTGATGTGATTTTTCACTATATGTCTTCTCAAAAGTAGAAACTAGTGGTTTCACTAATTTTCAGCAAATTATAGCCAAATTCACTATAGCCACTCTCTTTCATTATGAGAAAGTTTTTTAAACTACACAGTTTTAGAAGGCTATTTGCAGTTCAGGATTTTATCAAGCATAAAATTTACACATGGTGATTGTTCACAGAAAATATTTTCTCTTGATAAAGCATTAGCACTGAATACATCATTTTCTGTACATAAAATAACATTTTAATGCTAAAATATTTCTCATTTGCAAAAATATGCCACTTTCTGTGCAGAAAATCCCCCTTTATATGCAAATAAACCATTTGTGAATTTTATACAGAATAAATATCTCAAAGGATATTCATTTCTGCAAAGAAAACATTTTATGTGCAGGAAATAACATTTCAATACAGAAATGCCATTTTCTGTGAGGTAAATGCAGTTTTTGTGCCAAACAACCAGAGGTGAATTTTGTGCAGAAAAAGTCATGAACTATGATGATTCTTGTCAGTTCAGGATTCTTCTTTTTATGTTTTTTCAACATTTCAAAAACATGCACCGATATACATATTCTTCTCTTCCATATGTATTAGCAATTGATTGGACTTCAGTTATGTCAGCTCCAAGATTACATAGATCAGCAGTTTGTTAAGTGGATAACTGGAGTCCATTACAACTCTTGGCTACTGCTAAGAACATTTCTCTCCCCCCCCCCCCAACAAAAAAAAAATCCAGCATAGGAGTTCTGATAGAAGAAAAGAACTTCTATAGAGGTTTCTGCAATTGCTGGGGGAATATTCAAGATTTGAACTCAAATGTGATTTGCTATTGGATCTTAACAATTAACCTTTAAAGTGCCTGTCGGCAAATTGTAATGTTTCTCACTATTTTCAAAAGCCATTTGTATTTGTTATACATGACTGTTGGATAGTAGCACTACATCAAATATTTGGAAACTTTCAGAAATTATTACATAAAAACAAATAACACATTCTTATTTTGACTGCACTCAGATACTCCAGAGTCCCAAGATAAACAGCACATTTAAAAAAATGGGAAAGGGCCTCTGGCAATACTTGAGCGTCTATACTATTGTGGCTGATATATTAGAAAATATCTTGGACTTGAAAACAACTGACAGGAACTGGACATATTAAAAATATAAAGTGAGCTAAACCCACCATGAAGAAAATAGAAGAATTGTAACATTGCACTACAGAATATTAGTTCTCAATTGAAGTTGAAGTCCACAAGCTGATGAAAATTGTTTCCCAGAGGAAATGAACCATTTCAAACATACAGGTCTCTTCAATCATATGGAGTATGGATGTGCAATCCCTGAAAAACCAGAAGCTTCAAATACTGGAAAAACATTTTTTTTATAAGTATAATTTTTATTAAGGTATTTCAAATACAACGAAAGAGGGGGAACATTAAAAGAAGATAGAACAGTTGGAAAGTTATAGAGAAAAAATAGAAGAAAAAATTATTTTAAAAAAAAGAGAAAAAAATATAAAAAAAAAATAACAAAAAAACACACATAAAAATCTATATAAAAAGATAAAAAAAGTTTGACTTCCATCTCCTCATCAGGTGTTGTGTTTTCCAAAAATATTGCTGTTGCTTTCCGTACAATGTCTCGTATTTACTTTTTTCTTTCCTTCTCATAGTTTTCAAAAAGTGTCCAGTCAGTCTTCTTTATCGGGTTTCCGGTATTTTTTTTCAATAAAAAAGTCAATTCATCCATCTCCCTTATTTCTCTTATTTTCCCTGGAAAAACATTTTGAGGAGATTAGCCTAAGACGTCTCAGGTTAATCCAGATTAATCTGGAGTAAACAGAATTCTCAGTTTATTCCTGATTGAACAAAACATCTGTAAAGATCCAGACCTTACTGCAAGAGATTGACTCTTGAGACCACCTTCAGTGATTCCGGGGGTCGATCCACATTGACATCTTGGTTCTTTGTGCACCCCTACCCTCATTTTTCCTATAAACCTACCAGAGGGGTCTAGCCCTTCCTCTCCAAAGCTCCTGACATGTCATTTTGACACATCAAGAGCTTTTTCAGAGAGACCTGTGGTTTGAGGCTCAATTCCAAAAGGAACCTCTTGGGAGTTGGGTCTATCTGAAAGGGCCTTTAGACTTGGGGTATTTTATTCATGCTGTATCTCAGGATTTGTACTGATTTTTGGTTGGAGTGGGGATGACATGTTGTAGATCCTTGTCTTTAATGACTTTATGTACCAAATGTGTTTCCTATCTCATAATATCAAAAGTTTATATGGAGAGCAGGCTGATGGATCCTAAAAGCCACTGGGCTTTGATAAGAAATTGCATTTTAATGAGTCAGAGAGTGATTCTTCACAGGTACTCTAATGCAGTTTGAAGCTGGCTCAAGGGTGAAGTTTCCACAAAACATATCCACCCAATGCAGCACTTATTAAGCTAGAAACAGAAAACTAACCAGAAAGTCTAGAATAAGCCAGAAAATCCACTGCAGCCTATCGGAGTATATCCCATGCAATGCTCAAATCTGATACCAAAAAATGTGGAGTGCTTGGCAGGACATTGCGAGAGCTGACACACTTTAAAAACCACTGGTGGCCAGAAGAGAAACAAGTTTTCCCATGAGAGAGGAAACCACATAATTCCCATGGAAACACTCACTTTTCTAATTTCCTGTGCTATGGTCTAGTGCTGACCCTGAATGTGCATGGATATGCACATCAGTGCATCCAAACAGATAGGGTAAGAAACAAAAACATTCCTAGGCTCTGTTCCCATTCACAACCAACAGATACTGTGGCCACCATCTCACATCAAATCCATGCTTGGGGTGTTTGTGTAGGCACTCTCCAACAGAACTTGCTCAGTTTAATCCACTTCCTAACTGAGGTTTATTTTCTGTAGAAAATCACCCAGAGTCTAGATGTGGTAATTAAACTATGGAGTATAATCAGCAGTTATCACTAATTGGAACCAATTGTGTCTTCCCTTGGATCTGAAGGATTTGTTTTTTTTAGCTACTCTTGTTTTCTGACCTACCACATTTGTTTGAAAATATCTTGTAGGTACCATCAGAGCTTGGAAGCTGAGCAGGGTTAGACATGGTTAATAATTAGAAAGAAGTCAATAAATGAGTACTAGGGGATGCAGGATATATTTCAGAGGAGGGCAATGACAAACTATGTTTGGTTTTCCTTGCCTATGTCTGAAATTGAAATTGATGAAGTTTCCCTTGTTTACAGGCAATTTGAAGGTGCATGTGTACACGCACACAACCTCCTTGCATATATTGTTAATGTACCTTTGTTTAACTTGTTTTTCTGAACTCTACTTTTATTTTAGGTAGGGGGACCCTCTCTCTCAATCAGTTCTATTAAAACCAGTTAAAATTACTTCCAATTTCTTAGTAAGACTTGCTTTATATAGTGAGGGGAAAACAAAGAAGAAAAGGGTGTTTAAGGTTTGTAAGATCAAGTCAGGAGATGCTGTGGTTTTTAACTTTGAATATGTTTTTATTTATTTTAACTGTGCATTTTTAATATCATTGATGTTTAATTCTATTTTAATATTTGTATATTTGTATATTTGAAATTGTATTGAAACACTTTAATGAAAGCCGCTTTGCTTCTCCTTGTGGCAAGAAAAAGTGGTGTATAATAAATATAACAGCAATAATAACAACAACCAAACCAAAAAATCTTCTGAACTCATTTGTTAAATATGGCCATGAAATATGATGGAGAAAATGTTAAATGTTCATAAAATAACCATATAATAGTAATTTGATTATTTTATCTTTCAAGCTTAATGATATAATTGATAACAAGCATGAAGCTTTGCCTATCCATAATGATTTTTCCATTCTTGGGATTACTTTCTGAGCCTGAAAGATTTCCTAAAGTAGCATAGACAAAGAGCAGGCATCCAGGCTGTTATTACATAACATAACAATGGCACCACCATGTTACTGTTGTCATTTCCATTCTTGTTATGCTTGTTCTTGTTTTTGTTATGTGCTTTCAAATGAACTTTGGCTTATGACAACCTTGCCACAGGACTTTCTTTGCAAAATCTATGCAAAGGAGGTTTGCCATTGTCTTATTTTTAGGAGATTATGACTTGCTCAGAGACACCCAAAGTTGAGCAGGGTTTCATACTTCCATCTCCTAGAGTCCTAATCCAATGCTTAAACCACTAAAACATATTCTCCCATGATCCTCTTTCCCATTTTCTGATACAACAATATCAATTGCCTTTACTGGAAGCATCCATAATTGACTCTTTGCGGGACAATACCAACCCACTTTCCATTACTGAGTCGCCCTTCAGGTGGAGAAGGGTGGGGTAGAAATGCATGAATTAAATAACATCAAAAGATTTGAATTCTTCAACAGCAGAAATGAACTTCCAGGTTCTGATTGTTTCCTCTTCTTTTTACTTGAAATTTTGCATAGTTTACATGGTCTGCAGACAACAGATGATTGAGCCCTGAATCCCCTAAAGTTGCTGTTCACAGTCTAAGAGTAACACCTGCATGGGCTCCAAGTTTAAATTGTTGTGTTGTTTATTGTACCTAGTCTGATTATAAAATTGATTCTTCTAATATTTTAAATTGTCTTTTATTTCCATAGGGCATATTTGTAGAAGATTAAATTCTGAGACTGATGATACAAATCATATTTATTACTTTATTTACTTAGACATAAAAATCATCATGAAATGGCTGTTACCAAGACTACTGTGCTTCTTATTTGGGTAGATTACATAACTACAAATATAAATTATCACTCATGTGATGGCATTCAAGGTAGAATGATGGAAAAGGTAGACTTTCCTGACTCCACTGCAGTCATGGGCTCATCTACACACTTGGGCTGAATATCACTTCTGAATTCGATTCAAATTCTGTTTGATTTCCTCAGTGCCTGAGCAGATATATGGGCAAGCCTGACCCCTAGAGATCAAATCTCCTTTACTGCACTTTATCAACTCACATTTAGTATCTCTTACACTAAGAATGCTCATGTGATAGTGTTAGGATATCTTTCAGGTGTCATCTGACTCTTCCCTAGGTTTGACTGAAGAAATAGAAGCCCACTCTGGCCTTTCTAAGAGAGCTTTCATCTTTTTTCCTTCAGAATGTATACATAGCAAAGAATGCATCTAGACACCCAGTGTGGTATTTTATAGCAGTACATTCCTTGTGTAGGAATGGCAATCTCATGACCACTCAAATAGGTGAAACAGAAGACCAAGGTGAATGTGTTTCAGGTCTCAAAGCTAGATGGTCTTCAGATTCTTTCTGCAGTTTGTATCTGGTTTTGTAACCAAAATGATATCCCTCCTTCCCTCGTGGAATGAGAAAGATCATACTGACCTGACGGAGCCACACTGCATTCAGTCAGTACATAATTGGATCTAGGATATATGAAACCCTGGAAGGCAAAGTGTCTTTGCGAGGAAGCTTATATCCCTATTCCATTTCTCTCTTGCTCCTTCCCTCCATTCCTCCCTCTGCTTCTGTGTGCTCACAATGGAGTATGAGATACAAAGTTATAAATTGTCAAAATCCACTAAGAGACTGGGGAGAAGAAGACAGGAACCCCAGAACAAAGACGGAACTCCCATTTTGTCTTATTTGTGTATGTGTGTGCCTATGTAAGCAAAGACATATTCAGAGTCAGATGCATTAGGTTTTCTGTTATAACTTTGGGGGGGGGCACACACAAAATGAAGGTTTTCATGGCTTAATCTTTCAGCACTATACTCCATCATAGATTCAATTTGGTATCAAACCAACAGGATACCTTATCTTGAGCATGCTCCATATTCTTCCTCTTATGAAGAGTCCAGTTTCTGCAATGAAATGGCCCATTGATGCAGTGGCACACAGTGAATTAAAGTTAGGCTGAAGGCTACACACAGTTTTAAATTTATTGGAATTAGGCAGTCATTATGCAGCTAAAACAACTCCACAATGCAAAATGTTGTGTTTCCCATAGCATGCTAATTTTCAGAAGGTCTGTGCTTCACAGTTTCAGGGCAATAGTTGAAGCAGACCAACAAACACTTTATTCTTGTTATAAACAAGAATAATGCTACCCTTTCTCACTGGCACCTGGCTAAGGTAAACAAGAGCATATTTCATTTTACATATAGATGAAGGGAAGATGATTTTTAAGCATAGCTGTTTTAGCATCCAGATGGTCTTCTAAGCAACAGCACTAATGGATTTGTTTGAAGCAATTAGGCATCTTTGGCCAAAAATATTACAAAATTATTCTCAGCAGCAAGAGGGGAATAACCTTTGAAGTTCCGAACTCTCCTCTCTTCCCAGTACTCATATGTGAGCTTCCAATCAACTAGACTTGAAATATATACCTCCAAACCCACTGTCCACCTTCATGACGGCTGCTCAAACAATAGAGAGGAGGTGATGGAGAGGAAAAAAGAGAATTACCCTCCACATTATCACCCACACAGAAATTTTGAAAGCTTGATAAGTTACTCATATGGTGTGGAAGCAAATGCCTGTCTGAGAGGGAGGAGGCAGAGTACAGGGGAAGAATAGCTCTTAAAAGTGCAACATTTGCAGCATGCGCCTCCAAACTAAAGGGCCAATTAGTATAATAGGTTTGAAATCGGTTCAGCATAGTCCTAAAGACAAAAGAAAAATTGTCCTTCAAAAATGGCTTTGTATTGTTAGGAATAGCCTGGATTAGGAACAATGCGGTCTATCCATTTTGGAGACAACATCCCTTCTCTTTCCTGTTGGACCATACATTATTAATGAGAACCATTTTTGAGTGTGAAAGACCTGTCTGAAAAGCATTAACATAGTCTATTGGATGTGATTGACACTCTCATCCCTTTCAATTTTTTTGCTGTTGGCAAGAGGCATCCCTGTAGATTTATGTGCATCTGGACATTGCTAATATTCTCCTTGTTATACTTCCTGGGCAGCTGTGGTATAGAAATATTTGGCAGATTGTCATTAACAAAAGGTATTCTTTTTTTAAAAAAAGAAATTACTTTTATCACATTTAGTCCTATCTTCTCATCAGTACCTTTAATGAATACACAAGCATAATTAGAGTTGCTTTATACTATCGTATTCCCCCTAGTATATTTCCCATGGCTCTTTCCATTCAGATAGAACTTCCAGACAAAGCATCAAACATATACTATATATATATTCATGTACAGGTTGAACTCATGTATAAGCTAATGGTAGGTTTTGGGACCAAAATTGATGATTTTGATATGACCCTTGGATAAGTCAAGGGTAATTATATAGAGAGGGGAAAGCACCAATGCTACCTCAGGGGCCAGCCACCCTGGGCTTCCACTGTCATTTCCTTACCTGCATTCAAAAAAGTCAGAAGTGATGCTACAGTGGAAAGAACTGAAGGGTCATTGCTTCTTTCAGTTCTTCCAGGACTGACTGAGCTTTTGTCTTCTTCTGCACTACTCAGAGATGGGAATGGTTCCTTTTTTATAAGAGTACTTGAGAAATGATTATGGAACACTAATAGATGGAAAGTATTGCACTGTACGCAATAAACACTTGCAAATGTATGGCTATTCGAATAAATAAATAAATAAATAAATAAATAAATAAATAAATAAATAACAAAATATACTCTAAGGCACAGTACTCATATTGATCATGGCTAAGTTGACTCACATTTTTGAGTTGATTTTTTTCACTACAACTTCTAGTCTTATACCTAATTAATAGGCTTGGTCTCAAATTAGTTTGAAGAAAAATTATTTGTAATATTCTGTGGTCCATTTCATATAATCTCCAAAAACAGAATGAGGATAAGGGAGCCAAAAACCCCAGCAAAACAGATTAAGAGAGCCAAATTTTATCAGCTATTGAGCTGATAGAGTTAAGTCTGCGATATATCTGAGGCAGGGGCTGCTGCGGGGCTCCTGGAGAAGATAGGATTGTTGCAGCATCTTTCACTCCCTCCCCTGGCAGAAGCAGCATCTGTCCATTTATTTCTGGAAAGTTTCCTAGGCTCTTCCTCCAGACAGGGCCCTGATGAGAACTCACTTTCCCAACAGCATTTGCATGGGGCAGGCATTGAAAAGTCTCTGAGTTCCTCTCGGAGCATGATGGTAGTTGACGTTTTCTCACTCTCAGTTTCTCAACCAATAAAAAGCCTGGTTGTGTTGCTGGTCTGATTGGCTGAGAATGGACATAATTGGCAACTACAATTCCCAGAATCCTCTCATGCAATTTGTCTTATTTTTAAAATAAATATGGTAAAAACTTAAAATAATTCTTAAAAAATCAGTAGATTGGTCAATTGTTTTGAAACTTGGCGGGCTTGTAGTTGTAAATGGAGTCTAAAACCGAGGTAGGTTTCATGAAGATAGGTTTTAAAATGATGGAGGACTGAACCTTTAAAGTTTCCCATTGTAGCCAATGGGTTGAATCTTTGCCAAATGAAAATGGCAACACCCCTCCTGATTCAAGTAACTTCCCAGTAAACAGAATGAGGGATCCGCCAACAATGAACTCTGCAATGGCATGCTTTTTGGCTGAATTGCACACCTGAATAATTCAAATGATACAGGGTAACTTAATTCAGAATGAATGTGGGTTCCTCCCAGCTTTGTCAATGATAGATATCTGCACTAGTAAATTGGTGGGTTGCTGGACTTCCTCATTCACCATGTTTCATGTGGGATTTCCACCTTAATTAAACAATGCAGACACGTTTTATGAAGATTTCTAAACACCCACAGGAACTGGAGAAAGGTTTATTTGGGTACAACATAAGTATGTATCAATGTAATTAGACTTTGCTTAAAAGTTTGTCACCAGTGATGAACTGGATAATGGCAAACAAATTGAAACTTAATCTAGAGGTGCTTCCAGGCAGAGCTGCCATTCTTTTCTGGTTCTGACACATGGGCTTACCACTTTCTTTTTCTCATCTGAAGAGGTAGGGCATGGCATCACATTTTACAGGTTCAGATCATTATCCCTTAAGATCAAGATTAATTTCAATCTGTTTTCAGTCCTGATTATTTTTCTGTGGCTTCTTTCCTTGCTTAAGGGGTGAATGCAGAAGGTCTTGCTACAGAATGTTTAATCTTTGACTGTTAGCTTCTCAGGGCTTGGTTACCCAACACATTCATGAAACATCTGGGAGAGGTAATCCAGTGTTTTGTGATCTGGTGTCATCAGCATTGATATGAGTGCGTTCTGCTGGTGATTAGGGCACAGTGCACAGATATTTACATCATCCTTTTGGGAGAGATTTCCAAAAGACATGTCAAAGAGTTTGCTTCTGATTGTTGTACCAAAGATAATTAATCTTTAGCGCAAGCATCAGTCCAGTGTTCCTCATCTGACAGGAGAACAAGCCTAAGTTGGTTGCAGTGGCTGCTGTTCAGTATGCTCAAAGAGAGGGAACTTATCCCTTTTGATCCCTACATACACTATTGAATAGGGCTGTGTAAAATGTCATTTGTGCCTCGTTTGTCATATCTATTTCGTAATATTTGTTCATACGATGCAATATTAAGAAACACCGGGGGGAGGGGGGAAGAGCTTAAAAATCAAAACACTCACCCAATACTTTTTGTTTAAATTTTGTATACCTCAGAAGTTTTATTTTCAGCATAAGGAAGCCAAAGAGGCTGCCATTCCTCTTTAAAGGAGCTGAGAGAGCTGGGAAAGAGACTAAGGCCACTTCCACACAGCTGAATAAAATCCCATGGTATCTGGTTTGAAATTTTCTTTTTGAGTTCCAGGGTCAGAGAAGCAGAGGGAAAAAAAACAGAAGAATGGCCTGCCTCGGGAGAGTGTGCTTACTCCATCAATGTTTAACATTTACACAGATAAGCAGCCACTGCCAGAAGGGACAGAGAGTTTCATCTATGTTGATGATCATGCTATCACTGCTCAAGTAGGGAGCTTTGAAATGGTTGAACAGAAGCTCTCCAAAGCTTTAGATGCTCTTGCTGCCTATTACAAGGAACCAGCTGATTCCTAATCCATCTAAAATGCAGACGTGTTCTTTTCATCTTAAGAACAGGCAAGCATCTTGAGCTCTGAGGATTACCTGGAAAGGAATCTCACTGGAGCATTGCAACACACCAAAATACCTGGGAATTACTCTGGACCATGCTTTGACTTATAAGAAAAACTGATTAATTATCAAGCAAAAAGTAGGTGCTTGAAATAATATAGAAAAGGTGACTGGCACAACCTGGGGATCACAACCGGACACAGTGAAGATGTCTGCCCTTGCACTTGGCTACTTTAGTGATGAATACACATGCCCAGTGTGGAATACATCTTACCATATTAAAACAGTGGATGTGGCTCTTAATGAGACTTGTCACATTATCACATGATGTCTACACCCTACAACACTGGAGAAACAATACTGTTTAGCTGGTATAGCAGCATCTGACATCCTTTGGGAAGTAGCAGCCTGTAATGAAAGTACCAAGGCATTGACATTTTTAGCCCATCCTCTGTTCAGATATCAACCAGCAAGCCAATGTCTTAAATCAAGAAATAGCTTCCTAAAATCTACAGAGAAACAAACACCTCAGCAAGCGAGAGTCCAAAAGTGGCAGACTAAAACCCAGAACCTCAATCAGTGGGTGATACCAGATGAGAAACTCCCTGCTGGGCACACAGATGACTGGGCAACTTGGAAGGTGTTGAACAGACTGCACTCTGGCACTAAGAGATGCAGAGTCAACCTTAAGAAATGGGTCTACAAAGTGCACAATGTGTGTGTGGAGAAGAGTAAACCACAGATCTCTTACTACAATGCAGTCTGAGCCCTGCCACATGCATAATGGATGACCTTCTTACAGCGACACCAGAGGCACTCAAAGTGGCCAGCTTCTGGTCAAAGGAAATTTTGCATAATGCCAAGTTTTTAACTTTGTGGTCTTTCTATAAATTATAACTGTATTCTCAGTTTGCTTCTGACATGATAAATAAATCAATAAATCAGCTTTAAACTGGAATATGTGGCAATGTGGACTCAGATAACCAGGTTCAAAGCAGATATTGTCGGATTTTCTGCGTTGATATTCTGAGTTATAAGGTTGTGTGGAAGGGTCCTGAGAGAACACAGAATTCTGGAAAATGTAGTTTGGGAAGGCGAGGACCCCTCTGGCAGAGAATTCAAAAGGCCCTGCCCTTAACTACATTTCCTAGAATTCTGCTCAGCATCAGAATGCCCCAGTTAGGATAGGGGAGAGATTTGTCCCTCTGTAGCAGCAGCCAGCCAACCACAGAGTTTAGAATTCTGCAAAGAGGATTGACTTATATCAGTAAGTAAATCTCTGTGCTGGACTGTGAGGAATCCCTAAATTTAAGATCTATGGTTATGTTGTGTTGTGTGGCATATACATATATTCAAAGAGATAGCTGTTGTGGCTTTTTTGAAAAAAACGTTTTTGTCAAAAGGGTTGTTGTTGGTTTTTCAGGCTGTATGGCCATGTTCTAGAATTATTCTCTCATAACGTTTTGCCTGCATATGGCAGGCATCCTCAGAGGTTGTGAGGTCAAAGCTTGAAAAACTTCCCAAAAATCAGTTGATGTGTGAATCTTCTGAAACTTGATGTGAATGATCCCCTGTTATAATGTGTCATTGTATAGAAAATTCAAGAAGATAATTCTTGTAGTTTTTTGGAAGAGCTTCAAAAATTCCCCCAAAATGTGGATAGATGAAACAGGAACCCCTGGAGTTTCCTCAGGGGTACAATTGCTTAACAAAAAAGTAACAAAAAAGTAGTACATGTACTTTGTAACAGTTATGATCCAGACCCTGTTGAATTTAGGAAATACTTTAGACATGATTCCCCCCGACCCCAGCCCCTAATTTAGCAATGAATATATAGAGGTTGTGAAAATGAATCAGTTAATAAAGTGAGTATGAATAAGTTATTTTAGGTTATGCATTCATAATTCTGATTGTGAATTCCAGCCATCTTTTCTATTGGTATAAAAGGAACTACTGATCAAATTATCATACCTTCTCTCTTTTTTTAAAAGGACATACCATATGCTTCTTTTCTGAAAACAGACAATCTGTGAAAGGTACAGCAAAGGAAAAAATAGACAGTGAAAACATTCACTGTCATCTTGCCTTAGAAGTTCCCTCATGGCCTACTGCCTGAGTGATATGCAGTGTTGACTGACTAACAGAAATTCAACTGAGAGAACATTTTTGGCTCTCTGTGTTTTGCTTGAATAGTTCATAGGTAGCCCATACAGAAACAGATATATGGACACAAAGTACAAAAAAGAGCTGAGTGGAACTAGGACATTCTGTAGACCTTGTTGCATTGGCCTGATAGCGATATTTTAAAGGCTGCTTGAAAGAGACCACAGCATATACACAATTCAGTGGAACACAAGCAGAGTATGAAAGGGATATTATTCTAGAACCTGAGGTTCCCAAACTAAGACCCATGGGCTGGATGTGGCCCTCTAAGATTATTTACTTAGCCCCTGCCCTAAACTTTAGACTTAGGGTCACCTTAAGTCTGAAATGACTTGAAGGCACACAACAACAACAACTACTACAACAACAACAACAATTGCAATTAACATGACTATCTCATCAGGTAAAAGCAGGCATACGCTTCCTATTGAAATACTGGTAAGTTTATGTTGATGAAAATTGTTTTCCATTTTAAATATTGTATTTTTCTTTCATGTTTTTTGTACTACAGATAAGATAGGTGCAGCATGCATAGGAATTTGTTAATTTTTTTTTCAAACTATAGTCCACTCTCCTTCCAGCAGTCTGAGGTATTGTGAACCAGCCCTCTGCTTAAGAGGTTTGAGGATGGTTGGTATAGATTGAGCCCCTCCTTCCCCAAATCCCCACTCCTTCATATTTCAAAGGAAAACCAATAGTGCAAACTAGTTTGTGGGGATTATGTTATAAATGGCCATCCCCAAAAAATGAGGAATTTAAAATCATCAGGATGATTGCAACATATAGTACTATTCACCTAGATCAGTGGTTCTCAACCTGTGGGTCCCCAGATGTTTTGGCCTTCAACTCCTAGAAATTCTAACAGCTGGTAAACTAGCTGGGATTTCTGGGAGTTGTAGGCCACCTGGGGACCCACAGGTTGAGAACCACTGACCTAGAAGAATGGTGGCATCCTTAACCTGGTTTTTGAAGCAAAAGAAAAAAATGTCAGTTTGCTTGCTGTATGATTAGTAGACACCATAGGCTTTAATTCTTTTCGTTATCATATTTTAATGCAAAATATGATAACTTCATAGAACATTTGTCTGATGTATATAATACTGCCCCTTGTGTAGCCTAATATTGTAATTATTTTAAATAAGTTTTGTTAAATTAAAATCATAATCTTTTATGTTTAGCTCATAACAATAAATAGAATGTATTGCCTGGTACCTATTGTTTGCAAATGCTGCTAATATTCCAGTATAATATAGTTTACCATTCATTTTTAAAAGGAATGAAGCCTTGTTTTTTTAAAAAATCTGTAGTTCAGTGGTATATCTGAACTAAAGTAGGCTTACAAAACAAATAAGTGTGCCCTTAACCTGAAATTCCAGTGATTAGCATTGGTTAATTACAGTATTTGTTTAATCCAACAACTGATTAAAGCTGTTTGCTAAGATCTAAATACCATTTGCTTCTATTTAAACATCTTCATAGTTTTGAGTAACTATTGAGTTGTGATATGGCTACTGTTCACAAGATGCAAAATAAAATTCACTGTATGTGTGATAGAAAGAGAGGGAGATATCTTTTCCATTACAGTAAAATAAATATGCATGAAATGGTTCTGCTTCTGCCTCACATATTTCCTTGACTCCCCCCAATATTGTTTACCAAATATTTCATATAATTGCAACCTATTTTTTTGAATTGTATGAATTCCTAAATAATATTTAGAAATGCAATGTTCACCCAATCAACATGATAAGAAACACACAGAGTAAAAAAAATGCTCTGGAACACCTAAATTAATGAAATACATTTAAATGCTAATAACAAATCTTTCTGTGTTACTAAATAATGAATGAATAATACAATTGCTATCACTAGAGGAATTAATAAATGAGGTCCATATTATTCAGACTGAATTTAATAGGCCTCTATTTTTTCATGGCTAGGTTGTCCAAGGATCCATCTACAGAGCCCCTAAAACACAGAAGGTACTTGGTTCAAAGGAGGTTGTGGCTACATGACGCTAGCACTAAATCCTCGCTGATTAGCTGCAACAGACAAAAAAACACGGGGTAAAAAGGACCCCTTTTATCCCAGTGCTGGCCAGAAAATGTGAATATTTGCATCACTGTATATTCCTGCACTCATGAAAAACACTTGCTTTCCTTCCCTCCAGCACATGTCAGCTTTTTAAAAACTCAAAACAGCTGATCAGCCGATTGAGCTGCGAAGAAGACACAGCTGATTGAAAGGAAGCTTGAATGGAGAGCAATTAAACTCTCTGAAACTCTTTATTTAAAACTTTATAATATTAACCAGAGCTTGAATAAACAATTCGGGGAAGGGAAAATTCACTCTGTTATGTGCTGAACCTCATATGCACACATACGAATCTGGTTATATTTATATTAAGATAATCACAGGTGCGCATATACATTCCAACACATAACTGTAGGGAAATACAGCACATCAGCAGGAGGGTCAGCCCACATTTAATTTTCATTCATCCATTCACTCTCATTATCTCACTCTCTTTCCTCTTCTCTCAATCCCTGCCACTGAGTCTTTCTTACACATTTGTACTTTTAGCCCCTTTTAGCTACCTCTGAAACAGCAAAATATTGGGAATGTTAGCAATGGAGACTGAGAGGAGGACCTGCATGTAAAATTACATTCCTATCTCACTTTTAAAACTCATAAGGTCAGGCTGAACACCTGCAAATGGTTACATTGTGCTCCATTTGTGAAACTCTCCTTTCTTGGAGTGAATCTACACTATAGAATTAATGCAATTTGATACCACTTTATCTGCCAAGAGTCAGTTCTATGGAATCATTGATGTAGTTTTACAATGTCTTTAAGCAGATGTACATTTGCGGATATGAATGTAAAAATTGTATAAAAATATAATGGGCCATAAGGAGTAAATGTTAGTAACCTAATGCAGAATGAGAATGAAGCAATGCCAGCAGTATAAAAAGTAGAATCTGAGCATCACTGAGGTTTACTTATATCAACCATACTATACAAAACAGGTGGAAATATCCCTTATATGCAAACACAGGGGGCTATAATCCTTGAATAAATTTACTTTTTACATGACAGAAGTATTGGCATTATTGTTTTATATTGTGTAGAACCGTCAGTCCTGATTTTCATGTAACAAACTGTAAGCTTGAAAAGCAACAAGATTGCACGCGTACAATGAAATTGTTCTTTCTTTTCTTTTTTTCCAGCTTGCTGAGTTGAAAACTTGTAAGTATCTTGAGTCGGCTCTGAATGTTTCGCCATGAGGTTTTAGTTCACTTCTCCTGATGACTCGGCTATGAAGCAGTAAATACAGCATGCCAGAAAGGTATTCCTATGGCACTTACCTTATTTCACTGCATGGTTAGTCTTTGTGATGTCTGTAATCGATATGGCACTGCTGACAATTTGGATTGAAGTGGAAAAAGAAAAAGAATATTTCCCTCAAGACCTTCCAGAAAAAAGTAATGTTTGAAGGTGTATAAGGTGTACCAAATGATTGCAGTCATATGCCTGAGGAGATATAGGGATGGCAAAGATTGGGAACAGAAGTATTCCAATTGCTTGGGGGGGGGGGATTACAGTGAAAAGTGTCATTACAATAAAAAATGCAGCTAGGTTCTGATGTCTCCTTTTTCTATTTTTAATGATGCAGTTTCTTTTCCCTTTAGCCTTGAAAGAAGATTGAGCGAAAAATTGGTGGATGGGCAGGGGAAGTAGATATTGCTAAAACCACAAAAGGCTGCTTTTTCTGATATATTCTGAATAGTCATTTGTGGGCCATGTGAGTGAAACATGACATATTCCCAAACAAATATTTACTTTCTCCTCTCTTACGACATTTCAGGGGCCTGAATCCTATTGTTAGTCCTAGCTAAATTAAACCCATTGAATTAAAAGCTTTTACATATGTGTTGACTCACAATGCAGCTAGTGACGTCTACTCTAATAGGCACCCCTGCAATAAAAAGTACTATAATAATAATTTTAAAAATCAACAATTTGGGCCATAAATTAAGAAGGCAGATTGATCTTATGTGCCCAAGACATATCAGTATGGAAAAACCCAAATATAACCTGGTGGCTCCTCAGCTGTGGAACTCCCTCTCTAGTTGGATTCAATCAGCCCCTTCCCTCCTGTCATTTCACAACCAAATGAAAACTTGGCTTTGGGAGCAAGCACCCAGCATAATTATCTGTGAAATACAGTTGGAATTGTCACTGGATTGATGAATATGATTACTTGACTATCTTGCTTTGGATTTATGGACAATAGTCATCTAATGTTTACATATGTTGTTTTAATGTTCTTTTAAATTATTGTTTAATGACTTTTAATTGTTATTCTTGTTTGGGCATGGAATAATGCCAATTAATTTGCCCTGAGTCCCCTTCAGGGTGAGAAGGGTTGGATAGAAATGTCTTAAATAAAATAAAATAAATAAATAATACATTTTTACATTTATTGGGAGCCATTTCCAATTTAGTAGATGTAAAAGATTCATGAAGGTTGTTGTTCTCATTATATTGCTATACGTAGGTATAAATGGTATCTCATTAATATAATGTGTATGACTGTAGACATACTTAGAGTATGGAAAAAAATGTTTCAGAGGAGGTGTAGTAGATTGCTTCAGATGACCGTATGAGTCATTGGTACAGATAATGCACTTGGCCAATCAGCTGGTCAGTCTAAAACTTCTAATAACTAACAATATAATATAATATAAATATTGTTGTTGTTGTTTATTTGTTCGGTCACTTCCAACTCTTCATGACCTCATGGACCAATCCATGGCAGAGCTCCCTGTTGGCTGTCATTACCTCCAGCTTCTTCAGTCAAGCCAGTTACTTCAAGGATACCATCAATTCATCTATCTTGCCCTTAGTCAGCCCCTCTTCCTTTTTCTTCCATTTTCTCAAGCATCATTGTTTTCTCTAAGCTTTCCTGTCTTGTCATGATGTGACCAAAGTACTTCATCTTTGCCTCTAATAGCCTTCCCTCCAATGAGCAGTCGGGCTTTATTTCCTGAAGTATGGTCTGGTTGGATCTTCTGGTGATCCAAGGCACTCTCAGAACTTTCCTCCAACACCACAGTTCAAAAGCATCTATCTTCCTTTGGTCAGTCTTCCTTATGGTCCAGCTCTCACATCCATAGGTCACTATGGGGAATACAATTGCTTTAACTATGCGGATCTTCATTGCCAGTCTGATGTCTCTACTCTTCACTATTTATAAATATAAATATATATAACATAATATTGGCCTGGATCCTCCCACTCCTTTTTGCCTTAAAACAAGAGAGAGGGGAGGGGAGGGGGGAGGGAGAAAGAGTGGGAGAGATCAAAGTAAAGAAACCATTGTCACCATCACCACCAGGTCTGCTGTGTCTATTGTGCATATAGATTTATCCCCAGGCTAGGTGTGCCAGGTATATATGAAACATAAATTAATTTTATGTTTAGACTTGAATTCCATCTCTAAGATATTTCATTATGTACATATATGCAAATATAGGTATTCCATTAAAAAAATCCTGGTCCCAAGCATTTTAGATAATCAATTGGCATTTAAAGCTTCTGGGAAAAACAAGACATGCTTTAATAACCAGACAAGGACACAAATTCTTTAATGTTAAATCTGACAATTCTAAGGAGACATAGAAAAAGGACAGACTAACAATACGATAAATTTTGTCTTTACCACACCAAAATATGCTTCAGTGGGGTTGGGAGAAGCAACATAGATAGGGCTGGTGTATCCATTTCACGCCCAAGATTATGTGTTCTTCTTGATATGTAATATGACATTTGGCAATGTGAGCATATAGCATGAAATGGAATTTGCATGAGTCATTTAGAACTCCAAATAATTAGGTTCAGAAAACTAATTCCAAAAAACCATTCTGAATGTGAAACAAAGAGTTACGTGTATCCATCTTGATGTCACATTCAGGATTCAGTTTTGTAGAAAACATCCACAATTAACTCAGGGGAATCATTTGTAGGTGGATGATCTTTCCTCGTTGATTTATTCCATGATGTTCAATGAAGATAGCATACTTAATTTTCTTCTGACCAGGAAAAAAGTATCAGTATATTGTTCCCAAGAGGAGCATACAGCAAATTCGCAGAGTTATATTAGCAGATTAAACCCAAATGAAAGAGATTTTGTTTAAACATGGCATCCCATTTTTAAAATTATACTCAATTTCTTATGAAATAAACATTTGGTTGAAATGAATTAAAACATTTTCTAAAATATTATATTGGGCAATATGAAACTACTTCAGCTTGGGTTACACCAGACTCAACCAGATTTATTTATTATATTACAGGTTATTCCATTTGTAATTCATGGTCAGAATTCCATATGAACTACTTAGGGCCTTTCCATGCAGCCAAATAACCCAGAATATCAAGACAGAAATTCCCATAATATCTGCTTTGAACTGAGTTATCTGAGTCCACACTGTTATATCCCAGTTCAAAGCAGACAATGTGGGATTTTATGCTTGATATTCTGGGTTATATGGATGTGTGGAAGGACCCTGAGAAATATTTCCTGGCATGACTCCTCACCTACTTTACTAGGCAATAGCCACACCAGAAGAAAGAGGTCTATTCTGTTGGTGATTGGGGTGTGGATAAATAGTATATATGTCACCTTTTGCCAGAAAATGGGATTGTGAAAATAAGAAAAAAATGTCTTTGTTGCACTTTATTGCAGTCTTGTTGCTACAGGAGGAGTGTGGGCACATCCTTCATCCATGTCCTGATTTTTATCAGAATTGATCTCCTGCTTTCAGTGTAACTGGTACCTGGTAAGTAGGTGGGGATCCCCAGTTACAACCCATTTATCCCATGATTACAGATGTCTCACCATGGAAAAATTGTTGCTGAAATCTTTCATTGCTTCCCTCAGAAGAATATGAGCAAAGAATTATTTCCCAGGGAGAGCAGGAAGTGATGAAAAATTGGTCCAGTGAGGAAGACTTTTTCCCTTCCTTGTCAGGTTGAACAGTCACAAGGTCCTTCTCATCAGCAGATGTAATTCTCAGAGGGTGAGAATTCTATCTTAGAACTCCTGCCTGGGGCCAGCCTTTCCAAACATACTGGGCGTGGCCCCCACAGCTGTGCCATCTCACCTGACGCCAGCAGCAGATAAAACAGCCAGCACTGGACCCAGAGCCTGCTTTGCAATCCAACTATGTTAAGCTAATCAATAAGATATTGGCACTATAGGACTTTTACCATCAAGAGAAATAACACCCGCATCTGCCTCCCCAAGGACATCATACCATAGTTTATACCCCCCCCCCCCTAAACAGTATTCATAGGACTCCTTAATTGTGAGGATCTGGGAATCTCTGGGAGGGCATAAAGAATAGGGTGGATATTATGGGGAGGTGGGTGTGGGAGGGGGATGGTAACTAGACCCCTATAGGTCCTTTTTAACTTGTGGAATTGTGCCATGTAATAATTTTATTTGACCAGCACCTTAATCACTCTGACTTGGACACCACCTCAGCCCTGTTGACTTGTAAATGCCTTTTTACTTTTAATGTTTTGACTGTTTGCTATAATTACATCTAATAGTAAACATGTTCTAAATGTTTGATTTATATATTTAAGTGTCTAAGTTAGTTATTTTTGAGTTGTTCTATAAGTAATCCTGATGTTGTTTATTTTATTGTTTATGATTTGATTTGTTTGTTATGTTATGCTGGCATTGAATGTTTGCCATTTTTCTGTTGTAGATCGCCCTGTTGTAGATCGCCTATACCACCCTCGGGGAGGTATAGAAATAAAGATGATGATGATGATGATGATGATGATGATGATGATGATGATGATTATTATTATTATTTGTTACACTGGGTGTGTTTTTTGCTGTGCATAGAAGTTTCCCATTTCATCAGTTTCCCACCACCAGACTCGCACACTTTTCTCCTTGGCAACATTACACCATCTTTATCCTGCATATGGATGATTATGAAATGTGTTTTTACAAAATGAAGCAAAACAGAGGATGGGGGAGACCTAGGCAAAGTGGGGTTGTGGGCATGCATCCATTTCTCAGTATACTCCAATTACAATTAGTCATCAGACCACAGACTGGTTTTCTTTCTTTCTTTTTTTAATGTATGCAGACTGCCATAAAATGGATGGGATCCAGTTTGTAAAATGCAGTTTACCATTCAGACTGATGAAGGATTTAAGTATCTCATACTAGGGATGGAAACAAATTCTACCAGACTCAACAGTTTCAGTACACTTTGGTTATATCTGAACTGAGCATTTACTGACAAGGGCACCCAATTACATTCTGAAGTGGCCAAATTATGCATGGATCTGATCCAGGTTAATGTGGGGCAAGGCCACCTTAACACACTTTAAGCAAAGTGGCAGGATTCTCCAAATTCTGGTGCAGTGGACATAATTGTTTACACTACCACTCTGTTCTCAGGTAACCTGAAGAACCAGGATGACACTTAATGTCCCCTCCTGTTCTCTGTTATCAAGGCTGTCTCCAGGTACAACATGGTTCCTGCTACTCAGCCATCACCTGTATTGAGATCAGTCAATGTAATGGGGTAATCAGAGAAGGGAGGGGGAGAGGAGGAGGCAATTTGTTCTCTTCCTCCTCCTTTGTTGCCCCATATTCTGGCTGACATTATTTCAGGTGAAGGCTGACGAGCAGTACTGATGTTGTGCCTGGAGATCACCACAATCAATCGAGATTTAGTGCTGCTGGGTGTTCACAGTTCCTTCCTACCTCTGCAGTGGCTAGTGTTGGTGGGTAGCCAGCCACACCAGGGACAATCCAGTGTATGCCACACTCAATCAGCCCTGGAATAATGAATCAGTGCCGGTCTGCACCTTGTAGTAAGAAGAAATGCACCTTGTCTTGGGGGAGCACTCATTTACGAGCCTTATAGGGTATTGTGGTGGACACTGGGAAAAATTCTACTGATAGTCATATATAGAGCATGTTACTAAATCAATAATGTCAACTCATCATTCATTCATTGATTAAGTCATTAAAGGGCACTGCCTTTTCCATCTTTGGAGGCTGAGAGAGTGTGACTTGCTGAAAGTAACCCTCTGGATTTCCAAACAGGGATTCAAACCTTCATCGTCAGATCATTGCCCAAAGCTCAAACCATTACAGCAGATTACATTTTTTGTGGTACCACACGATTATTTTAGAGTATTTTGCAATAACTTATCTATATTTCTGTACTTCTGTATGATGACATTCTCCCTTCACCTTTACTTCATAGTGTTTGCTTATATCCATGCCCTTATTGCATTAGACCTCCAATTTACTGTTGCAAGAAAGCAACAACAACTAATTTATTAAATAGTTTTTTAAAAAGGCACCTCTTTATTTTATTTTATGTTATTTGTAAAGGGCACATGGGAGAATAAAATCACATGAATATTTTCCCTTCCGTTTCTAAAATGAAATTGGTTCTAAAATGATAACCAGTTGTTTAGGGGTTAGTGTTAGCTGTGCTTGAGAGACAATTATCTATAGCATTTATAACTGTCCTAACACTTCCAATTAGATGTGTACAGATTTTAATTCCTTGATGATATGAAGTCACTCAATAGTGTATCAACAGTCCTAAGATTGCCAACTTTTATTAAAAATATAAAGCATATTGAAAAGCAATTTTGAAAAAGTAATTAACTTATTTTCTTATTTTTCTCTTTAAAATGATGTGTACTTTTTAACTTTCCATTAACAGCCTGGTTATTGATTATTTGCAATAACCTGTGTAACTCCCCCCTCCCATTTTTTTCTTTTTCTCATTGACAAATGCATTTAATGCAAATATGGTACAGTATATTATTTTCTTTTATTACTTCACTTTGGTGGTTGGTCATGGAGCATAATTCCTTACTTTTGTTTGGGATTTTGTTGTGCTTTTCTCCTAGATAGTAATTTCATGTAATCCTGAAAAAAATGATTAGAGTCCTTTGAAGGTGCTCAAAACTGTCTGTGGATGGCAGTTTTAAAGTATATGTGCAGTAGAAAACAAGAGTCTTTTTATCAGAAATGTTGTGATTTGTCCCTTATCAACCTATGATGATCCTGAGTAATTTAATCTAAATAGACTTTACTACTTTCACACATGAATGGGCAACAATTGCCTCAGAGGTGCAAATGTGATGAACCATTGACCGTGTCAGTCAAAGGCAGAGGGTGTTCACAAAAGCCATAACATATGCAGCAAACACAGAGCTAAAGAGTTAGCCAGCAGTAATAAAGACATGGGGATGCGCTCTCTCTCTCTCTCTCTCTCTCTCTCTATATATATATATATATATATATATATATATATTTCACACAAATACACAGTACATGTACTATGATCTTTTCTGTAAACTAGATAGTGAAAAGAGACATAAAGGTAATTATTGAAAACCAATTGCACAGAACTGCAGAACAAAAGCCATTTCCTTTTATGATGATAATTGAACAGGCTGCCTTGGCTTAGGAGGATAAAATGATTTCAAGCCTCTTTACATTGCCTTGATTAGGAGTTCCAAGATGTGATGTCTTAATAAAAAGAATTGCACAGTCCTAAAAAGGGCAGCTCTTGTTTCTCTCTCTCCGTTCAGCAAGTCCAAATGCAAATTCTTTATTTCTTTGTTATTTCACAATAGAATGTCTCTACCAAACATAAAGCTCCACTGTTCCAAGATGCACCGGAAGAAATGGAATTGTGATATTTTGTTTTATATCTTTATTACATCTGCATGCCACTTTCATTTTCAAACAAAATCAGTCATTTCACATGAATGTCAAGAATCAACTTCTTTTTGAAACTTGGGGGGAATGATGCCCTGGTTATGTTGTATCATTGAAAATAGATATTCAAGGAGATAGCTCTTTTAGTTTTTTAAAATGTTGTTCATAAAAACTTTTAAAAACTCCCCAAAATCATTGAATGGTTTTCAAATATTCTTTCCATCCCCAACTGAGGGGAAGGCAACGAAGATTCTCAACCCTGGGCAGTTGACTGTGTGGGTGCTAGACAGTATATCATGTGTCATTCTAAATGGCAGTTAAAGTGTTTACGGTTACAGCAGCAGACACTTATTTTGGAAGTTAGTCTTAGTGAACTTATTTCTGACTAGATGAGTATTTTCATTCCATTGCAAACCAATAACTCAATTTGACTCAAAGCAAGGCATTCAAATCACATGAAAAGAGATTCCATCTGAACATTAGGAGAAACTTCCTGACCATAAGAATTGCTGTTCATTGGTGAAACTCTCTACCTTAGAGTGTGGTGGAAGCTCCTTCTTTGGAGACTTTTAAACAAAAGTTGGATGTCCATCTGTTGGGAGTGCTTTGACTGTGCTTTTCCTGCATTGTGAGGGAGTGGACTGGATGACACATGTGGTCTCTTCTAACGCTATGATTTTATGATTTAAATGTATGTATTAGGCTTGTGCAATCCAAGTAAACTGCAATCTGTTTCAATGTTCCAGATTTTAGGGTGTGGAGGTCCCGATCCATTTTTCAGGAGCTTACTGAATTCATGAGGACAGAAATGTATTTTTGAACTGGGAAGCCAAAAGATTCATTTTCTATCCAGCCCATTATGAGACTTTCCAGGCTGCCCTTCCCATAATTTTAGGCATTGTTTGTCCTTATATCCTTTATTAAGACTTGGATTAAAACCATTTATCTCCTGGGCCTGCACCATGCCATGCACTCTTTCCAAGGCATTTTAAGGAGGCTTTGTAATGCTGTTTCTTCTCTAGAGAGGCGCTGCAGACAGGCATGTGTGCTTTCTCTCCCAGGCCTGAACCACACCACACTCTTTTGAAGGCATTTTAAGGAAGCTTCTTAAAACTGTTTATTTATTTATTTATTTATTCACGCTATTTCTACCCCGCCCATATCATCCCAAAGGCAACTCTCATGTTTCTACTCTACAGGAGAGGTGCTGTGGGCACACACACACACTTTCTCTCCCAGGTCTGCACCACACTGCACACTTTTTCGAAGGCATTTTAAGAAGGCTTCCAACTTCCTGGTAAGGAAGAGCATTGACCTGGAGTTATCTTACCCTGGGCTTCCTTTTAAAAGCCCTCCCTTTTCCTTCTAGCAGCTGCCTCCATCCTGCACTCCACTTGTAACTGAAAGCAGACAGTATTTGATAGGGATTGTTCTGTTGGGGCTGAAAATAACATGGAGGCTGTGCCCTTTCCATTATCCCCCCCCCCCCACAGCCTAATATGTATTACAATTCTTGTATTTTTTTCATAGTACTTCACATTATAGTAAATATCAATATACAATCTGTAAAATTCATAAGGTTGTGAGATTTGTAGCTTACTATTCCTTTTAAGATATGTCATTTAGAACAAACTTTCCATCAAAAGTTTTAGAAACAAGATTTAAAAACAAGCTTATGATATACTGATTTGAAGAGGCTGATAGATTGGGAGCTTATCTTTGCCTTGCCAGTTCTTTATAACCTCTCTTGTCAGTATATCTGGTATTCTTTAAAAATTATATATTAGATATTCAGTTTTCAATAACACCCTCCTCCTACAGATAAACATGCTATTAAAAACAGAAAAGCAAGAGCAGAAAGAGATCTAGATAATTGGTTGGTTAGGTTCGCTTCGTCAAAACCTTAAGTTTGTTAAAACCTATTGAATTTGGTCTTTTGAATCAATTTAAACCATGCAGGAAAAGTAAGAGGTGCAATTACTATTTGAACCACTTACCCTTTTTAGTCATAAATATTTCGTAATGTTTGGAACTCTCCCAAGGCTATTTCAATTTTCACAAGCATTAAGCAACTTTTGTAAAGTTTTGCTTCCCCTCCTGGGCGATGCAAAGGTGGGCATGCCTAAGCAAAGCCATTGTTGTAGTTTGTGAAGGGAAGGCCTCCAATGGTAGAGATTGCAAAAGGCCCTGTTGTTAAACTACACTTCCCACCCTGACTTGCTGCACATTAGCTAAAATGGCCGAGCAGCAGGCTCCTCCTCCTCCTCCTCCTTTTCTGCATTACCGGCTGGAGCTCCGGAGTTTGAATTCCAACTGAGTTTTCCTCACTCTCCTCCTTCTCACCTCAATCTCAAGATTTGGGTGCTTTCTATTATAGATCAGTGACACTAAAGTTTGATTGGGATATTGGTTAAAGCAACCAATTTTGGAAAGGAAGGAGAACCTGTCAGAAGCACCTTCCTTCCCTTCCTCTCTTCCTCTCTTCCTTCCCTCCTTCTTTCCTTCCTTCCTTCCTTCCTCCCTCTCCTGCCTCCCTCCCTCCAGGTGGATCAGGCAGATCTTATCGAGGAACCACTTTCAACTGCTTTGCCTCAATGCTACACAATCCTGGGAGCTGTAGTTTTGCATGGTTTTTAGCCTCCTTTGCCAAAGAGTGCCATACTACAAACCCCAGGATCCCATAACATTGAACTGTGGCATGGCTACATCTAATCCAGACCTGGACAAACTTTGGCCCCTCCAGGTGTTTTGGATTTCCACTCCCATAATTCCTAACAGCCTGAAGCCCACTGCCTGGCTGAAGCCCGGCAGTGGGAGCAAATTGGCACCTGAGGGTGCATCGCTGCCTCCTCCTCCTCGGCACTGACAGCCGAGGCAGACCTGGAGTGGAAGAACCCCTCGGTCAGGAGTGGCCTGAGTGGAAGAGCCCTGAAGTTTCCCCAGTGCCAGTGCTGTTTTTTCCTACGGCACATGTGTATCTGCCATTAACAAAGCTGTTTCGAAAGTTTCAGAAAGTTTTGGAAAAAAAATATTTTTAAAGGAAGTGACTTTAGAATCGAACCACCAGCGCCCCCTACAGCCAAACGAGTTTTGAACCTTTTTTTTTAAATCAAACAAGCCTACTAGATAATATTACAAATATGTAAAGGAACAGAGAGCTACCAAATTTTGTACTTAAGCATCTTATAATGGCCTGTTATTCAAAGAAAACAGCTGATACAACAGCAACTGTCTACTGTGCATAGTTTTACTTCCATTTCTGACACTTGCCAGAAATGGAAGAAATGGAAGTACATTATTTTCATTTATATATCCAGCTATATTCATACCTCATTCATTTGTATACCTAGCCATATTTCTGTTGCTTAGTAATTACAAGGCATGTGCGATCCATTAAAATGGTTCTAAACTCCTCCAAAAATAGGGGACACTAGCGCTTTGTTTCTAAAATCTTTCTGAATTTTGGGTGGTGAAAATTTCAGAACTTAACAAAACTTATGAAGCTTCATAAGTACTTCATTAATGGCAGACGCGATTGCACGATAGGGAAAACATCACTCAGTGGGGAAACTTCAGGATTTTCTCTCTCCCTCATTTTTTGAACTATCCTAATAAAACTGATGAATGTTTGACGTATCCATAGATTTCTGTTGAATTTTCAAAGATTTTTTTAAAAAATAAATAAAATCTATTCCTGGTTTGAAAGTTATTTCCTGTTTCATTGTGTGGTCTTTACTTTGAAATTAGTTGTTCTACTCCAGAAACTTAATTTTTGTGGCAGAAACTGTGTTAAATTCATGGAGACTCAACAAAGCTGCTATATATAGGACCATGTCCTTGCTCAAAGACAATGTTTTGGCAGTTCAACAAAATTTCAGCATGTTTTTATGACAGAACCAAATAGGAAATGACATTTATAATCCAGGAACAGAAATCATAGTACAGACACCATCAAGGAATATCTAGACTGACCCCCTTCTGGGCAGAAAGGCACCATCCAAAATCTTGTGACATCCATTTGCTTCCCCTATTGAGTTGGAGGAGATCCTCAAGACACATCCATATAGTTCATTACTTTTTTTACAGCCCAGCACAGAGATTGACTTAGAGCAAAAAAAGATTATCCCAAAAAAAGTAACAACAGCAATTCCTTGAATGTCCGTCTATCTTTATGACACACAACCACATAACTTCAACTTAGTACAGATTTATACTATTGCTAACTTTAGTCCTCTTTGCAGATTCAATCATTTTAACATTAGAATGACTCTAAATGGCTGGCTGCCCCCCCCCCCCCCAGCACCTTACTTATGGTAATGGTCCAAAGTAAAAGGAATGGTTTTTAATCACTTCATGTTATTTTGGCTTTGCCAAAGTTGCTTAAGGACTGTTTGCTTTAGTCCTCTTTATTTATTTTATTTAGACTAACTCTAAACGGTGACTGCTCTGGCCAGCCCTCACTTGGGTCCTTCAGCCTCATTGGATCCTAAGCATCTTTGTATTCTGAGAAATGTAGTTTATGTTAGGGCCTTTTGCAATCTCTATCATTGGGGGTCTGGCCTTCCCAAACTACATTTAAGATGGCTGTGATTACTCACATCCACAACTCCTTCCTTATGGTGGAGCTGGTGAAGATGGGGCCAAAGTAATGACTTTCTGTTCTCTTGGCTTTACTAAAATTGCTTACTGTTCATAATGAAAATTAAACTGACCTTGGGAAACATCTGAACATTACAGAACAGTGGGTTGTTCTAGGTTTTCCGGGCTATATGGCCATGTTCTAGAGGCATTTTCTGCTGACATTTCGCTTGCATCTATGGCAAGCATCCTCAGAGGTAGTGACTACCTTAGAGGATGCTTGCCATAGATGCAGGCGAAACGTCAGGAGAAAATGCCTCTAGAACATGGCCATATAGTCCGGAAAACCTACAACAACCCAGTAATTCCAGCCATGAAAGCCTTTGACAATACATTACAGAACATTTACGAAAAAATGGAGAAGTGAATCAAATTCTAAATCCCCCCCCCCCTCCCACACACACACAAACACCTTTCCTGCATACCTTGGAAATCCCTTTATATTCACAAAATTAACGAATTTGATCTGACTCCCAATTTTAATCTGAAATTATGCACCAACCAGGAGCTGGAGATGTTTGGTTTCAAAGAAGAACTCAGTGAGTGGAAGAACAACTTTGATTCTAACTCTCTTTCGTACTTGTGCTGTTCAGAATCTCCTATGTTTTAGTCAGCCTTCTCTAACATATTCTGTCTATCTACATATGTGAAAAACACTTATTTGAATTATATTGCTAATCCCACTGATCTCATTCTTTATTCATATCCTTTCGTAATCACATTTTTCTCATTTCCTGGAAATTTGTATGCATTTTCTGTACATGTTTTATATAATTTTCATTTTTATTTATATAATTGTACACATCCCATAAGTATTTCTTGTAGACAAAATGCATTTTTGTACACTAAAAGGTGTTCGTGGATATTGTTGTAGGTAGATTTTTTAGTCATTTAGATGTTTACACATGGGCAGTGGAGCCTCTACTAAGGAACATCCCAACTTAAGAGCATTTGAGTTAAGAGCTTTTGTTCGGCCTGGGTTTTGCTTTGACATAAGAGTGGCATTTTGAGTTAAGAGCTAGCTCCAGAGGGAGAACTAGTGCAAGAATACAGGGCTTTAGGACATCAGGGAAGCAGCCTTCATGCCTCATGCCTATTTGCCTCATGCTATTGTCCACTTTGGGAGATTGCTGCCTGCTTTGCTCATCTGCTTTGAGTAACTTCAGGTCAGTTGTTTTTGTGTGGTTTTTATTTCTGGTATGTTTGACTTCATGTAGAGGGAGAGAGAGCAAGAGAGGGAGGGAGGTTGGAATGAGTACAATATGAAGAAAACGATGCTTCTCCTTCACTTTGTGCTTTGTGCTTCCTTGCTACAACTTTGTGCTTCTACCATTTTAAAGTAGATCCTTCCTTTGTTATTGTTCCATGTGAATGTGCAGGTTTTGCCTTGCTGATACACTGGCCATCACACATTTTGTTGCCTCAGATGTGCTTTCTTGCCACAACTTTGTGTTTCTACCGTTTCAAAGCTGATCCTTCTTTTTATTTTTCCACGTGAATGCATTTATACATTATTTGTTATTTATAAAGTACATTTTCTTATTCAAAGCACATAACAAAAAATTGGGTGGGGGGGGTTAATTGCATTTAAATGGGAAACAGATTAATTGCATTTAAAGAGGAAAATTTACTTTGAGATAAGAGCAATTAGAGTTAAGAGCTCAGTGATGGAACAAGTTAAACTCTTAACTCAAGGTATCACTGTACATAGTTTTGTATGTATGTGTATATATGTACATCAACTGTGATACATTTGCAAACCAGATATATCATAAGCCTTATCAATTTTCAAATTTCTAAGGCAGTTTCCTGATAAGTTTGAGCAGGTGCAACAAGTATACATTCAGAAAGAATGCTGAATCTACTGAAATCTTATATTTGAAAATTGAGTTATACTACACAAATGTCCAGATCCAATAAGATCACTGGCAGAGAATTAATCTCTTCATCCAGATCTCTGGGTGAAATGTGAAAGAGTAGCCAGGTATTTCCATTAATAATAATCTTTTTGCATGTGGGTTCCATATATGTGTGTATGTGTGTGTGTGTGTTGTATGGTTTTATCTTAATGTACACATTTTAGTGTGGAAATTTGCCTAATGTATGTTTTTTTTTGTACTGATTTTTGTACAGTGCGGAGAATGACATCACAGTATTCAGGAGCACAAAAATAAAATATCATGTTGTGCTTTACTTGTTTTTGTGAGATGTGCCATTTAAGCTTGGCTATATTAAAATGCAAACCAAACTAAGCTCTTCCTCATGCATAGGTAGAAGTATCTCGCAACACTGCTGTGAGGAAGAGTATATGTCTCCAAGTTTTGTCTGTTAACATATAGTTACACCAGGAGCCCCCGGTGGTGTAGTGGGTTAAAGCACTGAGCTGCTGAGCTTGTTGACCGAAAGGTCACAGGTTCAAATCTGGGGAGTGACGTGAGTTTCCGCTGTCAGCCCTAGCTTCTGCCAACCTAGCAGTTCAAAAACATGCAAATGTGAGTAGATCAATAGGCGGGAAGGTAACGGCGCTCTATGCAGTCATGCTGGCCACATGACCTTGGAGGTGTCTACGGACAATGACGGCTCTTCGGCTTAGAAATGGAGATGAGCACCACACCCCAGAGTTGGACACGACTAGACTTAATGTAAGAGGAAAACCTTTACCTTTACCTATATGGTTACACCATTAATTTTATAGGAATCCCTTAGCAATAAATTCTCACAGGTGGTTTTCCCAGTTCCTGTCTCTGAAATACCGTATAACCTGATATTCATTGTTGGGCTCCCATTCTGGAATTAACCAGGGTTAACCTTAGTCCATAGGGTTGGAAGAGACCACAACGGCCATCCACTCCAAAACACCCTGCTACACAGGAACACATAAGCAAAGCACTCCTGACAGATGCTCATCCTGCTTCTGCCTAAAAGTCTCCAGAGGAGGAGACTCCACCACTCTCTGGGGCAACATATTCCACTGCCAAATGCCTCTTACTGTCAGATAGGATTTGGTGACTTAGTACCTCTTTTACCTCTTCCAGCATTACTTAAACCACTGAAGAAATAGTTTTCTGAATACACATATGGTGGAATCCAATTCAATGAGACTAGTTGTGATTAATTTAAAAGATCTTACAGTTCATCAATTAGCTCTAAAACACTTTAATGCCAATTTTAGCAGAGTATCTTCAGACATCTGACAATGAGAATGATTCAAACGATTTATTTCACTCATAGCAGGGTGTACAAATCTCACCTGCCGGTTCTTTTTGGACTAATCCTCATAACTCCTCATCATTGACTATGCTGGCTGAGAACAGTGGGGCAGAAACAATTGGAGGTTCATACTTGCCATCCCACTCTGGAATCCCTGTTTCTTCTTATTACTCTAGTCACACTTTGACATCTAGTAGTACTATCCTATCCATGACTATACAGAATTAAATCCCATAGAGCTCAATCAGGTTTGCTCTCAGGCAAATGAATGTAAGATTGTAGCCAGCATGTCAGGCTGTCTCCTGCTGTTGTCCTGACTTTAAAGAAGGTATAGGAAACATGAGACTTCAGAGATTGTTGACTACAGCTTCTACAGTCTTTTGCTATTGTCAGTGTTGTCTTTAAAGGACTTGCTCTTCAAGTTTGTTTTTTCTTTGGTTTAATCAACTTTGTCTTCTTAATCTCTGTAGATCTTTTAAACAAAACAAAATCCCGATGTAGCTTGTCTTTATGCCAAGAGAGAAAGGCACTAATACATTTATTTCCTAAGGTGTATCTGATCTTGATGACTTTTCAGACTGAAGTGTGAAGGGATTTAATCCACAGGGCATTGAAGCTTTGCTGTATCCATTCATTTCAATAATGAAGGCTATGAAACAGTGGCATGTGGTAGATTACACCCAAAGACATTAATCTTAGAGAGCAACTCTTCTATTTTAGTGGAATGAATGCATAGGAATGGATTTCAGAGAGATTAAGATGTTCTGAGATGATTTTTTAAAATAAATTGACACATAAAGGAATATGACTGTATGCATATACATATATGTTTATAACTTCTGTTATACAGAAATGAATTGCTATGGCTGCCATACTTGAGAGGTAGATGCCACATTTACTTATTTTTTTCTATTTTTCTTGGATAATGTACACACCATTTCCTAAAATGAGATATGTTTAGCCTTTGGGATAGTGAAGTATAAGGTACAAAAATTTTCAGTTTCCTGAAATGGATGCATCTTAACAATGTTTCTGTGCTTTCATCCTTTCATAGAATCATAGAGTTGGAAGAGACCTCATGGGCCATCAAGTCCAACCTCCCTGCCAAGAAGCGGGAAAATCACATTAAAAGCACCATACCTACTGAGGGGAAAAAACTTGCACTCTATAGACATTAATGTTTCTCAAAGTTTACTTTCCTCAGATTCAAAACTGACTTATGCAAAGAGGCAATGGAATGCCAATGCTCAATAGTTCATCTATAGTGTGTTTTTGCTGGAATGAAAAGCCAATCCCCCTCTTAATAAGATTTGTAGTGAGTACAAGATTTGTGTTAGAGTCGTTTTTTTTGAAGTGTTCCATATCTCAGTGTGGACTGAATGGGAGCCACACTTCCACATCTTGGTTTTGAATTCAAACTTATCTACATCAATCAGAAGATGTACAACTTCTATTGACTATCACTGGAAATACATAACTGTAATATTCTTGCTTATCAAAATGTCATACAAATTTAGCACAGAAGCCCTGAAACTGAAATGGATTTAATTACCATTGTTAAAATGTAACATACACAAGATAGTCAGGAGTGTGGAGGTGCAACATATTTGTATTATGACACAAACACAGAACTTGGAATATTTGGGAATTAATTTGCAAATGTTAAACATTAAATATTGGGAAATTAATTCACAACAATGAAAACTAATAATTGAAATAGTTTAATTAATTGAGTTATCATTAATACATTTATTGTTCAAGATTGTATTTACAGACAAAGATATGGAGGCTGCTACTGTTGAACATATCACTTTATGGTAAAGCCAAAAAGTTCATTTTGGTCTTGTCAGATCATAGATCTTTTGTTAACACGTTTGCTGTTTCTCCCACATCCTTTTTTGCAAACTCTGTCTGGCCCTTGGTGTGAATTTGTTTCTGCATTGGTTTTCTTTTCAGCATTCTTCCATAAAATCAGATTGTGGAGTATTTTGCTAACAGTTGTCTCATTTTTGAGCTGCTGATCTCTCAATCTCATTCAGAGCTGTCATTGACCTCTGGGTTGTTTCTCTGACTATATGTGTCATGGACTTTTGACAGATATCCTATAGGCAAATGTGCTGTAGTGCCAAGTATTTTCAGTTTAATGATAATGGATTTTACAGTGTTCTGGGGTATTGTTTTAATTTGGGATTTTAACGCAACAACATAGATTGGTCCTTTTATAGAACTTTATCCTAGACTTATTTGGATAGGTCATTGCTCTTTTACGATGCCTTTAAAAAAGTGTTCTCCAACAAATTTTGGGGCGTCCCAGAAACAAGTTATTTAATGTGAAATCAAGTGGCTCTGAAAATTAATACATGTATTTTAGTGACTTCTTGCAACTGTGGGTTGCCCCAGAGCTTATTTAGGCATGTCACAATAATCTCTAACATTCATATCTTCCTAGATAATAATATGTACTACCATGAAGATTACATCCTTTTAACTATATTACTTCCTTCTCTGACTCTGATGGCTGCAAATAAATCATAGGAAAGTTTATATAATATTAAAAACTTATAGTAAACAAACATCATTAAACAGCAGCATATATAACTTTCTAAATGTCTGCTTCAAAGGGTTTAAATAACACCAGTCCTACTACTTTTACTCTTGAGGACTACCAATGAAGTTAAAATTTTAAACATTAAACAACCAATACCCAGTCCCCTTATCATCCTTTGCCCCAGTTAACTCACAGGCCTATCCAGTCTTCCCACTAACTGATTTAATGGTACACTGAAATACTAAGTCATTAAAACCACAGCTTAAACAATAACACTTCCAAAAGCATTATCATTTTAATGTTTTATTTAGATATCATTTCTCCCTTTCCCCATTGAACAAAAAAAATCAGAAAGTGATTGCTGTTGTTGTTCATTCATTCAGTCGTTTCCGACTCTTTGTGACCTCATGAACCAGCCAACGCCAGAGCTCCCTGTTGGCCGTCACCACTCCCAGTTCCTTCAAGGTCAATCCAGTCACTTCAAGAATGCCATCCATCTTGCCCTTAGTCAGCCCCTCTTACCTTTTCCCTCAATTTTCCCCAGCATCATTGTCTTCTCTAAGCTTTCTTTTCTTCATCTTCATCTTTGCCTCTACTATCTTTCCCTCCAATGAGCAGTCGGACTTTATTTCCTGCAGTTTTGACTGGTTTGATCTTCTGGCAGTCCAAGGCACTCTCAGAACTCTTCTCCAACACCACAATTCAAAAGCATCTATCTTCCTTCACTCAACCTTCTTTATGGTCCAGCTTTCACATCTGTAGGTGACTATGGGGAATACCATTGCTTTAACTATGCGGATCTTCGTTGCCAGTGTGATGTCTCTACTCTTTACGATTTTATCGAGACTGGACATTGCTCTCCTCTCAAGAAGTAAGCGTCTCCTGATTTCCTGCCTGCAGTCTGCATCTGCAGTAATCTTTGCACTTAGAAATACAAAGTCTGTCACTGCCTCCATGTTTTCTCCCTCTATTTCCCAGTTATCAATCATTCTTGTTGCCATAATCTTGGTTTTTTATGTTTAGCTGAAACTCAGCTTTTGCACTTTCTTCTTTCACCTTGATTAGAAGGCTTCTCAGCTCCTCCTCACTTTTGGCCATCAAAGTAGTATCATCTGCATATCTAAGGTTGTTACTGTTTCTTCTAGCAATTTTTACCTCAACCTTGCATTTGTCAAGCCCCACACATCGCATGATGTGTTCTGCATACAAGTTGAATAGGTTGGGTGAGAGTATACAACCCTGCCATACACCTTTCCCAATCTTGAACCAGTCTATTGTTCTATGGTCAGTTCTTACTGTTGCAACTTGGTCCTTATACAGATTCCTCGGGAGAGAGACAAGGTGATTTGGTATGCCCATACCACCAAGAACGTGCCACAATGTATTATGATCCACACAGCCAAAGGCTTTAGAATAGTCAATAAAATGATTAAGAATACCATTTAAGTAAACAGAATAACAAAACAAAAACTGGCAAAAAGTGTCCCAGATAGCTGCAGTTTTCTGATTGGCTGAGTAGCCAGTTAATGACACCTATCACTCAAACTTAGCTTTTCCTGAATTCTGCCTCAGTAATTTTCATCTCCTCTTCTAGAGATTTCAAATATGTCCGTGTAGTTCCTCTATGCAAAGGGGCTCCTGAGGCTAATTGTGTGGAGTACACATACACAAGGCTGGAAAGTTGGCACAACCTGACAACACCCCATCCTCATGAGGGCAATGGTGTCTGGTGATGTCCATAGCTTTCATGTCACAGGAGAGTGAATCTCTCCACCTTTTAATCTGTCCTTTAATGAAGTTCTCCATGAATTGGAATTGTATTGTCCAAATAGTTTCAGCGTCATGAATAGTTTTTTTTTCTAATTCATAATACTCTCATAGCCATTCAATCAACCCAAAATCCACCAGTCTCTCTGCATGTATGGTAAGGAGTCATACGAAAATGCTTTTCAGGTCTGAGAGGGTAACAGATGTAAAAATGACCTAGTAAGATATAGTGCAATTCTGATGTTAGATAAAGCACTAGCATATAAGATACTTATCACAAGGCCAAAAGAGTTCTCAGTGTGAATATTTTGACCAAAGAAGGTTAAAATATGATGGTAGCACCTTGAGGACATCCAACAACCTTGGGAGAGTTGAAGTGTTCTTGAAAAATATGCAAGGATAATATTTAGAAAGTATTTTTGGCAAAGCAAAGGGTTTTATATGGAACTTAAATGCTCTGATTTACAACAGTATGCTCCATTTATAATTTGAACCATTAATTTCTATCATTTTCTACTATATTTGGTTATTTCTATTTTTTTCAAAGAACACTGCAGTTTCAGTACTCAGGCTTCAATTTAAACAAGTTAATGTGATTATTTACAACTGTGTATAGATGTAATGGTAGCATATGACAGATTTATTTATTTTTAAAAAACTCATGTGTGCAATTATGGTACTATTCCTGAATATATAGCCAATATTTACTTGTTTACAATCTAGGAAATATATCAGTTTACAAAATACTTCAGATTTATTGACAAGTTTATTTTGTATAGAAATTGCCATTTAATTTAAATATTTGTAACTAGCATTTATAGTTGCACTCCTATGCACATTTACCTAGGGAATAAGAATAAATGTTCATGTGCTCAGTTGGACTGAAATCAGAGTAGACATACCTAAGAGTATGTAATCAAACTTTTATAAAGACACTGCCCACTCAATGCAATATTTTTCATGTCAGGGGTGACTTGAGAAACTGCAAGTTGCTTCTGGTGTGAGAGAATTTGCTGTCTACAAGGATGTTTCATAGGGATGTCTGGATATTTTATTGTCCTTTGGGAGGCTTCTCTCATATCCCCACATGGGAAGCATAGGAAGCTAAAACTGACAGATGGAACCTCACCCAGTTCCCTGGATTTGAACCACTCAGTCAGCAGTCCTGCCAGCACAAGGGTTTAACATATTGTGCCACTGGGGGCACCTAATGCCATTCTCTCTCCTCTCTGAACAGCTACTTACCTCATATTCCAATTAATGGAACAACACTTTCAAACATAAACCCATGATGCCACAGCTTGCCTCTGTGAAACATATGGTCATGGAAATTAGTCACAGGCCCCAACCACACTGTTATATAATGCAGTTTGAAATTGCATTATATGGCAGTGTAGATGGGGCCTCATTGAACTCAGTAGGACTTTTCCTCAGTAGACATGCTTAGGATGTTAATTAGGACTTAATAGGCTTTATTAAAGCATAAACATGCTGAATATTGTAATGGTTTTATAGGAGAAAAAAAATCACATATTTTAAAAAAATCTTTATCATCATTTTTAACTTAAAATTATGTAGCATGGTCCTACACAGTCTAGGTTTCTATATAAGCCTACTCCTTTTTTGTTGTGCATCACAATTTTTCACATTTCTGTCATTCAAAGCCATAGAAAGAACATCCCTGCCCTCTTGGAGTAATACACGCCAATATCAAGGAAGGCTCCTATGCTAATAAATGCAGTTAATTTTGAAGAAAGATTCCTTTATTCCCTCACCTGGTATTTTGGGAAGCCACAGGGAAACACTGCCATCCACTGCCCCATTTTGAGCCAGTTTATTTATTTATTTATTTATTTATTTATTTATTTGATGCACTTATTAACCGCCATTCTCAGCCCATAAGGGCGACTCACTCTCATCTGGTTCCAATGGTGACCTGCCAGACGCGAACCAGGTTATCCGTGTAGCCAGCAAACAGTTAAGTGATTAGATCACCGCTCCAAAGTAATCAGGCCATCCCAGACACCGTGGTGACATCTTTATTAAGCCCCCTAAACAGCTTCTGAAATGGTAAGGCCTGGCTTCAGTTTGAGCGAGATGGAGTATGATGTTTGCTTTCTGGAGTAAATTGGCTACAACCATCCAGTCCCTTCAGATGTCAGATTTTGCCTTTCTGCCTCCAGGCATCCCATTTCAGCAGTGTCAGGTTAGTGGTTAACTGCTGAACAACCCCATCACCTTTGCTACATATGGAAACCAGGCGGTGACGACGCAAAGGGCACCCTCCACAGCTTGCTTTAGTTAGACAGGGAGAGTGATGTTGGCCGGTTATAAATCCCGCTACATAATATGAGCAACATTTAAAAAGCCAGACCATTAGGCAGAGTGCTTCAGACATTTCATTCCCTCCCCTCTTTGTCACAGCATTAATGTATTTTAAATTTGTTTGATGGAAAACCTTTGCATTTCTCTTACCACAAGGACATTGCTTTCATTTTGCTGACACAGGAGTCATTAAAATTCCACTCATAACTGCAGCTAGATGCAGATCATTTCATGTAATTCCTTTTGAAGAACAATATGGTCTTCAGACCCTAGCATTAAGTATTTGTGGTTTTAATTGCAATGTTCTGTTAAATTTTTAATGCTTGTGTGCGCAAATGTGTGTGTGTGTTTAAAATGTATTGTTCAGAACCACAGAGTTTGAAAAGAATAGCAGGCTACTTTCTTCTGCATTGCTAATTTTCTTTCCAGTCATTGGCATTCAAAGTACATGAGAAATAAGACATGAGGTGCTGAAGTGTCATGGTATTAGAAATTACTGCAAGGCCCTCTCATTTGAACCCATACCAGCCCGACCAATTCTGGACCTCTTGATATTTATAAATAATAAAGGGGAAAATTACTAGCTTTGCTCTGAAATACTCCGCAAATTACTAAGCACTGCTCTCACTCATGTAAAATTAATTCACAAGTCTGGAACCGGGCATTGCTTCCGTATAAGAAATTGCATTGTATCTCACATGCATTGAATATAGGGCTTAAGGGGAAAAATCAATAAGAGAAATTAAATATAGCAAGCCTCCCTCCAACAATAAAAAATCAATGCTCTTTTTAGAAAGTACCCTTAGAAGCAGGTTTATTTTCAGCATTAATCTGGATACTAGTTTCACAGTAATTGATTTTTTTTATACTTAAGCTGTCAAAAAACTATAACAAGCAATGATTACTTGTTATTTTCCAGATTCATAAAACAGACTTATTCTAAAGGGATTGTTCATTTGTTCTGCCTTTTTTTCTCCACTCCTGAGTTACATTTGTCACCGAAACAATTGCAAATTTTTCATAAAGCAATGGTAATGTTAGAAACAGCATCCCAAACACTCTCTCCAAGTAAAGTGATCTAAATAATTGTGCATTTGGTGTTTATGCATAAAAATAACAAGTATGCAAACTGCCCTATTTGGGCTGGTAAAAATATTGCTAAACAATTTACCCTAGCTAAATATGAAATATGGTTCACCGGACAAAAGGAGATTTACTATACAGAGCATTAATTTCTTATGCAATTCTAATTGGAGGCATGTTTTATGTAAAATCTCAATGAAAGAACCAATAGTTTCATGGGATCAGTTGTATTATCCAACCCAAAATAAAAAAAGGCAAAGGCACACAGACTCCGATTCCTGGAGAATTTTCCTATTGCAGAGAAGCTCATTTCACCAGTGACCCTAACCTCCCACCCCCTACCACAGCACTACATTGGGGCACAAAAATTCCAGCCATTGTTCTTTCTACTTACTGGGATGGGTGCAAAATATTGGCAGAATTTATATCACAACTATGCAAATCCAACATATCCTGAAGCATGGCAAATCATGAAAAAGAGACACTTGCCATCACTTGAATGATAATTCCATTTTTTTTGAAGTACAGAAAAAACATATTGATAAGAACAAGAGTAATACCACCAGTAAAAGAAGACTGTCAAGCAGAATACATGGATGCCCAGTGCTCTCCAGTACAGTGAATTGCCCCATCTATCCAGCTTCCTAAGAAGTGAACCTAATTTGGTGTTTTGAAGGTAGAGATTAAAAATACAATTATAAATTACAAATAGCAAGCAATTCATTATTAGTTCCATTTTCAAGAAGAAATTGTTATTTGAATTACAATACAAATTAACAAGGGATAACTTCATTCATTTTGTGGTGTGCCTACATTTTAACAGTTACCTTACAGTTCTATTTTTCTGTGAATGTAGAGATGGAAAAGAAGAAGATTATGTGTTGTTCTGTGAATCATCCTCATTGTTATAATTGCTGTTGCTCCATGCAGAGGGCATATTTACATTCACCCTTAAATTGAGCCAGATTGGGCCTGAGAACAATCCACAGAGAAACTCCTCCAACCACCATGATGACAAGAAGGTCCTTAGCATCCAGTGGTACTAGACACAGTTCACCGCCACTGGGTGACTACCATAAATATCCTCCCCCTTCCATGTTGCAGTGGTCTCCAACTGCAACATAGCATTTTGTCATAGCAATTACATTGATTCTATGGTGTAGATACACTATAAGTCTACTTCCTCTGTTATGTATAGGGTTGTTCTGTCAGAATTCAGTCCACATTTGGACAAAATCTCATTAAACTCATTGAACTATCTAAAAAATATGCCTAGGCTAGAGTTGCAAAAAGATAGCCAAATGGCCCAGTGAGGCTTTCATAGTAGTATTTTTTAAGATTCTAGTTTGCAACTCTGGTCTCATCCTAAATGTCTTCTGTCCAATTGGACTGAATTGAAATATTTCATTATCTTCAGGTGAATTGACCATTGGCAATAGATATGGTGGTTCTTGATTTTGCCATCTTGGGTCTTGGGTCATAACTTCCATATCCAGTTATATTCAGCTCTTTCTGGTACACATCGCTGCTGCCAATTATGAAGTAAACGTATACACCATAATTCTAGGAAACTTTTGGAATTTTAGCAGTTTCCAAAAGCATAGACTCTAGATGACTGCATTGCACCATACTCTTAATACTGAAAAATTGCATTGCAAATGTCTACTGGTTCTCCAAGACTATCATATGAATGCTAGTCCATTTGTAAGCATCTGGAGGTTTTATTATCATAAACTTCCTGCCATAAATAATTGTGGCAGCCAGAGCTAGAGCCAAATTCATATATTAGCATATGAAAAAGAGGCACACAGTTCTCTTTTTAGTAGCTTCAGCTCATGCAAAGTTCTAAACAGCATCTAAATTCATGTGTCTTAAAAATGGCATGCTGGTAACAAGCTTAGGATAGAGGTGTTTACTAGAAAACTATCATGACAAATACAGAAGAGACAGGAATAATCAAATGTACATCGGAAGACTTTGATATTTAAGTTTTTGTAAATGTATGTGACATGTCACCACCTACCTTTCCCATTTTAGCCTCTCCCTCTTTCTCACACATACATAACAATTGAATAATTTGTCCTTTTTCTCAATTAGTTTTCTGAGTGTCATTCCTTTTAGCTGCACTGTTTTTTAAACCATATATTTCACAACCCTTCACCATTGACACATTGCCTACTAACAAGCCCTTACAGTTTACAAAATACTCCAGTGTACTTTCACATCCATTTTAGAACCATGTAGGCATTATGGAAACAGATTGCTGGCCAAATTCTTTCCATTTCCAAACATGTGTTGAAGTTTATATACTTTCAAGATGCATTTCAAAATCTATCATGGTTTAAATGCATTGCAATAGGATATTTTATAGAAAAACCTGTTAATGCTTAAATGAACATATGTGATCTGTCCCAAAATTAATGAGAATGATTTAAAAAGTTTTTATTGACATGCAATTATGGTCTATCCTCTTGGGATCAAATACTGTTCAGTAATTTTAGTGTTTCTGTCACTTTTCATAGCAGTGGAGGAAGACTTCTCTTGAGATGTTGTTCAAGGCCGTTGTCACAGCTACCTGAACATTTTCAACTGTCCCAAAATGATGTCCTTTGTGGTGGGTTTTGAGCTTGGGGAAAAAAATCACATCTAGACAAATCAGGGCTGAATGGTTTGTGGGGAAGCATTCAGAACAGCTTTCACACGAACAGTCTCATTATTCTCAGCTCTTGAAGATGAAAGATACTGCTCCAAACTGCATTTGCACCTGTGACAAGACACAAAAACCACTATGCACTTTGACAAAGTACTGACTGCTACAAAGGCTTGGACTCAAATGAGGAAGGTCAAACTGCATGCCTGGGTTCCCCCTCCACCTGCCTCCACCCCCACTTTCCTTTCCTGGACCTTCTGCACTGCACAAAAAGTCATTCTTGTTACTTTTGGAATAGACCACATAAATCCCATTTTTTCTTGGAAAGATTTTTTAGAATTTTTCATAGAGATAGTGGTGCCTGTCTGTTTCAGTATACAAAGGGAAACCAAAAATAATTTTCTGGTACCTGAGCTTCTCTGGGCTCTAGAGAAGCTCAGGTGTGTAAGTTTTACCTCTGACCCATGATAAGTGTAAGGACAGAGTCCAAATTGTCTAATTGTGCTGGGACTGATTTAACCTTGCTGGTCTGTCAATCATTAACTGTCCTGTTGCTGCATAGCTGGTCAGAAAGCTGAAGAGTGCTCCTGGCTATTGCTGACATCAACAAAGTCACCTGCATGACTAGGGAAAAGGGGGAATGTATCCACCTCCTTTTCCCTAGTCATGTAGGTACCTTTGCTGATATCTGCAAAGATGCCCAGCAATAGCCAAGAGCTCTCTGGGGCTTTCCAACTGGCTGCCACAATAACACAACCCCATCCATGTGATGCCAAGTGGGGGAAAAAGAGAGTGGTGCTGCTGGCCCATATGGACAATAGACCAGTTCACTTTGGGGTCAATCTGCTGGCCACATTAAACTCAAAACATGAAACTGCTCTGGTGTTTCAATGAAAATCTGAAGCATTACCTTACCCTGCTTAACATGGGGCTAAACTGACTCAACCTAGTTTATCCCACATTAAGCAACACAAGTCTCTGGATGTCATCTGAATATCCAGGTCAACTTTTGGTCCACTTGGAGGAGCCAAGACCCAAGATTAATTAGTTTATGTTTTAATGGATTATAGACATCATGAACATCTCAAGAAATGTGCTATAGTCTGTGAAAGTTGATACTAAAATTAATTGGTTAGTCTGAAGAGCGACACAAACTCCTTTTTCCTCTCTTTAGAAGTCAATTTTTCGAACTACTGCTCTCAGTCCCACTTCATCTAATTGTCACACTCCAAAAGAGACATTTTCTTTCTCACAATCATTTATTTAGATTATGGTTTCTCCAGTCATTAAGCTGTTTGTTGCACTGATCGTACAAAGAAATATTTACTATTTTGTTAATATATGCCAATCCCATATAAATTGAGAAGATGATAATATTTTACAAATTTATATGGAATTGGTATATATTTCTGGCATGTAAGCATCTATTTTTATTTTAGAACACAGCCACAATGCTTTCTTTCCCTCTCTCAAAACATTTTATTTTGAAGACAAATGACGCCTTTCAAAATAGCGTCCTTACAACAGTGGATAAATCTGAAAACAAGATTACAGCCAATATTGTGTATAGGCATACATAAAAACACAAAGAAAAAGAGCTTTTTAAAGCAAAGAAAGAGTAGGCTGTGAAGACTGCTTAATGGGGCATCAAAATGCAGTCTTTGAACAATATCCTAAAGGTCAGAGAAAAGATCAGAAATCCCCTTTCAATATAGCAGAGAGAGTAGTGATCTTGGAGGTAATGTCCCTTCTGCCCTCCTGTTCAAAAAGGTCTGTGCACCACATCTTCTGATATTGGAAATGCAATAAGAAAAGAACTAAAGAAGATGAATCAGGGACATAATGTTGGTGGAGAAAGCAGGGCTCTAGGTCAGATAATCTAAAGCCATAGATCATGCCCTCAACACAAGGTAACATTTAGATTTACCAACTGGTTTAATTTTTTCTCTTTCATTGCAAACCATGACAAAGGTTTAAAATGGTTAAAACAGAAATATAGGGAGAAAAATGAAAACTGTTGGTTACCTTCTGTTCTACTGATAGGATCTCAATAATGCTTTGAATAGTTATGAACAAGATGGGACTGCCTGTATTGGTATATTCTCACTTTTGAACACTATGATTTGATTCCAGAATTGCTCTGCAAGTCCAGTATTTATTTATCATATCAGGAACAAACCAATGTTTTTGAGAAAACACTAAGTTTAAAAACTTGACATTCTATAAAATGTTGTTTGACCAGTAGCTGGCCACTTGGAGTGCCTCTGGTATTGCTATAAGAAGGTCCTCCATTGTGCATGTGGCAGGGCTCAGGCTGCATTGTAATAGGTGGTCTAAGGTTTGCTTCTCTCCACACTCGCATGTCGTGGACTCCACTTTGTAGCCCCATTTCTTAAGGTTGGCTCTGCATCCCGTGGTGCCAGAACACATTCTGTTCAGTGCCTTCCAAGTCGCCCAGTTTTCTGTGTGTCGAGGAGGGAGTCAGCCATGGATTGAGATGTTGGGCTTTAGCCCACCACTTTTAGACTCTTGCTTGCTGAGGTGTTTCTGCGGGTTTCTCTAGATATTAGAAAACTATAATAGGGGATGGGCTGGAGAGGTCAGTGCCTTGGTCCTTTCATTATTGGCTGCTACTTCCCGGTGAATGTCAGGTGGTGCAATACCAGCTAGACAATGTAATTTCTTCAGTGGAGTAGGGCTCAGACAGCCTGTGATAATGTGGCATGTCTCATTAAGAGACACATCCATTGTTTTAGCATGGTGAGATGTGTTCAACACTGGGCATGCGTACTCAGCAGCACAGTAGCAGTGTGAATCTTTTTGAAACTTCTGGAAATTGTTGCCCTGGCTATCCTGTACATTGCATATAAAATTCAAGTAGATAGCTCTTGTGTTTTTTTTAATAAGTTTATAAAAACTTTGAAGTCTGTGGATAAGCAAAAAGTTATGAAACTTGATGAGCAAAGAGTAGTAAATTTGTTCTACCATCGTAGCAAGTTTCACCCTGATAGGTATAAAAGTTTCACCCTGATAGCCTTAAAAATTAGGGAGATAGTAGCCCCCAAAGTTTTCCTAATATAGTAATTATTGCATTAATGTGCATGCACAATTACTGTAACAAAATAGTAATGTAATTTTTACTAAGAATATTTTTGAAACACTTGAGAAATGAAACCCCAGGGCCCCTGAGTTTTATAAGTACTTTTGAACTATTTTTTATCGATCGCATAGGGCTTCAATATAGTACAATCTGTGATCACACAGAAAAATGCTCAGTTCAGCATTCCTACCAGAGGAGAAATGTTATGATATAATCACCTAAAGAGTTAAAATGTGAACATGTGTAGTGGAAAATATGCAAGGTTTTGTTTTTTTCACAGACAGGAGTTGAAAATCATATGAGTGTTGGTTATGGGTCCTTTAGGTTTCATTTATCTAAGTAAAACTGTCCCCCAGATCTTTGGAAATCTCACCCCATGCACAGCTCCCCCTCGGTGATGCTTTCCCCATCACATGAGGAAAGCGTCGCCCTCCTGGAGAAGTCCGTGGTAAGAGTGAAGTGTTGTATGGCACTTTCCTTTTAGTTGAAGGAGGGGCTTCCACAGGAAGCTCCCTTACATCATCTGATAGGTAGTGGGCCAATCAGTTCTCCAGATGAAGTGGAGGTAAATGTGATGAGGTGCTTAGTCTGCATCATTCTGATCTGCATATTAATCCAGGAAATGCAAATTCTCTTTAAAATGCATATGAAGCAAAACCCTCAAGCATTAGTAGTTGAAACTAGGATTCTGGATTTGATGAATCTTTTATTTGCTCTAGCGGGGGGTTTTATATTCTTAAATCAATGGGGTGTACATACAAATAGATGTTAATAGAATCAAAGTTCCAGTAAAGCATTGAGTTCACACACACCCTGCATCTATTCTTGTTGCAGTTCCTTTGCAGGGACATGAATCTATTCTGAATTGATTCTATAGAACAATTGGGTTTTGTTTTTTTTAGTTTCTTTTCATGTTGTCAATATGCATGCAAGCAAGTGCATACTTTTAACATTCAAATATAAGTGCATTTCTAGTCTTGTTTTATGTATTTGTTATGCCCTTCCTATTACAAGTGAATGCCATTATGATCTAAGAAATTTGGTAGAAAATATATTATTGCAACTGTTGGAGCAGACATGTGAACTACCTGCTGAAGTGACAAGCTAAATGCCTCTATTCAGCCAGCAATGGCAGCATCTCCATGTTTTACTGTTTGACACAATGATGGATTATTTATTTACCGAGCAGCATTGGTGGCCAGAAAATCTGATTTTCATGCCTGCAAATCCATGAAACCTCAGCCACTGAACAGCTTCTTTTACATGTGGCAAAGGTCACCTATCAAGGGATTTTCTCACGTTTTGTGTGATTGGTCATGGCTCATTTCCTGCAAGAAAATATGATTTCCCCAAAGTGAGTGAGTTTGAAGAGACTCACAAAGACCTAGAAAGTTATTTCCTCTCTGTTTGTGCGATAAGCGTAAAGTATAGAAGCAAACCTATAGGGAACAACAAGTAACCATTTGTAGCTGGAAACCATATTTAATCCCATCATTAAGAAATGTCTAAGAGCTCCCTAGATATAAAAGCAATGTAGAAATTAAGCTCTTAACCTTGTCACTTAACCTTGTAGATCTGAAAGTGTTTTAATAACTTGTGCACTATATCTTTTCTAAGGACATCATTTAGCAGTTATTCTTGATCAGAGTTTGTGAATCCACAGCTGTTAGGAAGTAGAAACTTCCAATTAGAATAATAGAACCATGGAGTTGGAAGAGACCACAAGGGCCATCTAGTCCAACCCCCTGCCATAAAGAAATACAACTTAAGTAAACAACTTGCGTCAGCAACAGATAACTTACACTAAGTATTCATTTTTCATTCTACCTTACCACTTTGACCAGAATCCCATTGGCTACTACCCCATATCACTAAATTAGTTTTTCATGTGCTGACCTTTGGTCAATTCTTGTTTCTTATTTGCCTACTTATATCATGGAGCAGCTGAACCATCTATGTCCTGATCTAGATTTCTACAAATATTAACTTTGTGAAAATAGCTCCTTTGTTGATTTCACTGAGGATTACTGTCCCAGTATGAATCCTTCCAACAGCTGAAGTGAAATCCAAACAATGGAAATGGTCTATAATCATACTGGAGTCTCTGCAGTTGTAAGCTGGGAAGCTGGTGGCTCCTGTGTCAATAGTTCTCTGGGTTTCTTTAGTTTAAGCTTTAGAGAGACTACCTGCTATGTCATACTTGGAGAAGGTTTCCTTAGACAAAAAAAGAGGGGAAAAGTGTCAAAATAACAGATCCCACAGAAAGTCAGAGAAAGATGGAAGTTCTGCCATGGCAGAAACAGAAGCCAGGGCACCTCAGGCAACATCTATCTGCAAAAGGATACACTTCACTCCATAGAGAAGGGGTTCTCAAACTTTTTCAGCCGCTGAGCCCTTATGGAAGCAAACATTTCTTATGAGCACAAAGACATGTTTATATATTTCATTATATATTTTATTATATATAATGTATATATAAATCAGGCATGGGCCAGACCAGTAGTTGGATGCAGAGTGTTTGTGTGAACTAATTAATACCGAGCAAAACAAAAATACAATGTTTAAAATGATGAACAATATTAACCAACATAAACTTAGCAGTATTTCAGTGAAAGAACCCCAGGGGCCAATATATGGCCATTCAGTTGTTTTAAAATAGTAATAATAAGATATTAAAATAGTAATAATAAAACTGTTGGAATTGTGAACTGGACACAAGCAAAGCCATATAACCATAAAACACAATCCAGAGCAGAAGAGAAAACTGGTCAAAGAAGGCTCTCCATGGATGGTTCTGGCAAAAATTGAGAGCCAAACTGACAAAAAAAAAAAAAACATGGTGTGGCTCACAAATTGAACTTTGAAAAAGGAGATGGAGGGCCAGATTCTGGCAGCCCAAGAACAAGCCATTAGAACAAATGCCACCAAAGCCAGAATTGAAAAGTCGACGAAAGATCCCAAGTGTAGACTCTGCAAGGAAGCAGATGAAACAATAGACCATATCCTCAGCTGCTGCAAGAAGATCATACAGACAGACTACAAGTAAAGATTTAACACCGTTGGTCAGATGATTAATTGGAACTTGTGCCACAAATACCATCTGCCTGTGACAAAGAACTGGTGGCACCATAAGCCTGAAAAAAGTTACAGAAAATGACCATATCAAACTACTCTGGGACTTCCGAATTCAGACTGACAGAGTTTTGGAGCACAATACTCCTGACCTCACAATCGTGTTAAAAACCCATGTATGGATCATCAATGTTGCAATCCCAGGTGACAGCAGGATTGAAGAGAAACAAATGGAAAAGCTGACATGATATGAGGATTTAAAGATTGAACTGCAAAGACTCTGGCATAAGCCAGTAAAGGTAGTCCCAGTGGTGATTGGCACGCTGGATGCAGTGCCTAAAGACTTTGGCCTGCACTTGAACACAATTGATGCTGACAAAATTACCATCTGCCATTTGCAAAAGGTCATGCATTATTCACTGATACATCACACAGTCCTAGAAGCTTGGGAAGTGTCTGACGTGTGATCCAATACAACAGCAACAGATTTATCTTGTTTGCTGTGGACTCATCTTGTTGTGTTTTAAATAATAATAATAATAATAATAATAATAATAATAATAATAATAATAGAAACCCATGCAGGAAAAACACATTGAAAGCACGTCAACAAATGGCCATTCAACAACAACAACAACAACAGGTACCCATTGAGGTAAAACACAGATGGCTGTAATTAATATGATATGCGGTTTGAATGAAATTGTATGAAAGGTGTATGGTTGGAGTTTATAGCAGTTGAAGATGCCATCCTAAGGAGAATGGGGCCTGGAAAACTGCAAAAGGCTGATGAAGGAAAGACAACTAAACAGCAGAACCGCTAACAATGATTAAATTTGAACTCTCGGTTGAAAACAACGTGTTTACATTACCAGAAATAACGGCTCTTGGACTGATGGACTTAGCATGTTTTAGCTGGGAAAAACAACCTGTCATTAATTACAAATTTTTAGAACAACAGTAGCAAAAAATTTGCTATATAAAGCCACTGTCAGATGGCACTTTAATTGGTGCCAAAGAGAGTTTTAAATACTTGCTTCAGTGCAGGTTGAAGTCCACATACCTCCCTCTAAATCACGTGCTTTCCCCAGTGGGTATATAGATGTCCTGCCGGTACCTTCTGGATGGGCACCATGACGCCTAACCTCCTGCCACAAAAAAGGCCTTAAAATAGAAAATAGCTTACCCGGCCACCCTTATGCCTTTTGGCATGGTTTTTGGAACATATCAATGTAGGGCTAAGAGACCGGGGGGGGGGATCCCCCCATCTCTTAGTGCTACATTGGTATGTTCCATAAACCATGCCAGAAGACATAATGGTGGGTGGGTAATTTTTTCTTTTATTTTAAAGGTTTTGGGGAGGTGATGGGTTTCCTCTTTGTTTCTCTAGGCCCACTGGGCCAAAGAATTGAATTGGGCTGTGGAGACTGACCTCTCAGTAGTCCCAGGACTACCAAGGAGTCTGTCCCCACGGGGCCCATACTCCATTAGACCTGAGACTTTCAGGAAGGCCCAGGTGTAATGGAGTATCAGATTAATACAGGACAAAGCAGGGTTTTCCTCAGATTAATTGGGTTTTACTGGAGACACTGGACATCTCTGGTAAAACTGTGGGAGCTCTATCTGGATGGGCCCTAGGAAACTGTTTGACTTTCCAAAAGTGTAGCAGACAGAAGGAGTCTTGTCACCCACCCCTTTCTCCAAGGGATGGAGAAAGATGGTGTATTCGCAGAATGGCAGATTTGCAGGGAACCAATCTGGCCTACATGCAGGCTTCTTTTCCAGGAGCAGGAAGAAGGAATGATAATATATGCTTGATGAATAAGTGAACGTTTGTGTGTGTGAATACTGACAGAAATGTAATTTCCCCTGTTTGGGTAAGAAATGCAGTTTATATTCTGTGTGTGTCTACTACTTTCTCTGTATTCCTCTGTGACATACTCTGTCTCACTGAAAACAAAATAAAGGAACCTTTTTAATGTTTAAAATGTATTCATGACATGGTGATCCAGCCTTTGTAATAATAATAATAATAATAAGAATAATAATAATAATAATAAGCCATGCAGGGGTCCACAGGCCGCATGTTTCCTAGCCAAGTGGGCGTGGGGGGGGGGGCGTGCATGGGGCCTCCATAGAGCACAGTTTGAGAACCATTGTCATAGAACATCATAAATTAAAATGTTGGGAACTCAGAGCCAGGGAACACCCTGCTCGTCTTTAAGGGAAGATCCTAAGCTAATGAGGGCAACTGGACTGCTTTACTCCTGGACGATAAAGCAAAGTGGACTAGTAACATTCAATAGAAGGACTGCAGAAAAGAAACAAAGTCTGACAAAGTTAAAAACAAGTTGTTTCTTACTAATTTCAAGAATAAACTATTGCCCCTTAACCCCTGAAATAACGAGACGGACAACAAAGGTATGGATTCAAATTGGGCAACTTTTATTGAATGTTACCTATTTAACTTTTCCTGAACTAAACTAAGTGTCAAGGAACTTGGTGGCTAACCGAGGCAGCGTCCTTGGCTACTTAGTGTGTAAAATTTGTGTGCCCTGGATCCCCAACCGGGCAACCTGAAGGTAAAAGTCTGGAGAAGCCTGTGTCCGATTATTGATATCAGCTTCTCTCCTTACTGTGCCAATTGATGTCCCCTCACCCATTTGGTGACTTCTAGGTGAGTGTTTGTTGTATAGTGACCCCCACCCTTAAGGGGTGCCTTGCGTATACCTCCATGTCTGTGTTTTCCTGATCTATTTATGCTGGCCTAATTAAACCAGACCACCCCATCTAGCCCCTAGTAACAGTATAGGGTAGGCGAAAAAACCCCCAGAACATGAGAGGCAAAAAATTCCTACCCGGCTCCAATGGGCAACCAAATATACTGTCAGTGGGCGGGAGTGGTGGGTGAAACGTCTAGCAAGACTGAGGTAAGGAGGCTGGTTCACGTGACTAGCCAGCCCCCGCCCCTCTTCCAGGAGGTTTTAAAGGAACCTCCGATTCTCTCCCTTCAGGGGGTGGGGCAAATTGCTCTCCCCACCAACTGTGTTGGTGGGGAGAGTCCCTTGCCCCTTAACCCCTGAAATAACGAGACAGACAACAAAGGTATGGATTCAAATTGGGCAACTTTTATTGAATGTTACCTATTTAACTTTTCCTGAACTAAACTAAGTGTCAAGGAACTTGATGGCTAACCGAGGCAGCGTCCTCGGCTACTTAGTGTGTAAAATTTGTGTGCCCTGGATCCCCAACCGGGCAACCTGAAGGTAAAAGTCTGGAGAAGCCTGTGTCCGATTATTGATATCAGCTTCTCTCCTTACTGTGCCAATTGATGTCCCCTCACCCATTTGGTGACTTCTAGGTGAGTGTTTGTTGTATAGTGACCCCCACCCTTAAGGGGTGCCTTGCATATACCTCCATGTCTGTGTTTTCCTGATCTATTTATGCCACGGATTGGGGGCAAATGTCTATTTCGCCCCCATCCCCCACCAAGCCCCTTAAAACTTCCTGAATGCCTAACTGCAAATCAGCCAAAAATTGTGCGTTACCCAAATCTGTGAGGTGTACACCATCATAATGGTAAAACTGTGTTTTGTCATGTGTAATGTCTCCATGGTGTATGTAAAATCCCCTGCCCTGTGCCAAAGCTGTGCGCATGGCCCGGTTCACACGCTGTCTGGCCTTCTCGAGCTTCCTGACGTCACTGCCTCCTGGTCACCGAAGGCGTGGAATGATGGCCGACCAAGCGATGTGAACCCGGGGCCATGCCTGCCACATCTTAAGAATGTCAGCACGGGCTTGTAGATACAGGGCCCTGCCGTTAAGCAGGCCCAGATCGTTACCTCCGATATGGAGCACTGGCCCAACGAAGGCTCCGAACACCCTTCCACTCGACCAATGCAGTGGAAGCGCAACCCAGATGCTGGCCAAAGGATGAGTTCCTGGTGTATCTCTCCGCCCAGTGGACATAACTATGCCCACAAACAAGGATTCTCCATCTATGCACCAGCCTGGCAGTCTCTGCAAAATAAACAACAAACAAACAAGCGCCGAGCGAACCTATCGCCTGTAAGCGTCCTATTTCCCCCTGCCAATTGATTTAATGGCCACTTCATTATAACCCAAGTGAGCTGCCAAAGATGCCGACCCTATACGAAAAGAATGAGTGCCAAATTTATGGGAACCCTAACCCCAGCATCTTCAGCGCCCTATCTGTGATGGCCCAAACTGATATTTTGTGAGGGGGTGGAATCCTGAAGGCAAAACAAATATCCCCTCGACTCAACCCTAGCTTGGGGTCCCTGCATCTAGCTAATGCAACCACAGCCGGCACGTGCAGGGGATCACATCAGACTTAACATTTTTGGAATTGTTCCTATACTAGTTGCAGTTAAATTATGGGTTGAGGCCTTTGCCAATTCAACCGTTCATTTTGGTGTGATAGGGAGTTTCACGAGTTTAGGCAGTTTGACGAGTTACCATCCACAGTACCAATTCCTTATGGGCATTTGGCGCAGTTCTGTGTGTACTCACGCAGAAGGGGCCTAGCGCCGCACACTATTAAGTCCCAGCTGTCAGCGTTGGCCTACTGGCCTTTTAGACCCCCACGAACGATTTCTGCCTACATAAAATTATTGCGGGTTGGACCCATCATCGAGGTCCATCGCAGGATAAGATGGAACCCCTGTCACCCACAATTTTGAAGGGATTGAAGAAAACATGGCCCAAAGTGTGTCGGTCCGAGTATGAGCAGCGGTTATTTCATGTGGCGGCCTTGACGGCCTTTTTCGCTGCTCTTAGGATAAGTGCGTAACTCGCCATGTCGAAAAGAGATGTATCTCAGCGGGCGTTGCTGTTGCCAGATATAACAGTAACTTCCTGCAATTACCCGACCCGGAACGCCCTACGAAACCCTTCCATCCCTATAATGGATCTCAAATTAGAGGATAATGTGGGAAACCGGGGACCCAACACAGGAATATGAAAACCCTCTGAAAAAAACCTTCCCATAGGTACTTAGCTGCCCCCCTATCTGGGTACTGATCCAGCCAAACCTTCAACTGATTTAACTTAATTGGGCTGGGGCCCTTGTGAAACTGCGGCCTGTCCTGAAGGTTTCTTAACGAATTGGGTGTCCCTAGTATTACCTCTCGCGGCTCTCCCCTTGGGGCAATTTCGGGATGGGTGGATCCCATAACAAATAGAGCACGAGTGCGCGTATCGACAGTCCTTCCGTGAACAGGCTCCCTGAGCCACAAATTCCCAGCATAAAGGCTTTTGGCACTGGGACTGCAGCTGGGGAGCCCCCTGCCGAGAGGGCTGTCCCGCTGTGTTCTGAATAGTGTGCCCATTGTCCGCCTTCAAGGCAGAGGAAGCCCTAGATGGATTCATAACTTCAATCCAAATTTGGTCATCAATCAAGTCACAACGTTTGTCTGGGTGGCAAGCCGCTTCAGCTCTAAAACGCCTATCATACTCTAGCCAAGCGTTAGGAGGGCCGCTAACATAAGCCTTGTTGATAATATTCTGATACTGCCACAAAGCTGTAGCCCTTTCCGGGGCAGCCTCAGAAAGCAGATTTGCGTACATCGTGAAACAAGGGAGCCAGTTCTCCCAATTCTGCTCAACCTTGCGTTTCTTAATTTTCTCCTTACTGTCCTCATCTAACTCATCCTTCTCCTTCTTATCCACATCCCTAAAGTATAAAGAAAAGATATCGATATATTCATTTCTCAATATCTTCTCCATAGTTTTGGTTGCCAAGTGTGAACATAAACCTGATAGACTGACAGTAGGAGTAGCCTGCGGAGGCCATTTTGCTGTGCCCCAAAAATTTGCTGGCTTCACCAGTTTGAGCTGATTCTAGAGTGACAGTAACCTGTTTAGCCGAATGAGTGGTGGAAACAGCCCTATTCTCCCCCATACTGGGTTCCGACCCCCCAGCAGATTGAATCCCAACTGAAGTGCCTGACTGAACCTCAACCGCAGTTTGAGCCCGCCCCTGGTCCCAGGGCCATGTGAGTGAGGTGGAAGTACTAGCTGATGTGAGTGTGGTGGAAGTACCTGCTGACGTGCTAAGGCCCACCAACGACCGCTCCACCTGGACCTCGTGTGGCTTGGAACCAGCCGTCACCAACTGCTCGCGCCCAGCTACCACCGAGGAAGCAGCAGTTGACACCACTGACTGAGTGGGCCCGGCCGCGGCACTAGGCGTGGAGGCCAATGCTGCGGGCTGACTGGGTCCGGCCACAGCAGCCGCCGTGGATCCAGACACCTCCAGACTGATGACATTCTGGACATCGGAAGGCACCTCAGGGCTGGTGATGGTCCCCGGAGCCGCGGGTTGGTCAGGAAGCCGAACTGCCCCACCAGCCCCCACGACCGAAACCGACTCTAAAATAGAAACCAGAGACAACAAGGATTTAAACAATTGCTTCTTGCTTGCCCGGCGCGCGGGGCGTGACCCAGCCCCACCAAGCCCCACCCCCCTATTCTTTTCAACTTGGTTAACACGCTGAAGAAGGGCCTCTAGATCTTCCATAGATATGCTATCTTCGTCCGACGATGACCCGTCCTGACGTAAAGGGCGCTTGTGACCCGTCTTCTCTGCGGGACCTTTTCCCTTAGGTCCCCCTTTGTTCTTCTTTGAAGGCATCCTACAAAATGAAGGGGAGTAGAAAACGCCAATGAGAGCCAGCTCCACGCACGGTGCATGGTTGTCCCCGTAACAGCCTCCCCGACCTGCCACCAAAGCAGTGGGAGAGTGGTTCCGGCGCCATAACCATAGAATCAAAGAGTTGGAAAAAACCATGTGTCAGTGGGAGAGTGGTTACGGCACCATATAGTCATAGAATCAAAGAGTTGAAAGAAACACCATGTGTCGTTCCCCATCTCCCGCTTATGGCGCCCTAGAAACATAGAATCAAAGAGCTGGAAGAGACCCAATGCGCCATCACCCTCTCCCACCTCCAGAAGAATTATACTTCCCATGCCTACGCCGCATGGGCATCCCTGTGGTTAGGTAAATACAAATATACCAAGGCAATGAATGACACAACATCAGCAACAATGTGGGGAGAGGGTACGGAAGTTACCCCTAGAATCATAGAGTTGGAAGAGACCCCCAAGTGCCCAGCCAACATCACAGAGTCACAATAGACCATGGGGTACGCTTATTGCCCCATATAATGATATAAACAAATAACTATATATGTGTTATACCCTTAGCAAAAGGGGAGAGTGTGCTACGCTACCCCTTGCCACCCCATAGCAAACCCCCAAATTGGAAGGAGGTGTGGGGTTATCCCATGCCCATATAGAGTCATGGAATCAAAGAGTCACCATAAACCTATTGATTTTTTTTGGCAAAGATCAAGCTTACAACCTCCTGGTTCTGAGGGCAGTGCACTCTCCCTGAGCCACCCAATGCCCTGCAGCTATCACAAAAACTTCGAAGGGTACCCCTCCCGCGAAAAATTACATTTTTAATTATTCCATGGTCCCCCAAGCCCCTCTCGCCGCAACAGGCATGGCTTTATACTGAGGAACCACATCGAAAAGGCTCTTAAGCCTATGCCCCACTCTAACTGCGTCACAGACGCTTCCAAAATGGCGGCCGCTAATGAACCAACTGAAAAAAACGGCCCTAAAATGGCAGCCGTTGCCGCCAAATCCCCCCAACAAAATGGCGGCCGCTGGCAACTTTGCAAAAACGCCCGGCCGTAGGCGCACAGTGAGCGCCCAGGAGCAGCCAGCGAACATCGCGCTCCTTGAAAAGACGCGCCGCGCGCCGCTGAGATCGCGGCCTTTGCCACGGCGCCGACAGCAAAAGGGGGAAAACAGAAAGAACGGCGGCCGCGGCGGCACGCCTCTCGAGCACACCGCGCGCCGCTCGACTCGCGGCCTGGCTCGCGCAAGAGGGAAAACGGCGAAGGAGACGGCTGGCACAAGCCTCCGCCGCCACTCAACCCCTCCACTCCTGCGGCGACGGAGAGAGGGCCTCCTCGCTCCCGGAGTGCTTCAGACTGACCTGGAGCAACAGAAAGCACGTCCTCTTGCCAGAAACATCTAGCAAGACTGAGGTAAGGAGGCTGGCTCACGTGACTAGCCAGCCCCCGCCCCTCTTCCAGGAGGTTCTAAAGGAACCTCCGATTCTCTCCCTTCAGGGGGTGGGGCAAATCGCTCTCCCCACCAACTGTGTTGGTGTGGAGAGTCCCATATCTTGATCTCTTAGATTTTGTCTGTTCTTTAAATTGTCCCTGATAAAGTAACCCAGGCAAAATATACTGTTACTGCAAATAAACAGCTCTAACGCTTCCTGTCAACCCTGTCTGATGATTCTGACTCAGTGTGTACCTCAGACCAATAATTCTAACAATTTCTTTCTTGGCTTTGGACTCAATTCAGGACTGGTCTTCCCAGCTGGACCTTACACTATTTGGGTCACACTTCTACTTTCCAGTGAAATCCCATTTAAGCCCTGGTACTCTCTGGCTTTCCCTCTATCAGATTTTACAGACTGTTTATTTCAAATATGGATTGAGAAACAATCGTTGCATGCCTTGAAGCTAGCAACAGTATGAGAATTTTAAAAATGGCATTATTATAGATTTATTTTATATAGTGATTTATTTGTAGCCTGTCTTAATCCCAAGATGAGCCTGCACAATTGTGTGTTTGAGTGCACATGGACATGCATGTTTGCACATGTACACATGATGTATGTTTCTTTCTGATGTTTCTTATTTGTTTGTTGCATTTGTATGCCACCCAAGGTCTAAATAAGTGTACTGTCTGCCTGTTTTGTGTCAACTAGCAATAGGTTTAACATAAATATACATCTCCAAATATTCTAAAACATCAGTGATACCCTGTCTAGGATCCACTTTAAACCATAAAAAATGGGCTGGCATCCTTTTGGGAATCCATGCCATCATAAACTGACTTATGTTTGCATGAAATTGAATTGTGCCATTGCCTTTTTATTACTGGGATGGGAAAAGAGACATCGTTTTGCCAATGGTAGGTGCACAGAGCATCCTGTTGGGAGTCCATATTGCAGAAAGGGAGATCTAGCATGACCCTCAGTTATGCACCATTATAATACATTAACATAGTTGTGTAACATGTCAGCAATGTAGCTCTATTGCTATAAAGTTATGCACCATAATCTCTGATGCAGGAGCTTGCCTATAGATTATGCCAAAGTGGTTTTTAATATTGTGAGAGGAATTGTTTAAACATCTAAAGTGCAGGGAGCTTTATTATCAATTTTTATATCTGTTCCATAGATTTCATCAGCGGCCTTGCTTCTGACATAAAATCTACTCTTCCAACCTTTCCTTTTTTGTTTTTGCTCTTGTTTTGAACTGAACAAAGGTTTATATCGAAACACTCTAAGCATCCTGTAATGGACATTTAATGATTGTTGCTTTTAGTTATTCACCTGTCTTTCCTTTATTATTTCAAATGCTCTGCATTGACTAATAGTGGCTCCTGCACTATCTGAGATGGGGAATCTCTGCCACATTTTAGTCTGAACTTTAAATAAGCTGCATAAGATGCTGAACCTATCTTGTTGCTAGCATTCAATATCTTTGACCTCTCCTTTAAATTTTAGGCTAAAACCTGTAATGAATTATAACCCACTGGCATGGAAGCTACCAGTCTCTCTCAGCATACTTTAGAAGCACCTATAGTAGATATGGGGAGGAGGGTGGCTGTGGTTTATGCCAGCTAGCTTTGCCATCCCAGTGCATTTGTTAGCCACAGAATTGGCCTGGGGTTTTGTTTTGAATAGTTGAACCCAATACACACATCTCTGATCTGTGGAAAAGAAGGATGCTGGACTTTGAAGAGCTAGCCAGGGGGAGAATTTGTTTAGGACTTTCATATCAATATCAGTAGAGATGTAGAGTCCTTTCATACCTTTACAGTGTGTACTAAAACCTGGATCAGATTCATCCCTCCACTGACAAGGAAACCATACTATCTCCTCTGGCCACAATAAATTACTCCCTTTGCTTCATCACAGTATAACATGTGATATAAAGAGGAATCATTTTATTCTTGCAAGGTATTAAAATGGTTCTTCTTTATATCAATGTGATGTGAAATTGTTGGCATCCCCTCATCCCCATCTGCCAGAACCAGTACCATGTATGTGCCCATGGGTTGCATTGTTTCTTTCTTTCATAGGAACTGGCTGGCAGACAATTGCTTGTGAGCCAGTATTTGTGAGCCAAGCCACTGCTTTGAGAAGCATTACTTTACATCACTTTCCCACGCATAGAATATTTCAAGGAGAAACATGCCTGCTCCCATTCTTTTTCATTTGCTGCTTCCGCCTATGTTGTGGTGTATTATGTGTATGAACATACATAGTCCTTTATCAACAATACAAAGCCGACCTTTCATTCTGGCAGAGAACTCACATTTGAAAACAAAACAAAACATCCATAGATTGAATACAAATCAAGATGACTACTCTTTTAGTGCCAAACACATAGATTATGTAAGCAGTTCCTTTCTTTTGGTTAGCTACAAATGACATTTCCATGTAAGTTTTGTATTTGTTTAAAAACACCAGGGAACACTAAAAGTCATCATTTACAGCTGTGGTATTCTCCAAGGTTTTGCCCATGACTGGAACATTCCAGAGGAATAGCTTGTTTGTTTTTACTATAATGTATGTAAATTAATATGCCATGTAATGTGTTTCATCTGCAATTCTGAAGAATAAACATAATTTCAGAAGTAAAGAAAGAGAGTTCATTTTAGTGGGACTGCTTTGGATCAATGTTAATTGGTCTTCCATGCTATTTCCTGGTTCCCACAATCATTGTAATACTTGCTATACTTATTTCTTTTTAAAGGAATCTTATGCCCATGGCACACTAAACATTCACATCTATTGAATGCTGCTAAAGTATCTCCTAAGATAGTGATCCCAAAAATTTGGTCCTCCAGATGTGTTGTACTTCTGCTCCCAGAATTTCTGGCTATTGACCAAACTGGCTATGACTTCTGGGAATAAAAAGTTCAAAATATTTGGGGGACCACCATTTGGGAATCATCATTCTAACGTACAGGACAATGAGGTACTGTCCATTAGACTGATAGTGAAGGGAACTAGGCAAGTTCAGTTGGTCCAAATTACATTGTACTTTTGTTCCAGTAGAGCATTGCCTAACCATAGCAGGTCAACCTTTAAATCAGACAGCACTTAGTTCTTATCTTTTTGTGTCTTTTAGTGTTTTGTGTTGCTGTCCTGTGTGTTTCACTCAAGTGTGATCTTTGTTCAGCCAGATTGGTGCACTTACACTACACAGTTATACCACTGTAATTTTTTTCATTTTCTTGTTTATTTGTTTTAAGAAGTAACATTGGCCCTGTGTAAAGTCCATATTGCCAGCTGTACAATGGCATGTGCCAACTGCACATGTCATTTCCATACTACATTGTTCTGCACTCTTGCACAGCTGCACCTTAGCATAAAATTTACATTGTACTATGGTCTCAGTTTCACAAAAACAGTCGTAGAAAATGTGCAGACTAGTATTTTGGCAAATGATTTCAGCTGGTGTTATAAGAAGACTTCTTTTCCAGATTCCATGATTTTAGATGCCCAGACTTAGCTAATGACTACCAGGCATCCTATATTTTCTACCTGCTTTTCTGATACTGAAGTTCCCAACTCTCAGCCTGACCCCTTTCTCCACCATTTCCAACTCCTCCACTCCACGTTGCTTTCAACTAACACTTGAAGGAAACATTTGTTCATGGATCTGATTATGAAAACACCAAATTTGCACTTCTTAAACCAATTGGTATAGTCAATGTTATTATTCTTTATTGATTTGCACTTTTCAACATTTTGTATAGGGTTGTTCAACCAAATACATACCAAATTTGTTTAGCAGGAGAAACTGTGCACAAAAATAGTTATGTTTATGAAAATAATGCATAAATGCATTATATTCTGATTTTTTTTTTTTACAAAAATGTGCAAATGAATCAACATGAAAATGATTAAAATACAAAATATCATATTTCATCAATTCTTATCTGCACTTTTTCACATTTTAGAACCTCCAGAATTGGGGTGTGCCTTACAATTAATTGTGCTTTAGATTCACCAGTTATTCTTTTATCTTATTTTACATTATCTTACCCCCAAGAGAGGAGGCAGAGGATGAAGAAGAGTCTCAGCTCCAATGGCTATGCAATCCCCCGCTATTTTGTCCTCCACATCAGCAAGATGGGTGTTTACTGTCTGGCTGAGCTAAGTGCTGCTTCTTGCTTCCCCTGCCTCCCCAACAGGCCTGTAGAACTAGGAAAATAGAGTCATCCAGACAAAATGACTTCCAGGTTGAAACAAAAGCAAGCTATTGTGCACACAAGGGAAATTCTAAACAAAAGAACAGTAAAAGAAAAATAGGGGTTTTTATCAAAAATTGAAGGTTCAAAAAGCCTTACATTTGATTAATTCTTAGATTCAGTGAATTACACTATCAGAAAGGCAGATGGAAGTGTGTATCAGTTTCCTTGGGAGATTTATACACACATGATCACCCCCCCCCCCCCAATAACAGAAAGATGGAATGAAATTATTATAATAATAGAAAAAGGAGAAATGGACAGAAAATGACACTGACAGATTCATCCATCTTTAGTCCTAATTTCCTAAAGAACGGTGCACAGGAACTTCTATTATAAAAGTGCTTGCTATGTTTTAGTAAAAATATAGCCTACTATTTAAGCAAAAAAGGAAATTACTGAATTATACATGAGAGGATAAATAAAAAAAATCTCCACATAATAGAAAAGAAAAGACAGATTATGAAGGAATCAACCTTTTCAAGTCCATATATTTATTTATTAAATTTATTTTAAACTCCAATTTTGCCCTAATATAGGACCTAGGATAGCTTACAAAATGAGTGAAACTAAATTCAATTAAGACAAGTAATAATTATTTATTATTTATTTATTTACCTTACTTATATACCGCTGTTCTCAGCCCGAAGGCGACTCACAGCAGTTCACAACAAATACGAACAGCAAAAATTCAGTGCTACAGTATAGAAACAGTTAACAACCTAACACATTACACAATTAATAAACAGTTACTACAATACCCATTCACTGTCGTCTCACCATCAAAAACATGTTCCAGATTCGTCATCCATTGTTCCATTCCAGTGTTCATTAACCAATCATTGCACTAATTATTAGAATGCCTGCTCAAACAGCCAGGTCTTCACCTTTTTGGGGAATACTATTAGAGATGGTGCTAGTCTAATGTCCGTAGGAATGGTGTTCCACAGCCGAGGAGCCACCACCAAGAAGGCCCTATCTCTCGTCCCCGCCAGCCGAGCTTGAGAAGCAGGTGGGATCGAGAGCAGAGTCTCCCCGGAAGATTTCAAAGTCCTGGTGGGTTCATAGGCAGAGATGCGGTCAGATAGGTAGCTTGGGCCAGAACCGTTTAGGGCTTTAAAGGCCAACGCCAGCACTTTGAATTCAGCCCAGTAGCAGATTGGTAGCCAGTGGAGTTGGCGCAACAGAGGAGTTGTATGCTCCCTGCGCTCCGCTCCTGTTAAAATCATGGCTGCCGAGCTTTGGACTAGTTGGAGCTTCCGAGCTGTCTTCAAAGGCAACCCCACGTAGAGAGCATTGCAGTAGTCTAAACGGGATGTAACCAGAGCGTGGACTACCGTGGCCAAGTCAGACTTCCCAAGTTACGGGCGCAGCTGGCGCACAAGCTTTAGCTGTGCAAATGCTCCCCTGGTCACCGCCGAAACCTGGGGTTCCAGGCTCAGCGTTGAGTCCAATGCAAACTTTTTTAAAAAAATCATATTAACAATATTAATTGAAAAATTAAAAATACAGTCTACAAGACATTGAAATGATAAAAATACAACAAGCAGGGACTACAAATGGATCGTGAATATGAACCAATCCTAAATATATAATATATAATTACCATATTAGGAAATACTCCATTTCTGAGGCTGTTTGAGAATTCTCTGGCATAGGGCTCCTCACCTTCCCAAACTACATTTCCCAGAATTCTGTGCTTTCTCAGTCTCTTTCCCAGCAAACTCTGCTTTCACCTGCTGCTTCCTGCTCCTAGTAGTAGTAGTAGTAGTAGTAGTAATAATAATAATAATAATAATAATAATAATAATAATATGCTATTACAAATCAGAACCTCAAAAGCGTGGCTTCCCAAAAAGGATGTATCAGTTGTGGAAACAAAAGTACCCTGACTCACAGATAACTGAACTCTGACTGGCTGATCAGCAAAGATTCATAATCAGAAACAAAGTGTTCAGTGAAGTTGAACTCGAAGAAATTCAGAAAATCTGCAAAGCAAATGACCATCAGATCACAACACAGACAGTAATAGAGACTCCAGAAATTCTTGGAACTCTGGAACAGACTGAACCAGAAGAAAATGTGGAGCTTTTGTAAGAATGTGAAGAACCAGCACTTGAAGCACTTGTTGAACTACCAGGAACATTGACAGCAAAACAAGAGCTCAAGGATAAAACCATAGCCCATGCTGTATCAAATTCAATAAGAAAGTGACTCCCAACTTTAAAAACAGTGCCTAAAAGACTCCTGGCGCCTCTCATGAAGGATGTGAATACATTACTTTCTACTGTCCAAATAACGTCAATTGAAAAAACAAACCAGTTTGCATACAGTACAGCAGTGATAGTAACGGAAGAGATTGGACTCCTACAACCAATGCAGCCTCCAAGAAAATCGACTGGAAAACAAAAATGGAAGGTCAGGTTGGAGTTGAAAATCAAAAATCTACGATCAGATGCAAGTAACCTGAAAAATATGAAGGACAAGAAACTGAAGAATAACAAAATGAAGCAATATCTAATCAGAAAGTACTGGCTTGAAGAAGTTTTGGAAATGGTGAAAGAACAAATTACAGCAATAGTCAGAAAAATCAAAAGATATGAAGCCAGAATCATCCAGTACAGATAAAATCAACTGTTTCAATCAGACCAAAGACGATTCTACCAGAGTCTGAACCAAACAACAGACAAAGTAGCCATAAAGCATGAGAAATTTGTAACAACTAAGTTTTGGAAAGAACTCTGGGAAAATAATAAGAACTACAACAAAAACGCTGGATGGATAAAGGAGTTTGAAGAAAAAATTCTCAGAGAACAAAATGGAACAGATGGAAATAACAACTGAAATGATCAGCGAACGAGTGCAAAAAGTCAAGAACTAGACATCGCCTGGTAGTGATAAACTGCATGGATTTTGGCTAAAATATCTGACTAGCCTACATGGAAAAATGGCCCAACAATTCAATGAGATGCTGCAAAAAGGAAGTATCAGTGAATGGTTAACAACTGGGAGAACATATCTAATACAAAAGGATCGAGGAAAAGGAGCAGCACCAGGAAACTACAGGCCGATAACATGTCTGCCCACTATGCTTAAACTATTGACCGGCATCATAGCTGACAGAATTCAAGATTATCTTGAAGAAAAGAACATCTTGCCAGATGAACAAAAAGATAACAAATGGAAAAGCAGGGGCACAAAAGACCAATTATTAATTGACAAAATTATTCTGGAAAACTGCAAAAGCCGAAAAACTAATATTCACATGAAGTGGATTGACTACAAAAAAAAAAAACAAAAAACAAAAAAAAATATTTGGCACACTCCCACACAAATGCCTAGACACCATCGGGATTTGTAAAAACGTTGGCACTTTTACTGAAAATATGATGAAGCACTGGAAAACTGAACTGTTTGTTGGAAATGAAAACTATGGACTTGTCAACATCAGGAGAGGAATCTTCCAGGGAGACTCATTGTCCCCACTGCTTTTCATCATTGTCTTGATCCCTCTGTCAACAACCTTACAAAAAACAAACCTTGGCTATCAAACATCTAAGAAATCTCACAAAATTTCACATCTGCTGTACATGGATGACCTGAAGCTGTATGAGAAAACTGAAACTGAAATCCAGTCTCTGACCAACACTGTCCGAATCTTTAGCACTGATATCAACATGGAATTTGGTTTGGCCAAATGTTCAACAGTGGCACTGAAGAAGGGAAAAATCATTGCAAGTGTGGTCATAAATATTCCCAATGGCCAAACGATAAAGTGTCACCAGCCAGAGACCTATAAATATCTGGGTATACTACAGCTGGACACCATCAAACAAGAACATGTGAAAACTGTGGTCAGCAAAGTATACATTCAAAGGGCCAGAAAATTCTCCAAAGCAAGCTCAATGGAAGCAATACCATCAAGGCCATAAACACCTGTAAATTTTAAGTTGTATTTATTCTTTGATAGTTCAAATTTACTTTATGTGTAAAAGAACCTAAGAACATCATTTTTCCTATTAATAAAGCAGCATTGAAAGGAATGATTTGAAACAGGCAATTCACAGGGAACTTTGACTTTTTCCCCAGTGCAAACTCTGTACAGGCAGTCCCTCAGTTACAAACATCCAACTTATATATGACTCCTAGTTACAAATGAAGGTTAGAAAAGAAGAAGTGAGATGAATTTACCCCTAGGAAGGGAAATTCACTCCTGTATGAGTTATCTTAGAGAAAGGGGTCTCCAAGAGAGCGTTATCAAAAATCCTTGTTTCCATGACAACCCAAAATTTTCAAAATCCAATTGTCACAGGGATCAAGAGTGAGGTGAAATCTACTGAAAAGGGGCATAGATAGCAAAACAAATTTTGCAGGCATGTTAACACTTCCCTAATCTATGAACCACCACCCCCCCCCCCACACACACACCCCTCGGTTGTTATAGTTTTCTAATTTGCAAACAAATTCAACTTAAGAACAAACCTCTTGTTCATAACTTGGGGATTGCCAGTAACATTGACCTGCAAGATAAAAGGTTATAAAACATTTTTAAAAATGTATGCTCGTTTAATAGGAATTTAAAATTCAAAATCTAAAATTGTTCTAATTTGCTTCTGCATGCATAGTTTTTTAAACTTGCTTTTATATTTTCATGTTGTCGTATATCATTGAATGAAATTATGTTAAAATTACTAATGAAATTTGTGAAAGAACAATGTGTGGTACGGCATTTTTATCATTTTTTAAATTCAGCACACAAGACTACATAATATTTAAAATATGTATATGGGCCTATTTAGCAAAATATGTCATTGGAGGAGGTATATTTTGATAGACTCCATGGTCAGAGACCAGGAATCTTTGGATGTGGAACAAGGCACCACAATACAGTACATGATGGGAGTAGGACCTGAAACTATTTAATGCTTGACTGTGTTCATATGTGTCTTTTTAGATCCTTGCAGTGCAGCCCACCCTGGGTTAACCTTTCAGTAAACTGAGGAATCTGTACAAGGACCAAGTAGCAACAGTAAGAACTGACCATGGAACAACAGACTGGTTCAAGATTGGGCAAGGCCAACGGCAGGGTTGTATACTCTCACCCAACCTATTCAACTTGTATGCAGAACACATCATGCGATGTGCAGGGCTTGAGGAATGCAAGGCTGGGGTGAAAATTGCTGGAAGAAACATTAACAACCTTAGGTATGCAGATGATCCCACTTTGATGGCCGAAAGTGAGGAGGAGATGAGGAGCCTTCTAATCAAGGTGAAAAAAGAAAGCACAAAAGCTGGGTAGCAGTTAAACATAAAAAAACCCAAGATTATGGCAACAAGAATGATTGACAAGTGGGAAATAAAGGGAGAAAACGTGGAGACAGTGACAGACTTTGTATTTCTAGGTGCAAAGATTAATGCAGACGCAGACTGCAGGTAGGAAATCAGAAGACGCTTACTTCTTGGGAGGAAAGCAATGACCAATCTTGATAAAATAGTGAAGAGTAGAGACATCACACTGGCAATGAAGATCCGCATAGTGAAAGCAATGGTATTCCCCATAGTCACCTACAGATGTGAGAGCTGGACCATAGGGAAGGCTGAGCGAAGGAAGATAGATGCTTTTGAACTGTGGTGTTGGAGGAAAGTGCTGAGAGTGCCTTGGACAGTGAGAAGATCCAACCAGTCCATACTTCAAGAAATAAAGCCTGACTGGTCATTGGAGGGAAGAATAGTAGAGGCCAAGATGAAGTACTTTGGCCACATCATGAGAAGAAAGGAAAGCTTAGAGAAGACAATTATGCTGGGGAAAATGGAAGGAAAACAGAAGAGGGGGCGACTAAGGGCAAGATGGATGGTATTCTTGAATAGACTGGATGGACCTTGAAGGAGCTGGGGGTGGTGACGACCAACAGGGAGCTCTGGCGTGGACTGGTCCATGGAGTCACGAAGAGTCAGAAATGACTGAACAAATGAACAACAACAAAACTGTCAGGCAGGGAGCAATCCAACTGTTGGATTGCTTTCATCTGTTTTGCCCAAGGAAAGGCTGAGGAGGTAGATTATTGTAGGCACCTTACCTCAGTTGAAGCTGCATCAATTTCTACTCTTGATTGCTCCTTTCAGGTTCAAACAAATAATTAGGAAATAGGTCAAATAAAGTAGCCCTTATTAGACCAGTTTTCTATGTCATGTCTTGATATTCCATGGTTGGCCATCAATATATTTCTTGAATTATAAGACATGCATATATCTATGGCTACCTGTATATTTGTATTTTATTTTAAGAGGACTAGATGTTGTATGTTGTATGTTGTGTTTGCACTGTCTTTTTGACAAAGCCAAGTGGCTAATCAATAAAAATTGTTGTTATTCTAAGACATGCTTTCCCAATCCGCATATAAACAGCTCTAAAATGGGGTGTGCCTCAGAATTGTAGGATTATCTTATGTATTTTTTTATTGGTGGTACTGAAATTAGTGTGTATGCTGTCTTAGAATTGAAGAAATATGGTGTGTGTGTATGTGTATGTATCTCGCAGAGCTGCATTTCATATAATATGCACTTCAGCAGGACTGAGTCTGGAGAACTATATTGGTTCAACCCCACATCCAGACCACTAGTGAATTGGATGTATAAAGGACCAACACCTTTGACATTCTTGCGGATAATATTACGTTTTTAGTCCTTTTATGCTTTTAGAATAAGGATATGCATTAAATAACTTTCAGTGAGCCCAAATCTAATTCACTTTAGGTGATAAGTCCCCATCGGGGAGATGGAGCGGGGTACAAATAAAGTTTATTATTATTTATTATTATTATAACTGAAGATGTTGTTCGATTTGTTAGTTCAGAAATCACTGTCATGGTCCACTAAAGTGAATATATATCTTTTCAGTTATATTATGGTTTTAATCACTGTTTAAAACCACAATTCTTAATCACATTATACGTCAGAAATTTAGTAGAAGTGAAAAATGGGGTGGACCTTTTGGGATAAATTGTTTGTGGATTGACTGTAGGGTTTCTGAATTTCTGCTGACCTTTATTAGGGCTTGAAATGGGAAGAGAATGTAGTTAAACAGATTTAACAACTACTCTGGACAGAAAGAAAATTCAGTGACCAAATTGTTCTCTTCATTATTAACTTGCAGCAGTCCCAAAATACCTTCTCTTTAGGTTTTTTTTTTCTTGGTGTCTTGCTACACTCTATCCAATTTTAATTACCATATATTGCTAATGTTTTTAAATTATTACTTATGATCCAGGCCTTCAGAAGAGTCACATACTTCAGTGAAATCTGGCCTGACATTCGCTAAGATAATGCAATCATACCCCTGGTTCTTCCCCACAAACCATGCAGATACTCCAGTGAATCTCCCCCCCCCCCCTTACATAAACTTCTCTTATAAATCACATTATTATACTCCTAATGTTGTTTGAAATTTTTGTCTCAAGTGTCTTCCTTGGAAGTCCCCTCTCTTAGTGGTAATTTAAAGATACAATTTGCTTAATGTTCTTTGGTTCATTTCTCTGGGCTGTAACTCATCTGCATCTTATCCTAGTAACATTCTGGATGCAGTTTCCATCACTGTTTGATTCATTGCTTTATAGTGATTATTATAAATAAAATAGCAGTAGGGCGTAATTCACTGAATTTGAGCTGAATGTATTGAAAGGATAAGCCTATTTATAACATATCTGCTATAGATAGGTAGGTAGATAGGTTAGAAGAGAGATAGATAGAGGCTTAACCTTTCAGTGCCCACAGTTACCCAGTGCTCCTAAATTTCATTACAAGATGCATTCATCTCGTTGCTGGTTTGTGTTTTGTGTTTCATAATCTTATTGGTATATATTCAGTTAAAATCATTGTCCACATTAGCCAAGTCATATAGAATACACATATTGTGTTTATATAATACACGATGACACTATAAAATACACAAAAAGTTTGAATGTACTATTATTCTACATGAGTTGTACAATGAAAAGTGTTCTTCATATTCAGAATGTCCATATATTCAGAAAACAACATACAACTTTTTATGTGTTCAGTTCCTAATCCCAAAAGCAGACTTCCTGATTGCATTGACAGAACATTAAATATTGTGCTGAATGGCCTTTCCCTTACCTGCATGCTGGGAAGGGGGAGGAGTTTGTCCCCTTCCATTGAAAAGAAGAAAAGTAGTTCCGGCTGGAACTACTTACTTGGGGGCGGAGCTAGCCTTAGGGCTCACCCACCCCCAGAACTTCACTTTGGAGCCGGCCGGCAAAGAAGAAGGACGTAGGTCGGTCTCGGGCTGGCTGAGATGAGGCCTTGCCTCCTCTTCCAGCCACCCCTTCCCTTTGGGTTCGTGGGATGGCGGGGATCGGGGCCTGTCCCCTTCCCCAGGCCATCCTTTCCCCGTGGGCGCCGCTGGGTTTAGGTTCGTGGGATGGCGGGGATCGGGCCCTGTCCCCTTTTCCCAGGCCATCTCTCCCCGGCGGGCCTCTTTTGTTTTTGGTGCTCGGGGGATGGAGGGGATCGGGCCCTGTCCTCTTTCCCGCGCCACCCCTTCACTCGCTGCTTTGGGACAGCTGGCGGGGCCCTGCATCGAGCGGCCAACTGCTGTGCGCTCGAAGGCAGCGCAGGGCCTGGCCGGCGCCCTCTTCCTTGGCGATTGGTTGGCCAGTTTGGCCTACTGCCGTCCCTGGCTGGAGTCTCTTGCCTCCGGATAGTGCCTGGCGCACCCAGGCGGCGGGAGCGCGCCTGCCGGCTTCCCCGGACCGCCGCGGGCGGCTCCGTGGATTGTCACACGCGTGCGCGGCGGTCAGCCCAGGCGCCCTGTTTCGGAAAGTTATTAAGCTTGCCTGGATGGGTTGTGGGGTTGGCTGGGCGAGTGATGCCGGTAACGGTTGGCCTTCATGGGGGTTGTTGGGGGCCTTCCCCATCCACGTGGCTAATTTTGGGGCCTGGTTCGAGGTCCCTGTAAATTTGAGGCCTTTGCTTCTATAGGCCTCAGGCCTGGGTGACGATCGCTCCTCCCCCTTTTATCTTACATAGAGTTGGGCCATGCAGCTGGGGGCCATCTTGGCCGCATGGCTGGCAGCTATTTTACAGGGGGCTGGCCGCCATCTTGGATGACATTTGATAAGGGGTGGGGCCGACATAGGCCCCCTCTCCCCCCCCTTTTTTTCTTGCATAGAGTGGGGCCGGGATGGCTGCCGGCCATCTTGGCCGCATGGCTGGCTGCCGTGTTAACAGGGGGCCAGTAGCCATCTTGCGATGGCATCTGATAAGGGAGGAGGTGAATTAAGGACGGTTCCTTTGGGTGGGGGTGCCGCCCCCTCCTCTTCCCAAAAATAATATATATATATATATATATATATATATATATATATATTAAAAAAATAAAAATAAAAAGTTAAATATGGCAGTGTTATTTCATATGAATGCATATTTAAAAATGTAAAGAGATGGCTCGAATCAATTAATGGACCAATCTGCGACAATAAGTTAAAGTGAATAAAATACTGTAGCGGCTATAGCTTCCTATGCTATATGTACATACACTGGATATACGACATGGCTGCCTCCATGCTGTCATGCGGGCAGCATGACCTCGGAAGTGGCTATGGACAACGCCAGCTCCTCAGCTTAGAAATGGAGATGGGCACCGCGCCCTAGAATCAGTGAGGGCTGGTCTTAATGTCAGTAGAACACCCTTACATCTGCTAAGGCCTTATATAGACAGTCCTAATTATATATATATGTATATGTATATATATATATGTGTCTATATATATATGTATATATATATATATATTATGCTAGATAAGGATAGAATATATAGGAATACAATATAAGGCTCAAAAAGAGCAAATAAGCCTGCTGGTTTTAAGGACAATGCCGTGGCTCGAGCTTTGGTAAAGTGGAAGCTGCCTTAAAGGTATTTCAATACAAATAACTAACAAATTATTATGATATATTATTTTACTCCAGGATGCCACCAAAGAAAAACGTCGGAGGTCCCATGGGCAAGGGCCCTGCAGCGAAAATGGCGTCTAAGCGCCCTCCGCCCCCGAGCGCCTCATCGTCGGATGACGAGGGGATTTCTGCGGAGGAACTCAATGCTCTGATGATCCGTATTAACCAAATAGAGAAGCAAAAAGGGATTGCCGCTTCGGCCGCCCCTAGGCCGGTCAGGAATGCGAGCAAGAGGGCAATTTTTAAGGCACTTATCTCTCGCGTTTCTGTTCTAGAAGCGGCTGGGTCAGCAACAGCGGGGTCCGCGGCGGAGTCCCTTGTTCCAGCAGTGGAGGGCCCTCGTGTGATTCCCACCCAAGAGGGAGGTCTTCAGGTGGTCGTGCGGCCCGATCCACGGCCGCAGAATGTGGTTCCCGGCGGTCCGGCTTCATCGGAGCAGTCAGGATCCCCCCCTCCCCTGGTGGTCACGGCGTCAACATCTACAGGTACCAACACTGTGGGTTTTTGGCCCTGGGATCATACACAGGGTCAGGGGGTCACTGCGGGTCAAATCACACAGGTGTTACCGATAGTCACAAACACCACAGCGCCGATATCACAACACACACCAGCGCAGGGTGGGTCGGCCGACCCCATATCAGCGGCTGAAGATGCCAACCAGTTTTGGGGAACAGCCAGATATCCATTGCCTGCGGAGCCCAAGTTGAGCTCAATAGCTTTGGGAGCCCATCTATCTCAGAAAACCATTGATAAAATAATTAAAAATGAATATATCGATATATTCTCACTATATTTTAGAGAATTGGATAAAAAAGAAAAGGACGAATTGGATGATGAATCCAAAGACAAGATAAAAAAGAGACGGGTTGACCATACATGGGAGAACTGGCTGGCTTGTTATATGATCTACAGCGGTGTTCTTGTTGAGGCTTTTCCTTACAGAGGCAAATCTCTGATTCAGTACCAGAACATCATTTATTGTGCTTATGTAAACTTTATGGGTAGCACATGGCTGTCGTATGATAAGCGTTTTCGCTTTGATGCCGCGCGGTCGCCCACAAGTCGATGGGATCTCATCGACAACCAGTTGTGGATGGATGTTTTGACGCCAGCGCATCCAAACATCGGAGAAAAAGCAGACAGTGGGCACACCATTCAAAATTACAAGGGTGGCCAGTCCTTTCGACAGGTCGTCACCCAACAGCAACCCCAGCGGCAGAAAACGCTCTGCTGGGAGTACTCTTCACAGGGAAGCTGCTCACGTAGGGCTTGTAGGTTTCAGCACGCCTGCTTCATCTGCGCAGGGACCCATCCCACGAAGAATTGTCCTAAAGGTAGACCAGTCAGACTCAACACAAAGGATAGCCAGTTCCCTAAGAGAAATGGAGGCGGTGCCCCCCTTCCAAAAGGGGCCCAGCCCAATTAGGCTGACCCAGTTGAAGCTCTGGTTAGAGTGGTACCCGGATAGGGCCTCTGCGGATTATCTGTTAAGTGGTTTTTCCGAGGGTTTTCGCATCCCGGCTCTAGGCCCTAGGATGCAAGTTCAGGCACGTAATTTAAAATCTATAATTGGCATGGAACACATTGTTCATCAAAAAATTCAAAAAGAACTCAGGGAAGGTAGGATATTAGGGCCTTTTGCTTCGCCCCCGACACCGCAATTTAGGGTATCCCCTCTGGGCATTGTGCCCAAAAAAGTTCAGGGTGAATTTCGGCTTATTCACCATTTGTCCCATTCCAGGGGTTCATCGGTGAACGATGCTATACCGGATCATCAATGCACGGTGCACTACACCTCTTTCGATGCCGCAATACTTATGATTAGAGGTCGTGGCTACGCGGCCGAGCTAGCCAAATGCGATATAAAATCTGCATTTCGGCTACTTCCGGTCAACCCCAAGGATTTTGAGTTGCTGGGATTCCAATTTCAAGGTCAATTCTTTATGGACCGAGTACTCCCAATGGGGTGCTCGGTCTCATGCGCCGCTTTCGAAAAGTTTAGTACTTTTTTGGAGTGGGCGTTAAAGGCTAAGGTGGGCTTAAGAGGTGTTGTGCACTATCTCGATGATTTTCTGTTTGCCGGCGAAGCAGGGCGGGGGGAATGCGGAGCATTATTGTCAGCTTTTATTGAGCTCACGGCTGAGCTTGGTGTCCCACTGGCTGAAGAAAAGACCGAGGGACCCAGCACCAGTTTAACTTTTTTAGGCATTCAGATCGATACTGTTAATCAGTTTTCCAGATTGCCCCCGGAAAAGGTTTCAAGCTTAAAACAGAGAGTCAAGGACTTTGGCCATAAGAAAAAGGCAACTTTGAGAGAGTTCCAGGAGCTCATAGGACACCTAAATTTTGCATGTAAGGTGATAGCTCCAGGGCGGGCCTTTTTGCGCCGCCTATGCGAGGCTATTTCGGGAGCTGCAGCCCCTCACCATCACATCAGGGTAACCCGTCAGATAAAGTCGGATCTGGCCGTTTGGCAAAAATGTCTTGCCCAATTTAATGGTGTCTCCTTCTGGAGACAGGACCTGATGTTAAAAGACGCCCTTCAAGTGGCGCCCGATGCATCAGGTTCCATTGGCTTTGGGGTCTATTTTAATGGCCATTGGTGCGCTCAGCAATGGCCGGTAAGGTGGCGTGACTTGGGCTTTACAGCCGATTTAACGTTTCTGGAATTCTTCCCGATATTAGTGGCAGTCACAATTTGGGTTCACTATTTTAAAAATTCTACAGTGCATTTTTGGTGTGACAACATGGCCACTGTTCAAGTTATAAATAGCCTGACTTCAAAATCCCCCAGAGTAATGGAAATGGTTCGTCAGTTCACACTCCATTGCCTTCAGCACAACCTACTGTTTAAGGCATTTCATGTGTTGGGCATACACAACCCGCTGGCTGACGCTCTGTCTCGTATGCAGATGGAGCGTTTCAGACAGTTGGCGCCAAATGCAGACGTCCAGCCGGAGGCCATGCCAGACCATCTTTGGCAGGTTGGAGTGAAGAAATAGTGAGGGGAATGTCTCTAGCTCTTGCTCCAAGTTCTAGAAAATCTTATATAAAAACTGTTCAAGAATTTTTAGAGTTCCAGGTGAATTATAATCTGGCCAATATTATTCCGACACCTTACGACCATATTGCAAAATTTTGCGTTTACTCCAGAAGGCGGGGTTTGGCGCCTCAGTCAATTAGATCTAAGTTAGCAGCCCTTGCATATTGGCTTAAGGCCCAAGGGTTTCCCGATCATACTAACGACTTTAGGCTGCATAAACTGTTGTCCGGATGGTTGCGTGAACACGGGCGTCAGCCTGACAATAGAGAACTCCTAACACCGGGCATATTGAAAGGGCTGAAGCAAACTTGGGTGCAGGTCTGTTCGTCTAGTTATGAGCAGTTACTTTTTCATTCGGCCGCTCTAATTGCTTTCTTTGCGGCCCTGAGAATAAGCGAGCTAGTTGCTACGGGAAAAACAGACGGGTCAAACAGAGCTCTCTTGTTGTTGGATGTTCAATTGACTCAGTGGGGTTTGCAAATTTCCATCAGGTCATCAAAAACGGACCAGCGGGCCAAGGGAGCTGTGGTCTCCCTGGCTTATTGCGAAGACATAGACATTTGCCCAGTTAAAGCAGTGGCTGCATTTATGTCAGTTAGAGGCGTCGCGGCTGGTTATTTTTTCATACATAAAAATGGTTCTCCGCTCACTAGATATCAATTCTGGACTCTGACCACCAGGGCTCTTAAGTTGTTGGGGCTCCAGCAACATAAATTTGGGACTCATTCCTTCAGGATTGGGGCTGCATCCACGGCAGCCAGGTTGGGCTATGGGAGCGAAAAGATAAAAAATCTGGGCAGATGGAAATCTGAAGCCTATAAAGGCTATGTTCGCCCTGTGGCATTTTAATGTTGTGCTTTATCGTTACAGATGGCCCGGAGCTGGTTCTTAGAAAGTGAGTGTTAATATGCGAGCACAGTTACGTTCACTGGGCGGAGCGTCACACCCGCAGAGGTTCCTTTGGCCAGCATCTGGGTCTTGCCTCTATCGCCTCTGTTGAATGGAGAGGGCGAAGGGGCTTGAAGTGGGACGGCTTGTTGCCATTATTGTTTCAGCCCGGTTGGGGCCCCCCTCCAGATATATTGGTAATTCACCTTGGGGGTAATGACTTGGGCCTGTTGCAGGGCAAGGCGCTATACCTACAGGCACGCAGCGATCTTAGGGCGATCCGGGAGGCTTGGCCTCGCACGCATATTGCTTGGTCCGCGATGATTCCGCACCTACATTGGTTGGGCGGCGGAGGAATCCGACAAATGGAAAGGGCCAGGAAGCGTGTCAACAGGGCCATGAGGTTAGAGTTGACACGAAATCAAGGATCCTTCATACACCAGGGTGATATTACGCTCGACAATGTTGTGCTTTATAGGGCAGATGGTATCCATCTGTCAGATGAGGGCAATGATTTGTTTTTGGCCAATTTACAGTTGGGGATTAGAGCGGCATTAGAGAGTTGTGTGGGGTGATGGGGACGAAATGGACATTTGCCCCCAATCAGTGGCAGAAAATAGGTTAATAAGTTAAATAGTTAATATAGTTCCCAGTTATCCCCTTTCAAGATGGATAGGCCATGAAAGAGAATACACTCACCTGAAGTTCTCCGTGGTCAGGTGAGGGGAACAAAATGGCCAAAATGGGTTGGGGAAAAGAGAGTCTGGGCCTTGGTTATCTTTATGAAGTTATAAAGTATATTACTTTAAGAGGTTACCCATATTAAGGTTAAAACGGGATACATTGTTCGCCCCACATAGCTTGAGATTAGGCTAAGAGGTCAATAAGTTGTGATTACTTAAATCGGTTAAATAAAAATAGGTAACAATTAATAAAGTTGCCCTTATTTAAACCCAGCTATCTTGTGTGGTCTGATTATTTCAGTGGTTTGGGAACAATCATATCATATGGTATTTTTGTGGACATCAGAAATGTCATTGCTTACATAATGGAACAGCAACAGAAAAAATAACCCCTCTTCATTATGGGCAATTTAGCAGTTCCAAGTTTCTGCTAAAAGGTGAAAGATAACTTCAGCATTTCAACCACTAAATATGTGTGCACTCTTTCAAACAATCTGATCTACAAGATGCTTTTGTGTACTCTAAACAACAAGGTTCTGCTGAAGTAGGTATAACGTATTTGTAACATTAGGACCAAGATCCTTCATTGGCATTTAACTCCACCATGTAGCTGAGGTAGTCTCCTGGTGATCCTACACACATCCACCTTGCCCTGAATGATGGATGGGAATTATAAAGCCCTCTAGATATGGTTGGATCACAACTCCAAAGTCCATGATCACAATGCTTCACAATATGCAGAAACCTACATGATCCCCACCAAAGACTGCAATAATAATGTATGTATAGGAAGATTGAATGGACTAGTGGTAGCCCCTCAAGATTTTACCCTGACCTTTCAAAAAAGAGTCCTTTAAAAAATAACCTGACATTATTCATGTCTCGTAGGTGGTAACTCCTTTTACCCTAATATCCCAAATGATTTTAATATGCTGCTGCAGTGAGTGACATTTCCTGGGCACTTCACCTTTACCCTAAAATCTCTTTGCTCGTTAATCATAGCTTAATGAAACCAATTAGCTGCTACAGAATTATGTGCATACGGAAATACACAAATATCCAAACTTTTTTTGCCATGTCATTGTCCACACAGTTTGGAGAGACTGTTCTGAAGTTTCTACAGTCTGCTTTTTGCTTCACCAAGTTACTATGGCAGTCTTCTGTATTATGCTCTACAGGAAATGCAAAACAATTTGAATAAGTCCTAATAACAAACAAACAAAAAACCACTCCAATACCCTTGAAGAGGAAGGAACCTAGTTTGATATACAAATGGAAACTACTTTGAAATGAATCCAATGTCATGTTGTTGAAAAACTTTAATGGGAAAGATTAACTTTTGAAAGTCTGCAGTGGTTTACAAAGCTTCGAAAACCCACAAATCTACTAAGCCAGCCCATTTAAAGAATCTAAATACGCCTCCACATTTTTAAGCTTCTCAACTTTGAATATCAGCTTTGAAGTTGTGCCAAAAATGGAGCTGCATTGAAAATGAATTCATGACACTGGAATTAGTGTTGGGTGTGTGGCATGCCTAATGATAATCTTGACCACGCTTGCCGTTGACAGCCTGCACATATGGTGCTTCTGAGTCAATAATTCTTCAGAGATAAGATAGGGATCATCTTGGCTCTTTTCATCTTTGCACACTGATGAGTTGAGCACTCTGCACTGTCCGAAGACAGCCTGTTTAATGACAGGTGGCATTCTTCCACGGCATAGAAAGATTGCCTGCAGATTTCTCTAGTCACATTGTCCATTCAAGAAATGTACAGCAGGAACCTAAGAAAAATATGGTAATTGAAAGACTCTTTTGCAGAGATGCCAAAGGATTTCACAGTTTTCTGAAATCCAAACAAAAACCTTTGGCATTTTGCAGCAAGCAAGATTAGGCCAGAATATGAGTAAATCAGATTTTTTTCCCCCAGTTAATGCTGTGGCATCATGGGGCAGGGGGTGAGGGGTGCAACTGTGCAAGGTAATACCATTAGAGAGATTGACATCTAAATGATTGTCTATAACGTATTTGTTCAGTGTTTTAGCAAAAAAAAAAAAAAAAGAAAAGAAAAGGGGGGGGGTTATATTAAAATAGTCATGTAGTTAGATATAACCACATTTTGTAAGCTTATCTTACATGTACTACATCAATATGCCTACATGGCTAAAACTCAATGATAATTTATTTTTTGGACTTTCTCCTGCACATGAACTCTAGTCAGAGTTGCCATTACTTCCTAATTACAATGACTTTCAAATCATGTCGTTTATTCATTCAGTTGCTTCCGACTCTTCGTGACCTCATGGACCAGCCCATGCCAGAGCTCCCTGTCGGCCATGGTCATCCCCAGTTCCTTCAAAGTCAAGCCTGTCACTTCAAGGATACCATCCATCCATCTTGCCCTTGGTCTGCCCCTCTACCTTTTTCTTTCCATTTTCCCAAGCATCATTGTCTTCTCCAAGCTTTCCTGTCTTCTCGTTATGTGTTAAGTACTTAATCTTTGCCTCTAATATCCTTCCCTCCAGTGAGCAGTTTATTTCCTGTGGTATGGACTGGTTTGATCTTCTTGTGGTCCAAGGCACTCTCAGAATTTCCCTCCAGCACCACATTTCAAAAGTATTTATCTTCCTTTGCTCAACCTTCTATAGCCTTCCTTTGCTCTCATATTCATAGGTTACTACAGGGAATACCATTGCTTTAACTATGCAGATCTTCGTTGCCAGTGTGATGTCTCTACTCTTCACTATTTTATCAAGATTAGTCATTGCTCTCCTCCCAAGGAGTAAACATCTTCTGATTTCCTGGCTGCAGTCAGCTCCTGCAGTAATCTTTGTGCCTAGAAATACAAAGTCTGTCACTGCCTCCAAGTTTTCTCCCTCTATTTGCCAGTTATCAACCAGTCTGGTTGCCAGAATCTTGGGGGGGGGGGGGGGGTTATGTTTAACTGCAACCTAGCTTTTGCACTTTTGTCTTTCACTTCGGTTAGAAGCCTCCTCGCTTTCGGCCATCAAAGTTGTATCATCTGCAAGGTTGATAATGTTTCTTCCAACAATTTTAACTCTAGCCTTGGATTTGTCAAGCCCTGCACACTGCATGATGTGTTCTGCATACAAGTTGAATAGGTTGAGTGAAAGTATACAGCCCTGCCATACTCCTTTCCCAGTCTTTAACCAGTTGGTTGTTCCATGGTCTGTTCAGAATGTTGCTACTTGATCGTTATACAGATTCCTCAGGAGACAGACAAGGAGACGGTATCCCCATATCACCAAGAACTTGCCACAATCCCCATATCACCAAGAACTTGCCACACAGTCAAAGTCTTTAGAATAGTCAATAAAACAGATACAGATGTTTTTTCTAATCATGTGATGCTGTTGTACTGAATTTGTTGTTATTTTATAGTTATTAATTTTATCAAATTTTGGAATATTTTATGGGAAGAGATCCATAGGATGACATCATGAGTTACCACACCAGATGGCGCCAACCTTTGTGATGCTACTGACACTACCTATTTCCCCTGAGACTTAGGTGGTTCATGTTTCTGTCTGTAGCAATGATACAGTAGAACCCAGAGCAAGGGGCAATTCCACATCATGTGGAAAATCCATATGGTTTATGGAGATCACTTTTGTGGAATTCTTTCCCTTCACATATTGCCAAGTCTAATTTGAACAACAGATACTGGGTTCTTACAAAGGTTTCTTCTTTTTCACCAGGCAATTTCACTTTATCTCATTAAATTATGAGTCAGCCTGAATTTGTACTATGATACCATGAAGAAGCCCCCGGTGGTGCAGTGGGTTAAACCACTGAGCTGCTGAACTTGCTGACCAAAAAGTTGGTGGTTCAAATCTAGGGAGCGGAGTGAGCTCCCATGGTTAGCCCCAGTTTCTGCCAACCTAGCAGTTCAAATCCTGGGTTGGGGTGAGCTCCTGACCTTTAGCCCAGCTTCTGCCTACTTAGCAGTTTGAAAACAAATTTGAGTTGATAAATAGGTATCACTTTAAAGCAGTCAAGTATTTAAAGGCTTCCATAAGGAAATGCCAGGAAAAATGCTGGCAATTGATCAAGGAGGAAGTTTACAAACAAAGCTCTTCAGCAAGGAAGATGTAGCATACCCCCCCCCCCCCATGGCTGGAACCAAACACTACCTCCAAGTTGCTAAAGATGGGAAAGCCTATATATATTTCTATCTATGTACAGTTGTCTGTCTTGTCAATGTATAACAACATTAAATGTTTGCCTTATATGTGTTCTGTGATCTGCCCTTGGTTTCCTTCGGGGTGAGAAGGATGGGATATAAATACTGTAAGTAAATAAATAAATAAATAGACATTCATAGAGATGCACTGAGGATGCTTTGTAAATATATTCATACAAAACTTTTGTAGGTGAAGCAAAATATGTTAGTGCCATTCCTAAGGTAGTGTTGGCCTATCACCCAGAGGGCCCACCACTGAGTTGCATAGCAATTCAGCCATAAAAACTGAAGGATAGACCAGTTTGAGAAAAATCTTCCATTGTTGGTTTATGAAAATTAACATTATGGTAGGAATTATTGGGCATTGTTCTCATTCTTTCAGCTTTCTCCCCCTAGGTAGTTAACTAAATCTTCTTGGCATTTTTTTAACTTAAAGCAAATCAAACATCAGACACTTATCCTCACCTTCCCAGAGACACAGAAGCATGCAAAAATTCATCCTGCGAAACACTGAGTGTCACCTGTTCCTCCCCAAAATGTCCCAATGCTATTTGTTAAATGTCTCTTGTCCCAGTGCTTTTCATTAACACCATTAGAGTATGGACAAACAAATCATTTCTATCAAAGCCAACAACAAAACAGTTAATCAGCTTTCAAGTTTTTGGAATCATTTCCCCTGAGATACCATCCTGCTTAGCGGTGCCCTCCATCCCCTCCCCTTTTCCAGAAAGTATGTTTAAAAGCTATATATCACAGTCTGCAAAGAGTGACATGCTTAAATTTCTTTTAATGTGTTTGTTTAATTGATTTCTTTTGAGGCAAGTGGAAATTTGTCACTTGACAACAGCTGCTGCAGTTTTTCCAGAGCCTGCTTAGCATCAGTGTTCCAAATGAGCTTGAGTCTCAAGAGGAAGGGAAACTAAATCAGAAAGTGCATTCACAATTCTATTACCAACTCTCTCCCCCTGCCCCAGGTAATGTATGCCTGCCTCTGAGGCATCCCCTCCCTCGACATATCTACACCTCGTTCTTGTTCAGAATGAGAATACATTCTTCGCCAGCTCAGTTTCATTAAAATTATGCTGCTCAGCTGTGAAAACAGACTTATAATAGGTTGAATGAGCCGCCTCTGTTCACCAGCTGCTGGGAAGGTGAGCTTTTAAAAAAAATATCATGGAATAAATAAGTTAAAAAGCAACATTTGGCTGTGTGTGTGTGTTTAGGAAAATTGACTGACTCGATTGATTTTCTCTCTCTGAGCTCTATTTTAAAATAATGGCCTACAGCTGCAGTTTTATAAGCAAATCTAGCAAATAAGGTCCTTGCACCTTGATGGATTTATTGCCTTGTTTTATTAAAACATTTTTAGACTGTCCTTCATCTTTGAAAAGACCAGGTTGGTGTACAGTTATCCCTTGTAAATACCTTTTAAATATCATATTAGTTGTGTTATATCTTGTGCTGTCATAATGTCTGTGGAGGTCTGTCATTTTAATCATTAATTACTTCTTCTCCAGAAAGAATTGCCAAGCATCCAAGCAGATTTAGAGGCATTTGACTTATAGACTATCCACCAATTCGAAGGACCTTTCTCCAAACAACACCACTGGGTACTTTTATTGTTTAGGCTTAGTACTGTTGTATTTTTAGATATTAGTACCTAGTGGTTGAGATCCAACATCATAACTGAATGATGCTTAGAGAAACAGTTTTATATGTGTCTTATTAACATTGGATGAGATCCAGCATCATCAGACACAACTACAATGGCAGAGTTGCACCATGGTTTATATGTGATGATGTCACTTCCATACCCTCTACATACCAGCAAAAAGACTTCCAAGATTTTTCAAATCAGGTTGTTCCTGATTTCCAGATGTTATGTGTCTTGACAACAGACAACTGGAGAGAATTCTTGGGGTCTTGCCACATTTACATGTCACAAAGCACCCTACAATGAGGAGAAGGCTGCAGACCTCAATTCCTACTATCCTGAACTGAAGACTTGTTTCTCTGAGGCACAGTTTGTTTGAAATTGTAAGACTTGTTGGTCACATCCAATAATAAACTACAATGAAAAGAGTGGGATGAATCAATCCTTTAAACCCTGCCAGTCTGCTACTGAGCACAATTCAAAGTGCTGGCTTTAACCTATGAAGCCTTAAATGGTTCTAGCCCAGCTTACTGGTCCAAATGTGTCTCCTGCTAACCATCATGGAGATTAAGATCATCTGGGGAGGCCCTGCTCTCGGTCCCACCACCCTCACAAGCACGACTGGGGATGAAAGACCGGGCCTTTTCAGTGGTGGCCTCTCATCTGTGGAGCTCCCTCTCCAATGAAATCAGAACAGCCTTATCCATCCTGTCTTTCAGGAAAAAAAAACATTAAGACATGATAATGGGACCAAGCATTCAAGCAGTACATATAGCAATGCAACACTTGAGATTTCTTATAGTGATGGGCCAAGGGACTGATTCTGGACTATGATTTTGAACTTGAATGATTCTAATTGCTGTTTTAACAATTTATGTTTTATAGCTGGTATTAATTGTAATTGTTATTTTTTTTGGAATCTGTTTGTTGGGCATCAAATTGTTGGTGCTTGTGAGGCTGCACTGAGTTTCCTTTGGGATGAAAAGGGCAGGGTACAAGCATGGGAAATAAATAAACCACTTGTAAGAATGGTAATTGTGTGAGCTGTGTATAAACAGCATTGATTTCAATATGACAATTGAAAGGTGGACTAGAGCTGCATTTGATCCCATGCACTATAGTTCACAGTGTTGGATTAGGACACTGGGAGACTAGGGTTTGAATCCCTACTTGATCATGGAAATCCACATTCTTTCATTCTCAGAAGACAAGAGTAACCCCTTCTGAATAAATATTTCCCTGTGATAAGTTTTATCTTAGGGTCACAATAAGATAGAAATTACCTGAAGGCCCACAACAACATTTTACATTAATGTATCTTAAACCTTAATCCCAACATTTCAGTTTAGGTTCCTTCTACATTACCATATAATCCAGATTATCAAAGCAGATAATCCACAAAATGTGCTTTGGACTGGATTATATGAGTCTACACTGCCATATCATCCATTTCAAAGCAGATAATCTAGATTTTATATGGCAGTGTAGAAGGAACCTTAATGTATCTAAAATTCATCCAGAATTATGCTTTCCAGTAATACATTAGAGCAGGATGTTGAAGAATGTACAGATTTTTGCACTCCTTCCAACTGAACCTACTGCATACTGAAGGGCATTCTTGCTTTGCTAAGGAAGGTCAAACTGAAGTGAGATGGAACTTACTTTAAGCTGAAAAAGTGGTAACACTCATTCACAGTCACCCTCATGCCTTTGGGGAGTCGGTTCTGGGCTTAAATGCCAGCCTTTGTCTGCTGCAAATACAAGACTGACTCTTGTGGTTGACATTTTCATTAGTAGAGTGGCATAGAGCTGTTCCAAAGAGTCAGCCTCATATTGAGAGAGACACATCCTTGAAAATCTCCATCAAGCCCTTGGGGTATCTCTAAAGACAAGGACCAAACACTTGCATTTTACCTGGTCAGTCAGTTGAAATTTGAAAAAAAGAAAGAACCCAAAGTGTGGTGATTGTCCTGTTCTAAAAGCAACCTCATCTGTGAGCAGGGCATTTGAAGTGAAGTATGACGTCCTCTTTATCATTTGTCTTTCAAAAGCAAACTGCATGGATGGTAATAGTAATAGGAAGGAGCAAAGAGCCAAAGAGCCATTGAACTACAAAAACATTTTATACAAAGTAGAGATAAAATCACTTTACCTCAAGTATAGGGAGTTAGACATTTCTGGGAGCACTCCTACACTGACCAAGTAATGCGGAATGGACATTAGGAAGAACTTCTGAAATGTGAGAGCTGTTCAGCAGTAGAACTCTCTGGCCCGGTATGTGGTGGAGGCTCCTTCTTTGGAGGCTTTCAAACTGGATGGCCACCTGTTGGGGGTGCTTTGAATGCGATTTTCCTGCTTCTTGTAAGGGGGGTTGGACTGGATGGCCCACAAGGTCTCTTCCAACTCTATGATTCTATGATTCTATGAAAGCAGCAGAGGCAGAAGTGAATTCAGTGTACACCTCATAATTACATGTCAAGTGCAGGAACCTGGTTGACACCTGGGAAGTTCTTATATGCTCTGGAGAGATTGACTCCAACACTATTCCAGGATCTGCAGTATCCTTCATACAACCCTGGAGGATTTTTTCCAGAGCCCCCCCCCCCCCCCCATGTGCATGTGTGGATGTGGTTTATATGTACACATGTTGATGCACATTATGGGCCCTATTTCAGACTACCCTACAATAGTGCTTTCAGTCTATGTTAAAATGGTCACTCCACATTTGTTTTAAGGATGCCATGGCTCAATGTTACATAATTTTGGGAATTGTAATTTTAACCTTCTCTGTGAAAGAGTGTTGGTGCCTCAAAAACTACAAATCTCAGGATTCCTTAGCACTGAGACCTGGCAGTAAAAGTAGCATCAAACGGTATTCATTCAGCAGTGTAAATACACCTTAGATATTAATTTCATGCCCATGCTTAGAAATGCCATTGATTCAATCATGATGGTTAATGGTTCTCATGTCAAGGGTATGGTGACTCCACTTTGGTTTTATTAATTTATCCAAAATGGTGGAGTATGTTTTCAAAATACATTATGTACCTTGGGTAGTGTTTTCAGTGACTAGATCAGTGGTTCTCAACCTGTGGGTCCCCAGTTGTTTTGGCCCCCAACTCCCAGAAATCCCAGACATTTTACCAGCAGTTAGGATTTCTGGGAGTTGAAGGGAAAAACATCTGGGGACCCACAGGCTGAGAACCACTGGTCCAGAATAAAACACATAGTGCATCCACTGCACCACTTGTCTGGAAGTCTTAAGACAAGAATAGATGAAAGGTATGATTCCTTGTTCTCTAATTGTCAAATGGCATGGCATCCCAGGACAATATCTTCTTTTTACTAATCTGTATACATGGTCAACTTGATGACTCCTTTTGCAAGCTGAACTTCATGATGCCAGCTCTGCTCGCTGATTATAAGGGTCTTGAACTTCAGCACACATTGATTTAAATCTGGGAACATTAAATAATCAATATAAGTGAATGGAAAGAAGTAAAATTCCTGGTATATTTGGGGATGGGAACATGAAAGGGATGGAACAAGATGATGAATGTCTTTTCATTTTTAAGGGGAAAATATCCTCAATCTATGGCCCCTTTTCCTTCCTCCTCCTCGCCAAAAAGAAAAAAAATGGTTTTATTGTAACTGTGTTCTAGTGTTTATAATTTTATTTTTCATTATTTGTAATTGTCTGAAATGGTCCAGAGACTAATTCAATAAATAAATTGGAAATTAGTTTAGCATCCAACATAAATCACAGCTTAAACTGTTGAAAAGAAAAGAGACTGATTTAAATAGTATCATTTAATCAAGTTTCCCATTTTTATTTTGTGCATTTACTCCAGTATGCATGCTAATTGGCTGCTGTAACAGTTAAAATATGTTGGCTTTCACTAAACACCATTTTTATACAACTGCGGAACATATTTTCAAGCCTTCGCTCATTCAGCCAGCATGTCTTTTGAATTGCATATTATATCTTGTCTGTGCAGACAAGGGAACAGTTGTGAAACTAATTAATATATCTGTACTGAAAGCCAGCATGGTAGAGTAATCTGCATGTTGGACTAGCTCTCCAAGAACCAGACTGTGCATTCCTGCTCACTGATGAAAACAAATTGGGTGATTTGGATAAACCACACTCTCTCAGCCTTAGAGGAAGTAGACAGTAAACCTCCTTTAAATAAATCTTGCTAGAAAATCCCTACAACATAGTTGGCATAGACTGCAGTTAAATTTATAGGCACAGAACAACACAGATGCTAAGGCAGCTTTCTTCTTCTTCTTCTTCTTCTTCTTCTTCTTCTTTTTGGTGTCAGGAGCAACTTGAGAAACTGCAAGTCGCTTCTGGTGTGAGAGAATTGGCTATCTACAAGGATGTTGCTCAGGGGATGCCCAGATGTTTTCATGTTTTCTTGAATTAATCCTTTTTTACTGGAGGCATTGCTTGGGTACCTCCAATAAAAATGTGAGAGGGCCTGGGATTTATTTATTTATTTTGCGTATTTCTACCCCGCCCTTCTCAACCCCCGAGGGGGACCCTGTCTGGATGGGACTTCAATGAGACAATGGATTTTTTTATCCTACTTTCTGTATTGTTTTGACATAGGTTTATTGTATTGATTTGCAAGTTCTCTTTATTTTACCAATTGGACTTCAAATCAAATTATAGTTTTTATTGATTAGAAAATTTATAATTAACCCATCCACATGAAAAGACCAATGAAGAAATAGGGAAAGACACTCTTGCTGGTTTTTCTATATTCTCTTACCTGAGGCTCAGGGAATAAATGGCACTAATGTCTTTGACAGAGGGTTAGAAATTCAGTTTCAATGAGTTAGAAGTCAAGACTTTATTTGATCATATTAAATGTATATATCAGTTACAAAGCTTTAAAATGCAACTACTATGATTGCCGATTAAAATAAATTATATTTAAAGACTAAAAACTGAATTTAAATCTAGATTTGAATGATAAAAATCTTTTAGTAAGAATCTGCCACCAGTGTAGTATAGCCATAGCTATTCATGTTCCTGGCCTTGCCTGGTTCAGACAATTCTTCAGAATAAAAACTCCCACATGGTTAATGCCATCTTTTGTGCCCTGAGTAAATAAATGCAGTTTTTCACTTAGGTAATGGATAATCTTCACTTTGTTACAATGGTATTCAACTGAAGGAGAGAAAGGTGGGGGGGGGGGGGAGCTCAGAAGAGCAAAAAGAGCAGTTTTAGTAGTGACCTTTATGATAAAGATCATATTTTAAGATGAATCCATTTGCCTAAACTATGTTTTGAAGGGAAATATTTCATCCTGATTTCATTGCATACTTTTAATATCTTTCCAACCACTCTATGGGGCTATATGCAATGACCTTTGCACTATGCTTTAAAATGTATGGGGAATGCTAGCTGAGCTTAAAGTACAAAACAGTGTATTTTATATTTAAACTGATAGGTTAATACCCACAATTTTTTGCTTCTAGTGACATCAGTGAAGGCATTGGAGCCCCCGGTGGCGCAGTGGGTTAAACCCTGTGCCGGCAGGACTGAAGACCGGCAGGTCACAGGTTCGAATCCGGGGAGAGGCGGATGAGCTCCTTCTATCAGCTCCAGCTCCTTATACGGGGACATGAGAGAAGCCTCCCACAAGGATGATAAATACATCAAATCATCTAGGCGTCCCCTGGGCAACGTCTGACGGCCAATTCTCTCACACCAGAAGTGACTTGCAGTTTCTCAAAAAAAAAAGTGAAGGCATTATAATCATCCTAGAGATTCCTCTGGCTAGAGTGTTGTGTAAAATTATAGGCACAAGATAACTAAACTCAAGCACTTTTAAGTCTTGTTGATTTCAGTGGGAGAATTTTAAGAATATGCTTAATTAATCAATTGGAAGCTAACGGACTTAAGCATGATTGATCAGGATCATTCATGCCAATGTATTCTAATGCTGCATTGATATCTCCTTTGAATGATATTTTATTATTTTTCTACTTTACCATAGTCTTTGAGGTTAGCCCAGCATCTCATCTGGTTGTAACAGGAGATGAGACACTGGATCAGGTAGATATATTGTAAAGTTTAAGGAGACACATTGTAAGTTCCAACAGATAAGACTATCTCCTCTTTCTCTCCCTCTCCCTGCCCCCCCCCCTCCCTACACACACACACACACTTTGTAATTGCTGTGACACCGCTAAGCAGTCATTTCCTGTCCTCTGGTGAATGTATAGGATAGCATAGGGAGTATCTAAAAGTGCTCTACAGCTAGAAGCACTATATCTTTTTGATAATGACACTATGCTCTTTATACTGAATGTTGCGAAACAGAGTGTAGGAGAGCTTGTGCAATATGGACTTATGATAGAGATAGGTGTGATTACTCAGGAAGCACTTGTAGGGTAAAAGAGAAAAGTTGCTGTATTTCACCACCTAATAATCACCACAGCATAATTATCACAGCCTGGTTTTTTCCCCAGTCCTAAAATTGGTTTCTAGCCTTTCATCACATAATCGTTGCATGATATCATTCCGTTCATTATAACACTCAACCCAAGGAAGAGCCATAGGGATAAAGGGAGAGGGCGGGCAGGTGAAGCTGCCATGTGACCTTGTTTTCTTCAACCCCACTTCCACTCACTCCACACTGAAGCTTCATTTCTCAGTAGTGAACGGGAGAAAGAAGAAATCAAGAGATTGGCTGACCAAAGTGAGGAATTGGCTGGCTGGAGCACCCTCTTTTTATTTTCTCTGATTTGTAAGTAATACCATTACAATATTTTAAAGAGCTTCATCACTCTTTGCAAAAAGAAAAGGGATAAGATTTGTGATGATTATGTGGTGAAATACAGTATTTTTATTGTCTCGGGAAATCCATTTTATAATTGATGGGCAAGCTAACAGCTTTTCTTGGGGTTGTAGCCCCATGGATGCTCACTTCCAGGCAGGAACAGAGGAGACTAAATAAGGGCACTTCCAGGCAGAGACAAAACCCATGTTTCAAAAGTGGGCTTAAAAATCCTGGGACTTGGCAGCAGGTCCACACACAGACCTGTCAGTACTGGGATATGGTCCCTGGTCATCTTCACAATCTTCTTTTGAAGTGGATCATGATGTGAGGGCAGATGAAGGACATCCGTTATGTGCTGGACTGTGTGCATATGCGGTCCAGCACATAACAGAGGGAATTTTAAAAATCTTCAGTCACATCTCTCTCTTCCCCCAATTGTTAATTCAAACTCTGTTTAAGTTGATAAAGTGTAAATTAAAGAGTTTCAGAGAGTTCTAATTGCTCTCTTTGATTTATCTGTGTGCCCATTTGACAGTCTGAACAGGTATTTGGGGCTTTTAAAACATGCACGTGCACTGGAGCAGTCTACAAAGGAAGGAGGGAAGGAAAGCATGTATTTTACATGATTGCAGGTATATGCATTCATGCAAAGGTGCACATTTTGCAGCTGGAATCAAGTTATAAACACACCCTTTTAACACATGTTTTTTACCTCTTAACCCGATCCCATCTGCACTTTGGCAAGCATTGTTTAGCCACACCTTCTTGTAAGCAGGGATTGTGACATTGTCTTTCTTCCAGAAAAAATGACAAAAATTACAGCATAAACAACAGAAAGAGGAAGAGGGCAAGTTGAAAGGAGATTATGGCATTGGTGGGCATTTGATTGACAATGAATAGTTCTAGCAGATTTATTTTTTTCAGGGAAGCCTGCCTGCCATTGTTGATCTTCTCACTGACAAACCTCTGATTAGCTTCCAAAAACTGCTTCTCTTCCCATAATACAGTTTGACAACCATTACTCTCCAGAAATGAGTGTCTATATCAAGACCCTCTCACAAAGATGTTACCTAGTGAAAGCAATCTAAAGATTTCCTGAAGGAGCTGCCACTGCAGAAACAATCTGGAAAATAGTGCATAGCCCGGGGAACTATTTTGACATCAAAAATGGTGGACAAGGTTGCTCCAGAAAGTTTGAAGGGCAGTTGTAAAAGTGTTAAGGGATATTTCAGACAGGGAAATACTGAAATTTCCAATTATTTATGTTTTATGCATTTAAGTATTTTCATATTGTTTTTCATCTTAATATACCAGAGGAAGATTTTAAACAAAAATATGTTGAAAAATCTAACTTGCAACATTATGCCCATTATGTGTACAATTATTTCTTGTAGGGGTATTGCTTCTGTGTAAGTAAAATGGCATGCACTGCATTACATTAGTCATTTGTGAATGCAATGTCAAAGTGTCTCCTCCTTTAGGAATGGGGTGGAGATGTCAGTTTCAAAAGAGGACATTTTCAGTTCTGGTGCTTTTTATTTATCACCCTTCCAAGGAAGCTGTCCACATTCAATGGGGTTAGGGATGCTGACATCTCATGGTAGTGGAAAACTGATTTATTTATTTATTTTAAAAAAAACAACTTATTTTTTGCACAAAAGAACACCTCTCTAGGAATCTTTAGGTCCTCCAACATGATTCTGTGTTCAAGTTGATAGTAGAATTGCACTGGCAGACCTACAAAGAAAAGTGTCATCTCTAGGAATCTCTAGGTCCTCCAGTGCAATGCTATGGTAATTGACCATAGAGTCATGTTGGAAGTCCTAGACACTCCTGGATCAAATCTGTGAATAATCAAATCTGTAATAGCAAAGCACATAAGTATAGACTGCTGAATGTATTTTCTCAGAGACACACTTAACGGAAAGTTATATGTCGGTGAAAAAAATATTGTATAGAACAACTCTAAGATAGAAGATGGATATGTGAGAAGACCCAAAAACAGAATGTACATGTTCTTTCTTTTCTTTTAATCAAGATGTATATACACTGGGAATGTGGATTTGAAATATCTTCTTTTTTGGTTTTGGGGGATGCTGTCTGGCAGCTCAATTCATTTTATGTTCCATTTGCTACTGCTTCATTTCCTCAGTTGGTCTTTTGTTACTGTTCAATTCACTTTTTATTTTTACATTGATTACAATGGAAACCTTTTGATTATTTGTGACTTAGACAGTTTTCATCCAAATAGAATTTTGGATGTTACACAACTCTCACATGGCACTGGGTCTGACAATAAGAATGGGATAGAGTCTAGTTAGTTTCAATTTTTTACAATACCTTTGCTATATATATTCCAATTAGTAAATGGGTCCGGAACAGACTGATTAACCATTCAGGTAGAAAAGTTTGAGTGCTTATCTCATTAGAATTTTGCCTTGAATGTCAATATTCACCCATACTTATAGTCCTGAATTAGGATTGCTATTAGAGACAAGCTTTCTAAACTATTTGTTTCTGTAATAAAGAATACAGAGTTTAATCATTATCTCTGAATCTTTGAAAACAGTAAACTTTGTGTGGAAAATTATGCAATTTTCAAATAGTTCCAGGAGGATGGAGTTGCAAAGTTATGTGTAAGAGGACACTCACATGATGAATAAGGAGGAGAGGGTGATCTCAGACAGCAGAAAAGCACTATGGCTGACTAAGAGCAATGGTGGTGGTGACATAAGCCTAATCCAACCTTTTTTTCCCTAGCCAGTGATGATGCAGAGAAAGGGTGATAATGTCAATGTCCAGTCTGGGCAGGAGGTCGGTCCAAATTGTACCCCATCACACTGTCCAGATTTCCCAAAACCCTTGGATACCTCAGAGTTTTCGGCAAACTTCAGAGCAAAGCCAATTAAACTAAAAACTTTGCTATAAGTGGAGCAATGTCATTTAAACTAAAAACAAAAGAAAATGAAGATACTGGAAACGATTGTGCATTGTGAATTCATTCAGCAGTCAGTTCAGGGTGATTTCAGAGTTTCAAGTTAGTGTAGAAAGCTCCATGATCCCAGCTCTTTCACATCATCTCACAGCACTTTACTGGGAGGCGAGTCTGTTTAGGGACACTCACATTTAGATGTGGGATTGAGGGTGAAACCTTCATGTGAAAAAATTAAAACCCCACAGCGTCTCTGGGTGCTTTAAGAGAAAAATTCTTTGTAGCATCTTCCTTTCAACTTTGACAATTTCAACCTAAATGACATAGTGTTTTTCAGTGTTTTACTGCTTTTGAAAGGTGTTAGACCTACAAAAGCTGCAGCAGATTGGGTAAAGGGTTCCCATTTTAGAAGTTGTTAAAAATGATCACTTTCTCTAATCTTCAGATAGTTTCATGGTTCTACTTGTTTTATGCTCCTGAATCAAACATTGTGTTACATTTTTTTTGTAGTAAGCCACAGCAATTCATGTTATTGATTTTGGGAGAATATACAACTGTTTTTTTTTCTACTCAACAGCAATTAGCCCCAAATCCCCCATGCAACAAGTGTGGTGGGGGTGGGAAGGGTTGAGGGGAGGGGTGGCTGTGTAGTAGACTTGTGCACAGATTCGTTTTCGCCATTTGTCTTTGGCTTCTTCAGATGCCCATAATGGCAAGGGCTCTGCAACCATGTTTCTCTCAACTGAGCCAGACAATATGGCTGCTAATCAGAGTTACCTTCTGCTCTATTTAAGATCACACGGCATGCAGAGAGGTTCCCCCATGAGCCCTGCCTCTTGGGCCAATTGGAAGAGAAGAAAGCCATGATGTGTCTATTTAAATGGGCAAGCGTCTCCATTGCTCAGTTGCGTTCTGTTCTAGAGAAAGGTATCTCAGTCCAATTACCTTGCTGCTCACTCTCAGCTTTAGCTTTTGGGTTGACTTGGACTCTCTCTGGCATTGAATCTTTTTGATTTTCCTTTGTTTTCATTTATTTTATTGATTCTTTATTTAGTGGGACTGGGTGTTGGAAAGTGTGAGTGGGTGGGTGCAAGGAGTTTGGGGACTTATGGGTGGGTGTGTTTATCTTTTAGGGTGACTCTGAGCTTTGAGTCACCCACTAAAGCCTTTAGCTTCTTCTCTTCTCTCTCCTCCATCCTCACTTTCAGAAAGTACTTGTAAAAGATTGTTGTTATTAATAATTATAGGAAATCAGCAAACAGCAAAGCCTCATTGTTGGAAACCTAAATTTACCACCAATACCTAATAATTTCTGGATCATACAGGAGTGTTTTTCTAATAAGGGGACATGCTATTTGCTTGCTTGTGGATGGTGGGCTGTTGGCCTCTTCCAGTATATTGTGAGAACAGGAAATGCAAAAGTTTTGAAAGAAGTTGCTGCTATTCTTTATTAGTAAATAAAGTGTAATGGTGGGCTGTGTGATGTAGAAGTGCATTTTTTTTACATTTGACAGGAAGGAATGGTGCCCTGCTGCTGCTTCTGGAGAAGTTACAGAGTGGGGCCAGCAGGGGATACCTTTTTGGGAATTTTAAAGATTTAATTTCTAGAAAGAAAAGAAATTACTATAAAATGAGGGATGACCCAACTGTTATTAAACTTGGTGTGCCAACAATGGTAGATGTGTCCTCCAAGTGTGGCCATTTTCATCATAGAATCATAGAATCATAGAATCAAAGAGTTGGAAGAGACCTCATGGGCCATCCAGTCCAACCCCCTGCCAAGAAGCAGGAATATTGCATTCAAATCACCCCTGACAAATGGCCATCCAGCCTCTGCTTAAAAGCTTCCAAAGAAGGAGCCTCCACCACACTCCGGGGCAGAGAGTTCCACTGCTGAATGGCTCTCACAGTCAGGAAGTTCTTCCTCATGTTCAGATGGAATCTCCTCTCTTGTAGTTTGAAGCCATTGTTCCGCGTCCTAGTCTCCAAGGAAGCAGAAAACAAGCTTGCTCCCTCCTCCCTGTGGCTTCCTCTCACATATTTATACATGGCTATCATATCTCCTCTCAGCCTTCTCTTCTTCAGGCTAAACATGCCCAGTTCCCTAAGCCGCTCCTCATAGGGCTTGTTCTCCAGACCCTTGATCATTTTAGTCGCCCTCCTCTGGACACATTCCAGCTTGTCAATATCTCTCTTGAATTGTGGTGCCCAGAATTGGACACAATATTCCAGATGTGGTCTAACCAAAGGAGAATAGAGGGGTAGCATTACTTCCTTAGATCTAGACACTATGCTCCTATTGATGCAGGCCAAAATCCCATTGGCTTTTTTGCCACCACATCACATTGTTGGCTCATGTTTAACTTGTTGTCCACGAGGACTCCAAGATCTTTTTCACACGTACTGCTCTCGAGCCAGGCGTCACCCATTCTGTATCTTTGCATTTCATTTTTTCTGCCAAAGTGGAGTATCTTGCATTTGTCACTGTTGAACTTCATTTTGTTAGTTTTGGCCCATCTCTCTAATCTGTCAAGATCGTTTTGAATTCTGCTCCTGTCCTCTGGACTATTGGCTATCCTTCCCAATTTGGTGTCGTCTGCAAACTTGATGATCATGCCTTCTAGCCCTTCATCTAAGTCATTAATAAAGATGTTGAACAGGACCGGGCCCAGGACGGAACCCTGCGGCACTCCACTTGTCACTTCTTTCCAAGATGAAGAGGAAGCATTAGTGAGCACTCTCTGTGTTCGTCCACTTAACCAATTACCAATCCACCTCACCGTAGTTTTGCCTAGCCCACATTGGACTAGTTTCCTTGCCAGAAGGTCATGGGGGACCTTGTCGAAGGCCTTACTGAAATCCAGGTATGCTACATCCACGGCATTCCTCGCATCTACCCAGCTTGTAGCTCTATCGAAGAAAGAGATCAGATTAGTCTGGCATGACTTGTTTTTGATAAATCCATGTTGAGTATTAGCGATGACTGCATTTGTTCCTAAGTGTTTGCAGACCGCTTCCTTAACAATCTTTTCCAGAATTTTGCCCGGTATTGACGTGAGGCTGACCGGACGGTAGTTGTTTGGGTCATCCTTTTTTCCCTTCTTGAAGATTGGGACCACATTGGCCCTCCTCCAATCTGCTGGAACTTCTCCCGTTCTCCAAGAACTCTCAAAGATGGTTGCCAATGGTTCCGAAATGACTTCCGCTAGTTCCTTCAATACTCTGGAGTGTAGTTGATCTGGCCCTGTAGTTGATCTGGCCCTATTTGTTTGAATTCTTCTTTGGTGATTTCTCCCTTTTTCCACTTCTTATGCATGTCTCTTTTGTGTCTTAGCACAGTTAGAAGTTCTTTGGACATCCATTCTGGCTTCTTTGCACTTGTCCTATTTTTTTCTTTGTTGGCACGGTTTGCAATTGCGCCTTGAGTATTTCACTCTTGAGAAATTCCCATCTATCTGTAACTCCCTTGTCTTTTAGTATCTGTGTCCACGGAATGCTACTCAGCGTTTCCTTCATTTTTTGGAAATCAGCTCTCTTAAAGTCCAAAATGCGGGTTTGACTTGTCTTAGTTTCGGCCTTCTTTTGTACCTCAAATTGCAGGAGCACATGATCACTTGCCCTAAGGATCCTACCACTTCGACCGCATCGATCAGGTCCTCCGCATTTGTTAGGATGAGATCAAGAGTAGCCAATCCCCTTGTTGCCTCTTCTACCTTCTGGACCATGAAATTGTCTGCAAGGCAAGCGAGGAATTTGTTGGACCTTGTACTCTTGGCCGAGTTTGTTTTCCAGCAAATAATGGGATAGTTGAAATCGCCCATGACTACTGCATCTCTTCTCTGTGCCTGTTTGGTCAACTGTTGGCAGAAGACTTCATCAAGTTCTTCCTCCTGGCTTAGGGGTCTGTAGTAGATAGCCTTAAAATTATGGGAAGGAGAGCCCATGAAGCTCCCCATTGCCGCAAATGGTCAGGGTCTAGCCGAATTTTCCATCCGGACACCTACTTGTTTTCAAGAGGTGTGTGAAAATTGAGTAATGGGTCCTCCTAAATCTGGATAGCAGAAACGGCTCAAGTTTCAGCTGAAATGCACACATCTACTGTGTAGAGAATGAAGAAGTTTCCTACTCTTTGTGCTGCAGTTGACACGCCCCTATGCTTGTACATCATTTTGGGGAAAATGAAAAATATTGCTATGCACGATCTAGTAAGGTAATAAGTAGTTCGGCATTAGGCTCAATTGGCCTCACATCTAACTACCAGACTACCAAAATCCTCTATCCAGAATGATCTTGTTGGTATCAGCAATGGCCATGGTTCAGTATTTTTGGTAGACTCTTTGAGCAAATGTTTCTATGTCTTGTCTCATAGAAATCCCCTTTCTATGAAGAAACATCTACTCATTAAACAGACTAATTGAATGTTTCCCTTCAATTTCAGGAATATCTCTTTTGAGGAAGCACGATGGAGAAACGTAAAATAATATTTGCATTCACCACTCCTATGCATTGCTATCTGTGAATTTTCTTTTTATGGAACTAAATCATAACCAAAAACTCATTTGGGTTTTTTCTCATTCATTTTAGGAATAGAATTCAATACAAGCATGGGTTTGAAAGATGATGATCATAGCTGAACTGTCAACTATCTAATGAGCAAATTTCAAAATCATGAGATGGTGAACTTTCTTTTTTTGTCTTTCAAGAGTTCTCAAACTCACTGATGAAAACTCAGCTCTCTGATTTCAAAAAACCTACTTTAATTACTGTTCAGAAATAATAATTCTAAAGTCTTGCTATCTCTGTAATATGGAAAGGGCAATGGTCTCTGGGTTTTTGCTTTGAAGCACAGGAGGGCTGTGAGCATTGGTAGGTCATTACATTAGAGAGAGCAATGTTTTTGACAATGATTAGTTCTCACAGAAATGTTGCCAGCTGCTGAAGTTTGTAAACTTTTCACATTCCATGCCTGCAATTCAGAAATAATTTGTGGTTGCTAATAATCCACTCTATGACAGTTTGTCTACAAATATGTCACTGTCTGTTTACCTTGTTGTGTATCAAGCAGCATACACAGACACCTACTCCCTTAGTTATTCAGTGGAAAGGCTTGACTGAGTCTAACTTTATGGAGTCGCTGCTGCCCTGTCAAGCTTTGCCTCTGGCTAGGAAAATGGGAATGAGTGAAAAGCCACTTAGCATGCAATAATATAGATTTAGTTAGATTTCACTTGCAGCTACTAAGCTGCAAAAGTCAGGCCTCTGCGGAGATTGTTCTCAGTTGGTTGCTTGGAGTTTGTGTGTGTGTGTGTGTGTGTGTGTAAGAGAGAGCAAGCAAGAGAGGGAGAGTAGCCAAGTATTTAAGGCTATGTGGAATTTTAATAGACCATCCGTCACAATCAATCTATAGGGCTGAATAAAATTGGGGTGATTTCAACCCCCTCCCCTTCCCAACAGACACACAACTTCCTTCTTTGCAAACAGCTGATGCTCACATAAAACTTGGATCAAACAGAAAGCTTATTCAGCAACAGAGAGATACCTAGGAGCAACCAAAAAAGGTATCATAATCTTTGCTGTCTTTGCTTTCTTTGTAGATGTCAACTTCTATTATCACATACAATGCATCATCCCTACTAAGGCACTTAATATTATAATGAGGAAGGACTGTTAGATGTGAAGGGAGTGGGTGACTCTTTCATATGGAAATCAGAAAGATTTGCATGGAACCACACCTCAATTCTGAACTCTTGAACTCCTTTAGTATAAAATAAGCTGCTTAGAGTGTGCCTGGATTATTTGGATTCTAACATTCAAAAGCATTTAAATGGCATGCCTGTTTGTCAGGGGTGGGAGAGAGGAAAATGAAAATTTCTAATTCTTCTCACAATTTTAATTTGATGACAACTGAATTAAAATTGTGAATATTCTGCTTCTTGAACAGTTTTGTTCTCATTTAATTAAATATATTGACAAACAAGAGTTAAATATATTCTTTAATTTGAAGATAATAGATTTTGCTATGAGGAAAAAGCATTAATTTTTGAAGGCTATAATAGCTTTGATTCACACATGCACATAGATATGACTTGCATTTTTTCAGATGTTTTCCCCATTGATACTTGCATCAATCTTCTTTTTGAAATCCATATTTATTTAATTATAGGAATGGATGAAATGGAGAAGGCAAGGAGATTGTATATAACACTGATTACCTCTGAGACACAACCCTGTTTCTTTTCAAGCAAGTGGAAAAACTGTTATGGGCTTAATGAGATTAGAACTAGTCTCTACGTCATCCCTTTGTCAAGGAAAATAAATAACTGTATCACATTGTATGTAGAAAGAGCTGGCTGTCCAGGGTTGGCACTGGAGGAAAAAGACATAAAATATCTGTGATCTCTATGCATAGCTTTACATTCACACGGGTACAGATCTCGGTGTTTGGAAATAAACTAGTATTCAAGTGAAAGTGAGACATTCTGCTTAAACCCCAGTTGAAAGCTGTATGAAAACGTATGTCTTATTAAGAGAGGGGCACAGTCTAGATTGCCACCTCTAACCCAGTGTGCTCATTTACACAAGAAACTGTCCTTGCCTACTTCATCTGGGGGATGAAGCAAGACAGGACCTCAATCACAGATATATTTGCCAGAATCCATTGGGAATCTTCCAGTTCTCTGAAGTCCAGCACAGACTGTAGCTGTAGAGAACTGGACACCAAAAAGCAGTAAAATTTGTTATGTTATAAGATATCATTTCTCCAGTGGAAGTTCCCGGGTATTATTACAATTTATAACACTTATTCTAAAAAAAATAATCTACCCACCACCACATGATGAGATATGTGGTCATATAACGGATTTCATAACCCCTCCCTGCTTTAGAGAGTGTATAGAGATCTGCAAAAGAAAAGTAAATCTTTTATAATATTGATTTTGGTTTTGCTAATAAACACAAACCACTGGGTTTATTCTGATACAAATACATGGTAAAATTCTGTGTATATATACTCATGTAATGTATAAGCGAAGTTTATTGATTAATCCACTGACCGTATCAACATTAAAAACAAAAACAGAAATGTACACAAATAGACAATAATCACCATCCTAGGACTCCCATAATAGTGAACTAACATACATTCAAAATTGATTAAATTAAAAGATAATTAAAAATATCAACATTAAAATGCCAAGGTAAAATTTCAAACCACAAAAATTAAAAACAAAGTTTAAAACAAAGGTTAAAATAGACCAGCTATTACACAATCCCAAGCCACTTCAGATATCTGCATCATCCCTACAGTTTACCCCAATCTCCTCCAGATAGGTAGTTCTCAGCTGCGTTGCTTTAAGGGCTGTTTGGTGTGTTATCTTAGCATTCCGGCCAGCCATTAAGAATGTAGTTTTGATATGGGGATCCCAGTGAGTCTTCTGTATAATGAATGGTCTGAGGTATTGATTTCTCTCTTTGTTGTACAAAATACAACTAAACAGTGCATGTCTAATATGATAATATCCTCTACCTCTGTCGCCCCACAAATACAAAAACATTCATTATATGGAACTTGGTTAAACCTTCCATGTTTAACCATTGTATCTGTCTGTTCAAATCTGGTTCTAGTGAATACCCTCCTTAGATGTTTAGGCATTTCTGTAATGTATAAGGCAACCTCATGGATAAGCTGAGGGACAGTTTTGGAGTAGAAGCTTTGTCTCTTTTAGGCTTAATTTCCATTTTAATTTTTTAATGCTCAGTTTAAATGCCTCTGTCCAAAATTTTTAATGGTATTTGTGTTTCTTTGCTTTTCTATCCCATTTGCTGCATGCATGTTTACATGAAAATGTACCTGGCCTTATCAAGAAGTAGAATGACAGTGCCCTGTTCCCTAAAACAATTTTCTGGAGTGCTACGTATAGGCAGCACATGATTGCTCTAAAGTTAGGTTGATTTTGTTTATTGCTAGGATGAGGAAAGCTTGTAAGATCTGCTGCTTCAAATGCCCAATAATTTGATTAACTTGTGTACTGTACACTTTTGCCTGAGCAAAGGACAACTGGAGTTACCCAGGGCAATTTGTATAGTAGGGCAGGTATCTGCTAGCAGAATAATGCCTTGGGCTGGCCCTGGATAAAGAGAAAACTTCTAAGTTTAAAAATAAATAACAAGAGGGAAAAAATAGGGCATAGGAAAAAGTGGAGCAGAGAATTATGGGAATGCTTAATCAAGAGTAGAAGAGCCTCAGGAAGCAAAGGAGGCTGTGCTCATCTTTCCCTTTCTATTGGTTTGGGCAGAGGATTTCAAATTTGCATTTAAATGAAAATGAAGTATGATAAAAACTTCAATTAAAATGTTTCCTCCTTTTTATTAATTCATGTTTAATACGTACAGTAAATATTTTCAGTTGATACAGAATTTAATAAATAAATAAATAAATCAACAAACCACTATCAGCTGTGTCAGAAACTTACATTGGAGAAGCCTCCTATTTTCAGTGACTTACCTTTTGCAGAACAATTGCTGTTTTCCTGGCACTGTCTGATATGAACAAAAAGAAAGCTAAATCAACCACAGGCTTTTTTGAAAAATGTAAAGATACAATATTGCATTATAAATAAAATGAACTGTATGCCACAGTGAGCTTTAGAAATGCAGTCTTGTGCAACCCCCCCCCCCACACACACACACACACACACATACAAAACCTAAATTTAATTTTGGGGAATTTTGGGTTGTTTTTTTTAAAAAAAAAATCCAAAATTGCTTTGATTCACATATGTCTGTACTGGGTCCAGTGCATGTCATCTAGAAGTGAAGGCACTATTTATAGTTCCATTGTTGTGTACCGATCACTGCCCTGATGGTTTTTAGACTCTCTAGAACTGAGAAGATCTGCAGAAGTAGGAGTGGACAACTGACATGATCCATCCCAGGAGACTTGTGGATCCAGATGGATTCCTGGTGTACTTAGGGAATTTCCTGTTACCATAACAGATGGTCTTTAAGAAGGCCTGGCTGACCTCTAGAATGGAGAAATGGTCAGGACAATGAAAAAACTCCTGAACAGCCCCTCTCTTGGAGTCAAACCATCTTCTTTATTTTCCAAGTAGCTGGTGGTGATGAAATGAATAAGAAAAAAAAAACTAGAGTGGTTTTGGCAGAAAAAAATGGAGCCTACCCAGAGGCTACAACTGATCTGAGAGGTTATTCTGTGACAATTGAGTTAGCAAAGGTAAACTTCTTTTCCTTCTATATTGAGTCTGCAGGGAGCTGACCAGCAGAGCCATTACAAGTGGTCAGGGTGCACATGGACCCCAGAAACAAAAAGCCAAATCACCTGACAGTCCACTGGGAACATCTTGCCCAGAAATTTGCAAATAAAATCGTTATGAACTACTCAAATTTGAATGCTATAATTGATACAGATCCTCCTCCCCCTGCTTCTCTAGCGACAATGAATACTTTTAAATTTGTTGAACTGGAAATGGGGGATAGGATGCTTGGAGATATGGCAACCTCTGTATCTGTTCTAAATCCTTGCCCTTCCTGGTTTATTTAAAAGCTAGAGGAGTTAATGGATAGAAGGAGCAATTAATGCTTGCTAAAATAAGGCGGAGTTCCAACTTGCCTGCAAGAGGATTTCACAAAACTATTACTAAAAGCCATTTTTAGATCACACAGTTTTGGAAAATTATCAGCAGCTAGTCTAACATTTCATTTTTAGCCAAGGTTCTGGAGTGAATTGTGGCCTCTGATACCCAGGGCTTTCTGCATGAAATTGATTATTTTGATCAATTACAATTTGATTTCAGGCCTTGGTAATGAGACCGAAATTGATTTGGATGTCTTAGTGGAAGATCTATACCTGGAACTAGACAGAGTGTGTGCGCAACCTTGTGGGTTCTGCTGGACCTCTTGGCAGTTTTTCATACCATCAGCCTTAATATCCTTCTGGGCCGCCTTGCTGAAGTGGGACTGGGAAACAATGTTTAACAGTGGTTTCATTCCTTCTTGGAGGGACAGATGTAGTGGTGCTGGGAGGACTCCTATCTTGCCTGTTGGTCTTTACGGTTTCTCAGGGCTTGGTTCTGTCCCTAATGCTATTTAACATATATATGAAGCTATTAGGGGAGGTTGTCTGGAGATTAGAGATTGAGTCCAATCAGTATGTAGGTGACACTCAACTTTTTTACTTCTTTTCATCAGAAGCCAAGGAAGCTGTCTTGGTCCTGAATCCTAAACCAGTGCCTGTCATCAGTAATGATGGCAAACAAAGACAAATGTAATCCAGACAAGACAGAGGTGACTTTGGTTAATCAAAAGGCAGATCTCAGGGAACACATATTCAGTCTGTGCTGGATTGGATTACACTGCTCAAGAAAAGGTAGATTTTCATCTTGGATGTACTCCTGGCAGTGGCTAGGAGTGTTTTTGCACAGTTAAAGTTGTGCATCAAATGCACCCATTCCTTCAGTGCACAGATTTGGGCACACTAGCATGATGTAACTGCATCCCAGTTGGGTTACTGTAATGCATTCTATGTTGGAGTGCATTTGAAGCATTTTCATAAACCACAACTGATTGAAAGAGCTGAGACTGGTTACATGGAACACACTTTTTTTTTTGCAATAACTCCATTTGCTGTCACTCCATTTCAAGCACAATTCAGTTATTGATTATAACCTTTAAATACTTACATGACTCAGATTCAGGTCATTCGAAGGATCACAATCTTCCTCATGGACCACTCCATATTCTCAAATCTAGTAGAGAAAAATTTCTTTCTCTCCCACCACACTCAGAGGTGCATCTGACAGGAACATAGGTGAGACCTTTGTCAATGGCTGTCCCCAGGCTCTGAAGGTCACTTCCCAGTGAAGTTAGTCTACCATCTTCCCTACTTTCCTTTTGCAGACAAGTGAAGACTTTAGTATTCTGAAAGGCATTTTGATCAATGACTTTATCAGATATAACATGTTGGATATTGTTAATTTTTGTGCTGATGTGTGTGTTTATATTTTCTCGATTTTCAACAATGTTTTAAAAATTGTTATCTACTTTGAGACTCACTCTGGGCTAACAATAACAACAACAGAAGGAGCAGTGGCAACAAGTGCAGAGAGTTCCAGAAGAAGTTTTATTTTTTTAAATGAGATGTTATTTTATATGGAACTAGCTGTGCCCTGCCACGCGTTGCTGTGGCCAACCTTCCCTCTTTCTCTCCTTATTTCCCTCCTTCCTTCCTTCCCATCTTTCTTTCTCCTCTTCCTTCTCTATCTCTTTCCTTCCTTCCCCCTTTTTCTTTCTCTTCTGCTCTTTTCTTCCTTCTCTCTTTCCTTCTTTCTTTTCCTCCCTCTTTCTCTATATCTTCCCCCTTCCTTCACTCCCTCTTTCCTTCCTTCATTCCCTTTTTTCTTTCCTTCTCTCCTTCCTTCCTTCCCCCTTTTTCTTTCCCTCCCTCTTTCTCTCATTTCTTCCTTCTCTACCTCTTTCCTTCCTTCCCCCTTTTTCTTTCTCTTCTGCTGTCTCTCTTATCTTTCCTTCCATCTTTCCTTTTCTTCTTCCTTCTTTCTCTTACTTTCCTTCCTTCCCCCTTTTTCTTTACCTCCCTTTCTCTTTCTTCCTTCTTTCCGTCCTTCCCGTCTTTCCTTCTCTTCTTCCTTCTTGGGGCTTGGAGGGGGCGAAGTTTGGAGGGGAAGAGGAAGGAGGGGGAGGTGGGATAGATTTGGACAGGGCGGGAAGGGGCGGGGCTTGGAGGGGGCGGGGTTTGGAGGGGAAGAAGAAGGAGGGGGAGGTGGGATAGATTTGGACAGGGCAGGAAGGGGCGGGGCTTGGAGGGGGCGGGGTTTGGAGAGGAAGAAGGAGGGGAGGAGGGATAGATTTGGACAGGGCAGGAAGGGGCGGGGCTTGGAGGGGGCGGGGTTTGGAGGGGTAGGAGGGGGAGGAGGAAAGATTGGGGAAGAAGAAGGAGGTGGTAAGATTGGGGCGTATTGTGGCGTGTGTGTGTGTGTTGCGGGGAAGGGAGGGGGTGTATGTTACCGGCGTGTGTGTGTGTGTTGCGGGGAAGGAAGGGGGTGTGTTACCGGTGGGAAGGGGGTGGGGGGAAGTTGCGTGGTGCGTGTGTGGGCGGGAAGGGGGCGGGGGAAAGTTGCGTGGTGCGTGTGTGGGCAGTTTGCCCCAATTCTGTCGTTGGTGGGGTTCAGGATGCTATTTGAGTGTTGGTGAACTGTGTATCCCAGTGACTACAACTCCCAAATGTCAAGGTCTGTTTCCCCCAAACTCCATCTGTGTTTATATTTGGGCATATTGAATGCTTGTGCCGAGTTTGGTCTGGATCCATCATTGTGTGTGTGGGCAAAAAGGCAAGAAGGAAGGAGGGGCGGATGGAGGTAAGGCGGAAGAGCCGAGAGGGAAGAGCAAGTTTCGCCTCAGTAGCTTTCCAAGCGCGCTCTTGACGGGCAGCGCCTCGGAGCGCTCTTCCCGTTGGCTGGAGCTTTTTTTCCTGGGAAGGGAAGGCTGCGGCACTCGGCGGCGGCGCTGCTGCTTCCTGAGCATGGGCAAAAGGTGAAGTTGCGTTGCGTGTTGGTCGGGAAGGGGGTGGGGGGAACGGAGGGAGGAAAGTGCGGAGGGTGCGTTGGCCGTTCGGCCATGTGTGCGCACTCGCTGGGGACTTTGCGGCAGTGCTCATGCTCAGTTGTTTTGCCGTTTTATCTGTGTGTTGTTGTGTTGTTTTTAATTTTGAGTACATTAGTTTGTACCGAGTGGGTTGTCCTAGGGGCATGGCTATTTTGGTTCAGTTTCGTTGGGGGGTTGTGGAGTTTTGCTGTCCCGTTGAACTCTCCTAACAGATTTATATATATAGATCAGCATACCTTTAGATACTTATTCGATCTTTTCTGTTTTTGTTTTTTAAATTGCTGGATGTTTTAATCCAATCATTTAAAAAACTACACTTGCATGGTGTTGTATACCTCCAGCCAACTTGAGACAGCTTCCAAATAATAGCCTATACTGCCACAAACAAGGTGGAGGGAGGAAAGAATTACCTAGGGAGCACATGGCAATAGTACTGCAGCTGGGGAAGATAGCTGAATGTTGCTTTTGTGCATCTCCAATAAGTTGAACTCAACTTCTTGTTTTAAATGGCTGTATATGCTATAGACTCTGCTGGGAGGTGAAAATTGTTTAGAAGTTTTTACAAATCCCACAATGACAAATATCCATGTGACCCAGATTATGTGTGACATCAAAAGGATTCTGCTCTCTCTGTGTTACATTCTTTCCCTTTTTCCTATATATGTTTTCAATGGTTTTTTTGAAATGGTCAGTAATATAAATGTAATTGGTCTTATAGTTAAATATTTCATCCAAATGCATCCTGATCTCATTGTCAACTGTCTAATCTGCAGCAACTATGTGTCCTGTGACCCCATTAAACTCTAGATATGCATCCAAGAAGGTGGACTTCTTAGTAAATGTCAGAGAGACAGAGAGGGAGAAAGTGAGAGGAATATGTGTGTGTGTGTGTGTGTGTGTGTGTGTACATATATGCTGAAGAGTGTGTGTCCATATATGCTGAAGAATTAATGCAGTTTGACACCACTTTCAGTGCCATGGCACAATCATGGGATTTGTAGTTTGGTGAGACACTAGCAATCCTTGGAAGAGAAGGCTAAAGAATTTGTAAAACTACAGCTTTCAGGATACCATAGCATTGAGCCATAGCACTTAAAGTGGCGTTAAACAGCATTAATTCTGCACTGTAGTTGCACCTCATGTTTCCATTCTTTAACAACAGTGTGCAGTTGTTGCAGCAGCCACTAGATCCACCATTCTCTGCTGAATGGATTTTTACTTAATCATCTGAAACAGCAGTTATGAAAATTTTCCTCCTTTTTACTGCAAAATGTTTGAAATATGAGAGAAAATGGTACTAATCAGCATAAGATGTATAATACTCCCCTAACATTTGTACAGGGTCTGTTGAACATTTTGCACAAAATGTCTCTTGCTTAATTTTGTTTCATAGAGTTACCACTTTAGACTCAATTTAATTTCTATTAGTAATATCATTTGGACTCCTATCCCCTTTAAAGCCTCCACAATAATTTGCAGTAGTAATTACGCTTCTGTTTCTGATTTACTTTAGCAGGGGCCTTTAATTTGTTAACAACACTTCTGCTAAGAACTGTTGCTTTAGTAAGAAGAGAAAGAAAGAAAGCCAAGTGGCTGCCTTTTTAAAAGAAGTGTGCATGCAATTTGCTGTGGATATTCTTCTCATCGGGGAGGTAGTGTAAGCGTTTAAACAAGAGCCCAAGCATTTAATTAGTATGTACTTGCTTCCCTGCTAGCAGGGCACTGGTTAGTGAGTAAATGGATTAAGTTGCTTGTATTGCCAGATAGGAGCCATCTTGACAGTTGTCTTTTTCATTCTCAGGTGTCTAGTTAAGAGAAACACAGGGGTCCAATACAATCTTTTAAAACTTTATCTTTGGCTTGAATGATTATGGCTTTGGAACACAATGTGCATTTCCACAGAAAGCCTAGCAAGGGATTATGTATGGGCTTTTGATGGTTTTTTTTATTTAAAAAAAAAAACAAAACCTCTTGGCCTAATGATGCAAAGCCTGAATACAACATACAAATTGAAGCTGTCTGTAAGTTAGTTGATTTGCCTTCTACTGGATGCAACCTAAAACTCACAAATGCTAATCAAACATGATAAATGGATTAGTGTCATCTATTTGAAAATAAACTGATTGATAAGAGTATCATGATTGTGGGTAAGGAAATATTTTAAAAGATGCTAGTTTGTTAACTTATTTGCACAAGATTGAGTTTTAATTAACTATTTGATCTTGTTTCCTAATCTGATAATGTTCAGAAAATAAAGAGGTGTTTGCATTTGAGGCAGATAAGACAAAGTTAGTACCAAAGGCTGAAAACATTTGGTGACAAGTTAATCTGTCTCAGCAGCATAATAAAGAAAGAAACAGATGGCGATATCTCCCCCTAGAGTTCCCTGGTAGGGCAGAACAAATACCTCTTCAACTTTGTACAACTGCTATTAGTGCTGGCATGTTTGTCTTTATCTGTTTCTCAAATGGTGGATTCAGATGAATGTGTTCCTCACTATGATAGAGTGAATTCCTGCACTCTGTTTTCAGTAAAAAAAAAAAATCAATAAATATTTTGATGCATTACCAACATCATGAGACACTGACTACATCTGTGCTGCCAAACCGTATTCATCTACTGTTTAATGTAATATATGTGCCCCATGCCATGTTCTCAAGAGTAACCTGACCAACTTTGTTCCATATTATGACTTTTTGTTGGCACTGTGTCTAATGTCATAAAACACTGATAAATTCCTGCATTATATTGAGTAGAAGAGGCAGACATCAGCAGAAGAGTTCTAGGATTGATTATAATCACTCACATTTGCTTACTGTACATAAAGTATGGCCATCCCCCCCCCCCCCCCCATGCATGGAACATATATATGCTATTTCGCTTATTCACTTAGAGCTTCCTATACACACCAAGGTGCCAGAATACAGTCTTGGAAAGATTTAAGACAATGTGGCCATAGGTCCATGATTAACTCTTCAATGGAAATCAGTGGAATGTGAAAGGATGTAATTTTGTCGGATCATGTTCATTGCTACTTATTTTAAAGTGTAAGGATTGATAGTACCAGATATATCTATTATATATGTGTATGCACTGCATCATTCACCTTTGATATATCTCTATGCTAAAGTTATAAACAGTTTTCTCAGTAATTTGCTCTTCTGAGGAAACTCTGGAAAATGTGATTTTGAGAGGAAGGGATAAGAATTTTCAAGTGATCATTCTCTACACCTCACTGAAATATAGATCTCATGGGGACATTTGGGGAAAACCATGAAAGTTAAATGAGTAAAAAAATGCTGTTTGCACAGTTTGCAAGAAGAAATGTCCTCTGACTTCTCTTGAGTCAATGAATAAAAATACATTGTTCTTGTAATACAAGAGCCAAACAAAAGTCATTTTTAGATATTTTCATTCTTTACATTACCACAGAAACTCCTAAAAGCAAGAAAAAGATGGAATAAAACAAATTATTGTTGAGATTAGAAAATTAGAGACAGGACAGAGATTCCCTAAAGTCTTGAATTCCATGGAATTGATTTTTCTGTGAAGCAATCTCTATCTCATCCCAATGGAGAACAATCTTGTCCTGTAACCATGATTCTCTTACAGCTCTAACTTACTGGTTACAGTTTGGCATAAATCGAGTTTGTTTTATTCATAAATATGCCAGCTTTGCTTCCCTTGCAACTCCTCATTTCTTGAGAAAATTGAGTTGTCTTATAAAAAAATACTAAAACTAGACACCTAGGATATATGCTTCCATCCTTGGTGTCAAGATATAAACTCCATTCTATACCTGCCTATTGAGAAAACATGGAATCTCCTTTGTATCTCACTAACCTTCATATATGGAAGGCTCACCTGCAAAACATATTCCTGAGTTATGCTGCTGCATACTTCCCCCTTCTATATTTACACTTATTTTTTATTTGCATCAAAATGAGAAGCTTTGACACATAAAAAAGTTTGTACTTCCCTCATAAAGATTCAGTTTCTCCTTCTTTTTCTTGACCATCAAAATATGCATAAACATACATACACATACATATAAGTTCAAACAGTAAGAAGGCCAACAGCTAGAACTCCTCAAACTCTATATAAAGAACCTCATATATCAATATAACCGGGTTCAGTGGTTTTATATTAGTGGATGACATACAAAGAGAAGAGTAGTGCAGGAACTATTTATCAACTGTGTTCATATCAAGACCAAAGATTCACGCTTGAAAGATTTTAGCAATCCTGAAGGGCTTAAAACAAAGCACTACACAGGTTGAAGCAACCTTTCCCTTATTTTATTGTCTTTTTTATTTTTAGTTAACAAAAATAGTATTTTTCATAGCTAGGTGGTGAAATAATAATTTACTGTTCCTTGCTCTTTTTTAGTTTAGCCTTGTGTTTTCCATTTAACATATGAGGAATAAGAAACGTTTTGTGACTCACGTGTTCTTGTGATGAAGCCAGCTGAATTATACTAAGCTGCTCTGTTTTTTCCCTCCTCCTCGGGCTCCTTGGATTCATCAGCAAACAAGAATGCATGATTGTAGGGATATTACTATGGGAACATATGTTTTATAGTCTTATAACCCTGGGAGGTACTTTTAGAAAATGGACTGTGATTTTCCCCCAGTGCAATGTCTTATTCATTTATATGTTTAGTCTTCTCTATTCTAAAGCCTTGAACTAGTTGTTAAATCATGTATAAAATACAAGCAATAACAATATTCAGTACAACTAGCTTAACTTTTGGTGAACTGTTTGACAAAGCTGGTGCCTATGGCGTATGATGGATGCCTGGGAGTTTTGAGTCATAGGTTAAGTTTTAAACGTTCAAGCTACAGGTTGTATTAGGCTGGATTTCAGAACTACGGATAGCTCTAAGCACACAACAAGCTCCAAAAGGATACAGAGATCAGTTAGAGTTATAAAATCTGTTTGTAAAGACTGGAGGCATTCAATTTTCTAGCCTGTAGTTTGGAACCCACTACCTGTCATTCTTTCTGCACTGGGAAACAGGCATGGAGCTGTTTGGTGAAATGAGATGGAATTATGAGAACTGAACATGGAATTCTAATGTGGTGAAATATGTTGTAATTAATTTATATTATTAATTTTGTTATTCATGACTTGGATATGCTGCCCAAAATATGAAGTTCTTTGGGTGTCTTATAATCAATATATAAGACTGAACAGGAATTTTGATTAAATCATGTAACATAAAACCACATACAGACCATATGAAGTTTGTATAATAAGAAACAAAGCATACAACACACCCTAAACTGGGAGAGGAAGAAAGACCTAGAGACGTCTTTGTGTAGACTGGAGAATTCACAAAGTTGGCATCAAATAAATCACTATTTGTGGGGAGGAGGGTTTCTTAAAAAGGCAGTCTCATTTAAATATATTATACTAATCTAAACAGATAGGTCAACTTGGAAACATAACATACAAGTTCTACAAGTGAAGATTTATGACATTTTGTGACTCTTCTGTACATAAACACAGTTTTGTGTTGCCCACCCTAACATAGTGAGCAGTAGAAAGTAACAGAAGTACAAGAAGCACCTGGGCATGTTCCTATGACTAGAAGCATGATGACAACAATATCTTTAGCTACCTTCCAGGAGCTCTGGAAATCCTAGATTCTCAAACTTGTCCTCCAGCTGTTTTATACTCAAACTCACTGGGGACACAGCCAATCTGGCCAACAGTGAAGAAGCTGAAGTTGAAAATATCTGAAAGACTAAAGTTTTGGAAGCACTGTATATCTCATCAGACAGGCAAAATTGCCTTTCCTACAACATTTGGATTTCAGTTGAGGCATGGAACCCGCCAGCTCTTATCGCATGATGTTGATCTTCTTCTGGTAAGACTCTGTGCCTCAACTGAAGTCAAAGTGCCTCAACTGAAGTCAAAGAGGCTGCTTCATCAACATGGAAAGCTTCCCAAGTTGCATTGAAAACAATAGGGGGAGGCCAAGAGGTGATGCTTCCCCCAGTTGTATGGGGTGAGGGCAAGGCGGGTGATGAAGGGTGTGGGGTAATGGGTTCCCTCTGGTCTCAATGTGACGAACTCGCTAGAGCAGGGGTCCTCAAACGTTTTAAACAGAGGGCAGGGCACAGTCCCTCAAACTTTTGGAGGGCCGGATTATAATTAGAAAAAAACCATGAATGAATTCCTATGCACACTCCACATATCTTATTTTTAGTGCATAAAACACTTTAAAACAACACAATAATTAAAATGAAGAACAATTTTAACAAATATAAACTTATTAGTATTTCAATGGGAAGTATGGGCCTGCTTTTGATTGATGAGATAGGATTGTTGTTGTTGTTGTGGGCTTTCAAGTCGTTTCAGACTTAGGTTGACCCTGAGTGAAGGCTGACCCTGACCTTGGAGGGCCGTTTGAGGACCTCTGCCCTAGAGGATCATGCCATCATTGTACATCAGACATCAGGGACATAGCTACATGCTTCTAAGACATCCCTGCTTTCTTCTGACCACAGTATGGATGAATCAGAGGCAAGTGGCATGAAAATGTGTTTGTATGGGACTACAATCTTTATGAAGGTAGGTAGAAGATTTTAGCCACTATAATGACACAAACAGTGAGTTATATAGACATAAGTTGTACTTACATCTGTGTAATACTCACAGGATATATGTGAATATTTGTAATGGTATGGTACAACTTGTTCTTTGCTTTGGACCACTTTTCTTAAAAATATGATATTCTTATAACAATTTTCTAAGGCTATACCTTTATAACTATTAAATGGAACACACAGTGTTTCAAATCAAGTATGGACTACAGTTTCAGTTCATACCTGTATGTTACCCAATATGGCTCAGAGGTAAAACAATGAGCCCTCTGCCATACTGAAACTACCCATGCACCTTTTTATTGGCATTTGGCATCTTCTGGTCTTAGCATCAGATTGTAGTTTAATACAGAAAATGTAACAGTATGTGAAGAAAGTAAACTTTAAAAATATAATTCTTCCAATGTGTATTTTTTTTAAAAAAATGTAAAAACCAAAAAGTATAGATCTTGCAGAAGGTATCTTTTTGTTGAGTTTTAATTAAGATTAAACAGTCAGAGATATCCCCCCCCCCTTTTTTTGTTAACTTGAATATAAATGGATTATAGGATTAACTTTTTAGTTCCAGAATGTGATGGGAAAGAAAATATATTGATATTGGCTGACATTAAAATGCATTATACAGATCTTTGTAAGAAGATTCTTAACCAGATACTTTTTTCTATAAAAGTGCTTTGCCCTCTTTCCTTGATCAGTCACATTTTCCAAGAATGTCTCTCTTCTGTAATTATAAGCCCAATTTGCAAAAGATTTCTGATATTGCATTTTATATTATTAGTTTATTAACAACATCAGTACCCTTTTTTTCTTACTCAAAAAACCTTTGAGGTATTTCAGATTATTTAAGTGATTGTGATGTAGTGGTTTGAGCATTGGACTAGCACCTAGGAGACAATGGTTCAAATGTTTGTTCAGCCATGGAAACCTATTAAGTGATTTGGGGCAAGTCACATTCTCTCAGCCTCAGAAGAAGGCAATGACAAACTTCTTCTTGCCATTGTGTTTTATTTTTTATTTATCGTGTCAGAAGTGAATTGAGGGTGCAGTTAAAATGTATTTAAAACACAAACAAAGTTAAAATGTTGGCATTCTTGCTATTGTGAGAAGGTCACTGTTCTGTTCCCCAAATAAACTCTTCTAGGGACCTCATCACAAAGGCCCATGAATTTGCCACACATCAAGGTGAATCAATGGGCTCCTGGCAGAGTGTGTGGAGAACCCACTGCTTTACGCCCCACATTGCACAACTTGCCTTTGCCCCCATCTTATGGGGGAAAGTATGACTGCCTGGCTTCCCCCCATTGCTGGTAAGGCAACATTGGAAGGCTCCCATGTTGCTGCTGGACTGACATACGCTGCTTGCTCTCCCCTTTCTGGAGGGAGACCAACCAGAAGTACACGTGCATCATGTGACAGGCTGTGTCTTTAGAGGGGAGACAAACCACATCCAATGGGCCAAGTAGCCTGTGTAACGAGGTCACAAGTGTTCTGCACTTGGCCAGAACAGAAATTCACAGACAAAGGTGCATCAGATAACAAAGGGGATTTAATTACATTGAGGAATCAGAACCCTAACTCCTCCCAGGTTCTGACTGACAAAATACTTGCTTTGCTGGCACAGACTGAAGGTTGAAACTTATCTGATTTCTTCTTGACTACTTCCAAGAAGATCCATTTTCTGGCTTCTTCTGTGTCCTCTATCTGCTTTTGTTCTCTGTATAACACCTTATATTTGAGTCATTATCCTTAACATTTTGGGTTTGAGACATATTGCAGTTTCCTAGGACATCTTAGTACCATAAAATAAACCAACAGCAGAGAGAATTACTAGGTAATAAGAAAGCTGTAAGACTCTACCTCTAGGGGGTTTCCTAAAGTGACCAGGTCTAACCAAGGTTCCTTCCCATAGAAAAATACACAAGAGAAACTAAACCCACCCTAAATAAAGGGATAACTGAAGCTTAATAGAGAAAATAGTAAGAGTCTTTGTGGGGGCATGACAGTCACCATGGGTCAGAAATGACATAAAGACACACAAACAAATAACATTTGAACACCAAATAGAGAAAAGAGAAAACCCTTGGATGTTTTAAATGTATTTTTTTAGTCTCGTTTTGTGGTGGGATAAAGAGGGCTCATATTGTGGTTGTTGTTGTTAATTTTGGAACCATATTGAAGGCTTTTCCTATCAAATTCTATGTCAAAGAAGTAATATCTAGGAATTTATCTAGTTTGTTAACTGATTTAATCTGATACGCCACATGTAAAAAGGCATATTAGGGAACTGGATACGCTTAGCCTGGAGAAAAGAATTTTGAGGGGGACATGATAGCCATGCTTACGTATTTTAAAGGATGTCAAATTGAGGTGAAGGCAAACTAGTTTTCTGCTGTTCTAGAGACTCGGACATGGAGCAACTGATTCAACTGCTGGAAAAGGGATTCCATCTAAACATTAATAAGAACTTCCTGGTAATAAGAATGATTTTACAGTGAAATATTCTGCCTCAGAGTGTGGTGGGCGTTTTTAAACGATGTCTAGATTTTCATCTGTCAGGAGTGCTTTGATTATCTATCTATATATAAGAACCTTAAGGTCGTAATTAGGCGGTCAAAAACGGCTAAACCACCGGACAAAATCTCACCACATTTGCCCTGCTAATACCTCTTCCCCAAGGTATGACCAACAACCCTCAAAACACCAATACGCAACAACACAAACGCACAATACCCGAAAAACACAGAGCATGCGCAGAGGCCTCACGAGGAAAATGATGAGGAAGGATTCAATTTCCCAGCTTCCCCCACGCCTAAATCTCCCTCTGTGCATGTGCACTGCCATCTGCCTGCCTCCCTCTACATGAGCCCAGCCTGAGAAAGCCCACCAGACTGATGTAAGCACTCACACTCGGGGAGGGCATGGGAGCTGTGGGGGGCCAACAAAGGCAACTAAAACGACATGAAACGGGAGGGAGAGAAAGAGGGAAAGAAGGAGGGAAGGAGAGAAAGAAGGAAAGAAAGAAAGATAGAGAAGAAAGGAGGGAGAGAAAGAGGGAAAGAAGGAGGGAAGGAAAGAAAGAAAGCAGGGTAGAGAAGGAAGGAAGGGGAGAGGAGGGAAAGAAGGGGAGAAGGAAAGAAAAAAAGGAAGATAGAGAAGGAAGGAAAGAGAGGAGGAGGGAAAGAAGGAGAGAAGGAAAGAAAGAAAGGTAGAGAAGGAAGGAAAAAGAGAAGGAAATAAAAAAGTGAAAGAAGGAAGGAAGGAGAGAAGGAACGAAAGAGGGAAGGAAGGAAGGAAGGAAGGAAGGAAGGAAGGAAGGAAGGAAAGAGACAAGGAAGGATGAAACCAAACAGCAAAGGAAGCGAGAAAAGAAACAGGTAGAGAAGGAAGAAAGATGAAGAGAAAGAAAAAGAGGGAAAGAAGGAAAGAGGGAGGGAAGGAAGGAGAGAGAAAAAGAAGGAGAAAGAGGGAGGGAAGGTTTGCCACAGCAACGTGTGGCGGGTACAGCTAGTGTGTTTCTAAATGGCGGAATGGGTTTGGACTGGATGGCCTTTGTTGCCTCTTCCAACTCTGTGATTCTATGGTCCAGTTCTGTGGAGGCTTACCCAAATGTTAATCCTGGTGTGTTTACTGGTACTTATTAGGCTTGGGCGATCAAGGAAAAATTTGGTTCTAAACTCGTTTTGTTTCTAGGGAGCACTGATGTTTTGTTTTTTTTTACTTACAAAATTTCCAATTTCAAAAATTCGAAATTTACAAAATTTTGTTAATTATGAATCGATTTGTTAATGAGGTGGGCGTGGCCTCGCCCGGCTCTTCCTGGAGGCCACGCCCACCTCATCCCCTGTCACCCTTCGCTCTTTGAAGGCAGCAAGGGCAAGGGAACTGTAAGATTTCTAAAGCAATCTTACAGTTCCCCTGCCCTTGCTGCCGGCAAAGGGCGATGGATGCCCACCTTGCAAAGCCAGCCTCACGAAGCCAGCGGATGCAAAGAGGGAGGAGGTGGGGTGGGAAACAGCTGTTCCTCAAGGTCACGCTCCCTGCATTTACGTTTCACTGGCGGATCGTAAGGAAGATGGCGGACGCAAGCTTCAATATGGGCAAAACACTTTCGGGTTGCTGAAACGTGTCAATATCGCTTCTAATTATTAAAAAAATAATGAAATTAAAATGAATAACGAAAATAACGACTTGGATCGCCCAACCTAGTACTTATCTATCCATGGATAGAGAATTGCAGCCTTGAAAGTGAGTATTCTTAATAGATATAGAAAATGTTTTACTCATGGACATTATATACTGTCCCTTGCTCCTCCTCCCCCAAAAGGCTGAAACTATGCAATGAAGTGATCATAAAAAGAATTAAAGTGCAGACACTCAATAAGTTATTGGGCAGAATATTTCTTTTAAAAGGAGGATGGGATGAAATTGTTGTGAACATGTGGGAGTGTGGGAACAAGCTGTCTCTGTGTGTTGTTTTCATCCCCGATATTCTATGCAAATGTATTTATTTATTACATTGTTTTCCAACTCAACCTTTAAAAAAAAGGACTCTGAGCAGCTTATAACAATAAAAAAAGCTTTCAAACAATAAACAAATCAACAACTTTCAGACACTTTTTTCCATGATATACCCAAAATAACATGGAGTGGGAGGAGAAAAATAACAGGTTGCTAGGTAATGGGACTCGTAATGCAACTTGTGTCACCTTGCAGTTTTGCACGTGCTTTGCATGCAAATAGCCCCAGTCTACATAAGTGAAATTCCTAGTTTAGGGTGGGAAATAGAATCGAAATTCCAGAGAGCTGGTACTAGTCAGTGTGGTTGGTGCTGTGGTAGAGAAACCAATAGTATAACTTGATGTGATTCTTCTCCTGTATATTTCTTCCAGTGTCTCAGGAATTGTGGTATTAATAAAGGATCAGCTGCCTTTCCAATGAAGCATTTCATCAGAACCCAGTAGAAATGGTTCTGCTAGTGAGAGGACTTAGGATTCATCTTGATCCTTGACCTTTAGGCAAGAAATGATGTAATAGGAAAGGCAACCTTTTGCAAAGCTTGGCTATTTACTAGGCCTGGGTAACAACGGAAAAATTTGTTTCTAAAATCGATTCGTTTTTTGGGGGTTTTTGCGTTTTGTTATTTAAAATAATTACAAAATTTTCCTTTTAAAAAGTTCGATATTTATGAAATTTCGTAAATGTGAAAAAAATTACAAAACATTAATGAATCGATTTCCGAAACAATAACGAATCGATTTGTTAATGGCGGACGCAACCGCGAAATACGCTAAAAAACCTCCAAAAACTTCTGAAGCTTCCCTCTCCCTCTGTTGTTGACTGTTGGTGTGATATTATATTTTTTTTTCACTAATTAAACAAAAAACAACCATAAAATTTGCCCCAGACATGCGGAAATAATAACGAAACGACCTCAAAACAATAACGAAACGAATACAATAACGAAATACGAAGCATTTACAAAACTATTTAAAAATTCGTTTTTAAAAAAAAATGCTCCAGAATGGTTCGTTATCGTTTTGTAATTAAAAAAATAACGAATTATTAACGAATTACGAATTAACAAAACGAAATCGCCCAGCCCTACTATTTACCAAGAGATCAGAAACCAAACCACTGCACTTGACTTCCCTTATGACACTATCTCTAGCATGAGCCAAGCATTACGATGACATGTGGAGAATGCACACTTATGCAGCCACCTTTGTATTCTTGAAAATCACAGGCAGTCCAGTTAGGGGGAAAGAGTGGTACATTTCTGAGGTTGAAAAGTGAGGAATTTGTAAAGAGTGAAGCTTTCTAGCTCAGGGAAGTAACAAACATCCCTCTGCTCACGCAAATCTTGTGTTTCTCTTTAAGTCACAAGAGAGGTAATATTAGAAATCTCAATAGCAATCTTATACTGAATTCCCCTGTACAGTAACTTGTTGCACAGATATGACGGTAGGAGCTCTGCAAGCTATCTGGCTTGTGATAAAGGCTGTGAGTGGAGAATTGTATGTGAGGCATCGTCAGGAGGAAATACACTCACAATGTACACATGCCATATCATGCAGTTATATGCAGGTTGAATATCCCTTTTCCAGAATTCAGATTTGTTTGCATTTTGAAATACCTGCATTTGGAGATACATACACACATACATGATGTGTATGGAAGATGGAACACAAGTTTAAGCACAAAATTGATTTTTGTATCATATATACCTTATACCAGGGGCCCTCAAACTTTTAAAATAGAGGGCCAGATCACAGTCCCTCAAACTGTTGGAGGGCCGGATTATAATTTTTTAAAAAACATGAATTCCTATGCACACTGCACATATCTTATTTGTAGTGAAAAAAAAAGCACTTTAAAACAATACAATAATTAAAATGAAGAACAATTTTAACAAATATAAACTTATTAGTATTTCAATGGGAAGTGTGGGCCTGCTTTTGGCTGACGAGATAGGATTGGTGTTGTTATTGTGGTCTTTCAAGTCATTTCAGATTTAGGTTGACCCTGAGTGAGGGCCAGGTAAATGACCTTGGAGGGCCGCATCTGGCCCCCAGGCCTTAGTTTGAGGACCCCTGCCATACTCATAACCTGAAGGCAATTTTTTGCACTAATTTTATAAAATAAAGTATGCACATTGAATCATCAGAAAACTATTTCAACCTCCCATGTGGACAATTTTGGGGTATTTCAGAGTTTGGAATTCCAGGTAACTGAATACTTTTTTTTTACTTTTTAATGTTTAATTCATGCCATCATCCCCTCCCCAAACCTAGTAGCAATGCCTAGCATGACCATTTTTTTACAATAAGGCTGGAAATCTGTATGTCTTTACTATAGTCATTTTCTGATTGCACCATGCTATAGAAGTGAATTGTGTATTTTTTAAAAACTCAACACATTGTCATTAAATGGTGGTATGGTCAAATTGCAAAACTCTTCCCTCTCCCATTGCTATACTTCCTGCATTTATTAGATGTCATCTTCATGAACGGGGCTACAACCATCACTGAAAAGATGTCCCTCTAGACCAGAGTTTCTCGAGCTGTGCTCTTCCAGATGTTTTGGACTTCAGCTCCCACAAGTCCTAACTGCTGGTAAGCTGTCTGGGATTTCTGGAAGCTGAAGTCCCAAACATCTAGAGGCAGGCCTGTAGCAAGTGGGTGGTTTTAGGGGTTCAACCCCCCCCCCGAAATGTTTCAGATTTTTTTTAAAAAACCTGGTTTACTCATGAATTTTAACTGGTTAACCAAATCCCCATGCTGCTAAGTCTATGAGATGCAAAAAATTAAGCGTCCCTCCAGAACTGTAAGCACTATCACAAGCAAATATTGACAATATTGCCCCCTCCTGTGCTCTTTGCTTCAGTGTGAGCTAGGAGGCAGGTTTCAACCCCCCCCCCCCGAAATTTTCAACCCTCCCTGAAATTTTCAAACCCCCCTCCCTGAAATTTTCAACCCCCCCCCCAAAAAAATTGTCAACCCTCCCCGAAATTTTTTTCTGGCTACGGCCCTGCCTAGAGGAGCACAGTTTGAGAAACTCTGCTCTAGAGCAAAATAGATTATAACACCGCCCCCCAAAAATTTTAGAGCAGTGTGCAACAGATTACTGTATGCACTAAACTACTTCAAAGCAAAAATAAAGACAAAGCAAAAAATAAACACATTTTTTTAAAAAAAGAATGGTGACAGTGTCATTAATGCACAATATGATTTTAAATAAGCACATCTATGACCCCATCTACACTGCCATATAATGCTGTTTGAAACTGCATTATATAATATCTGTAGACTCATATGCAACTTAACTGCATTGAACTGCAGTATATGAGTCTACACTGACCATATAATGCAGTGTCAAATGGCTTTATATGGCAGTGTAGATGATGTTCAAGTTGGTATATTGCAGCCATTGCACTCTGTGGTAGCCACATACTGATGGTACAGGATAATAACTCATATTACTAGCTCACAGTATGGCTGGCAGTCTGTTGATCCATTTACCAGTGATAAACTGCACTTCAACTAACCTACAACAACCATGAAAATTGGTGGCTCCTTCCACCTACTGATTTAATCAGCAGGATATGTCTATAGCAGGAGAGAACTGACTAGCTCCCAAGCTACCACTCTGCCAGCTCCTAATATCTGTAGAAGCTGAAGAAATATTGCTTCACATTGCTAGAGTTAGAACACCTGTTGCAAAATGAACATCCCTGTAAACTGTCATTGCACAAACTATTGGCCTTCATAGTAATCAGACCTTTCATCATTTGTGTTCCATTTTCTATTTACTCCTCTTCCAGTCATTGATTTTGCCATCTGTACAGCCAGTCAAGCTCACCTTGTTTTATATTTTGTGGTTTTCATTTATTATGTTCATTTTGTTCTTATTAAAAATAAATTTGTTAGATCATGCTCTCATCATTATTCATGTTGACTTTTCTAATTTTATTTATAACGAACGTTCTTGTCTTCCCTTACTCCCACCCCAACCATCATATTCGGGAATTTAATATTCCACCAATATGTTAGTGTACTTCATGTGCAAAATGTTAAAAGCAAACTTCAAATCAAATGAAACTTGGCTGATAGCAATTTCATTACAAATTCAATTCTTAACATAAATTCCCTAAGGTTCACTTATCTTTCAAATTAATCCAGCCCTAATTTCAGGTGAGTCATCTTGAGGAAAACCTGGACTCATCTGTCATACAGGAACACTGCAGTTATTTTGTATAAAAGGCTCTTTGTACAGCTGCATTATTATGACACTAAGTCTTTACTATTCTCTCTGTTCTCAGAAACTCAGATCTCAATGCTCATGTTTATGTAGTTAAGACACTTTGGTAGTCAAATTGCAATGAAACAGTCAATCACAATTCATCACCATACACTTAGCTGAAACTCTGTATATGATGGCATACCTATAGGATCAAATCACATGGAAATCTAAGCACATCATTGTCTTGATATAAGAATTGCTTGCCAGTCACTTTTAAAGACTCTTCCAATCACAATGAGGCAATATTAACAAATTACAGTCCTATGATCCTTTGGATTGTCTCAGCCATAGCTTTTTCAGATATTCAACTTCTAGAGTTGGAGAGAAAGGTTTGTACTTGGATGTCCAAACTATGGATGTTCAAAAAATTCCATACACCTTTTACACCCACAACTGGAGAACAGACAGAAGTAGAATCTAAAAGTGACCACTGAGGTATGGTATATTTTTGAGGTAGGATAAGTGAATATAAGTTCCCCATCACTGTAGTGGCTATTACATCCCACATCTAACAAAATAAACATAATAATAAAAGATCCAGAATCAACTATCTAAAACAACAGCCCTCTCTGCTCCTCTTTATTTTATATTCTGCTGATATTAATCTAGCAGTATTTTGAATTCTCTAATGGCTCTAATGGAAAATATAGTATGGCTTGGCTGATAAGTGGTGGTTCCCAGGATAATGGACAAATGAATATGTTCTCAGTTTCATTTTACTTTTAGAGGAACAATCCAAGGTGCTGAACATTTTTAGAAACAAAATTTAGCACCATGAATAGCTCCTTCAAAATTCATACTACAAACAAGAACAGATTTATTTCCTTATTGACATTAGACACACCAGCATTCATTGCTGAAACAAAACAATGTGTTACTTTTGGCAGGATGCACAGCAAAATTTCACAATTCTGTACCCATGTGCTTTAGCTTATTTTTTATATAGTACAGCACTATATCACAGATTAAAAATATATAGAAAAGTAAAAAAAATCTAAAAAGCACAAACAAATACTACTGATTAACAACTGATTAGGAGGCAAAGCATCCCATTTTCCAGACAATAGAAATACCTCCCCTCATCCATCTTTTGTTTTACAAATTGAGATCCAAACAAAATAAATGGATGAAGATTCCCTGTCTCTCCCGCCCCAACGTGTGCAAAAAAAAAAAAAAAAAAAAAGACTAGGCATCAGGGCTCCAGCTGTCTTTTCATGCTGAGCCCAGTAATTAGTAACTACAATTAATTAGATTTTTTTCTTCCCCTGCCAATTATTCAGTCCATCACCCATCTCATTAGGAAAAAATGTCACTATATGTAACTTTGAAATTTCTAAGTCACTTCTTCACCCATTCTTCCATTGGGGTATTTTTCTTCATAATAAAGACTGTCTGAATGAATCAAAGTTATCATCTTCAAACCACTAAGTGTGTACAAGTCTTTACTCATATTGTAGTTACATAATTTACTTGATTGTTCTGGACTCCAAACAGTGAATAAGAACTAGACTTAATTATTGTAAGGCTGTTTCGTGCTATATATTATTCCACTTTAATGGCTATGACAGCATAATATGAAATCTCAGTTCTTGGTAAGGCCCTAGAACTCTCTGACTGAGAATTCGAAATATCATCCCCTATAAGTGCAAATGCCAAGATTTCATGGGATGTACTTATGATGTTTAAAACAGATTCATAGTGCTAAAATTGTGTGTGTGTGTGGGGGGGGGGGGGGTAAAGGGCCACTTTACTGAAACCAATCCAATCTATTATGAGCCAAATTTAATATCTTAACTGGAGAAACTCTATTTGCAAAGGTACTTGTTCAGGGCTGTTAATTACATGATCTCATGGATGGCCTGTTATTTATAAGTTTAACAGAGTTGACCTTGACACCACATGATAACAACCTAACAACTGGAAATGCACTTTTTCTATATAAGGCCACCATCTTGCTTAGCCCAGAATACCATCTGGTGTGGGTTAATCACAGCCACTTACAAATTCACACAGAGATTGGTCCTTTTCTACTCTTCATCACGTCCGCTGGTCAACACTTGGTCTGTTGTCATAGCTTGCCCTCAAGCTGGTTGGAGTGTCTGTGTATAAATCAACAGGGTCTAAATTGTTCTTTAAAATATTTTCTCAGTTCATGCCTTTCCCATAGATCCAACTGTCATATTTTGGTAATATCATGAGATGTCATGACTTATTTCAAAAGATAGCAATTTTTGGTTTAGTCAAAACCAGCACAGATAATGGAAGGCCTCATTACTAGTATATAGACTCAATCAAAGAAGCCAAATGCCTGAGTTTGCCATAATTGATGACAGAGTGTCATGGGTGTCTTTTGCTAATGGGGATCTCCAAAAGCTGATGACAACTTGATAGTAAATAACAACAACCCTTAGAAATATGCTCCAATCCTTATATATCATATTTTGAACAACAAGGAAATAAAATAACCTCATTTTCACTTCCTCACTTCACTTGCTGAAATAACTTGAGGAACTATTTCAAGTTTTACATCATCTTTTACTTGTAAACAAATTGATTTTTTTAAAATAAATAAATATATAGTCATTTCAACTATAACCTCAATTTGAATCATATTACCAATAGTTTACAAGGTTTTCTAAAGAAATATTGGGATCTAAACAAACAGGTATCAGATTGTCAAATTAGGCCTCAGATTGCATTTGAAAAGAGCTAACAATATTGATGACAGTTTTGGAGAGAAGCACATTCAAGGATTAAAAGGAAATATAATGAGATGGTGGATATAACCAGATAGACAGGGTTCCATTCCAGTAGTCATTGTATCTATTAAAGTATGCCTCCAAGAAAACAGAATTCATAGATCCCATAAATTAGAAAAGGCATGGTTTTCACTATTTTACCATCTGTGACAGTAGTTTTCTTATTTATGTTTTCTAGAGCAAATGCCATAGGGTTTATGTGGGAAAACAACCAAGCCTCAACAAAATATATGAGGGAACATTTCTGCAATGGAAGAAACAACAAAACAGATGAACTACTGGTTCAATATCATTCTTCAATGGGTATTAGAATCTGGGATATAGTGAAGGTGAGTTTTACTAATGAGAGGACACTGTTGAACACAGAGTTGACATGAGTCTCAAAATTAAAATATTTGGCCCTTCTAGGTCTAAATAGGGGACCTGACTATTGCTTAAGATACATGTACACTGACCACTTATCACAAAGGGTAAGCAAATCTGTCCTGTGATGGCTAAATGGTCCTTGGAGCTGATCCAGGTTAATATGGGTCATGGCCGCCTTAACATGGCTTCGAACCACATTAACCCAAATGACAGGTTGCTCTGAATTCTCCCCAAGAATCTGGAGGAAATTGCATCAGTTGGCCAGATCTGAGAACAGGATGCAACTATTTACATGACCATCCCATATTTTCCAGGCTCAAGCAACCTGGAAACATGAGATGGCACTCGCTGTTGGAAATCGTGGATTATTTAGAGAAAAAACATTTTGATATGTGTGTTTGCTCATGAACATACCTGCAGAAAAATGTGTACTCAAAAACTCATACATTCCTCAAAACGTTTTGAGTTCTAATTTGGTTCATTGCTTTCTTCTTGGGGAAATTAATTAAAAATATGTTCGTTAAGTCATGCAGCAAAGTTGGTGCTATGCAAATAATAAAGATTAATGATTGAAAGTGCTAAAATACTTGCTCTACCAGAGAAGAAAGCAGAAATCATTGAAATAAAGAAATTGCATAGTGGAATGCAAATATAACTCACCTTCAAGAAGTTTTTCATAGAAGAGAACCTCAACTACAAGAGCAAAATGCTAGTAAGATCCGTATTTGTAATTTTTTTCTTATTTGGATGTGTATGGGTATTTGTAGGGTAACTGCTGGAATTAAATGTATAGAATATAATTCAGTGAGGTCTTTCTGTTGACTATGCCCATTAAAACAGCTCTACACATTTTGCAGAGTTGAAGACTTACAGAAGACACCTTTGCCATGTATAGTGGAAAGGGGACAAAAGAGTATGATAGGGAAATTCCATTGTGTGAGCCAAGTCTGTTCATATTTTACTTTTGCAGAGCCCACTTACTTGTAATACTTAGATACTTTGTTTTTACAATTCCCCGTTTTTACCATTTCATACAAACAGACATACTTTCTCTGTTTTATCATGCAGCAGATAGTTTAGGCAGTTCTCTCTGGATCCCAAGTTGCTGTCCTATGCACAGAACTTGAATAGCCTCTCATTAATTATTAAAATTATTTCTATATAGATTGAGCAGCCCTTTTCTAGACCTCCGATATCCAAAATACTCCAAATTGTCCATGGGTGTGGGGTTGAGACTGAGACAGTGATACCTTTGCTTTCTGATAGTTTCAATTACAGTCATGCTATGTACATAAAATGTCTATGAAAATATCTGTTAATTTGACTTTTAGACTTTGGGTCTCATCTCTAAAATATCTCATTATGTATGCAAGTATTGCAAAATTTGGGGGGAAAAAATCAATGCATGGAAAATGTTTAGTCCCAAGCATTTTGGATAAAGAACCTATTCAATCTGCACCATTCCTAAATTACATAATTACCATAATAGTTTACACAATCAATAAGAGTGAATGTAAAGGTTTCTCCTTGACACTAAGTCTAGTCATATCAAACTCTGCGGGTTGGTGCTTATCTCCATTTCTAAGTCGAAGTGCTCGCATTGTCCATAGACACCTCCAAGGTCATGTGGCCAGCATGACTGCATGGAGCACCATTACCTTCCCACCAATGAAGTACCTATTGATCTATTCACATTTGCATGTTTTCGAACTGCTAGGTTGGCAGAAGCTGGGGCTAACAGCGAGAGCTCACCCCACTCCCTGCATCTGACCTGCTGACCTTTTTGTCAGCAATTTCAGCAGCTCAACAGTTTAACCCACTGCATCACCAGGGGCTCCTGGATCACTAACAGGTTATATAAATAAAAAACAAAAACAAAACCCTGCAACTTTTGAAACATGTCCAAACACCTCATTGCTTGGAGCAACCAAAAGCTAAAATACACCTGGGGGGCGGGGAGAGTTACCCAGATGCTGTGGTCTGCAGAGGAGGCCCTCCTCTCAGACCCACCCTGATCTCAAGCACGGTTGGTGGGGACAAGAGAGGGAGCATTCTCTATGATCGCCGTCCGCCTCTGGAACCCCCTTCTCAAAGAAATAAAAATGGCCCTCTCTCTCCTCTCTTTAAAAAAAAAACTCTTGAAAACCCATCTTTGCACTCTAGCCTATGGAGAGGAGGAAGAGTAGAACATCTTAATATGCAACCTCATTTGGAAACCCACTTTGGCTCTGTTAGCTGATGCAAACCATTGTATTTTTATTGCATTTTAGTTGTTTAGATCTTATCATGATGTAAATGTATATGATGAGGTTTATTATGTTTTTTTAATTACTTTTTGGCTAGTCATTCTAAGTTTATATTGATGCTGTTTTATTTTTTTTATTTTGTTTGTTTGTTTTATTATGGCTGTTGTGGCTCAGTCTGAACCTGAGCTTTCTGAACCTGCTCAGGATGAGGAGGATGATGGGATTTTTGATCATGTTCCGGTCAGACAGTCAAAGGAGGCAGACAGTGTTGATTCTGAGTAAGAGACAGCATTTCTGTTCCCTAGAGAAAGGAATGTGTTTTCAGATAAAGATAGTCAAACTTCGGAGCTCCAGGTGGAGCCACCTTCTGAGAGCGCTGGGCCTCCTGTTTCCCAGGGCGATGAGGCCTGGCTGGGCAAAGATAATGAGGTAATCAGCCTTGAAGATGATAGTGGAGATTTGATTAGAGAAGACCGGTTGCAATTAAGAGTTCAAAGAAGCACACACCTTGCCAATAAGCGTGAAGCTAGAGGTCAACGTAATGCTTTCATGTTGGGAAAACTTATTTAATGCTTTGGGCAAAGGGCATTCACTGTCAGTCCAATATAGCTTCTACCCTGTTAACTCCTGTGGAATTACCTTGGCTCTTTGCGGAAAGCTCTTGGCTCTTTGAGACTTTGATTTTGATCCTGATTTCTTGGAGATCTTGTCTTGCTGCCATGAATGCTTGTTTAACCAATGCTTAAGGACTATGCTTTATGTTATTTGCCTTTGGAACATGGATACCTTGCCTTTGCATTTAAGACTCTGTTTTGTTCAATGAACTTTACTCCTTTATTTCCCTGTTTTGATTTTGCTTTTTCTCAGTAAACTATGGTGGTGTCTTGGGCAAGGTGAATCTATCTTGAGTTGCGACAATGGCATTGAATGTTTGCCACTTTCTGTTTGGAAACCACCCTGAAATCCCCTTGGGGAGATAGGGCAGATTTTAAATAAAGTTTTGTTTATTTATATTATTTACCCAGAATTTACAATTTGGAGGTCCAGTTATGTTGCCATAGATTAGCTACACCTCTTTGTTTTTCATGTTGTGTTAAGTACCAATACAATAATCCAGTAATATGGACTTGGATTTGAAGGTAGTGATCATAAGTGAGTTTTTAAAATTACATACACTCTAATCAGTGGGTTGTTGTAGGTTTTTAGGGCTGTATGGCCATGTTCTAGTAGCATTCTTTTCTGACATTTCGCCTTCATCTGTGGCAGGCATCCTCAGAGGTTGTGAGACCTCACGACCTCTGAGGATGCCTTCCACAGATGGAAGTGAACTGTCAGGAGAGAATGCTTCTAGAACATGGCTATACAGCCCAAAAAACCTACAGCAACCCAATTTACTGAAATGTATGGGAATAGGAATCAACAGGAAAGTAAGGTAAACACACACTTCTTAACCAATGTTGGCATTACTTTAAAAACATATTTTGGTTTTTCTATTTAATTTTGGAGTAAGCATGGGAAACAGCCTGAAGAATATTAGTTTGCAATACAACAGAGGGCAGTTTTTTATGCTTCATATTAGTCTATGCTATTTTCAATTGATACTTAGATCCTTAGGGTTTTCTTTCCTTTAAAAAAAACCTAGTTCTACTAGTTACATACTTAATGGATCCTCTTTCCTGCCACTATTCATAATGTTTAGAAATGAATCCACACAATAATCCCTTTTAGGTGATGTAGAATTCTCTGGGAACGGTTCAACCCATTAGTCCATTTTAAAACACCCTGATATATATTCCAGTAAAAGAATGCCGGGGGGGGGGGGGAGGGAGAGAGAGAGAGAGAAAGGAAAAAGAAGAAATCAAAACAAGGGTTAAACTTGTAATATTTGATGACCTCCAATTTGCTTTCAAACTCAATAGCACTCCTGGTTGGTTCTGTCTGGATAGCCTTTTCCCGATAATGTGCATTAAGATGGTTATATGAAAATAAATTGCATTATGCTGTATTGCAATGTTTTCAAATTTGACATTATGTGAGCCTAACAGTGTAATTTTCTCCAGCGCTCTAATGACATTCGACTACACTTTGCTCTGTGGCTATTTTGTTCTTTTTTCTTCTGCTGCTGCTGCTCTGGCATTCCTGTTGTATTCCTGGAAGAAATGCACAACATTTCCCAGCACACATAAATAAGATCTGGCTTGTTCTTTGCGATGGACACAGAGTCTAGGTTTTGTTTCAGTTGACTAAATCTAATAAAAATCTATTGCGATAGCAACCTTGAAAGTTTAATTTCAGTATTAAACATGGCAGCAGTGCACTCAGCGGAGAGAAGGGCAGTGGCATGAAGAAAAACTGATACAGACTGCAGACTTCCATTGGGACGTCTCCCAATTAAACATGCAGAAGATTATGACTTCAGTCAACAACAATGTTTAGCTTACTTGGAAGCTAGGATCTTATCAGCAACGTGAGCTCGAAGAAGACATATTCTCTTCTGAAATCTCTAATTATTTATGCCTGGGACTTATAAGTCATCTCTTTTTGCATACATTTGGACTATATATGGTAGTTTGTCATCCTTTCATGAATCAATTCATGAAATTATTCATCTTTACATGTCAGCATGATCTAAGGCCTACTCCCAGTCATTGGTTAAAATGTTTATTTAAACTAATATGCTTTCCTTTATAAAGTAAAATATATGCATTCAATGGGTATATATTAAATTCTGCAGCCCTGGCTTATGAAAGAACATTGCAAACATCGTTCTCCATCTTAATACTATGAATTTGCTTAATAATCTTCTGTGAAATTGAAATGCACCAGAGACTTAGATAAATACAGTAAGCTCTTGGTTTTTTCCTGGGCTTTGATTCAGGACGACCATCACCCATTGATATACAAATCTGTGGATTCTCAGGCCATAGACATTGACATAGTAAATTGCTGCCATTTGTATAAAATGGCAAAAATTAAGGTTTGCTTTTTGTATTTCTTTCTAATATTTTCAAGTCGTGGATGGTTAATGCATGGATACAGAATCTCTGGATAGGGAGGGCTAACTATATTTTATATTGTATTTTTTTAGAGGAACAAGAAGAGCTGTGATGAGATTTTATAATGTACATGCTTTCTGTGGACAAATAAAAGAAAATGAACAATGGTACAAAAAACCCTATAATGTATTATTCTTCAAAATACTTTACTGTGGTACTGAATCTTCTATGCATAACAGAGATCCACCAAATGGGCCTAATATGCTGGCAGAGACATGTTGATGAATTTTCAAAGGATTTGGGTTGTTGTAGGTTTATTTGGGCTATATGGCCATGTTCTAGATGCATTCTCTCTATTTCAAAGGACTTTCTTGGAGCCTTTTTTTTTCTTTCCAAGGGAGACTCACCTGGTTTTCTCCCTATTGTCCCTCCACTGACAAGCAGAGACTTTTTATTCAGCTGGCTCTTTTATTAATATGTTTAAAATTGTTCTTCAATTCAACAGTCTTTTAATATTTTGCTGTGTTTTTCATCTCTTTTTATCTATACCTGTATTTGTTTCTATTGTGTACATATTTGTAATTTTATTGGGGGCTACTTAGACCTCCAGTTCTGTTGCAAAGCTATCAATCGAGTAAATAAATAAAAGTATTAGTAATTATATACTTTAGTGGATTTGGGGTTTGATTCCAGGGTCTTCTGTGGATATCCACAAATATTCAAGTTCAATCACATACCATTTCATAATAAAATGGCATACTTATATAAAAATGGCAATCAAGGTTTGCTTTTTGGGATTTTCTTTTCAATATTTTCAAGCCATGGATAGTTGAATCCATGTATACAGAATCTATGACATGGAGTGCTCACTGTATTTTGAATAATAGGAGACCAATGGATGAGTTTTATAATATGTTACTGCACCCTTTATATTTTCTCTCAGTATTACCTATTGTTAATTCAGAAATGCTTCTAAGATATGTGATGTTTGCTCATTATAAGGGAAGAAGTATACATGTTGGATCCTTCTGTTATATGCAGTGATCTGTTCAAATTTTGTGTGTGTGTGTCAGGAGTGACTTAAGAAACTGCAAGTCATTTCTGGTGTAAGAGAATTGGCCATCTGCAAGGACGTTACCCAGTTGATGCCCAGAATGTTTACCATCCTGTGGCAGGCTTCTCTCATGCCTGTTCAGTGAATGAATAGGACAGAGTAAACATTGCAGAGATGGGATCCCCATCTATGGCTCACATCAGTGTTAGTTCAAACTGACTCTGGATTTCCTATTTTCTCAATTGATCAAACCCTGAACTGTTGGCAGCCTGTGCTTGATTGTGGGATGGTAGGACTGGCAGGAATAGCCCTCACCCTTTTAATTAGCAGCCCTTTTTAGAATGATTGTTTCATTCTTTCCCTTTTCTATAGCACTAGATACCATGGGGACTCAGAGGAGAGAAGGAAAACGAGCATACCCCCCCCCCCAAATGGCTAGGTAAGGGCCTATGCCATTATGTCACCTTCTGCTGATATTGACCTTCATCCACCACTAATTGCTTTGTCAATGCAGCCTTTTAAAAATTCTCTCTTCCTGTTTCATGAGACACTTTCCTACCACTAATTTTGGGGATTAAATCAATGCCAGATATCAGAGGGAGGGCTTTGCCAGCATCAGCTCTCTCTCTTTGGGTTTCATGAGGTTCATCCCAAAGTTTTCAGCTTAAGGAAAACAGAGAACTATGCTAGTGTTCATGCACACAAATAAGTCAGATAGGCTCATAAGAGAGGTGTGTCCAGCATTTGAGGGGATCAATTGTAGTTGAAATTTGATTATGGTGTTAGAGCCAGGATAATAACTCATTAGCAAAAAAGACAATGATATTTGCTTGAAGAAAACATTTAAGGAGAATTTGGCCACTTACACACAAGACAAAATGTAGTAATCTAGTAATTACACTAGAGCTGAAAGAGTAATCAGAGTATGCCTCACATCTGAAAACCTGTGGCTGCTTCTGGCAGAATTTCTAGAGCTTGTACTTTAGTAAGATCCAGGGCCTCTCAGGCTGAACACTCCTCATCATATGGGCTTCCGGAGTTGGTATGCATCATGGTGAATCTGGCTGTGCCTGTTGGGAGGTGTGGGGAACCTGTTGCCCCACTCCCCACATTGCCAACTTACCTGTTGTCCCATCCCACAGGAGAAGCATCGACCACATGACTTCCCCCCATCAATCAAATACAACATGGTAAGCATCCCATGTTGTCATCATGGTGGCATGAGCCAGTTTGTTGTTACTTTTGCAACGGAGCCCCATTGGAAGTAGCTTTACATCATGGGATGGGAGCCAGTGGGCTCCATTGCAAAAAGTAAGGATGAACCGGTGCATGCTGCAAAAAAGTACCCCATTTGATGAAGTCACTAAAGACCCCTTCTCCAAACTACAAGCCCCAGAATTCTGCGAGAGACAGCCACAAGATTTAGGATGAGATGCATATTCTTTGCCTCCTCTTTCAGCTCCAGTATGATACCGGCCCTAATACAGACATGATTCAAGGCGACAGTCACATTTCCTGTTCATTTCAAAAAACTAACAAAGTTCTAATCCTTCTAAAAAATTCAGTCTCCTTTTTGCCAATCTTGTAGGTAAAGTAGCATATTTTTTAAAAACAGAAAATACTGAGAATATCTATTGTTTTTAATTAACAATATTTATTTATTCTTCACCAGAGGTGCAAACTGTTTTAAACAGCCCCTCTTTTAAAACTAATAATTGTCTGTTTTTGAATGAGAGGCAAGGAGCTTGGCTGTGCAAAACATACAGTTCATTTTGGATATCTGCATGTAGTAGCAGCAATGGACAATGGTAAAAATCATGAAGCGATGAGTAAAGAGTAGCTATCTTGGGACTGATTTGAACTTTCAAGTTTCATCCCACAAGTAAAAATCCTGCCCCATCCTTGAGCAATCTGCTGTCCTTAGGATCATTAAGACCCTATGTGTAATTCCACACAGAAGGAAATTTAGATTTGTTTTCATCCTGCAGAATAAAATCTTTCTATCTGCTTTTTTCCCTAGAGTTCACTGCTTTTGCATATGATTGCTGAGTCCTGTCAAGATCAAAAATGGGCAAGCTTCCCTAAGTTCAGATTGCAGTCTTTGACCTTTGGCCCCAGTCAGTGTTATGTTTCTAAGATACAAAGGAAATGAAAGTGTAATCTCTAATGAAACCACACCTTTCCCTCTTTCTAAATGCTTGGTGTTATTAGAATGCTGTGTGATAGTTCTAGGGAAAAGAGTTTTATTGTCACTCCATTGCATAAAGAACAATGGGCTAATAAGGCTACAACACACTCAAAATATTTGAATATGTGGGCTTGGTTATTACACTCTAAAATACTATGTTTAATATTTCTCAATAACTCTTCTTGTTGTTTATTTGTTTAGTTGCTTCGTTCAGACCTCATGGAACAGCCCACGTCAGAGCTCCCTGTCTTACCATGTCTTGAAATCAAGCAACCTTCTAAACCTTTATTTCTCCCATATTCTCCCATATTAAAGATTTTGCTTGACCATTTGCACCCTTGTAAATTCCCATTTTGTATGTTAATGTATTCTAGCTTGGTCTGTGGCAAAGCAACTATTCTTTAAGAGTCCACTTACTGGAATGATTTAGTGTTAATTTTTAATAGGATTGTGCAAATTGGCATTCTTAAATAAAACTTCTGGTAAGCACTACATCATCTGACATAATTACAGACATCAGCAATGCAGGATTACCCTGGGGGAAAGATATACACACACAATATCCTCAAATGGCTGTAAATTGATAGCAAACTTGTTGTGCACAAACATTGCACTAGCTGTGGTCATGGCTTCAGCAGTATTCTTCTGGTATGATTACTGTTAATGATGATAGTTAATAGTGATGGTATCATTTTCTCCTTAACCACCATTAAATATTCTTATTGTTGATATCTAAAGAACTGATAAATTATGTGATCTTCACAATTATGATTTTGCACAGTGTTTCTGAGCTTTCAGGCATCACTTGGACTCGGGGGTGAAAAGGGCAGGGTATAAATATAGGAAATAAGAAATTAATAAATTAACGAGGGCACCTCAAAGGAATAAGACAACATATACCAGGCATGTGAATAATGCAAGGTAAAAAGAGGAACTTATCCTAATATATGACATGTTAGATTTCAATTAGAATCTTTTTTTCTATTTTGAACATGAGTGGACACTCAGAGATCCAATTTCCTTAGAAAAATTGCATAGGGACTTTCCAAGCACTGATTAAATAAAAATCTATGTAACAATGCGGCAATTCCAGGGCTCTTGAATATGCCATTGGCCTTGTTACAGGTTTTTATGCGATCATAGGCATATCTAGTTCCAGCCCCACTGCCCTGATCCAGCAGTCTATGTGTATTCCAATGAATAGATAGACCTTCCCCTTTCCACGTTACCTCCTCTGATGGGATTGCAGTCTCCATTTTCTTAGGGGAACATTGGATCAAAGTGATTGCCTTGGAAATAAGTTTTTTAAAAAACATTTTGCAGAATTTGCATTCATCTAAGGAGCTTAGGACATTACTCACAACCTATTAATCTGTGTGAGGGGTGAAATCAGTTGTTTTTACAAAAGCAATTTCTACAGTACAAACCTATTTAGAAGCAAGTCACACAAAAAAGGGATTTACTCTCTAGTAAGTGTGGTTAGAATTACAACCTTGGTTCTGCTGAAACCATTGAGAACTGCCTCTACTGTGCATCATCACATTTCAGGCCACTGAGTTCTTAAATGCTAAAACCCCAGAAATAACAGGATAAAAGTGGGGGTGACTAAATAACATTTGGGGGAAGTGTGGTTGGAACTGGCTTAATAGCTGAAAAGTATATGTTTAAAAGGTGCACTTAAAAACCAATTCCACCCCAAAAATGTGCACCTCCACATGATTATATATCCCTGCAGTCATGTAAAACATGTGCTTTCCTGCCCTTCCTCCTTGTTTAGACTGGTCCAGTGCACATGCACATTTTAAAAGCCCCAGACAACTGATAAGCTGATCAGGCTGTCAAAAATGGATCCACCTTTTCAAGGAAAGCACAACTGGAAAGCCACTAGAACTCTCTGAAACTATTCCTTTCTTTTGATGTTTAGAATATTAAACAGGGCTTGAATTTGAAGTTGGGTGAGGAAAAAGAATAAGAAATAATGAGATGTCAAAAGAAAAAGAATTATTAAAAAGTTAGTACCGCTAACTTTTAATAACAAGAAGTAAAGGAATGAATATGAAGGAAACAAACTGGGAAAAAGTGATGGAATATTTTAAGCAAAGGAATAAAAAGATCTTGATATAATCAAGGAAGAGTAGGAAGGAAGGAAGAGGAAGAGAAAGAATACGAGGAGAGAGGAGGAGGAAGAAAAGGGGAAGAAGGCTAGAAGAACGACAGAGAAGACCTTGTGAAGACCCCGGGAAGTCGAAAGCAACAGGTTATTTTACTTAAATCTTTTTTAAAAATTGGCTATGGGCTATAAATCTAACCTTTTTTCTCTCTCTCTCTTCTTTCTTCTTGTCTGTCCTATTTTATGCACTATATCCTTTCTGTTTCGGGAATATATCTCATACACACATTCTACATGTCTTTGGTAGCCTATTTTTTAAATGTATGTGGAAAATTGAATAAAGATTATATTAAAAAAAAGTTAGTACCGCTAATGTTCCTAAACAAATGCAGGCAGCAGCAGGAGAAAAAAAAAAAAAAACAACGAACGGAGCTAAGTATGTATGTTCTGTCTCTCCAACACCATGACAGCCACAGAAAATGAAGGACCTCATATATATGGCTATATATAAACCAAGCTTTGCAAAAATTCATGTGATCTGCACCCTCCTTCTGATTGGCTATGGCTAGGTTAACAAGGAAAAGAACTGCATGCAGCTGCTTTTGTGTATTAATTATTAGCCAGCAGCCACCAGGCCCTGCCCTTGAGGTGGCAGAGTCAGAATCAACTGATCTTTTCCTAATTTAGCCAAAAGATTAGGTGGCTCCTTTTTCAATCTGAAAAGGCTCAGAAGACGTCCTTCCAGTTCATTTTTGTTGGCTTGACTACCGAATCATCATAATTATTTGAAATCCAAATTGACCAATGGAATTTCATACGCCCCTAGAAAGGGGTGTAGCTCCCTCCTCTTTTCCCTACAGACCTAAGGGGAGGAAAAACTTTTGTTCTCAGGGAGAGGTTTCCTTATCAAAACTGAGGCTGTCATGATCTAACGCTGTTTCCACATATATTTATAATTAGATTATTTCTCTACCTTACACAGTATGAAAAAAATGAAGACTTCATTCTAGATGGATAGAGTTAATCAAGGAAATCAGAACTCTGACTACATGGGACCAGAGCTGAGCTGCGTATGACAGGATATCTTGGAGATCTATCTTTCATAGGATTGCTATAAGTCAAAGCTGACTAGTTAGCACTTAACACAACATTTCTCTGCCTTGCACTGCATATTATATTGGGCCTCTGTCAGAGTACAATAGGCCTGTGCTACTGTTATACGTGGATCTTAAAGTGAGCTGATACTTACAAGTGTGATTGTACAATGTAAAAAAACAGTATATGGTGGAGGAGAAGCCTGGTAACAAAACCTTTGTCAATCTTCTGCAAATGCAACTGACTATGCCCTCCCCACCATTCCAGTGATGGATGCTCCTGTGGATCTTTCAAACAGCATTGGGGAACCACTTATTTATTTATTTATTTATTTACTGTGCTTATATACCGCTGTTCTCTGTGCAAATATATAAAAAGTCTATATCAGGTGTGTCATAGCAGTGAAGCCTCTCCTAAATGTCTAACCTGTTCTGAGCATTTTCATGTGTTCATCTACCACATATATTTGTGAATACTGAGAAAAAATTCAGAAACAGAGACCTGGGGGGTTTATTTCTTAAATTATGTAGCAATATGCATATTCTAGCTATAAAGGAGAAAAGATATTTGATTTGCTCTGCCATTGTTGTCAACTTTACTGCATTTCATTGATAGCAAAGCAACACACCTTTAAGTTAATAAATAAAAATGAAAGGAAGAAATATGTTGTTGTTTCTGAGTTCTGTAATATGCAGGCACACTGCGTATGTAAGGTACATTAGGCACTGTCACTGATTTTATTATTCCCTCTATTCCACTGACAGCAAGGTTGCAAGAGAAAATTAATGGGATAATTTTACTTCTAAAAGTCTTCTGACATTTATTGTTCTGTAGTCTATGGCGAGATATTTGTGAAGTTTGGAAAACTGTAAAACAGCAGGTGTGCGAATTGCCATTTTCAAACCACTTGCTTTGGAATTGTCTCACTGAAGTCAGTAGGTCTACTCCATAATTAAGTGATTTAATTATATGGATTTGCTACATGATTAATATTGAAACTCCATGCACGTTTACTCAAAAATAAGTCTCACTGAGCTGATTTATAAGTGATTCCCTTTGAATTCTGTGTCTAGGACTTACTCCTAGGCATAGGATTGTAACCTGAAACATGAATTTAGATAGAAATACTTCAGTGGGACTTACTTTCAGGTAAGCATGATGTAGATGAGGTGTAAGATACTGTGATATTTTACTTGCAGATAAGAAAGAAACAATCGATTCAGCAAAAACTGAATATTTCCATTGTCCTCTTAAGTGAAATGTAAAATTTATTCCACTGTCAAAATTGGGCTGTGAATGAGTTCAGATGACTTTTGATTGACTAGTTTTATATGAAAACAATACGACTGGAATAGGTAACTCTACCAAAATACAGTAATTATTTTTTAAATCTGTCTTAAGATCTCTTAATAGCAAGATTTCCATATAGATTTAGCCAACTAACAAAAAGATCTGTGTCTGAGAGAGATCACAGTGTGAAACTTTAAACTGGTTCTGATGATCTCACCAGAAGGGGCTGAATTTGGCAGTGTACACCAGTTCTCCTTCCCTTTCACCATGGAGCCCACAGGCTCCTATCCTACAACACACAGCTACTTCCAGTGAGGCTCTGTGGTTAAAGGGAAGGGGAACCGGCTCATGCCACCACAGGAGGCTTCCCATGTTGCAGCAGACACTTTCCCCATGGGATGGGGTAAGGAGAAAGGTGAGTGATGCAGGGCATGGGGCAACAGGTTCTCAATGTCCCCCACTAGGTACCATCAGATTTGCCACAATCCGTAGCAATTCTGGCGGCAAATGGGATGAAATCTTCAGTCTCAGCTAAATAGGTCAACAGATTTAGATTACTTCTATTTAGCTTACTTCAAATTGTATTTATTTTTCAGATGAACTTCATGTTAGAATGGGGTTCCATCTCCAATATATCTCCTTGTGTACTTATATGAGTCCCCACCAGGAGAAAGGTGGGGTATAAAGAGAGAAAGGTGGGGTATAAAGAAAGATAATAAAAATAATAAAATTAAATACAGATATTTCAAAATTATTAAAAGAGATCCAAAATACTTCTGGTCCCAAGGATTTTGGATAAGGGATATTCAATATATAATTTAAAACATTATATATGTTCAAATAACATGAGCTATAAAACATCAAATACAATTCCTAAGGTTCATCAGTTCACTATATGGGGCAGAGGGTTCAATATGGGGCAGAGGATTCAAGAGCCTCTCTGATCTATAAAAATCCCAACATTCTTTTGGATGTTGTCATAACATTTGAAGTGAAACCATAGTGCTATAACTGAGTAGTATGGGTCCTTGTTTTTGTTGTTGATTTTTTTCTTTATGAATATTTGCAAACTTTTATAAATTTAGACCATAATAAATATACAATTCGAGACTTTGGAAATTCAGTAAAATGATTGGGTTCATTCCCCTCTAATTTCTAAACCCTAATCTTTGTCCAGATTTTGAAAGGTATCATGGTTTGTTCATGCACAGTACTCTGAAAGAACAACTGAGCCTTAGGGAAGGTTTGCGTTTGTTGGCAAGGTGAAGGAAGTTGAGGAATAATCATGTCTTGCAAATGCACCAATAAATGAAAGCATATGCTTCTCAAAAGCATGGCTGTCAAGGAGGTTCATAACCTTACAGGACTTGGTAGATTTCTCTGAGTTCTGGAATTCCCAGCAAGAAGCTCTGATTAAGTATTTCCTTTCAAATTGGTTGATTAAGTACAATATTATTTTCACTCAGATGTGGACATCATGATTATTCATACATTTTTCAATCTCCAGGCTACACTGTCCTCTATTTTTTTCTAGGCTGGGGGAGGGAGAAAGTGAGTAGGAAGAGTTTTCTTAGAGGTGACCTCCAAAGGGGAAAAATAATAAGCTTTCATTATGTCTCAGGGGTGTCCTAGTTTCCAGGAATCATCTATTTTGTCAGATCTCTCCAAGGTCAATGCCTAACTCACTATTTAAAATCTGTATGTTGCCTCTGGGATCTAGGTAGGATTTATAGAGACTTCGATACTAACAAAATCCAGTAGCTGGTAAAAGGCCTAGTCTGCTGACATGTTGGCATGCTAACATAAAAATCGTCACAAAATTTACAAACATTTCATGTAAATGGGACATAAGCATTACTGCTGGCTTTGTATCATTCCTCATGAACAAGAATTCATTCCATTATAGAGGCAACAGAGCAATCTACAAGTATTCTATAATATTAAAGAACTGAGCATGTTTAGCCCACAGAAGAGAAGGTTGAGGGGAGGCATATTAGCCTTGCATAAATATGTGAAAGGATGCCATAAGGAAGAAGGAGCAGGCTTGTTTTCTGCTGCCTGGGAAACTAGGATTCGGAGCAATGGGTTTCCTGCATGGCAGAGGTTGGACTAGATGAACAACATATCTTCCAACTCTATTATTCTATGATTATATTTAATATTTATATAATAGGGAACAGTGGAACCATTTGTCAATATTATTTTTATAGATCTTATAACACTTCTGTTATTATACAGAATAATGAACTAGTGCTGAAAAAATGTCCCTAGACTCATATTTTACTGTCACCGATTCCTTTACTTTCTGAATGCAACAATTATATATATATATATATATATATATATATATATATATAGGCATGAAATAACCAATAAATGAATCACCCAACCAACCCTGATCTTCAAGATGCATCTGATTAGGGATATGGGAGAATTTTGATTAGTTAGCATTTTGACCTTAAATTTCCTCTGATGAAATAAATATATGCAAACCAGGAAGGAATTATCTTTTGGTATTGCCACTTCTTAGAATTTTACAATGCAATTCTCCTAACAAAATATGCATATAAACTCTGTCTGTTAAAGAAAAATGCATACTAAATGGAATATATTGGTGTCAAAAACATTTCAGTAGCATTGTATTAATGGGAAATGCTTGCAAAAGTAGGATACTAGACAAAAATGTATTCAAAAACATATTAAGAGAAATGCACATGGAAATGATGCAAATTGGGGTGGAAACCTCTTTTTAGAATATTGGAAACTGATGCAGAAATGCAACAGATTAAATATAGAGCTGGGGAAAAAATTGACGCTAAGAGAAACTTGAATAGATGGTTTCATCTATCCCTAGACCTGATTACTATTGCAGCTGTGTCACTAAATGATGTCTATTTACTACGGTATCCATTACTTGCAGGTTTGTTTTTCTATTCCTAAGAGACATTTTGAAGGAAAGTCTTGCAATATTTCTGTCAAATAGATTCAGGGACTGTATCAACTCCTAGACAGACATTTTTGTTTCAACATCATTATCTAAGGATTCATCATAAGAACAATTTGAGAAATGGTGAAAACAAGCAGCGTGATGATCCCTGAAACGTGTCTCCATAGGCAAGGCTGAACACAGCCAGCCTCAGACAGGTAAAAAGTGACCACATGATTTGTTGCTATTGCACCAGTGTCTTCTAAAAAATGCAGTGGCTCATGTGATATAATTCTATATTACAGTACCAGATCACATTATTTACAATAGGTATAAAATATGATACAAGCTGTGAAGAATCAGGGCTGCAAGCAGGGCTGTAGCCAAGGGGGGTGGGGGTTAGGGGTTCAACCCCCCCCTCCCAATTTTCAGGTTTTTAAAAAAACCTGGTTTACTCATGAATTTTAACTGGTTAACCATGCTAAGTCAAAGAGAAGCAAAAATTAAATGGGTCGCTCCAGAACTGCAAACACTATCTCAATAGATGAGATATATTGAGATGTAATATATGTTCTTATTCTTGACTAAGAAAGGTGTCTCAACAAAGTGATACACCACACAGAGCAATGGTGTCAAACTTGTGACCCTCAAGCTGTTTTGTACTTCAGCTCCCAGAATTCCTGACCATTGGATGGGCTGGCTAGAGCTTCTGGGAATTGGAGGCCCAAACATCTGGAGGGCCACACGTTTGACACCTGTGGCATAGAGAAAACTTTTTTGCATGTTTTTTTAACCTTTTTGCATAGAAATAATATTTTAGAAAGAGTCTTCTATGCAAATGATTGTATTTTGTACCACATATTTTTTCAAAAATAAGTTCTAAAGGGTGTACAAATATTTTGAAAATGAGCTAAATTCACTGCAAAATAACCTAAGATTTACATCCCTAAGAGCAGTGAGCTGGTGGTGGGTGATCCAAATATGACCCACTCAACCATTACTATCATTATCTTTTGGAATAAGTGAAAAGAGTAGGAAGGGAAAACATAGGAAAAGAGAAAAATTGATAAAGAAAGGCCTCTGGTAAAAGAGAACAAAACTTTGGAGAATCACTGGTTATTTCTTTATTCCCTACCTTCTCCCTAGCAGAAGACCTAAGGAGGTTTACACAGTCTACTAAATGTACTGACATACCCCTTCCCAGTAAGGCACCTTTGTTATTAACTTATCAGTTGGCTTCAATAGCCACAGTTTCACTTATCCACATTTCAAAAACTATTGCCCCATAGAAATGTTTGTAGGCTTCCCTAGGTCCTCCAGTGTGATTCTATAGCATGCTTATAGCCAAGGCATAGTCAAAATATAGGGTTAGGTATTACCCACAGTTTCAGATATATTTTCCCTGAGAATACCGTGGCCATATTGTATCTCATCTTTTATCTAGTGAGCTCATGGTGAACACAGATGGTTCCTGTCCATATTTAAGTCTGAAGGAGAGAGAATGATTGGCCCCAGGTCACCAAGTAAGTTCCATGGCCCACAGGAGAATTGAATATGGTCCCCCCTAAGCTGAATGCTGGATAATAGTCTGGATTCTCTTCCAGTTTGATGTGCTCAGTGTAAAGTCGACAGTTATGAATCTAATAATTGTAGCTTTTTACTATTGCTGCCATGCTTTTCTGGATCACTTGGCTGGCATCTAAATGCACCTTATACTACTATTATGCATTGCATAGTACATCTTAAATAAATTATAGTCGCTTTTCATTTCTTGTCTGTTCCTATATCACCCTTCCTGCCTGTTTTAGCAATAAAAAAGTAAATCAGACAAAAGAAAATACAATTTTCTACCCCTTAAGTATTGTTTGCATATGACTAGTTTAATCACACACAACATTTATTCTTCATTATATTGAACATTGTTAGTAGTTGATGCCTTGGAGCACAATAATACATAATTTTGCATTAATCTTTCTTTGCTCAGTTCTCTTTTATAGTCTTTCAAACATATGCTACAAATTAGCACTTATTTTAAAACTTCAATGAATGTACAAATTACACTTGCGTTGTATCAAGGTTTCGCTCAGCTGTTCAAATGTAAGTGTAACAAGCCTTTCCTGTCACAAAGGAAGAGAAAGGGATTTAAAATACAGAAAATAGCATGAAAAGAAAACTGGGGGAGGGGGAGATTCCTGAGAGTTACAGGAATATTTTCTTGTTCCCAGCACTCAGGTATGAAATTTTGACTGATCAGCAACTGATTTCAAGAGCTGTAGACCCAAGAGTTCTAGATATTTCCATGTTGGATGTTAACCTTGCATGTTACTATGCTATTGAGAATTTGGACCACCAAATTATATGAACTATATAAATTATAAGAATTATGAGATGTGGCTCCATTGGAACATATAGCAAGTGAGCGCCTTTGTTCTATAGTAACCTTGTCATGAATTATATTTGGCATATTGCTTAACACACCATGGAAAATATCCCTTAAATTACAATAATCCCCACACAGTGAACTGGGAGATGAAAGGTAAATACACAATAAACTTGTGTCAGAGTCCAGCATCTCCGCCCCCCCCCCCCCTGTTTTTACCTGATATGACCTGGTGCTCTAAGCCACATCCTTCCTTTGCAAAATCCATTGTGATAATAATCACCCTAAAGCATTAATTTTATATCTAGATTGGCACTATTTTTTTTGACCTATCATCACACCACATTCATTTCTGATCATGTTCCCTTTGGAGGTGGATCAATAAAAGAACAGACACATCAAAATAAACCAATTCCAGTTTATTTGTTTCCTGCCACGGTGGGAGCCAACCAGCAATGACGTGGTATGTAATTTCCCAAATGTAATAAATATGCTATTTGTTCACAGTTGCAGTATGTCAGCAGAGTGCTTTCTCCACTGACAATCCCTTTGGCCATTGAGAATAAACCTCTGATTTTGCCTTTGACCTTTCTGTGTCTCATTTGACCTTCTGGGAAACTTGACAGGCTGGATCCCTTGCAGTAGCTGAAATCACATAACAAGTATGTGTCTTCAAATTTCCTGTTGATTTATGGCAACCCCATGCATTTCATAGAGTTTTCTTAGACAAGCACTAATCAGAAGCGGCTCTACCAGTCCCTCCCTCTGAAATTTAGCCTACAGCTTTCGTATTCATTAGGATTCTTCCATCTTAATACTAATCAAAACTGACCCTGTTTGGCTTCCAAGATGCGACAGAATCTTGTGTTGTTAGGGCATTTATCTTTAAGGAATTGTAAATAGCTAAGATTGAAATAATATGGATATTTACCTGAAAGTAGAACTTGAAAATAAGAAAAGCAAGTTGTCTTAATTTGGTAGGACTACTTTGGTGAATAACAGGGTGTTTCCCCCACCATTGCAACCTCCCTTTCCCCCTTTCTAGAATAATTTATAGCAAGTTTTGACTCATTATTTCATAATTCTTCAGTCCTACCAATCAATGAAGTTTTGAAAGGTTTTGCAATGCTTAGGAGCCCTGGTAGTATTTTCTTGTAACAGAACCTCAGGGTTCAGAAGGTTTTGTATGAAACTGGAACTCTGGATTATTTTCAAAGTTAATGTAAGCATCAATTGTATATTTTAGCTTTTAATTGCTATGTATTGTTGACATTATTTTTGAGATTCACAAACCATTAGTTACAGAAATTATTTTTATGGTAATGTTTCTCGCTCTGTTGTAAGCCATTACATTTAGTCCAAGGTAAACACATATAGGATTGCATTGCTGAGGAGAACTAAGTATTTCAACACCAATGAAAACCAGATTGTGTGTTATGGTACTTTCCCCATTCACTTTACTCCATTATGCCAGGGATTCCCAAACTAAGGCCTGTGGCCCAGATGCGATCCTCCAAGGTCGTTTACCCAGCCCCTGCCATAAGCTTCAGACTTAGGCTCTCCCTAAGTCTGAAACAACTTGAAGGCACACAACAACAACAATCCTAATTAACTTGACTATCTCATCAGTCAAAAGCAGTCCCACACTTCCCACTGAAATAATGGGAAGTTTATGTTGACTAAAATTGTTCTTCATTTTAAATATTGTGTTGTTCTTTCATATTTTTGCACCCCAAATAAGATATCTGCAGTGTGCATAGGAATTGATTCTTGTTTTGTTTTTTTCAAACTATAGTCCAGCCTGAGCGGCCTTGGTACAAAAAGTTTGAGGACCCCTGCATTATGCCATTCTCCTTGTTTTTTATTTCTTTATTAGAAAAAATCAAAACATTGAACTGGATACAGATTTAGTCATATAAAGAGCAGACCCAGCAAAGCAAAAAGAACTTTAGATAACTAGCCTTAGATCCAATACAATGCCAATTTGTAATATGCAAATAAAAACTCTCTTAAATTTCCAAGAAGAAACTAGTCATTAAAATAAAGGAGAAGAAATCATTTTTACTATATGGAACAATAGTTATCCCTCCTGAGCAAAAGGGTATTGTTTGAGTCCAAAGAAGGTGTCTATTACTTTAGAGTTTAAGAACCCACACATGGTTTCTAGGAGAGAGAAGCAATTACATTTTACTGCTGTGCTCAGCATGGAAACATCTGAGGAGGAAAAAACCTCTGTTTCTTTTAATCATGTTTTGATACCTATGCTTAAAAATAGCCACCAGTAAAAAATAAAAAAAGTAAAATTGGTATGAAGATCAAGTAGCAGAAATACTATAAATAAATACTGGTAGCCTATTAACTAAGGAGATATTCACATGACACATGCTATCTTGCAAAAATATCTTTTTATCTATATGATACAAATGAAGGAACATGCATTTCACAGAATCATAGAATGATACAGTTGGAAGAGACCACAAGGGACATCCAGCCCAACCTCCACCAAGCAGGAACACACAATCAAAGCAATCCAATCTCTGCTTATACCTCTAGAGAAGGAGACTCTACCATGCTCCAAGGCAGTGTATTCCCACTTCCAAACAGCTCTTGCTCCATGTTCTCATCTCTAGAGCAGCAGAAAACAAGTTTGTCCCCTCCTAAGTATGATATCCTTTCAAATAGTTAAACAAATATGACAATTGTGTGTGTGTTTTAAAAATGATTCTTATAGAATAAGATTTTCAAAAATATCTTGCTAGATATAATTTATTTTTCACTTTATCTATATGGAAGCTGTCTTCCATACATCCATATCTCAACTGGATAACGAACAGAATATTATATCTAAGAGGAGGGATGCCCCCACCCCATCCCCTCCACCAGCCCCAGGTAGGATATCAAAAGAGAACCCACCTATGGCCACACAAATACCAGAAGTGGAGAGACTAACTAAAGTCAACTTCAGTTTTATTCTGCATTTACTTTACAGAGGGTGCATACAATTGTTTCAAGTCTCTTAGGAATTTGATCATCTTTGGCCTGCTAGTCTCCTATAGAGTTGACAAGTAAATTTAATACATGAACCGTTAGCTGAATATATTCTGGTCCTTCCCTATTTGCTTTTCACAGTTTTCTACCTCATATGTCTTCCAAGATAATCCCATTATATACAATATAATACAAAAACAATGGTGTTCCTTATATAACATGGAAAAAATAAAGGTGGGGTTTTTTTGGGATTAAAAAATATATTTTCAAGATGTAAATTGTTAAATCCATGAATGCAGAATGTGTGAATACGGAGGACCAACAGTATAGCAAATTCCAACAAAATTGAAACAGCACTCTAGCTAGGATATCAGTTTACACCTTTACTACCTTTTAGTAAAAGAAAAAGAAAGATTTATAGGAACCCATATAAAGGCCTGGCATGGGTATGCTGTTGTTACATCCTGGGTTTATTTTGTGGTTATTTTACTTTGTTTCAGATTTCATTTTATGTTCTATTATGTTTGTGTATTTTATAGCTTTAACTTTACTTTGTGAGTAGCTCAGAGAGCTTCTAGGTAGTATAAAAATAAATTCAAATAAATAAATAAACAGCTGGCTTCAAACCATTAAAAACAAATTCCCAGTTTTCCATTCTCTTTGCTTTGCTGTGTAATTTTAGAATATAAATATGGTAGTCAAGATATCCATCATACTTCAAGGTAAAGTCATTTCTGAAGATCAGATCCTCGGAAAAGTCACTTCTCTCTGTTTCAACACAATTAAAGGCATATTTGGGAGAGATGTGAAAGGAGTTCACAGCAATCTGCTCCAAGGGTATGGAACTCTCTGCCAACTGAGCTTAAGCTAATGCTATCTCTGTAGTCCTTTTGCCAGAAGGCAAAGGCATAGTCATTCGGACAAGCTGTAGACATCTCAGCTCATTTGCTACTCAAGGAGGTCATAATTTGTTGGAAACTGGTATTCATCTCCTCATATTCTCAGTTGCTTGTTGTGTTTGCATTGGTCATGTTCTTATAGGTTTGAACATTTCAATGATAGCATTAATTATAATTTTGATTAATAATAACTTTGATATTATACTTGCATTGTGTTTTCATACTCTTTGAACACTATTTTGACTGGAAATGTATGATATAGATTAAATAAAATTAATAAATGCAGCAAACTAAGGGCTTCATCACACCAGGCTGATGTCTTATTGCAATCACATTGTTTGAGCAAAGAGAAACATACTGTTATTCAAATGATTTCTTTTCATATCTTGGCACAATTGTGTGATGCTGGCATTTTATGGATGCAAATTCCTATAGTCAGTCTCCAACATCTAAGCCATTCTTCATAGAGTTCGGTTTCTACTTTCTAGACATTTTACTATCATAGTCATCTTCTCTGGATATATTCCAGCTTCCTTCTTGAATGGTAGTGTCCAGAAGCAGGCACAGGATTTCAAATGGGGTATAGCCAAAACATAACTTCTCTTGACATGGACATTATACTTGCTGGCAGGCATGTGGCCGGGGGGGGGGGGGGGGGCTGAGGGGCTTCAGCCCCCCTCCCCCAAATTTTCATGGTGGTCCGCGAGAAGGCCTTACTGGTACATTATTTAAACTGTTATGTTTATTCATATCATGATCTGATCACCATGCTCAATATATCTCATATGCATGGGAGTATTGGGGTAACAATACAAAAGGTTTGCTAGGGTATACCCTCTTTCACTCAGACTCAGCCCTCCTGAATCAAACTCCCCCCCCCCCCCCGAATAAAAATCCTGGCTATGGGCCTGCTTGCTGCATAATACTGCATAAACTTTTCCCCTACTGTTTCATACTGTACAGTCATGATTAACCTTGATCTACTAAGACCAATGGCTGTGACAGAGTCTCCTTCTCTGGAAGATTTTAGGCAGAGACTGAATGGGTATCTGTCAGGACTGCTTTGATTATGTGTTCCTGCATGGTAGGGTTAAATTGGATGGCTCTCGTGTTCTCTTCCAACTATGATTCTATGATCCTGTGTCTTTTACATGTACATTGTCAAACCTGGCGCTACATATTCTGCATCCCGGTTGAAGTTCTTTTCCTCAGTTTTGCCCATTTGACCCAATCTGTGAAGACCATTTTGAATTCTATTTCTGTCTGATGGTGTCTATTTCAATTAACTATCATCTTCAAAGTTAATAAGCACTACTATCTAAAGAATGTATACATATCAAACAAAAATTCCTGAGTTGCTCCAGTAGCAACTTCTTTCCAGCATTAAAAGGATTCATTAGCAAGTACTCTCTGGGTATAGTCTGCTATCCAGTAGTAGCATTGCCTAGCCCACATTTTATGTCTGCAGGAATATTATGGGTAATCTTGGCAATACCATTAGGGACCTAATCAACCTATTCCTATAGATTGGCATATCTGTTGACTTGAAGACTTAATTCATTTTTAAAATCTTTCACTTCTTCATTTTTATAGCACAATATAAGTCACAATATTTAATAAGTTATGAGATAAAAATAAGATATGCTATTGAGATACTATACATTACAAACTATCATTCTATTTACCTTCAAAGATGCTTTTTCCTTCTGACTTTCTGTCATCCACTTTGTGAATATTATTATAATAATGTGGCTGCTTCTATGGTCCAGGAAAATTTCACATGCAGCCATATGGATTGGGGCTTAGAGCTCCCCACTGTGTAACTTGCTGCTTTGCATCTGCATTTCAGGCTACCTCTGATGCTGCTGTGGCCATATGGTGTGCTGGGCTGATTGTAAACTGCTTTTGAATCTCATGCATAGGGTCATATTTAGAATTAATGTTTCCAAGATTCTGAATTTTACCACCTGTCTTGGGGAAAGGTGAGAGCGACATAGAGTACTTCTTTTCCAGAAAGCATTCCTTTTCGTTTATTAAATTTAACCCTCAACTGCTTCCTTTTAATGGCTTGCTATTAGTATCACACTGATTTTTGACAGATGCTGATTGTCAAGATCATTATTTCTCAAGCTGCATGCTTATACTTTAGCTTTTTTGTTGTGTGCCTTCAAGTAGTTTCCAACTACATGATGAACCTAAGATAAACCAATCAGAGGGGTTTCTGAGGCAAAGCGTGTATGTCTTGTACAAGGTTACCCAAGTGGGTATTCATGACCAAGGGAGGGTCCAAATTCTGTAGCAACAAAAATCTGCTTGTTTTGAATGAAATTGGGTGTCTTTGTAATGTCATGAGAAATTGTTGGATACAAACCTTTCAGTGGTTGTCATATATTTTATGACTGTGTCTGTATTTGTTGTATTTTTTACAATGATTATGTGTTTTAATTATTCTGTAACCCACCTCGAGCCACGAGCAGAGGTAGGTAAGCAATAAAGTCATCATCATCATCATCATCATCATCATCATCTTTTATGATCATTCTTGAAGGAACTATTTGGAAGTATCCTTGGTCAGGTTTCTCCCCACTTGAACAGTCCCACTAAGTTGCTGGTGGAAAATGTGGAGCACCTGGGAACCACCTAGCTGTTGTCAGAAAAGGAGCAATTAGTTCCTTCTAGATTGCAAACATTATTTATTGAGGATATTGATGGTTGACATCTGCTGTTTTCTTTCAAGTGCCCAAGACCAGCTGCATGGTACCTGAGTATCTTGCAGCCTTCTCCTAGATGTGGCAAGCTTGAGTGGCTAGGTCAGTGGTTCCCAACCTGTGGTCCATTGACCACCAGTGGTTCCTAAGAATGAAAATATTGTCCATGGCCTCACAATTATTACACCGCTACCTTGAAACTGCATGGCAACAAGAGTGACTGGTCTCGCAAAATCCTCTTATAGTGTTAAGGCAACAGGGATGTCAGGAGGGGAGAGGCTGACTACCAACAAAAGTGGGTAGTGACAAAACTTTTTAAATTTAGAAAATGGATAAATGCATTCAAGGGGGTTGGACTGGATAGTCCTTACATTTTCTTCCAACTCTGTGTTTCCATGTATCAATGACTCCATTACTGATATGCTGAAACATACCTGTTAAAACTTTCTGCCTTCTAACTAGCCTTTTTCAATATATCATTCTGTTTGTTTGCTTGATCACATTTTGAGGAACATTACTCTGTCACATTGTATCCACCTTCCACCAGTTTTTTGTGACAAATTTCATTTCAAGTTTAGAAGTTTATTATAATCACAAATCTGTTTGGTTTTTAAAATCAGCTTATAGGGCATGTCACTGGTGCCTCTTGCTGTTTCCAATGCATTCAAGTATTACAAAGCTATTCTGTATTATATGCTACCCTCTCTGTTTTTCTCTAATTGCCCTTTAAAAAAAAAGAGAAGGATTTCTTAGTGTTTATATATTTATTCATTTCTGTTAATGGGAAAGAGCTTCTTTGGCATTTCTTGAAACATCATTAATTTTGCCCCTTTCTTTTTTTGGATGCTCTTAAGCCCTCCAATGGTTAGCGTAATTTTGTTTCACACCTGGCAACATAATGGTTCTTGTTGACAAATGCTAATTATTTGTGGGGTGGGTGTCTTTCTTTTTTATCTGTTTCCTGACATGTTTGGAAATCAAAGGAAAAGAGGGAGGCTGGGCCCCTCCTGCTTCCCAACACTAAAACAGCTTCATTTGTGAATGTCATGGGAACCTAACCGAGAAAGGGTGGGGGGAAAGCGAGACAAGTCGATGCATTAGCCTCGGGGAAAGGATTTCTAAGGATGTGCGTTTACATCCAGCTGAGACTGGTCTCTTCTTTATATGAAGAGATTTACGGGAAAGCTCTAGAAAGGTACAAACAATGTGATTTTAGCATGGGCTGGCATTGGGCTCATTGACAATTGGAACACAGCCGCGTACTCGACTATCTAATCAAGTGAAATTCAATGTAAAATAGCTGCAGTTATGCCTTAGGTGCAGAGTGTGGATAAGGAGATTAGCTATGGCAAGATAATCACTTCAGAGGGAGAACTTCTAATTACTTCTTAATTACACAATTCAGTGCTTCCAGTAACATAGATGCTAAAACCAGGCCTGTCAACAGCCATGAACAGCACTGTTTGGTGGGAAGCCATGACTGGTCATACTTAAGTACAGGATGAAAGTACAGACTTGTTTCCTTAGAAGTCTTCTTGATGTTAGTACTTATTTTTTCTCCAGTGTTCTGCAGAGGCAGAAAACAAAGTAAAAGTTTAAACAAGCCTCCCTCCACTCTTAATGGCTGTCACTTTGATTATTTTTTTAAATAAAAAACCCAACTGATTTAATCTTAATAGATAAATGCTAATGACCTGAATTCTGGCATTGTATATATCAATGCAAACTAACATGTTTCACAATTTATTTGACATATGGATCTGAAGCTAATGATAAGCAATAGGACTGACAACAACAACTAAAATGTTTAGAAGAGCTTCTGCACTTCTGAAAGTTGTCAGAGAGATGTAATACTATACTTGTGACCAGTTAAAACAGAAATTATAAGCAATAGCCTGAAGGTGGAGGAAAGTTCAAAGCATTCGTGGCTTTATAGTATTATTTTGGTCAGAACAATTTCTTTCTTCCTGCATGATTCCTATACGCATAAAAAGAAAGAGAATCAGCATCAATAACACTTGAGTTTCGTGCCTTCAAACCACACTGCCTTCACAGTAAATAATAATAGTTTACATGGGAAATCTATGTTTCACCTGGCAGCTTTTCTTTTAGAAGCCACAGGTAGTGTGGGATGGTTATTCAGAGGAGAAAATTTAAATGATAATTGAACCATTGCAAAGTCTCATTGTAGAGAAAGCCTCTGAGAAATATGCTACAATGACTAAGATATGAGCCAAAATTGCATCTTTCCATACTGTTTTCTTAGCTGAAATCACCTTTCATGGCTTATTCAATTGATTCACAGCCTTCTCGAGTCATTGCATCAGTAAGAGCAGAAGGATACATTGTCTGTTCCCCATCTTGTTCTGAATTTGTCAAATGTGTTTTAGCAGGAAAGCAACCAGATGTGTTTCAAGAAGGAAGCAATCAATTTATAAATGATTGGCTGTGTGTGTGTGTGCGCGTGCATGCTTTAAAACTCTGGGAGGCAGTTCAGTTGAGATATATGTGTGTGTGTTTGTGTTTTAAAACTCTGGGAGGCTGTTCAGTTGATTGACATGTGTCTGTTTGGAAGCTACACTGATACATATCTTCAATCAGTTAAGAATGATGGGTGATAGGAAGAGTAGCATGGAAAACTACCTGTGATTGATTGATCGATCATTCAATATCTAAGAAATGGCAGGCATCTGAGATACATCTAATGACAACCTTTGGGTTGTCCACAGCTTCTTGGCAGTTAATATACAGGATGGTGTGGTATCCTATTTTCAGCCTCATTTCTTGCAAAGTTTATGGGTTCATATTTTTAACTGTATGTCTAGAATCCTGTAATATATTTCTGAAAACTGATAAATTTCTACAGAAAAGACTACAGCCTAACAGAAGTCAGAATTAGAGATGGTTGCCAACCATAATAATTATTTAAGCCTTCATTTTGGTGCTCTGGCAAAACAATGTAATAACAGCTTACATTGGATGCATGAGTCATCATGTAATACCCCTTCATGTCTTAAATCAATTGCCATTGATGGCACTGTGAATTTTAGTTGGCATATCAAGTAGAGACGGACGAAGTCATTGAATTTTTCACTGATAAACCCATGCTATGTAAACACCATGAAAATGTTGCATTTTACAATTCAGATTTCCTTATTATACACTTCTTGCACAATTTCCGTGATTTACAACAAAAGTCTCCTACTTTACATGTTTTTGCAACTTTCATGTGTGTGTGTGATATATTATATATTTCAACTTTACATTTTTGTATATATATTTTTACTTGGTACCTACAACTTCACCAAAATCAGAGATATACACAACTAAAGGAATAATTGTCTTCATGAATGTGTCAAAAATGTGGATGCAACAACATCCTTCCTATTTCTAAAATTAAATGCAGTTAAAAGAAAAGGCAATCAAATAATTTTAATACAGATTACATCGGTATTATTTTTTTCATCACTTCACACATTGCACTTGGCAGAATCCTGTAATGTTTTCAGCTTCTCAGACTAATGTATGAGGTCTGATCAAAACTGCAGAAGACCATATCTGCCAGTGTCTGCTTGTCAGCGGTCATTCAGATCCTTTGCTTTGTTTGGCTCTGCCTTTTACCGTCAGACATATACAACAAGACACAGCTCGTTATGCGTTTTCTTCAGAGAGAGCCCCATGCTGTCAACATGACACAATCAAGTACAGGAAAGCCAAGACACTGTAAAAATCACTTACCCTCTGCATGATATAAAGATAGCACAAAGCCAAGGATATACACTTTGACAAGGCATTTAAAGGGCTGAAGCTGACTGCTTTCAAGAACAAGTGATAAATTCATCTTTGATCTATCCAACTAACCAAGCTGAAATGTGTAGATTCTTTGCCCCAATAGGCAATGTTTCTAGGGCATTAATGCCCTTTAAGGGGCAGAGTGAATACTGTGAGAAAGTGAAACTCGATTATTAATGGAACCCTAACCCAAGTTGTCCTGCTAACCATTTCAACACTTCACTAGTTGACTCTGGTATCTTTTTGCCCAGCATTGTTCCACCTCCATGTCACTACTTGCCACAAAGGTACAGCAAAATGGATGATCACTCCTTCTCAGCTAATTTTTTTTCAAATTTACTCAAATTTATTAATTTCTTTATAATCAGGATTTAACACTCCTGAAATTTTAAAATCTAATATATGATAGATTTGCCTTTCCAGGATCCCTGAAGGCTTAAAAGTCTAGTTTTCAATGCAGTTCTATTAAATCAGGTTTGCAGGACTGAATTAGGATTGTCATTGTGGGTATTTTTCAGAATTTTCCCCCAGAGGCATTTAGGCATACCAGATATAAAACGGGTGAGATAATATAAGGGATGTAAACTCTCATTAATTTCATTGTTTCGGGGTTTTTTTAAAAAAAGAAATGTTTCAGGTAAGAACAAATAACATATTTTTCTCCCCATTGTGAGAAACTGATAAATAACATGTGCAGTTTTGAAAGAATACTCATAGTTATGAACTTATTATCTGCACACATACGCACACATTACGGCACAGAAAATAGCATTTTCTGCATTAAAACGATGTGGTTTTCTTCATACAGAATAAAACTAGAGCTGGGAATATTACTATTAACAGGATTTCTCATCACCCAGGAAAGCCCTTTTTTGTCTATTACTGCTCAAATATTTAAAAATATTTTTTTCCATCTGTAAATAACAGATGTTGGTCAAGTACATTGTATTTTTAAAAAATGTTTCATTATGTCTATCTGCCTCTGAAATATTCTGATAAGGAACAAGATATAAAGGCAGGAAAAGGATTTCCCATGGTAGGAATAGTGGTATCTACTGAATTTTGTGATTGCAGATATCTCAAATATATACGTCTTTTACCTTTTCTTTTTGATTTACCTGTCCATTAATATTCCAGAAAATATATTTTTGAAGGAAAACTGAAAATGCTAAACATTTTAAAATGCAATCCATGTGTGGATTGGTTGTTCTGATTATCAAATTGCACTGATATTCCATACAGCCAGGAATTGAAACTGCACATAATACTGAATTCTCTCTCTTTGACTGCAGCCTAGTTATTTTCAAGGAAGGGAAAATGATGCACAGAAAGTATGACTTGATAAAAGCCAGAAAAGGGGGTGTGTGACAACGCTATTTATACTTATGATACCTCGACATCATTTGTTTGTCCACATTGATGAACCTGCACCATCATTCAGGGGGATGCAGAGCACTTCCCCTAGACAAAAGTGGTGGTAATTACATACTGTCTGACATACAATTTTCCGTCAGTGTCAGAATACTGCTCCATTTTCTTTCTTATCGCCAGCATTTTTTATACATTGTTTTGGGTCTCAGAAAAGAAAGACGTTGATGTGTTTCTCTTTCTTGGGAGCAGGGAGAGCAGCACTTAAGGACAAAAGTAGCTGCCAACCCAAATTCTTTTGTCATTCGATTCCTCTCCATTTCCACAGTTTGTGTCATGTCAGCATTTACCCACAGGTCACTTTGCTCCCAGCAACTAGCCCGGCCTTATCTCTGCAGGAATCAGCTGCAGTTTAATGCATTGCTTAGCCTGGCGCAGAGATCTCAAAGTGGTCTGTCCAAACTATACATTTTCATTTGACATACTTGCCCCCATGAGGCCTAGAAATAAAAACCCAGAGCCAGTCATTGCTGGTGGCCAAATAGGCATGGAGGTTGTTGTGCCTGCTTCTGAAAATCCCAGGGGGAGAGGATCGATGGCAGAAATGCATTCCAGCTGGGCCATCTTTTGAAGAAAGGTTTCTATCCAGCACAATACTTCAAAGGCTTTTGCTTTGGTCCTCACAGGCACCTAGGTGTCAATGCTATCATTGTTGCTGCTCCATTGATCTGCCACTTTTTTTCATTTTCTATATAAGTGGATTCAGTACAGTAAAAATGGAAAGAGGAGATAGTAACGCTAATTTCAGTGCTAGTGTATGGAGTTCTCATCTCCTACTCGCACATCACACTGGAACATTATTAACTATTGCAAAAATTGGTCCAAAGCCTCGACTGTTTCCCTTTTTTTGTGCTGAAAGTTGTAACACCAGATGAATGATGTCTCTTCCTCTGTTTACTCTTACCATACATTAATCAAATTTTTAAATTCAGACTTTTTAAAAAAGAAATGGCTGTAATTTGGTATGCCAGTTATGAATGTGTAACCTAGAATTAAGCACATATATCTGCTCTGTCACAAGATATGTAGGGAACATAAAAGACCTCTAATTACTAGGAAGAGGACACTGTATTGATGGAGGTCTGTTCCTATGTTGATTGGGAAGTAGCTGGTTGGCAGTCCCACCATCCACTTTCATTAAAGATCTCTGGCATCAAGAAAAAATATGCCAGGGTTCACACTTCCAACCATTTCAGCAGACATTGCTCAAAGGAAGAGGTAGGAACACCAGTCATCTACTTTCCAAGTGGCTAAACAACATACCCTTGTAAATCAAAGCAATTGCTGCTCAGTAAGAAGCGATTAGTGGGTGCAGAGTGAGATTCATGGCATAGCCCTATAACTACAATGCTTATGCATACACAATCTCATGCAGAATTCTAGCCATGGTTTTAATTTTTTTTCATATATTGAACATCATATTTATCTATTATTTTTATTTATTTATGACATTTATATGCTGCCCTTCTCACCCCGAAGGGGACTCAGAGTGACTTACAAGTAATATACAGTACAATAAATAAAATAAATACGATATCTTCTTTGACCCTCCCCCCCCCCCCCCGGTTGAGGGAGGGGCTCCCAACTGATGATACTGAAGACAAGGTGGCACTGTCTTCTTTACCCCTCTTCTTTACTCTGGTCCCAGAGCAGCAGTTGGTGTTGGGGGAGGGACTCCCAACTGATGACACTGAAGACAAGATGGCATTTAGCTGAAAGAAAATTAGTATCATTCTATAAATGATATAAACAGCTAATATTAAACAAATAGGCAGAATAATCTTCTCCAAGTAAAACATAAGATATGCATTGGCTTCCTAAACCAAGGCAGCTTATGCCAGCTAGGAGAGATGGAAGGTTATTTTTATCCTCCCATTGTCTCCAATAAAAGGCATTATGAAAACTTTTCTCAAAATCAAGGATGTCTGTCAAGCCCGTTTCCATTGCATTTCTCAGATTGCAAGCAGAATTTCCATCCCATCCCACCTCTGTATTAGTATGCAACAATTAATGGAAAGGTTTAAGATTTCCTATACTTTGGCTCAGTCAGTAATCAAAATGAAGACCATAGTTAAAACAACAACAACAAAAAACAGAAAAGGACTAGCACTTAGAAGGGCAGCTATGAAGGCACTAGATAAATTGTATCATCAAATGCAAAAACCAGAATAGCCAATTTCACTGAATTTCTTTTTTCTATGTATGATCCTGAAAGTTGGACAATGAAGAGAGCTGAGGAAAGAAAGGCAACTCATTTGAAATGTAGTTCTGGCAGAGGCTGCTATGAATACCGAACATATCCAAAAAGAAAAATAAATAGGCTAAAGAACAAAACAAGCCTGAATCCTCCATAGAAGCCAAAACATGTAAACCGAGGTTGCTTTTTATTGAATGAGTTATGTTTTGAATGCATTTTATTAATATATAGCCTATATTTTGCCCTTACATTTGTGTATATTTGGAAACAAAGTTTGATCAGGAAGCTGCATCATAACATTTGGGAGGAAAAAAAATCATGCTAATTTATTTTGAAGCCTGTGTATCATTTTAGGAAATGTGACTTACATGAAAATGCAATCTAAATTATTTTTTTCCATTCATATTCTCAGGAAAGTTCTGAGAGTGCCTTGGATCGCCAGAAGATCCAACCAGTCCATATTTCAGGAAATAAAGCCAGACTGTTCATTGGAAGGAAGGATAGTAGAGGCAAAGATGAAGTACTTTGGCCACATCATGAGAAGAAAGGAAATCTTAGAGAAGACAATTATGCTTGGAGAAAATGGAAGGAAAAAGGAAGAGGGGCCAACCAAGGGCAAGATGGATGGATGGCATCCTTGAAGTGATTGGATTGACCTTGAAGGAGCTGGGGGTGGTGACAGCTGACAGGGAGCTCTGGTGTGGGCTGGTCCATGAAGTCATGAAGTGTCAGAAACAACTGAACGAATGAACAACAACCATTCCTTCAAATTGGTGGCATAGGAAGTTCACAGCCAGCACCATTTTGAATAGATTTTGAAAGTTCCTATTTAAATCAAACAAGAATAAAGTTCTCCAAATTTTGTTGTCTCACACCTTTCCCTTAACTGTCAAGATAGAAAACCTATGGACTTTTGCAACAATTGTTTAATTTGCATCAATATATATGTAAGCATTTTTCTATATCTTCTGTGATGACAAATGGGCAAACGCTATAAAACTGCTTCCTGTTCTGAATCAACAGAACTAACTTTTCCCTTTGTTCTTTGGTTCTTAAAGGTGACTTTGAAGGGGAGAAATAAATCTATGTTTTGAACAAGACCCTTGTTTATCCACTGAGCCAAGTAGGGTGTGGAAATATTTAGGAACTGTTATTGATTTTTAAGAATCATTTTGGCCAAAGAACAGCCTGCAACTGACCTTCCACTGTGATAACAGTTTCTGTAAAGCTGCAAGTTTGTGTGTGTGTGTGTGTGTGTGTGAAGAAAGAGAATTTTTTAATACAAAAACTGTAGACCCAGAATAAGGATATATATATATATATATATATATATATACACACACACATGACCTTTTCTATTTAAAATAGTTATTGTCAGTAACATACAAGTAGCATACCATAAAATCTTTTTGAAGCTAAATGTTTGAGAATTTGCATGAACTGTTTTTCCCCATTTTGAACTTATTTTATAATTATTAGCACTCATCAGCATCTCATTGCTTTCCAAGCTTTGAATTTGCATAGCATCTCAAACTAATTGTAGGGTTTGCTACTGATATGTCAGAAAATTTCCTTTTGTGTGTTTCAATCTGTGTGTGCATGGAAAAGATATTTATGGAATAAAAACAACATAAGAGTTATTAGGTACATCTTTTTTTAAAAAGAAAAAAAACACTCCTGTTTTTTCTATCCTCAACCAAGCATAGATGTGTAATAAAGGTAATTTGGAGCAGAATTTGCCTCAGCTTGAAGCCTCTTAAAGCCACCTGCTAGCAGTAAGAACTTTGCAGAGAAAGCAAAAAATATATATACTGGTACCTATCACTTCAAGCAAGTGCAAAGACTGGGCAGCCATAGTTCCCCTAAATCCAGCTTTTGCATGGGAAGACTATGTTGTTTGGACCTGTCCTCAAATGAGCAGGGGGAAAGGGTGGTGAAAAGGACATTATTTTTGTTTCTTTTCTGGTAGTTAAACTCTTATGAAAAGGGGGACCTCTGTAGTTGTAGTACTCATTTTGGAGAATTCCATCCTCAAATAGGGTCTTTTGGTCTTTTCAGTGCTGGGTGTGGATTTTTATTTATTCTCCCAGACATTTGAATAATGAAAATATTCTTCCCCTATCTTTGCATTCTCTTCTTGATGTTGGTATGAATTTACCTTTTTACGACTTCAGGACTAATTTTCAGTTCCTGGCTTTTTCATGGTTGTGTATTCTGCCATTTTTACCCATTGTTCTCTTGCAACACAGTTTGAATATTTCTTATCCAAAAATTCAAAATGCTCTAAAAGCTAAAGTTGTCTACAAGGGTGGCTAAGATAGTGACACCTTTGCTTTCAATGTACACAGTTTCATATACAAAAGAATAATTTAAAAATAATCAGGCTATGTGTATAAAGTGTATATTAAACATAAAAGAATTTTATATTAAAGCTTAGTTTCTACCTTGAAAATATATATTGTATTTTAATATTTTTATTTGATAGAACTATGTTTTAATACATGCTTTTATTGAATGTGTTTTATAATAACAATCATATTTTATTGTGTTTTATTGTGTTTATTCATCTTGAACTATAAGCAAAGGTGGGTAATAAATATATCATCATCATCATCATCCTATTACGTATATTCAAATATTTCAAAACTCAGAGGAAAACATCTGAAATTGAAAGTAATCAAGCGTTTCAGATAAGTGATATTCAGCCTGGGTTATTGCATTGTATATATTTGGCAGAATCTTTCTTTATGAGTGATTTTAAAGTACAATTTTTAAAAAATACATATAAATCTACCTCAAACGCAATCTGTCTAAGCTTTTATAAGACCAAAGCAATCACTGCCTCCAACTTTTGTTGAAGTCTTTCAATTCATAAGTTACATCACAAAGAAAATAGCTATTCAATAACAGGAATTATTATGAGACTCAGATAGAAGATCCCAAATATGTGACCTAAAATTGTGATATCTTAAAGCAGGTATTTCCTTACTTGGAATAGAACAGGGATGGTGATATTTCATAATCATTTTGCATATTAGTGCCAAGCACATTAGATGTCTTGTTTGAACCAATAATGCTGTTATAGTCCAGTTTCATTCTTCTTAGAATTGCGTGACCATTTTCTCTGATCAAAAATAGGAAACCAAAATGCATGTTTTCAGTAAAAAATACTGTCTCAAACACATATTTTTAAGTTACATTGTTTTGAAAAGTTAGTTGTTCATGAAGTTTATCATTTTAGCATCTTTATGTGTGTATACATGTGTTTTATTTATACTGCATTGCAACAAGAAGTGTAGCTACATGATGGGATTGCTTCTTAAAATAACATTTCAATGAATCAATTGAATTTCTCCAAATGTGTAGCACTGCAGAGAGTGAGTCACTGAAAATTGTTCACATTTAGAGTTCTTCTATTTGCCAAGTTCATATTCCCTGGTCAGCTTTGCCTGTCCTTCTTGGAATGTCTAACTTGCATTTCTAAATGCTCAATTGAAGTTTTAAATTACTGCATTTTGCCCCTTTGTAGAATCACTCTCACAAAGATTTTATATTTTAGTGTTTTTTTCTCCTGTGTTTACTTTTATTTTTCACACTATCTGGCCTATAAACAAAACAAATCTTGCAAAAAAAAATTTGCACGCCAACTTTTTCATATTAAGAGAGCTATATATGCAATAAAAACATGTTACTATTTCATCCTCTTTAAAAACAAGACCTGCTCCAGAAAGGATGCAAAAAAGGGATGGAACAAATTTATTACCGAAAACATAAGAAAAAGATATGTAATGAAAAAGAATGAGACAAAAGCAGATCCATCCATCACTTATCTTAAATGAAATATTCAGGTTTCCCAGTCTTTAAGGCAAATAGAGAAGGTTTCACTTTTAGACTATAGATAGTTAGCTTCCCTTTTTCTTTTCTTTGCTTTCCCTATCCCTATAGTTTCTGCTACTTTAATTTTAGTATCTCTTCTCTAAATATTTAAATAGCTTAGCCATATTAAAAATGTGGCATTGTTCCATAAGGAGTTATAATTAAGTTTTCATTTTCAAAGTGAATTTCCTAAAATAACCTTAGGGTCTTTGCATTTCCCCCCTGTTCAGAAGTATTAATAATCACAAGATATGTTATTTCATTTTTTTAAAAAAAAACCCTACCTTATGCTAAAGGCACTTTTTAAAATTTCCCTGGGAATATAGGCCAATGTCCTGAGTATCGTTGCTAAGCAATTTAGCCATAGCAACCAACACACATGTGCACACACACACACACAAGAATGGTAGTGTTATTTCTATTTTCCCCTTTCAGACAGATTTTCTTGGTTAAAAAAAGGCATGTTGGAGATAATGCTGTCAAAACATGATTTCTTGCCTGTGACAGAGAGATGTCAAAGATCCACTTTTCTAAGATTATACCATGCATAAATGCTAATTGTGGAGGTAGGGAGGTTGCTTGTGAGTTGTACATGATTGCTGTCTTTTTCTCTTTTCTAATACACAGGTAAAAGGGGAATTTCACCTCGTGCCAAAGAAATAGTCAAGTCTTTTAGGTGTGTTTTTATTATGCACATACTCAGAGAGAGAGAGAGATTCCAATTCAGCACAGTTTCTTGGATCATTTGAGGACACCAGTTCCACCTGCCAAGAGAAGTAAGGTGTTAGCGACACAAAGTGCTATTGATGCAGCTCCATTTCTGAATACATAAAACAGTGCTTCATAAATAACAACAACTGATAGGTTATGTTCCTTTGTAAATAATTTTATTCCAGTGTGAGAAAATTCAAAGGAACAAATGTGGAGAAGAAGCAAACTTTCGAAGTTAGTATTCATGTCTCCTGCACCATGACTGGTGACAGGCTAGTCACTGAAAGCCAAATTCAACCATTTGAAAGACAGGGGCAACTAGGGTCTGGAGGAAGCCAATCACTTCCTGACTTTATTGGGAAATAACACTATGGCAGTACTAATAAAAGGAAGTTGTTTACTTGATCAAGAGGAGATGACTTCATTACAAAGTTTTGCAAACTGAGACTGATTTTATTCAGTCAGGTAGGTTAATAAGCAATCTCTTTTCAAGGGTCTATTTTTGGCATTTTTTCAGGCATTTTATATTGTGGTCTGGTCTGGTGTGGAAGGAGATCCATGAGGGTGTCACCAACCCAAGTGATGTCACTGCATCGGTGCCCATGTATCAGCCTTACAAGCAGGATTTTAATAACAGAGGTGTTCCTGCTCTGGGATACAACACTCCCATACCTTAGGAAGTCAAACTTGGCCACTGTGGTCCATGCTATTGTTACTTTCTGAATAGACTACAGCAATGTATTCTATGTGGGATTGCCTTTGAAGACTGTTTGGAAGCTTCAAGTAGTCCAATGGACAGAAGCCAGGTTTCTCACCAGAGTGGGGTACAGGGAACATACAACCCCCCTGTTACATCAGCTCCACTGGCTTCCAGTCTGCTACCAAGCATAATTCATAGTGCTAGCTTTAGCCTATAAAGCACTAAATGATTCTGGCCCAGCTTACCAATCTAAATGTATCTCCCTCTATGAGCCAACTAGGAGGTTAAGCTCTTCTGGGGAGGTCCTGTTCTCAGTCCCACCTCCTTCAAAGGCATGGTTGATGGGGATGAGAAACAGGGCTTTCTCAGTGGTGACCCTCAGCTATGGATATCCCTCCTGAGTGAAATCAGATCATCACCCTCCCTCCTGACCTTCAAGAAAAAGGTAAAGATATGGATATGGGACCAAACCTTTGGGCAGTAACCGTGCAATAAGAGAACACAGAATGGTGCAATGACAATTGGAATGGCCTTGGACTATGATATCAGGTTGTGTTATTTTAAATAAGTGGTTTTAATGTTTGATATATTTTTAATGATTGTTTAAATGTATATGTTTTTATTTTACTTGATGTATGTTTATGGGGCATTGAATCGCTGCCTATATATGTAAGCCACTCTGAGACCCCTAAGGGGTGAGAAGGGCAGGGTATAAATATGGTAAATGAATAAATAAAACAAACCCATTGGAATGTATAACATCAATACATCAGAATTCCAAGGAAACACTCTTTTCCAAGAATGATTAAGAATTCGCTTTCTCTTTCTTGCTCCTGCATATTTATTTCAGATACAGCTGAGCACCACTACAAGCATAGTGTTTTGTTAAATAATGTTCCTTAAGTGTGCCATTTAAAAAAATTATGTGTGCTTAAAAAAGGATATGGATAAAATGAATGTGATGGAGAAAGAATGCATATGATTATGATCTTATGCCATTTAACCATTTAATTATATACTAATCTGCACATTAATCCATAGTCTAAAATGTGGGTAGATACCATTTCATAAGCTCATATTTATATTTATAGATTTTTGTACATATTTATTTACATTTAAAAGAATCACAGAAATATATGCAGTCAAATATGTGGGCCGAAATGAAATAGAACAAGGTAGAAAGGATAGGTTGGGAAAAAACAGCTTTAAGTTGCAATCAAATGCAGCAAAAACCTCATATATTGCTGATCAGCTTCCTGAATAAAATATGAGGGCATTCAGCTCCATGACTCTGTATCTCTCCATAAGCCAAAGATCTGGGAGGTGGGATCTCTGCAGAAAATCCATGAAGACATAAACAAAATAGCCAGCAGTGACAGTGTTTGCTTTGCATGTCGTTGAACCATGTGCAAATACATGGCAAAGCAAATGTCAATGCCTCATTTGCAAATTAAGATGTAAAGGCAATGCCTGCGACAGTACATGCAACAGTTCATATTTGAAGTTTGGCACTGCAAACTGTCAGCCACTGAGGAACTGCAGTAGCCTAATCCTTTCTTCTCTGTCTTCCAGCAAGCAGGCCAGGGGAGTGGAATTTAATAAATACATAGATGAAGGAAAGGCTACAAAAGCCAGGCGTATGGTGTGCGACTGCAAGAATCCCTCTTTGGAGAAAATTAACTAGGTGACGATATACAATGTGTGCCATTAACAAGAGCATTCAAATCATTTCTAGACTTAAGTACAGTTTTAAGCCGCTTATCAGATTTTCATTTCTGAATCTATTCAGTTGTCAGGCTTACATCCTAGCCCTTTATTGAAGCTCACTCGGGAATCCAAACCTTCTAATTTTCTATACAGATTCATTTCAGAATCAATTAGAGCTGGTGGCAGCCCTGTCCCTGTGTGCTAAAGGGATTAACTGGCCACTCGCTCAGCTGAAGTTACCTTTGAGTTGTACATTCAACCTTCCATCACAAATGAGATTGCCTCCTTGTCCCCCTCCTTTTCCCTGCAGAGGCCTCCGAGGCAACTCAACCACTGAAACCAACAGATGGCCCATAATCGCTGGAACAGTCTACAGTTTTGTCAGCGAGGTGAAAGTGATATTTCTCTTTCTCCCAGACTTATCGGATTTGGTTGCTGCCTGTCTGGACTTCATAAGCAAATAGGCAAATCAAGCCATAGAAACCTTTCCCAGTCTATTGGGAATGAATGTTCTCTTACAGTCAAGCCAATGGCAGAGCTTCAAAGGTTTTCTCTTCTGCATTCTCAATCTGCCCTAGCCCCCTTTTAAAAAAATGTGAAATGCTGTTTCTGACTTTCAAAAATCCTTTCCAACCATGGATTATCCCATGATGTGTTAATTGTCACAGACAGTTTACTCTGACGTCAACGGATCCTTTCATTTTCCAAAAAGGCCTCCAAGCATGAAGCCATTTTGAACAGTCGCCTGAAGGGGTTTATAAAAATCTGAAGTTTCATAACAGATTGCTGAAAAATAATACTGACATGTTTTGCTTCACATTTTTGGACATAAATATCAGGATCTGGTATATTACAATGTATGAAATGAAAAGAAATTTTTATCCATACATATTTTCTCAAGCAGACCTGCACAATTGGTGGCCTACAGTCAATCGTCATCAAAGAAACCAGCCATGGATTTTGGCTTGTCAGCTGCTTGATGGCTCCCTTGTTTTTCACCATTCAAGGCAGATTGTAAAAACAGATCTCTTAAGCTCTTGGCACCCATCATACATTGCTGGTGGGCTGTATTTGAGCCATTCTTTGGATCACAAATTGTGCAGGCTCTTTTCAGCAGTAAAAATATGTAGCTAGCTATGTGAGCAACCCTACCACATTTCAGTTTATTATTCCTTCATTATGTTACATTTTAGTTACAAATATTTTGTTCTCTTGCAGAGTCTTATTTGGAGACATTGCATTGCACTGGAATATATTCTGATTTCACCAAATCATTAATTTATTTTTGTATAATAAAAAGTACTTAGGAATTTGCAGACTTCCCTCCCTATATAATAAGGAAGTATATGACTATTCTTGGCTTAGTGTGGTAACATAAGGAGCCAATGAGTGAAGAGTTACATTTTCTCCTTGCTCATAGAAAGAGCAATTACTAGCAGGGGAATGGGTAAAAGACTGGCAGCTCTGAGCCATATCTCTACAATGCATATTATTTTTTGAGGGGAGGTTCTGTCATAAGACAGACTTTTCTCCAGTCCCCCACCTTCCCACAACATGTTGACTCCATAGATACCTGCCACCCATTATTGAAGCAATGCATTGGAGTTATGGGTATCTCAGAGCCAACAGCCTTCTACTCTTGTATACACTGCTATTGTCAATATTTGCCATTCTTTGCTTTCCTCACTGCAGATTTTGGTTCATGCTTTTCTCACCATCTGAAGATGCCACAGATGTGGTGGCATACTTACACTGGCAGAGAACCAATAGGATCTTTGCCATGTATGCACACACTTGTTATTTGCTGTCAAGTGGACTTCAACTCTGTGAATGTGAAGCTATCAGCTGCCCCACTCAGTTGCAAACTCAGGGCTATGGCCAATATGAATGTATTTAAACATGATATTATCTACATTTGGGCTGTGGCACATGTCTGACCAAATTACAAGCTGAATTAGGCTCATTCAAACTTATTTGATCATTCCAAAGGGTTGTGGTCTGATTTGGACCAACCTGAAGACTAAATATGCAAATCCTAGACAATTTATTTCTTGAGGATGAATAATTGACAAATGTGATTGTTCCCTACACTAGAGGAGAAAACAAATATTCCACTGTTATATTCTCCTCATATTTAAACAACTCAAAGAATTATTCTGCAGAGGAAAACATGTGTTTTCTTGCAAGAAGCCCCCTACACATACAAAATGTGTTTTTCTCCACAGAACAAAGCCTCTTTAGCAATTTGGCACACTCAATATCAGGAAGAAATTGCTCAAAGTTCTTGTTAGTCTATTATTCTTCCCAATATGGATTCCTACTGTCAGGAAATCAGTTTTTCAAGCTGGGAATGAATAATTGCCAATATTTATTCCATCCTGACTGGAAGGCTGGACATTAAAAAGGACCATGAAAATAACAGACGTTGTGTCTTCAATTTGAGCATATAGGGAAAACGTCATGATGTGATGGAGTAGAGAGATGAACTCATTGACAGTTCTTACACGCGACATGGATTAAGAGTCTTACCAGCACTTCCCGCTCACTTTTGCTTACAGGGAAAGATCTTGTGAAGCCATTGAAGTGGGCCAGCCTCTGCAGCTCTTAATTTGTTTGCTATATTTAGGTGTTAGTAGATGATAATAACATATAACAGCTTTTGTGAGAATTTTTGTAGCTGTTGTTTGTCATCTAGTGGGTCACTTCTCAATCTTTTCTTTTAAAATGCCTAATCTGATCCTCTGTATGCATTCCTTCTTAATTTGCAGTTCCAGTCTGTCTATTTTATATGATCCTTTCTGTATTTCAGAATTTAAGCTTTTCTCACCTCTACCTAAATTGATTGTGTGTGCAGTAAAGGTATCTGATTTGCTTTCTTAATATGATTCTTTTTGTAAAAAAAACTATTGAAAACAAATGAATTTTGTTTACAAAAGGCATTTCTGGTTTCCACACATTTAATTTGTATTTTGAAGCAGGACAAAGGTCTTTACTGTGTTATCCTTTTTATTCATATTCACTGAGATCACTATATCTGACATCCATTATATCTCTTGATCCTATTTAGCTTCCATATCAATTCTGGTTCTTGTTGCTGCTGCTGTTACTTTTGTCATACCTGCTAATTAGTCAAATTTCTCAGTCTTGCAGAATCTCCACAGCAGTTATACTGTGAAAAGGACAGAGGGAGGCAGAGGACTTTTAACTTCACCCTAGGAAGACTTGCTGAATTTTGAATTAATGCTGTAGAATTAATGCTATTTGATACTACTTTAGCTGACATCACTCAGTATTATGGAACCATGGGATTTGTAGTTTGTCAAGGCACCAGAACTCTATTTTTTTATCTGAGAAAATCCTTCTTTAGGAATAAATACAGTTTGATACCCTTTTAATTGCCATGGCCCCATGCTATGGAATATTGCGTGTTGTAGTTGGTCAAGGCACCAGCATTTCTTGGCACAGAAGGCTAAAGACCTTGTAAAACCACAACTCCCATTACTCCATAGCATTGAGGCATGACAATTAAAGTGGTGTCAAATTACATTACTTCTACAGTGTAGGATGCATGCCAAGATTGTCAAAATAACTGCCCTTTTCAAGTCTTACTGAGAGTGAAGAATATATAGATGCACCCTGAGTTACAAGAGAGAAAAATAAAGTATTGTCTGGAAATATGTTCATGAGAGGCAAACTCCATGGATTACGATCTGCCTTTATTCTTGGCAGAAAATTAAAAGAAGTAAATTACATGCATAACAGCACCAGCAGCCCATTTTAGCAGGGTAAAAGGCAGCATGGAGCCTTTAAGCGAATAGGGTGTCTCTTTCTGTGAGTCTTGAGGCAGCTGAATATCTCCAATACTAGGAGAAAAATGTCTTCCCAGATAGAGTGTCTTTGCCTGCCTGCTGCTCAGCCTCTCAGTTTTTCTGCCCACTTTAGCCTCCTACTGCTGTGACACAGTGAACACTTAGGTGTTCTCCACGGATGACTCTTCAACTCCGGACCTTTGATATACTTTTAGGGAATGTAGTGAGATTTTTGTCAAACCACAGCACTCCCCTCCCAAAATGTTTATGGACAATAAAGAGACTTCAAGCATGAAATATGATTTTATTCTTTATCTTTTAAACATTTTCTGCTCTTTCAAAGTTTTGCAATATTGACGCCACTGAAGGTTCCAATAGAATCCAACAGCAACTGTACCCCAAACTATATCAAAGCTAAACACTTTTATAAATGTATAAGATTGATATTTTCTGTGACTTGTATTGTTTGATCAATTTCTAAATATATCAACTTGTATCAAATGTATCCTGAAGCCATCTGCTGCTCCCATGTCACCTGTTTGCATAAGCTCCTGAGAATGGAGATTGCTATATAATTAACAAATGGACCTTTTAATGATCTCTCAAGGCAGGTAATATCAAACCCTTTGTGTATGTATGTGAGACATATTATTATTTTTGTCATTAAGATGTTTCCTGTTCAACTAAGGCTTCCATTCTCATGGAAGGCAAGGCTAAATAAAAATGACTACATTAGCCTTCTGGATAGGCCACCATCTGAATAGGCAGCCCCTGATTATTTGGGATTGTTACCTTTTGTCCATTGGGTCTTGCACTGTACATTTAAGTCAATCAAGGAATCATCTGCATACCCATATCATCACCCCCTTCTGTTTCGCACCCCCCACATGGGCGTATCTGCAATGGACTGGGGTGGAATTTATTTATTTATTTATTTATTTATTTATTTACAGTATTTTTATACCGCTTTTCTCACCCCTAGGGGGACTCAAAGCAGTTTACGCATAACTGACAAAACTTCAGTGCCATACATTGGACACTGGCGCGATGCCAAACCAAAACAACCACAATAATAAAACCACAATTAAACATAAATCATAATTAGACAGTACATAAGCAATCATTAAAACAATAAATAATAAAAACAGTCTCGCCAGTCATATTGTCATTCTAGTCCATGTCCTTTAAACTCTACAAACATCTACTGTCTGAAGGCCTGATCCCAAAGCCATGATTTTAATTTCTTTCTAAAAACCAGGAGAGAGGGAGCAGATCTTACCTCATTTGGGAGTGTGTTCCATAGGTGAGGGGCCACAGCTGAGAAGGCCCCGTCTCTCGTCCCCGCCAGACGCATTTGAGCAATTGACGGGAGTGAGAGCAGGGCCTCCCCAAATGATCTTAGATTACGAGATGGGACATAGGGGTGGATGCATTCGTACAAGTAAGCTGGGCCAGAACTGAATAGCTGTCAGAACTGCATAAAATGTCTTTTATTTTTCCATGAATTTATGCTTGTACATCCAAGCATAAATCCAAGTTGCATAAATGAAATAAATGATGTGATATCTCAGCTATTCCAGACTCACCTAATGCCACAAACATTCTCTCTTAGTGCACTTTATAATATAAGGGACATAGATCCAAATACCAAAAATGCCCAAGCAATTAGACGTTCTGTTGCCACAAAAATATTTTAATTCAGAAGATCATTAATAGACTTGGTTACATTTAATTTCTGCTCACATTTGAATGTGTGTCTTTAAGTGTTTTGTCTTGCTGGCTCTTTTCTCTGCTAGGAATTGATCATGAAGGAACTGAGCAATGAGTTTTATGATGCTTACAAAGCTATGTATAGTGGCTGCCTAATACACTTTTTGTGGACTTCATTGTAATTGAAATAAGTTTGCATTTATTCCACATTTCTGACTATCTAAGGAAAAGGAGAAATTGGGTCAAAATTGGGCATATATTCTCACCTGTTTTGCTTAGCTGGCACAGCCTTTCATAATATCATTCTACACATCTTCAGTAACTAGTACCAAAGTCTTTTCTTGTGGTCATATATAAAGGGATTTTATGAACACAAAGTATAAGATACTCTTTTTATTCGATCTGTAGGCTTAGGAATCATTCCTATGAAAAATCAGCTTACAGTTCTGCCACATTGTTGCTGCATCTGTATTTTAGCACAATAATATTCAAGAGGGAGTTATAGTTTAGCACTTAGCTTGCACTTAGTCTTCCCTTTTAATTCCCAGCTGGAATCCAGAAGGGCTCCTATTGCTAAGATGATAATACCTTGCTTGCAAACATTAAAAATGTGTGACTGCATCTATAAACGAGTTAAGAAATTCATCTTAAAGGGATTAGACACAAATTGGTTCATTTGTATTTACTTCCGAAATATGACTGTAGAACATTTTCAACACAGTCAAGAGGCTTCTTAAGCACCGCAGTGTCCATGGAAAAGATTCTTTCTGAATGAAGCCACAGCAGGAATGGGAAACCTTTTCTCTTGTGAGATTGCCAGGTTTTCAATGGGCTTTCTATGTCTCATGCAAATCATTGAACATTTTTAACTTTCATTTTTTTCCTTTTTAAAGTTTGGGTTTTTTTCTGGGTTAGTTTCTATCATTTTCTGTTGTAATACTACAAAAAGAATGGAGACACCACCAGGCAGATTTTCTCACAATTTCTGAACAGCCTCTAGCCGCTAGACTTGCAGACTTACACCATAACATCCAAGGAGTCAAATGTCCTGACATTTATGCCATGAGCAATAAATAACAACCAAATTTAACAGGCTCCTAACATTATCAACTAGGGCTAGATGGATCTGTCAGGTTTGCTTTCTCTCAGAGCTCAAATTTATTCCATTGAATTTATGGAAAGGTTTGTCAGTTTGTTGAATTCTTATCAGAAACAAAACAGAATGCATTTCTCAATGGTTTTTACAAGAAAATTGAACAGGAACTATTCTGGGCTTGGATGAGCTCATGTTATACATGCTTGCCATGTAGCTGTTACAGATGGAGAACTTTTCAGGAAAAAAGAAGCAACAATCTTAATTCAGCACCATAAACATAATGGAATCAAAGCAAGACCTTAACGAGTCAAGCAAGTACTCAAAGCCCTTTTTGAGGACAAACAAATATATATCTCTTCCCAATCTGAATAGTTCTTTTTTGTGAATTGAAATGAAAAAAATACAAAGTTAACAATATTAATAAAAAGAAACAAACTAAATGAATTTTTCATTCATCCTAAATACCAACTATAATATAATCAGAGCAAAAGTAATGTAGTGACAGAGAGACTGAGCAGTAATCAAGGGTGTAAGGATTACTGAGATAATATATGTTAAATAGTAATAATAGTGACATTTGTAGTTGCTTGGTTCAGTAAATGGACTTCAATAACTCATAATAATCACCTTCAGTATGAGAAGAACATTATGGTTGTTCAATTCTCACAGGTACTTATCTGCTTGCTATGATTATAGAAGCTGAGAGTAATGGAAGTATAGCTTTTCCCATCATCTTCCTCTATCTTTTTCATTCCTGTTCCTTTGATTTATGTATATGAACTTCCTCTTGTGCTAGGTGCAGCACCTGTCAAAGATGAACTGAAGATGGAATTGGGGAAAAACCTTTCTACACTACCACTGACCACGAATTAATATTCCCCGCTTTTCTTCGTAATGTCTGGTCCCAATCTGAATAGTTTTTGTGGAAGTCAACCTGGCACTAATATCAACTGCTTTGAACATTCTTAGGATGGATCTACAATGCCATAAAATGCAGTTGCAGAATGTAGATTAGCTGCATTGAACTGGATTATATGGCAGTGTAGACTAATATAATTCAGTTCAATGCCGTTAATTGCATTCTGAAACTGCATTATATGGCACTGTAGACCCAGCCTTATATATATAATTGGAATGCTAAGGATTGTTATATTTATATACAATTGTGATTTCCACTTCACAGACTGTTCATACATTCTAAGCATTGGATAGAACATATGTGAGTGACAACAGTTCTAAGGCTTGATCTTCACTACCCTATATTGCTGGATCTCATCCCAGATTATATGCTTATCCCAGATGATCTGGCAGTGTAGACTCATATGATCCAGTTCAAAGCAGATAAACTGGGATCAGATCCTGGGATATAGGGCAGTGTGGATCCATCTGAGATTAACCCAGATTTCATAAGCATGTAAATTCTAGCCCATCACAAGGGTGAGTTGGGGAAAGAGCATGTGGCTGCCCCCAATGAATTTCTAGAATATTTCTGTTCCATACTGGACTCACAATAAGTGGCCAGTTTAGACGACCCCATTGTGTGACTGTTGTGTGAGGAGTGAAAAGCTAAAAATCTCAAACAAGAGAGATCTGGCAGGGTCAAGGAGAATTGACAAGAAATGGATTTTCACACCATATGCATCGTTACTGGTAAGGGTGGTCCTTCAGCAGCAGCACAGCAGAAGAGCCAGTACTTGCTCTACCTGCTACTTTATTTTCACAGAATACAGAGTATGATTGAAATGGAGTGGGCGGAAGAAAAAGAATAAACAGGTATGAAGAATAAGCAGCAATGACATGACAACATGTGGGAGGAGGACAGAATTTACTATTAGATTTTCAAAGTTGTTGACTATTAGATTTTCAAAGTTTTTTTCATATCCTGTACTTCTGATATCAGAACAAACTGACTTTTGAAATTAAAAGAAATAATTTATATCTCTTAAATAATTTATATCTCTTGAACCTGACTCAGCACATAGAAGATGGCTTTGAAAGGCAGCAGATCACAGGAGCTATCTTCATAGACCTGTCAGTAGCCTATGATACTGTGAACCACCGCCTCCTCCTGAGAAAAATGTATAATATCACAAAGGACTACCACCTCACCCGCCTCATAGGAAACCTGCTACAAAACAGGAGCTTTTTTGTTGAGTTCCAAGGCCAGAGAAGCAGATGGCGGAAACAGAAGAACAGCCTGCCTCAAAGTAGCGTGCTTGCCCCATCCATGTTCAACATCTACACAAATGACCAGCCACTGCCAGAAGGGACAGAGAGTTTCATCTGTGCTGATGATCGTGCCATTACTGCTCAAGCAGGGAGATCTGAGATGGTAGAATAGAAGCTTTCCGAAGCTCTAGGTGCTCTTACTGCCTACAGGGAAAACCAGCTGATCCCCAACCCATCCAAAACACAGACATGTGCCTTTCATCTCAAGAACAGAGAAGCATCCTGAGCTCTGAAGATCACCTGGGAAGGAATCCCACTGGAGCATTGCAGTGCACCCAAATACCTGGGAGTCACTCTGGACCGTGCTCTGACCTACAAGAAGCACTGCCTGAACATCAAGCAAAAAGTGGGTGCTAGAAACAATATCATACGAAAGCTGACTGGCACAACCTGGGGATCACAACCAGATATGTGAAGACAGCTGCCCTTGTGCTGTGCTACTCTGCTGCTGAGTATGCATGCCCAGTGTGGAACACATCTCACCACACTAAAACAGTGGATGTGGCTCTTAATGAGACATGCCGCATTATCACGGGGTGTCTGCACCCTACACCACTGGAGAAATTACACTGTTTAGCCGGTATTGCACCACCTGACATCCGCCGGGAAGTAGCAGCCAATAGTGAAAGGACCAAGGCAGAGACATCTCCAGCTCACCCCTGTTTAGGTATCAGCCAGCATATCAACGACTTAAATCTAGAAATAGTTTTCTAAGATCTACAGAGACACTTGCTGGAACACCTCAGCAAGCAAGAGTCCAAAAGTGGCAGGCTCAAACTCAGAACCTCAACCAATGGCTGATACCAAATGAGAAACTCCCCCTTGGGCACACAGAAGACTGGGAGACTTGGAAGGCGCTGAACAGACTGCGTTCTGGCACCACGAGATGCAGAGCCAACCTTCAGAAATGGGGCTACAAAGTGGAATCCTCGACATGCAAGTGCGGAGAAGAGCAAACCTCTGATCACCTGCTGCAATGCAACCTGTGCCCTGCCACATGCACAATGGAGGACCTTCTTGCAGCAACACCAGAAGCACTCCAAGTGGCCAGATACTGGTCAAAGGACATTTAACCAACTACCAAACTCACACATTTTGTATTTTGTCTGTTTGTTTGCTTTGTTCTGTTAGAAATGTAAAATAATTTGACTGGTTATCCTGACACGACAAATAAATCTCTTAAATATTTAACAGTGTAATCATTTTCTATATTATGAAAATAAGAAATTAGCTTTATTTTTTCATTCCACAATTTATACAATGTGCCTCTCCATTTCTAACATTCATCACTTGTCAGGGGACTATAGCAACAAGGCTTATTTACATTGATTTCTGAGTCACTCTGACTGCTTCTAAGCAGGGTAGCACTGCTGGATCTCACTTTCGGTGGGGGGCTGAAGGGAAAAATACCTTCTATCTCCCATAAGGAACAGTTTATATAAGGAATGAAGTGATTTGGGAAAGAGGCTATAGTTTGGAAGAGGATTGGATTTTGAAGATTCAGATCCTGTGGATTCATTCTAAGTTGAGATTATGTGTGAAAACCTGGAGAACTACAGTCAGTCCCCATGGATTAAATCACAGTGAGTCTCCTTGGGCTGGTTGTGTTTTGTTTCCAGGCTCTATTTTAGGGTCGGGATAGGCTTGCTTTCCAATACAATTTTATTACTTGACTTTTAGGCCACTTTGTGTTAGAAACTCCACCTTCATGCATCACTGCCATTCCTTTCTCTTTAAATTATTACTTTTAGCACAATTGCACAGTTGCAATGCCCCTCCCCCAGTATGTGTGTGTGCATGTATATATGCATACACACATAACAGGAAAACAGCCACCTTGGAGATAGTGAGAATGACAGAGAGGAGGAAAACCTTACACCCCAATGTCACTTTGCTCATGGCATGCCAGCACAAATACAGAAGGGGCCCATCACATTAAGTAGGTGATGGAACTTAGTAGAATGGAGAGTTATTAACAGGGATGGAAGAATCACTGGGGGAGCAAAGACATTGTGTGATAGAGACAGTCACCGAAGATGACAGTCCAGCCTGTCTCATGTGATAAAGCCCTGATCCCATGTTCATTAGGTGGAGATCAAAACTCATTGAGTACTAGCTCACTTCCAACCCTCCAACCCATGCACTATTAAGTGAAATGAACTATGCATCTTGCACATGGTAGAGCTATTCCAAATGAATGGTAAACAGATGAAGAGTAATTCTCAAATGCCAATTAAAATAGTGAAAGCATCTTGTAAGGGCAGGAGCTGAAATTATTAGTGTCAGTGCTTTTTCTCCTGAAATGTATACAGTGTGTTAATATATGGGGGAAATGAAATAACAATCTTTACCTCAGTAAATTTGCTGACAACAAGTTATGAGGTACAATGTGCATGAGTGAGGGGTGAAGAGGAATAGAAAAGAAAGAAGAAAATTAGCAACATGAGCAGAAAAAAAATGAAATTCAGCTTGGATAAAATGCAAGCTGGTATATCTCTGAATAGATAAGCTGAAGCATGCACATACAAACAATTGTACACTCTCAGCAGGAAACAAAACCCTAGAAACAAAAATCATAATTCTGTTGATGGTAGGTGGTCAATTAGACAGTTTGCTGCTTGATGTGATATTGAAGAAAAATGCCAATGTAATTTGAGACTCTGTTAAGCAGAATCATTACTTTATGCTGTTGGAAATAATTGCCCCTCCTTTACCAGGTACAGGACTTTAGAGAAGTCCAAAGCTGTATGCTACCAACTAGTGTCACTAGGAAACATTCCAAAGTAAATAAAACATATGGGTAACAGAACAGGTTAACATCAGTGGTGTTACTGCATGTTATTATAAAGTTTAAACAAGAAATAATCCATTGTGGCAAAGAAAAGGAATTCAGATGAATATCTGAATAAAGTCTTGTGAGGGGTAAGGGATTAAAATGTGTGCAAACGCCTGTCTCCAGCACGGCTACATGTTTTTGAAATACAGCCAACCCATAATGAAGGGAACTTGATCGTATGTATGTTGCAGTGCTATTGTGTTTTATAAATGAATGAATGAATGAATGAATTTTAATTTAAGGACCTGCTCTTAGAGGCCAGTGCATTTCATATTAAAAACAGTATCAAAGAAGTTATAATATTACAACACATTTTTCAAAGGTAGAACAGAGCAAGGCAAAATTTAGTCCTTAAAATATATGAGGTGTTTTTTTTTAAAAAAGTCATTTTATTCTCTACTTTCTTTTTCTAGACCACATTTGACATATATGAAGGAAAAACAATTCCTCCATTAGCTCTTTTCTCTGCACATCTGCACTCTGTATTGATGAAGATCAATTTTACCTCAACCTTCTTCAAATATCTGGAGTGCTGTGGATAGAAATAGGAGGTCCAAAACAGAACCTTGATTTTAGAAACACCATAGTAGTATGTTCACGCACACACACATATGTACTGGGGAAGGGGGAGAGAGACTTTAAATTATAGATTGATTATATGCTAGAGATGTATGCTTAAAAATAATTCCAAACATATCTGGATCTCAGCACAGTGGAAAACAGTTGAAATTGGCTCAGAATAATTTGCAGAAGTCTCCCAGTTCAGCTCAAAAGATGGTACCCATAAAAATACAGGAGGTGGCTCATTTGTTGTATTTCAGTAAGTACTATAAGTTTCTCTCTCTCTCTCTCTCTCTCTCTTGGTCTCTGAAAGCACTGCACAATATGTTGTTCTGAAGCTGATTCATTTGATGACTGATACTGCGTAACACCTTATTAGTATGTTTATAAAATAAAGTGACTCAGAATGAGCCATTTATTGATTGATCGATTTTGTGACTAACCAACTAATTCACAAACAAAGTAATATACATTCAGAAAAAAAGAAGAAAAAGAGAGGAAAAGAAAAGAGATAAGATAAGATAAGAAAAAAACATATAACTAAAACAAGCTTTGGTTCTGATTCCCCAAGCTCCCATTTTTTTTTAAAAAAATGCATTACAAGTTGACATCCTTTAGCTAGAATCCTGCAATCCAAAGTAATCCAAAAATTCAAAATTGTCTGCGTGAGTGGCTGAGGTAGTTTTCAATGTACAGACACACATTGTTGTATAAAATTGCCTACAGGCTACATATATAAAGTGTGAATGAAACATCAATGAATATTATGTTAAGACTTCAGTACCATTTCTAAGATATCTCATAATGTACATGTTAGGGCTGTCTGGTCGAGGAAAAAATGTTTCAAACCCATTACAAAATTAGAGGGTGCTGGTGTTCTAACGTGTTTCTAAAGTGTCATTAATGAAAACTTAATGACTATAATGAGAGTAATGAAATTTTGTTACTTTTTCATTATAGTATTGGCACAAGTGGGGAAACTTCAGGGATTCCTTTATCTCTCATTTTTATAGCTATTAGGGTGAAATTTGCTACAATGGTAGAACATAATGTTAGTCCATCAAGTTTCAGAATGTTTCACTTATCCATGGATTTTTGGGAAATTTTCAAAGTTCTTATAAACAACAGTTAAAAAAAACAACAGCTATCTCCTTGAATTTTCTATACATTGACACAAGGTAATAGGGGATAATTCCCCTAACTTTCAAAAATACTCATGCACCTCTGGTTTTTAGTGATTTTTTTAAAGGTTTTGACAAAAGCAGGGATTTTTCTTTTTTAAAAAAGCCATGACAACTATTTCATTGAATGTCTTTTCTATTAACCATTCTCTCATATTAACCAATTGAACTTCCATTTAGAAATTTCTTCCCAGCCCAGCACAGAGATTTACTTACTAGAAGTATCAGTCGGTCCTCCTTTTTGCATATTCAACATTTAATTGGAACTCTGGCTGGTGGCTGTTACGGAGGGGAAATGGCTCTCCCCATCCTAATTAGAGCTTTTGGATGCTGAGCAGAATTCTGGGAAATGTAGTTTAAGGCAGGGCCTTTTGAATTCACTGGCATAGGGTTCCTCACCTTCCCAAATTGCATTTCCCAGAATTCTGTTCTTTCCCCGTCTCTTTTCCAGAGAAATCTGCTTTCTCCTTGCTGCTTCCCTCTCCTAATGGTGAGAGGCCATTAATTTAAAGCAGAAAGGCAGCCTTTTTGGCTTTGCTTTGCTTTCTTGCATTGAAAATGCAACTGACTTTGGCAGGCTTCTGAGATTTTCAAAATTCAAACAAAAAAGTATTGGGTAAGTTTTTATTCCTAAGTTTTTGGTGCGAGCCATGCCCATGTGTCGGATAGCGCATTGAATGAATTTAACAAATTTGATATGAGTTAGGATGACTAGCTAAGAAATTGCACACCCCCAAAACATATATTGCATGGATTCCAAAATATAAAACAATTCTGGTCCCAAGCATTTTAAATATTAAATCTGATTTCTACCATTACAAATCCATTAATAATAAGCATAACCATAGATTATTAATTTATTAGATTTCTAAATGAACAAAAAGACTATAAAATGTTTCTAATCTTTGAGAAAGTCATCCTTTGGCCTATCCTTTAGAAACCACATAGAATGTGCTTCAAATGTGCCATCCATCAATTCATAATGATTGAACCCCTGAACATTACTATTATTTATTATTATAAATCTAGCCTCCTTGTAAAGGTCTTTCATTGTCTGCTGTCAGATTTTAGAGTCAGAGAAAACAGATCAAATTTTCATTTCACATTTATTATTTAATTGAAATAATTTTTAAAACTGTGTGAGCAATTCAGTAAATAGATTGTGAGAAGGAAGGGAGGAGGATTGCAGATTGTTCAAAATGAACAATGATGTGAAAAATATATCTTCCAACACCACTGAAACAAATAGCTTTAGGGTTTGGGAAAACGTTTCCTGTTGTTTGGTATTTGGTTACTTTATAAGTCCCTTCTGAATGGACTGTACATATTCGGCAAATGATTTAAATCCCACCCCACTCCCACCCACCCCACCCCCACCCTCCTGACACTCCATTGAAATTGTCACATTGGATGATAATCTGTTGAAGGAGTTTTATTCAGTAATATGTACATATATTAGAATGACATTTGCATTAGTGTTCCAGATATCTATCATATTCGGTTCTTGTGGGTTTTTTCGGGCTATATGGCCATGTTCTAGAGGCATTTCTCCTGACGTTTCGCCTGCATCTATGGCAAGCATCCTCAGAGGTAGAGGTCTGTTGGAATAGGACAATGGGTTTATATATCTGTGGAATGGCTGGGGTGGGGCAAGGAGCTCTTCCCTGCTGCAATAGGTGTGAATGTTTAGCTAATCACCTTCATTAGCATTTGAAGGCCTGCCTGAACCTGGGAAAATCTGTTGATGGGAGGTGTTAATCTGTGCCTGGTTTCTTCCTCTCTGTTGTTTAGCTGTTATAATTTTAGAGTTCTTTAATACTGGTAGCCAGATTTTGTTCATTTTCATGGTCTCTTCCTTTCTGTTGAAATTGTCCACATGCTTGTGGATTTCAATGGCTTCTCTGTGTAGTCTGACATGGTGGTTGTTGGTGTGGTCCAGCATTTGAAAACACAGAAATGCTGGACCACACCAACAACCACCATGTCAGACTACACAGAGAAGCCATTGAAATCCACAAGCATGTGGACAATTTCAACAGAAAGGAAGAGACCATGAAAATGAACAAAATCTGGCTACCAGTATTAAAGAACTCTAAAATTATAACAGCTAAACAACAGAGAGGAAGAAACCAGGCACAGATTAACACCTCCCAGCAACAGATTTTCCCAGGTTCAGGCAGGCTTTCAAATGCTAATGAAGGTGATTAGCTAAACATTCACACCTATTGCAGCAGGGAAGAGCTCCTTGCCCCACCCCAGCCATTCCACAGATATATAAACCCATTGTCCTATTCCAACAGACCTCTACCTCTGAGGATGCTTGCCATAGATGCAGGCGAAACGTCAGGAGAAATGCCTCTAGAACATGGCCATATAGCCCGAAAAAACCCACAAGAACTGAGTGATTCCGGCCATGAAAGCCTTCGACAATACATCTATCATATTATTTCCCAAAAAGTGTAGAAGAAGCAAAATTTCTCCTTTGCCCCTCTAATAACTTACTGTTGTCATTGCTATGATGAATTAAATGATGTGTGTGTGTGTGTGTGTGTGTGTGTGTGTGTGTTATGTTGGCCAAGTCTTATACTTCACTCACATCTAATGTCATGCCATGGTATATATTCTTTACAGTTGTCAAATGATATGAGCTTAGGAGACCTTCAACACAACATTTAATCATGAAATGACAGCGAATTACTTACAAACTGAAAAAAAAAGCACCAGTCAGTTCTCCCTTTAACTTGCACTTGTAATCAATTCACAAATTCTTGTAGAAGCATTTTATATAAGTTCTATAGTTTAAATTAATTTAAATGATCCGGAGTCAGATTCACAAAAGGAACATACTTTGGAATATGTTGTTATCTCTATCTACTGCACATATTGCTTATGTGTATCTGGCATCTGATTAGTGGAAAACATAAGTCTTAGTCCACTGTATGGTTTCATTTAGGATTTTCTGGGGGAGGGACATGGCAGAGAATCTACAAGGGGAGCACTAATAAAAACAGAACTGGATGCATTGCAACAACAGCAGGATATTCAATAACCACCTTTGCCTAGTTCACACACTCATCTGAAAATTGTAGATCAGAAATAGACTGCACAAATTCTTCAAAAATCCCTCTAGTTACAGCATGTGAAAAATATGAGAATGTGATCATTTATTGAGTTCCTTTGCCTTCTTCCATGGAGCTGGTACTGGATAACATGGTACTGGTCCATGCTCTTGTTACATCCCAAATAGACTATGGCAATGCACTCTACAATGTATATGAAACCTCTAGCCCTTGGTTTGACAATGGGAAGACCTACTGATTCTAACTCTTACAGAAAACCGTCAATGTATAGCAACTAGTGTTTACGTTCATGTGAAAATCTTTTACCCCAGATAGCTTACTTTTTAAAAAGCAAATCAAGAGTAAATTTATAGACATCAAAAATGAAAGCATGTGTTTCTTTTTAACTGACATTTTCTGATTAATGTAAATATAAGGGACAGCAAAACTATATGCCTTCATGTTTAAGAAGATAATATTGGGTTTCTGATAATGTTTAGTTTCAATGGAAGATTTTACACTGACAACAGATGGATACCAAACATCATGCTAATCCTAAATATTTCTATTAAGTGAACGTAGGTGAGTACCTCTGCTTGCCAGGCAGATTAACAGTACATTCACAGTGTTTTTCTCCCAGTTATTAAATACTGGGAGACACAATCTGAAAAGTGTTTTGTAGCAATTCTCTGACATAATTGAAATAATGAATTTTACCCAAAGAATTACAGTAAATCCCTCAGCGTGAGACATGGATTTGAAAACCATAAACTTTTAAATTTGGACTGTGTTTCTGATTAACTTCTGTTTAACTTCTGTTGAAGAAAGGCTAACTGTTCACAATTGCCCAGGGAGTAAGTCCCATTGAACTCAATAGATTTCCTCCTTGAGTAGATGTGCATATTTAATTAGATGACATATCCTCCTTTTATCCCAGAACAGTCATTCAAGACATGTTTAAAAACAAACACAAACCAAATAGTGAAAAGCAATTGTATAATTAAAATAGGCTATAGCATTAAAAGCTCTGTCTTATCAGTTGTTGAAAGCTTTCCTGAATACGAAAAACTTTCCTTGCTGGCAAAAATAGGACAACAGTAAGGGTGCTGGACTATCCATTTTTCCACTGGAAGAGGGTTCTACAAATAGGGAGCAACCATAAATATCTCTGCAGTTGTGAAAAGATACAAAGAAAGGCCTGATTCACAGATCTCAAAAGCTGGACAGAACCCGTATCCTTCACCTGTCCCAATTTGGGAGGGATAGGCCAGATGATGGTACTTTATTCATACCATGACATTACTGTTTGTTAGTGGGAGGATTTCATTATGCCTTTTAATAGAAAGTTATAGAGCCTTGGAACAACTGGAATGGATCTACTGTAGAGTGAATGCAGTTTGATACAACTTTAATTTTCAAGGCTCAATGCTATAGAATCTTGCATTGCCCGGCTAAGAGTCCATTTCAGGGCAATCTCGTCTCTAAGACACCCTGGACTACTGCAGCTGTTAAGAAAATATGTTTATTTTATAGATGCCATCACGTGGGTATGTGGAATTTATTATGGGCAACTATGTTCTAGCATGGCTTACCAGTGAAAGTAAACAATATGATAGTACATGAAATTGCATTTGAAGTAAAAACACAATGTCGAAACTGGACCATAAAAATATTATATGTCTTTCTCACAAATTCAGATTCCCAGTTCAGAAAATGATGATTAAAGGGTGGTAATCAATGATTGATGAAAAGAAATAACTCTCTCGCTCATTGCAAGATGGACTAATGTCTATCAGATCAGAAGAATATAAAAGAGCATTATATCAATTCATTAAGGATGAAAGTTATTGCTTCTAGTTATGAGCATGTTGGATTTGAACCTACTCTGGATCAGAGCAGCATTTGTCTTTGAAACCCAGTAGAAAGGAAGCAAGGAGAACAGTTATTTAATATTTTCATGTTCTGCTTCTTAAATTCCTGTAGCTAGTCAACTGGTTGTCCGCTGTAGAAGAGAGGATAGTGTACTAGACAGACCATCCAACAGGGCTCCTCATAAGTGGGGAGTGAGATTATTCAGAAGACAATATGATTACTACTTTTTGCTGTTAGGCCCAGCTTCTGCCAACCTAGCAGTTTGAAAACATGCAAATGTGAGTAGATCAATAGGTACCATTCCAGCAGAAAGATATCAGCATTGCATGCAGTCATGCTGGCCACATGACCATGGAAGTGTCTATGGACAATGCCTGCTCTTTGGCTTAGAAATAGAGATAAGAACCAACCTCCAGGGTCAGACACAACTAGACTTAATGTCAGGGGAAAACCTTTATCTTTACCTTTACTTAGTCATCTGGTTGACTACAGGAGGTTAAGGTTTGAAAATTAGTTAATGGATAAAATAAGGAGAAGGAATATTATGCAGAGTTGGAAGAGAAGAGAAGAAGGGGCAATATAAGAAGATAAAATAAATCAATGTGGTTCCTGAAAGATAATCTATTATTCTTGTTAGAAAAGATGTAATAGTTGGAACTCCCCCCCCCCCTTTACTTCCCTTCCTCCCTATACTAAAGAATATGTATAAAGATACTCCCTCCCCTCCATGTCTTTGACAATATAATAGATTCATGTGTAGAACTATTTATCGAACATGGCTTACTTACATACTTACATAACTTGCATACTCTATTCTGTGATGTTCCCCATCTTTCCTTTCTTCCCCCCTTTTAATAGTTTATTTGTTTTCCCCCTTTTTGAAAACAAAATAACTTATTTGCAAAAATAAGAAAATAATTATTGTATTGTCGAAGGCTAAATAATTATTGAATTCCATCATAATTACTGATTCTAAGATGAGCCAAGTTTGTACTTAACCAGAAGAGACTACAAGTTTAATTACTCATGGAATGAATTTAGTATGAATACGTAGTGTTTTTAATGTACTTTCCACTGTTTGTACTAAATTGTATAAATTTATCTAATACTGAAAATTCTCCATAGTACAGGAGAAATCTGCAATAGATGAGAAAATCAACTAAAAGAGTAAGCAGGTCAGCAGTGTTAGCTGAGGGTTATACCATTTCTCTGAAGAAATCGTGACCCTTTCAAGCCCAACCAGAAGTAACTTCATTTGCAGATAAGGAGATGAGTGCCTGAGTTTTTTGTTTTTATGGCAATATGGTCAGTAGTAGCTTTTGGTTATAAGTTTTAGCTGAGGAAATTGTGCAAGCACGGCCCTAGTTCCACTCAGTCCTCCATCACATCTGCTTTTTAGTTATGAAAAGGCATTGTGATACATGATCATGTCTCTCTCATGTGATATGTTGTTTGGTTCTCAGAATATATTGGGTTTTCACCACCTATTAAAGAGTCATTTTATAAAAACATTGTTTGTCTCAATAAAGCCCCTTGACATGCCATTTATGCATTACAACAAATGCAAGCTGTAGGCCAAAGAGAATTCACTCAGAGTTAAGTCCAATCGATTTCAATGTGAGAGTTATGCTTAAATTTCTCCTGTCAAAATCAATGAGACTTTAAAGTGGTGTTTGGTTGAATCATCCTCTAACTTTCAACTAGAGTTGGATACCTATTGCTCTCTCTTTAGTAAGTTATGAAAAAAAAAGGAATCCTCATAGACAGTATGGAATTAAAGCAAGGAGTTGAGAAATAGGCACAAAAATGATATGGATGGCAATTGGGGGGGGGGGGGTGGTGGTGGATTTTTTTCGTGGGTATTTAAAATAGATCTCAATGGAGTTTGTCAGTGGAAAACAGGTGTTGTAATTATGTTTTGTTTTTTAAAGCATTGGGCTAAATAACTAGATTTTCTTTAGAAACAAAGTAACTGGATCACATTATGTAGTTAATATATTTTAGTTCATTGAAAATTTTATTCTATATAATTTTCAGTTACTCTGTTTGAGCAAGAAAAGCAATTGCTTTCAAAGCCACTTTTTAAAAAATTGTATTTTTTCAGATAACCAAGGCTCTTAGTCATGTGTATGTACGTGTGTATGTAATGTAAAACTTAAGGTCTGACCACTACCACTGAGGTTAAACTAAAAAGGGAAAACCAAGAGAGAAATATCTAGAGAGAATTCTGGACTCTGAGGAGAAGCAAGTTTATTTAATGGAGAGCTATAATGCAAAAAGAATAATTGGGAGATTAAACCTAAGCTCTGCACATACCATTTTTCTGTCAATGAAAGTCTCATTTCACCTAAAGCATTAACTACAAATGTAAAAACAAATGAATTAACTTAAACCATCTAGAATAAACACACACACATTAACAAAACTGTAAATGCTTCTATTATATATTTAAAATTGAAAATCCCAAAGCAAATTCAATAATTCACAGTTGACAAGCCCTGTTTAGTACTCCTAATGCATATCAGGTGCTATAGGCTATAATTCAATGGAAAGAGCTGGCAGAACAATCTCTGAGTTACACCTTGCCTAACAAAACCCTATGAAATTCACAGGATCACCATAAATGAACAGGTAGCTAGAAAGTACACTGGCCATTCTACAATGCCATATAATTCAAATTATCAAAATAGATAATCTACATTATGTGCTTTGAACTGGATTATATGAGTCTACACTGCCGTATAATCCAGTTCAAAGCAGATAATCTAGATTGTATACGGCAGTGTGGAAGGGGCCTCAGAGACTCTTTCCTAGTTTACAGGGATGGATAGATATCAACCTTGAATTTGAAATTGGCTATTTCTTTATTTCTATTGCCTAGGCTTGGTTGATCAAGAAAACCAAGAAAAAAATGGTTCTAAAATCGTTTTGTATATAGGGGGCGCTGGCTTTCGATTTTAAAATTATTTCTCAAATTTTCTTGAAAAAAAGATCAGAAATAGCAAAAATCTGAATAGCTTCCTTTACTTCATTAATGGAAGGTGTCCCTCCCCCTGTTAGTTTAAAATCTCGCAGTTTCCCTGGCCTCCCTGGAGACAAGCAGCGATGCAGAAGGGTGAGGTGTGTGTGGCTACGGCCAGCTCTTCCTGAAGGCAATGGCCCCAGTGGCTTTCAGGAACAGCTGTTCTTTCCCACAGCCACCTCCTTCCTCTTTGCATCAGCGGCTTTGCATGCCCGGCGATGCAAATAGGGACGAGGTGGGATGTGGGTAAGAACAGCTCTTCTTGATGGCCACTGGGGGTGTGGCCTTCAGGAAGAGCTGGGCATAGCCATGCCCACCTCATTCCCCTGTTATCCATCGCCATTCAGTCACCCAGGAAAGGCAGGAGCCCCTGGTGGCGCAGCGGGTTAAACCCCTGTGCCGGTAGGACTGAAGACCGACAGGTTGCAGGTTCGAATCCGGGGAGAGGCGGATGAGCTCCCTCTATCAGCTCCAGATCCTCATGCGGGGACATGAGAGAAGCCTCTCACAAGGATGATAAAACATCAAATCATCCGGGCATCCCCTGGGCAATGTACTTGCAGACAGCCAATTCTCTCACACCAGAAGCAACTTGCAGTTTCTCAAGTTGCTCCTGACATGACAAAAAAAAAAAACCCAGGAAAGGCAAACTGTGAGATTTTAAAACTAATCTCACAGTTTGCCTCCCCTGGGTGACTGAATGGCAATGGATGGCAGGCAGGGGAATGAAGTGGGTGTGACTACGCCCAGCTCTTCTTGACGGCGACTGGGGGAATGTCCTTCAGGAAAAGCTGGGCGTAGCCACGTCCACCTTGCCCTTCTGCATCGCCAGGGAGGCCAGGGAAACTGCAAGATTGTAAAGTTTGCACCAGACATACAAAAATAATTCTGAAAAATGGGTAAATTGTTTCAATTTGTAATTACTCCTCACACTATTCCAGCATGGCTCAGAATTGTTTCTAAAATCATTTAAATACAAATTCATTCCGATTTTAGAAACTTCCAAACCAGATCAACCAAGCCTACTATTGCCTATAAATTTTATTTAAAAAATAACCGGTAAAAACCTGTGTTGAATAGTCAATATGGGTATTTTACATTACCTCAGCAAAAAAGAAAAGAAAAGGAACCATCACCTTGTCTGAATAGATTGGCAAAAGGTCAGAACTTAGTCCATCTTGAGAGAACCCAAATCAAGAGCCCATCCCTTCTATTCTCTTCACCATGGCATTGGTTCTGGTGTTTCTGAATATCAGGTGGAGAAATGGCAAGTGGTGGCAGTATTCCTGCTCTCCTCTTTCTGCAGAATGACCCTCAACTTATCCATGGGTCGTACACTGTACTGAAGAGTTAATGCAATTTGATGCCACTTTAGCTGCCATGGTTTAATGCTAATGGATCATGGGAGCTGTAGATTTGCAAGGTCTTGAGCCTTCTCTGCCAAATAATGTTGCTACCTTACCAAAGTACAACTCCTAGGATTCCATAAAACCAAACCATGGCAGTTAAAGTGGTGGCAAACTGCATTAATTCTACAGTGTAGATGTACCATCAGAGAAAAGCAAACTGCTTCACTTTTCCTAGCTTATGTGTTCCTCCTCATTAACAACCTTTGCCATTTTTATGATACCCTGATATTCCTTGCGTGCATGTATCCCCGTTTTCATCTGTGAAATTTTGAAGTGCATTTAGCTGTTGTGTTAGAGAACAAGAGGAAAACAAATGCAATTAAAGCAACAATTTGCTCATCCATAAAACATCTTATAACTTTATTAAAGCAAGGCTATGACTTGTGCCCCCCCCCCCCCCCCGGGAAAAGAAATGCTCCCCAAAAACAAAATGTCACCCTACCAGCAAGGAATGGGGTATGACCTATTTCTCCACAGTTGAAGAATTTCTCCAGATTGGCAAGCATGTTTTGGCACATCTTTAGTTCTTTATGTACTTCTCAATCCTCTTCCCAATGACACCCTTGTTTACCTGTAATTCCTTGAACAAGAAGGAATTTGTGGGCTGGGAACATGAGACACCTGGAAACAGAAATAATATAAAAGACTTCATTGTTTTGTACAGCATTACAATGTCTTCTTATTGAATACTTTGCTTCAAAAAGCCATTGACACATTGGGAGATACTGTCAATCATGCAACTTGACTAAGTTCTGTTTTAAGGGTGTTTTGTGCCCCTTTTATGATATCTAATGTCACACAAGTAAACTTGTACCCATGCACAGGAGATTTTCCTTCCTTTCCTGTGTGTGCAAATAGGATTGAGTTTTGTGAAGAAGGACTACAAGCACAATTCTGGTACTTAAAAAGTTTCTGGACAGGTTTCTAAGTGTTTATCTTGTTCCTCTGTTGAGTTGTGCCTGTTCTGTTTCATTGATGTCTGCATGCAAATAAAACAGACAAAAGCCTGAACCTGCCGACAGAAGCCTTATTTTGAGCTATATTTGGATATGTTAGGACCTAAACCCAGGACCTTCAGGAAAAGCATGAGATCTGCCACAGTGTTACTGACCCATCTCATGATAGACACAAAACTTTACACATTTCTGTCAGAGTGGCAAAATGACATTGAGTATAAACTGAAAAATAAGAGCTAATATAGTGCATTTCATGTGAAAGTCATATATTTCTCCCTTTAGCTCTGATCTTTGTACTGATCAGTGAAACCTAAAGGTAGTTCCTTAAAGATACACACACACACACACACATTTCTACAATCTCCATATATGCATTTATGTGGACTTTTGTATCACTGATTTTGAACAAAGCTCATTTCAAATTTGTTAGCAAGTTTCCTGACCCCAATGTATAGAAGAAATAATTTGGTATAATTTATTTTTTAAAAGCAGATCCTTATTATCATATCTTCAAGTATTTATAAAAGCTTCTGTGCTGCTTAAATAAAACTCCCCACTGCCTTGGTAGAATCACTTTTCATCTGAAAGTTACAATTGCTGCACTTATCCCAGCAAGAAATCCATTTTGCTAAAAATAATAGAAAGGGACAACTCATACACAAACAGTATTTATTGGTTCATTTGAAACAAACACATTTAAATTCTCTCAAGTGTAACCTTTGGTTAATTTCAATAACCTCCACTTTATTTACAGCTCATGATTTGTTTGTTTTTATAACACTGTAATAAATCTATATATATATATATCTGAATACTACCAAGATTTGAGTTTTTAATTCATTCTCTAAGTGAATAGTTCTGGAAATTACTAGGTTGATTGGCAGCAAGGATGAAGGCCAGCAAGTACAGCCCTATTTTTCCTCAAATTGTATAGGGCGACACAGCAAGACAGGGTATAAGTTCCCTTATCTAGAATTCTGAAACATGGGCATACAATATTTACTTGAATTGAATGCACATTTTTATTGGCTTAATTGTTTAGCCAAAATTGAGATGTGCATTAAATTTGATGTATTACAATTGCACACCAAAAGGTGCCTTTGCCCCTTCATCAGGGTGGGAGTTGTGATAGAAATGCTGGAAATAAATAAATAAAATAAAATAGTCCAACCTCCTATTATGCAGGAAGGCACAATCTAAGATGGCCATACAGCCTCAGTTGGAAAATCTCTCGAGGAGGAAACTCCACAGGACTCCCAGGCAATTTGACTTATACTAAAATGGGAAAGTGTCCCTGTAAGGTCACTCAGTACAACTGCCTTCTGCCAGGCAGGAAACGTTTGAGGACCCCTGTCCTACATTACTGAACATGTAGATATTATGAATACAAATCAGTAAATGTGATAATGAATCTCATCCTTTGACTGCAACATCTTCTCATTTCCCTCTATAATTTTTCTCTCTGAATATTCCATGATTGTATCGTATTTTTTCAAGAAACTATAGAATCAAATACCTGCACTTTCTCACACCATATCTTAAAATACTCTCAGACTATAGTTAACATGTGAGCTTTCTCTGTAAAGTCAATTCCAGTAATGAGTCTAATTAGTCAATCTGGTTGCATCTTTTAGTAAGGAAAGTATACTTGTTTAGCTTGTAGACAAACTTGTTAGCAGAATAAATCTCTTGATTTAATAAGATCTAATGATTTTAATGACTAATAGTTAAGGTTTTGTTTTTTTAAACCCATGATAGATCCATGGCATCTATAAAAATAAACAATAAACTCTTATTGATCAGTTCGAGTACAAACTGATGAATGCTAACAAAATGTCAGTTGGATATATTCACCTTCATCTAATTTGTTTCAGCAGTGATCCTTTTTCATGGATATTTTTAGAAATCATTGGAAATGTCAGGGCCTCTGTTTGGGTAAACCTGTCTAGTCTGAGTTTTAAGGATGTATTTTTTTTACTAAGTTTATTCTCAAAGGTAGCAATGGCTAACTGCATCCATTTTTTCCCACTATGAGAAAGCCTTCAAAAACCATGTATTTCTGTGTGAAACAAATAAGTGAATCTTCCATCAAAAATATCAAACTTTAAAGATTCTCATCAGTCCAGGATGTTTCCCATTGTATTTTCTCAACACTAAAAAAACGAGAGATTTGACAAATTTTCAAAAATGTTCAGATATGCTTTCCATTTTGGGTTTCTATAGTATGAGAAAAATATAGTACATTGCCTACAATTAAGAAGAAGAAAGAATATCTTTGTTCTGCTGCTTTTTGCATATCACATGAACACCATTTTATTGTACCAATAGTCTTGAAAAAAACATAGACATGCTGGTTTATTTTCTTAGGGCATCTGGATCAAGATGGACACTTCAATTTCAGGGTTATTTCAAAGTTGGGAAGTAAGTCATAGGTTATTCTTCTGGCATAGAGAAAATTTCTGGGAATAGGTAGATCCATGCTTAATCTCATGACTGTGCCCGCACTATTGCCACCATTTATTCTCCCTCCCCCTGCTCAAATATCATCCTGTGATTGTCATCTATAATCTAGTTCCATTACAAATGGCATAAAAAGGTAAAGGTTTCCCATTGATATTACGTCTAGTCGAGTCTGGATTTGCTTATTTACAGACTGCTGTATTTGATGGTGCGTCTGCTGCTGGTTATAAGCAACCAAAAGGTCATCAAAAATTGACCATAGAATTGCAATGGAGGACCTAGATATGTCTAGAAAAGTCTTCTCTGAGAGTAAATAAATAAATAAATAGTATCCCAATATTCACAGTTTTTCCTTTTTTGTGGGAACTTGCACACCTAACCCATGTGAAAGTTGAGGCTTGACTATACTAGCTTGATCTAGTGGGTACAGAAACACTAAGGAATGGAATGTAAGTAGGAGAGGAAGACCTGGAAGGGAAGAAGAATTGCAGTTGTTAGGGCTAATGAGTGGGCTCTGAGTGTTTACCTTTGATAGATGACTGATATTTTCAATTATATACTAAGGAGGGAAAAGGGATAAATTCTTTATAGAGACATTTTTATATTAAGTCTATTCTATTTGATTTCAATTTTAATGTAAGAATTTAATGTTGTATTCAAATATTGCAGTTCTGCAGACAGAAGTGTTCTGCCAGCAATTCCTGCATTGGCACATTTTTGGATGTATGGAACATTTAGAGCAATGGATGTGTGTTAAATTTTGTATTATTTGTTGTATTGTTTCTCAAAATATATTGGGATTTTAATTGTGATTATGTTTGCACTATTGGTTTTTTTTTATCCCAATGAGTACAGATTGTGGGAGCTGAAGTCTAAAACCCCTGAAGGATCAAAGGCTGAGAACCGTTGAGCTATACAAACAACCTGCTAATCACCTTAACCAAATGAAACTATTCAAATGACATGGATATTAAAAGGAATAGCAATACTAAATGAAATCAAAGATTCTTATGACCACATTTTCTTGATAGTGATTCAAAACATCCTTCAGAAAGTTTTTTAAAATAAACATTTTACATGGAGTGGCTTTTGCCAAGATTTGGTTCTAATGCCATCCTCATTTGAATACCTTTGATGTGTCTTGCCCTTAAAATGAACTCTTCATTTTATTATCTTACTCCTCTACTAATACTCTTTATCATAATGGTTTGTTTAATTTGATTTAAATAACAATTATTACTTTCCTAAATCACAGAGCGGCTTTTATGTTAATTTTTTCTGGCATGTCCATATATATATATTTACAGAATAACTGCAAATTGTACAGTGCCCACTCTTGTCATATCTACTTAAAAGGAATAAAGGAAAGGATTTGAAAGGCTAATGTTATATTGTCAAGTGTGTCTTACTTCTAAGTTATTCAGCTTTGGCTAAGGGTGGAGGATATAGGATAATGCATGAATCCTCTCTTCTTTTCTTAGTATCATTTGATAAAGAAATATTTTTGGCAATATTATGAGAAACAGTTTATCGAGAAGAATGTGGGCTTCTTTTCCTTCTTTACAGTCAGCTTTAAATTGAAGACAAAAATGGAAATCTTTAGTAATCCATGTATTTGTATAAGTGATTGTGACATCAGAACAATACAGAGATAATTTGCTTAATGGAACTTTGAAGCATATTTATATGGTCACAACATGGTCAAGTAGCATCACTCTAGGAGCCTCAACTCTATAAAGAACCAAAAGGAGAAGGAACTGGCCCTTATTTGTTTAGAGGAGGTAAGCATTGTGGTCATTTCTCCGTATTAAAACTTGACAGTATGTAGTAGGTAGATTCTAATTAATCTTTTAACTGTTGCTGTGACAGCCTCTGGACAAAATGAGATGCCCTACTGTTGCAAACTAAATAAAATATTAGAAAAAAGATTATTTATTTCAGATGCTTTTGATTCAGGAGGTGTGTCCATACATACAACCTTTTTGGAACATTCCAACGAAATACTGTGAACTTTGCTCCACTTACCTACAGATTTTTTCTTTTCTTTTTTGGTGAGATTTATATCCTGTCTCCACACACACAAAAAGGAGAAGCATGATAACTAAGGACGTCATCATACACGGGAATTCCCCTGTTTCTAAATACTTTAAAGATATTTTAAAGACAGAGTGCTACAGAGTCCATCAAATGACATAAGAGTATTTATGTGAGTTTATTATAGCACTCAGTTTCTAAAATGTGTAGAAAAAGGGGTTTTGAAGTCAGGGAGCAATTGACTCCTGATCTCCCAATTCATGTAGAAACAGCCAAAAGGCTGTTATTTTAAGGTGTGATGGGAACTGTGTGATTTCTCGGTATTTGGTCCTTTCAGTGATGTTAAAGTGTGGGTGTACTTGTGGGTGGTCTTTAAATGTGCCTCAATGCTCCTTTTGTCACCATTACTTATCTGCAGTAATTATGTTTTCAATATTTTTTATGCAGAAAATCTGTAGGTAAGCCAGTCTGAGTCCCTCTACAGAGCTAAGATGATCGGGATATAAAAGTTTAAACTAACTAACTAAATAAATAAATAAATAATAAAATGTGCAATTTTGATATATGTCTAATTTGTGTTAGCTATATTTTCCCAATGTGCAGATATGTTTATCCAGGATGGTAAGGTTTCAGACCTTCAATTGTGAAGTTTTCTTGTTTTAAAATAAATAAATAAATAAATAAATAAATAAATGAAGTGGAATGGATCAAGACTACATTTTTCTGTGTGATAGTACTGGAAGAGGATGATTTATCTGGAAGTAGATTGTGTCCAACACATATGATGGGGTTAAATAAATTATCTGCTTATTCTAAAACTGGAAAGGCATGAAATGCAATGATGAAAAGATGATTCCCCTTGCTTCTCCCTCCACCAAATGGGATGAGGTCCTAAGCATAATTAAATAAAACACTTAGAAGATTTAAAATATAAAGATTAATAAAAAATACTCTAAAAACAGTTTTAAATACATTTTAACACAGTACTAACTTGGATTAAACATTCTTTTTACTTTGGCTGCAATTGCCAAAGCCTAGTTTAAGTAAAACCGAATTTATCTGCTGGAAGAAGGCCAGTCTGGGTTCTAAATGGATATCCACAGCCTGGGTGCAGCTTTGTGAAGACTTTTCAGACTTAATCACATGATTTTGGCATTCCACCACAGTCTTGCTATCAGTGACATTGAATACATAGCGGATTGAACACCTTTAATATTGCACTTCTCTTTAGTTTGCCAAAGTGTGGTCCTATTGTCGTACTTCTACATACTCAAAAGAAATGACCCATTATTTTCAGATATGTAAAATAAAGTACAAATAAAGATGTTGATTTTTAAATATTGCAGAAACCATTGCTTTGATTCAAAAAAACAAACAAACAAACATTACTATCTATGGAAATTTAAGATAAAAACTCCATCAGACAGAAAACTAGTCTGGTTTGTCTTGTATGCTTCTTCCCAAATCTATTTGGACCATCCCCAGTCTTTAGTCCCCTCCCCTGATATCTTGTATCATGCAGGCAGATATTAAAGAGGTAGTGCTCCAGTTACTTTGTTCTATCATGCAAGAGTAAATAGTTGCAAAAGGATTATTCTTGCTGGATAAAAAATTGAGAGTTATTGTACATTTCCAATTATTTTCCCCATTTCAGAAAAAGAGAAGGGAATAGTGGGTTATTTTTGTTACGTAAATCTGTAAGCAAACAAGATTTTTGCAAATGAATTTTTCACAAAAGAAATTTCATGCTGGTTTACCATTTTCTCAATACATATGTCTATATCCATCAAGACCTGCTTTCTCAATGTGTATAATAAAATTTATGGGTATTCATTATATCTCTTGCACATTTAAAGCTGAATGGAAGAGAAATGAAGAGATTAAGATCTATGGCTCAAAAAGAAGGTGTAGCCAGGGCCATAATGTCACATGGAGGAAAAAGTTTGTTCAAAGCTAAATAAAAATCCCTTTATGTTTTCTGCTTTATGAATTGCATTAGTTAATTCAGTTTAACTTTAGAGATATAAAAATGATCTAATAACCATAAAAAACCGCAAATCCAAAGGGGATACCCAAATTTGATTAGATGCCAAAAGTGTATGTGTGTATATATAATCAATGTCAACATGATTTCGAGTTAAAATCAGTTGATCGTACTAATCTAAAAAGCAAATGGTTATTAATAACCATGAAGTATATTGTGGTTTCAGTAAAAATGATAGGATCAATAGTACATATACAAGAATTGATTGTACATTGTGCTGTACAAATATTAAATTCAATAGCACAAGCCCAATTCATTACTTATGTGTTTGGGCCCTGTTTGCTAATTAATGTAATGCATTAATAATACTGCTCAGCCGATGTCAACACACTGTTTTGATGGATGCACAGGTTTATTTTATGGAAGCCAACTTTGGAAGAAAGTAGACAATAGTCGATTAGTTAGGCCCAAATGCCTGTTATCTAAATATGTTCCTTTTGAAGATCAACCTGTTTCTTTCATTTATGTCATAGTTGAAGATCTTTATAACACATCATGGTATACTGCATACATAATGTTTCAGATCATTGAACCCAATAGTAAGCTGCTTTTTATTTGAGAGAAATAGTTGTTATTTTGCATATAAAATACTTATTTCATATATTGCTAAACTTTGAATTAAGAAACAGTTGCTTTTAACAGGTGCAATGCTGATTTCATTTGATGTTTTGATTTGCAGTTCAAAAGCCACTGGTTCCAGCAGTCATGGCTGGTAAGCTCTGGTGAAAGGTAAGTCATTTATATGTATATGTATGTATATATATATATTGATTATGTTTCATGGATTAGCACTGGCAACACACATACTAGTCATCACACATCATAATTCTTCACAGCATTATTCAAAAGCAGCCATAAACTATATTAAACTCAAAAGGAAGTCAAATCTGCAATTTCACCGTGGAGTTTATATCATTACATTTAGTTCTGGAATACAGAGGTTCATGACAGGAGACCACTGAATCTAGTTTTAATATTAACGGGTACAAACCCAAGTTCCTTCTTTTTGTAATTTGACTAAGCCAAAATAATAATATTGTTTAAATTTACCATCTCCAACTCAACCAATAGGATGGCATCAAATTTAAAGTCTATTATCAGTTCAGTTTTTATAGAATATCCAATCTAGAGTCTTGGGCTAGTCCAACCATTAGACAATATAAAGCAGTCACATCTAGCAATTGATTATGTTTTTTGTGGTGGGCCTAGTGGAGGCAATACAATAAAGTACAGAGAAGTGTTACAATCAGGATGTCTTGTACACCCAAGATCTCCTGTTCCCCTATATGGGGGTGTGATCCTACCATCAGCATCAAGGTCAGATTTGCATATTGGTGAGATTAGATTCTACAAATGGAATGGAATATGGAGAGAGAGATCTTATCTTTCATCTCAGATAACAAACATCCCCAACTAGACCAAGATTTTCAATGTCATAGTAATTTGGTCCTTTAATACTGAATCAAGAAGTGCTTTGATTACAACATTGTGCAATAGAAATGAATTCCAAAATTGTTTATGTTTCAGATCAATATCGACAAAACTGGAAAAAGGGATCCAAAATACGACATTGTCATAATTCTTCATATTTATCACTGAACTTGATATGCTTCCATTGTTGAAATAAGCATGAAAATGGACATAAAATACATTTAAAAGAAACATTATGTCTTCCTTTATTAATTATGTAGGATGCTTATCCTAAAAATCCATGGCAAAAAATCTTTGTTTTTACTTTAGTGCAACATGAGCAGCTAACTGTATAATTTAATTGGAGGTAAAGCTTCTTCTTCAGAAAGCATCGGCTTTGGGCAATTACAGACCAATCTCCAACCTCCCTTTCCTGGGCAAGATGCTGGAGCGGGTGGTTTCCTGGATGACATCAACTATCTGGATCAGTCACAGTCTGGCTTCAGGCCTGGTCATGGTACTGAGACGGCTTTGGTCACCTTGGTGGATGAGCTCCGCAGGGAACTGGACAGGGGAAGTGTGACCCTGTTAGTTCTTTTGAACATCTCAGCGGCCTTCGATACCATCGATCATGGTATCCTTCTGGGACGACTCTCCGGAATGGGCCTTGGAGGCACGTCTCTGTCGTGGCTCCGGTCCTTCCTGGAGGGTCATTCCCAGATGGTGAAGCTGGGAAACACCTGCTCTTACCCCTGGCCTTTGACCTGTCGGGTCCTGCAAGGTTCCATTCTGTCCCCCATGCTTTTCAACATATACATGAAACCACTGGGAGAGATCATCCGGAGTTTTGGAGTTGGGTGCCATCTCTACGCAGATGACAAACAACTCTACTACTCTTTTCCACCTAACTCCAAGGAAGCCCCTCGGGTACTGGACGAGTGCCTGGCCACTGTGGCTGTCTGGATGAGGAGGAACAGGTTGAAGATCAATCCTGACAAGACAGAGGTCCTCCTGGTCGATCGTAAACTGGATCGGGGTATAGGGTGGCAACCTGTGTTGGACGGGGTTACACTCCCCCTGAAGTCACAGGTCCGCAGTCTGGATGTCCTCCTGGACTCATCACTTACGCTTGAAGCTCAGGCGTCAGCGGTGGCCAGGAGGACCTTTGCACAATTAAGATTCGTGTGCCAGCTGCAACCGTACTTCGTGAAGGTGGATCTGGCCAGGGCGGTCCATGCCTTAGTCACCTACAGAATGGACTACTGTAATGCACTCTATGTGGGGCTGCCCTTGAAAATAGCTCGGAAATTCCAATTGGTTCAATGGGCGGCAGCCAGGTTGTTAACTGGTGCTCCTTACAGGGAGCGGTCAACCCTCCTGTTTAAGGAGCTCCACTGGCTGCCGTTCATTTTCCGGTCCCAATTCAAGGTGCAGGTTCTTACCTACAAAGCCCTGAACAGTTTGGGACCTGCCTACCTACGTGACCACATCTCTGTGTACAAACCCACACAATCTCTTTGATCATCTGGAGAGGCCCTGCTCATGCTCCCACCTCCATCGCAGGCACGATTGGTGGGGACGAGGGAGAGGGCCTTCTCGGTGGTGGCCCCATGACTCTGGAACTCGCTTCCCAAGAACACTCGGGATGCCCCAACTTTGGCAATTTTTAGGAGGAGCCTGAAAACGTGGTTCTTCCAGTGTGCCTTTCCAGAATAATGAATTTCTCAGCAATATGACCTCAAAATGCATTTTATTATTGATTTAGGATTGATTGATTTGCACGCCCTGTCCCCTCCGGAAATTTCCATCCCAGTTATATCCTACCTTGCTCATGCCCAGCATTAATTTTTTAAATTTTAAATTTTACATTTGGCCCAGCCATAGGTATTAAATGTTTGCAATGTTACTGTACTGCTTATATTTTATTTTGTTTTGTTTATGAGATGTATTTTAACTGTTTTTGTATTGTTTGTTGCTATCGTTTTATTATTGATGTGTTGTGGGCTCGGCCTCATGTAAGCCGCACCGAGTCCCTTGGGGAGATGGTAGCGGGGTATAAATAAAGATTATTATTATTATTATTATTATTATTATTATCAGCACTAAGTGTGGGGAATGACAATGCATTCTCCTAAAGTGGCATTGCATTTTGTGTTGGAATGGTCCCTGAAATTGGGAAACATTTTCAGGTCTGGAAGAAAAAAATAATTTGCTTTGTGAAAATTTCTTCCAACATAAATGTACTATTTCAGAAGTGTATTGTTGAATACTAATTTTGTCCAGTTACACCTTCAAAGTTAACATAGATAAATTATTCTCAGCCATGAACAGTAGAATTCATGCAGTTTGATGCCACTATAACTGCCATAATGCAATGCTATGGAATCATGTGAGTTGTCATTTTAAAAGGTCTTCAGCATTCTCTGTCAAACAGTGCTGAGGCCTCACCAAACAACCACTTTCATGATTCCAGAACATTAAGCCATGGCAGTTATAGTGAGATTGAACTGCCTTAATTCTACAGTGTAGGAGCACCTTAAATTTGGGGATGAAAGAGAGGATGAGAGAGAAACTGGGGCATTTTACAAATAGATTAGAAACCAGGAAAGAAAACTGGTTCGATGTGAGTTTCACCTGACCAAGAGGCTGTACAGGAAACATCTTTGCCTGAGGTAATATAATGCATTATGCTTGCTGTTGAGTTTTACTTTTACACTGATAACTGGATGGTATTCTTCACTGCATGTGAAAGCAAAAAATGTATTTAAGATAAAGCTTGCTACATGACACAAATAGTTCTGTCTTCTAAAGAGGGGAGTGGCTGCCATGTTCGGGATGAACAGGTCGAATCCATTGATCTACCTTTGTCTTCCCTGTCTGAATATCTTCTTTATTTCACAATTGCCTCTCTCCTATACCTCATTGAAAAGCCAGTCAACTGTGATGCTTCCAGTTCCCCAGTTGATGATTACACCATTTCACTTTCCTTAGGCTCAGGGAACCCAGAGAGAGGGGATGGCAATTATCTTGCCTCCCTCTAACTTTCCAAAATGATAGAAGGCAATGCTTGGTGCTGGAATGATGATATCTAGAGCACCTAGGAGATTTGAAAGGAGATGAAGAGTTATTCTCCCCCTTCTCCCATCTTCTAAACAGACCTGATATCATTGTTCTAGACATTGAGCATATCCACCAATGGGAACTAATAAAGTAAGCTTGAGGCGGGGGGGGGGGGGCAAAGAATGGATGATGGGCAACCACAGCCAAACTTGTTTTGACATCACTCACCTGTGGAATGCCATGCAGTTCCTGGGTTGCTTTGGGGGCTGACAGTGTAGCCGCCATGCAGCTCCTGAGCCAGCTAGGAGGTTGACAGTGTAAGTATCAGTGATGATGGTCCCACTCTGGATCAGCATCAAGGAACTGCTTCATTCTCCTCCATTAAAATGTATGCCAAGTTTCCCAGGACTTTTTACCAGGGACTTTGGAAAAACAATTTACAAATCAGCCACCCCGGACTTTTTGGGCTCTTGATGTCAACTGATCATCCCTTCAAAAACTGAACATGTCAAGTGTTTGGAAAAGTAGATTACCATACAGTTCAGAAATACTCCGTTTTGAAATTAAATGGATGGTTTTTCTACCTCCATCACACAGTAGCAAACTATCCATTTTATTCAGGAGTTCTCAGTTGATTTGCCATCACACTGTAGAGTGTTTTTCCCGCCCACTGTTCCTCCCCCATTTTTATTTATTTATTTATTTATTTATTTATTTATTTATTTATTTATTGTGAAAAGAAACATCTCCTTTCCTGGATTAGGATTTTTTGTTCCTGGATTATAAATGTAATTTCCTAATTGGTTCTATCATAAACACATCAGAAAATTTTATTAAACTGCCAAAACTTTGTCTTTGCAGGAGGGACATCCTGCTATAGCACATTTTGCTCAAGTTTCTCATTGACTGAATATCTTCTAGAGTTTCCACCAATTCAACATAGTTTGTAGACAAGACTACAGTAGTAAAGACTACACAATTAAACAGGAAATAACAATTTCAAACTAGGAAGATATTCTCATTATTATTATGATTATTCAGAGGCAGAATGATGTTGGGGGGTTCTTTGTGCTTTTGCTACATGGCATAAAGAAGGGGGTTGGAGGAGATGACCCTTGGGATCAACTGAAGGATGAGAAAGAGGGAAGGAGGCATCAAGGGGCTCTCCCTTCGATCCTCATGTTAGAAGAAGGAAGGAGGGAAAGAAAGAGAGGAGATAACACATGGCACACACAACACAGAGAAGGAAGGAAGGAAGGCAAAACCTCAGAAAGTGTATGAGACAGAAAGGAGCACAACATACTGTTGATTTTCTCTCCTTCACAAGCAAAAGGGAATGGTGGAGCTTATTCTCAAAGGGGTATTTTGGCTCCTCCCACAAACTGTCTAAACATATCATTTTAAAGATGAGAATGACGAATACCACCACATGACAGAATTGGTCCCTTCCACACAGCTGAATAAAATCCCACATTTCAAATTAGAATATAGGGTACTGTGGACTCAGATAACCCAGTTCAAAGCAGATATTGTGGAATTTTCTGCCTTGATATTCTGTCCTATATGGCTGTGTGGAAGGGCCCTTATAAAGCATCTGAAAACATAACCATTTGCAATGCCTTTTTACCTCAAGATATCTCTATCCTGCATTTGAAGCCTACGTCTTGTGATGAACACAGTAAGTTGCCATTTCTTAAGTGGGTGTCTCAGTAGTATTTAATGGATGTGATGAAGTGGTAGGAGTGCAGGGGATTGCTGGGATTCAGAGTTGTTATTAAAAAGAACACAAATAGGGGTTGGAGCCCCATTCATTCAGGTGGCTACAATTTCCCCACTGCTGAACATTATAGTACATTTCCCAGATTTGGCAGTGAACCAGGCTTCCCTCAAAGGGCTGGATCAAGGTGTATATTAAAAGCTGATAGCAGTTTATACTGAAGCATAAAAATCTGTAAATCCCTTTTTCAAAGTGGGAATGAATATGAAGAGCCATGTTTTATTTTCTGGGTTGTAAGAAAGAATAAATGTTCCATGTAACAACAAAATCATATAATACCATTATTAGAGTTCAAAGATTAAAATTAACATTGTATAACAATGAATAACGCTCTGCTTATGTGAAGTAATAGCCTGCTCCTTAAGTTGCTGTAAATTGTCACCCTTGTGCTTCAGATCCAAAATGTGTGAATCATATAACCTAGTAATGATGATAGCTAATAAAATTGACTACTTCCCACTCTAGCAACTTTCATAAATTTTCAAGGTTAAAAAAAAACATCAGTGATATCATCAAATTTAATGTCACTACAGAGCACAAGCAATTCCTCCAGCTACATCAAATTAACAAAGGAGGACTGTACTTTTGAAATGGCCCTTTCTTGAAGACTTCTGAAAAGGTTTCCTCTTTCCCTAAATCATTCACCCAGTAATTTGATTTATTCTAGTTAAATATAACAGAGGCTCCTTCCACACAGCTGTATAAAATCCACATTGAACCGAGTTAACTGGCAATGTGGAATCAGACAATCCAGTTCAAATCAGATATTGTGGATTGTCTGACTTGATATTCTGGATTATGTGGCTGTGTGGAAGGGCCCAGAGACAAATAATTTCAACACTCTTTTCATAATTAGCATGGCTATGGATGACCCCGAAGCTTCAACCTATTTGGAGCTGTAACTGGAAGACTAAGGGCCCTTCCACAAAGCCCTATATCCCAGAATATCAAGGCAGAAAATCCCACTAGAAAATCCCAATATCTGCTTTGAACTGGGTTATTTGAGTCCACAATCATATAATGTGGGATTTTCTGCCTTGATATTCTGGGAAATAGGGTTGTGTGGAGGGGCCCCGAGTCCACATTCAGATAACGTGGGATTTTCTGCCTTGATATTCTGGGGTATAGAGCTGTGTGGAAGGGCCCTAAGGCCCCTTCTACATTGCCATATAAAATCCAGATTATCTGATTTGAACAGGATTATATAGCAGTGCAGATTCATATAATCCAGTTCAAAGCAGATAATATGAAGTATCTGCTTTGATAATCTGGATTATATGACAGTACAGAAGGGGTCTCAATTACAAATCCTATAACTGATCTTCTATCATGTTGTTTCCTTCATTTGGCCCCTTCTACACAGTTGTATAAAATCTACATTATCTGCTTTGAATTGGCTTATATGGCAGTGTAGACTCTGGCCCTATCTACATTGCCATAAAAATCCAGACTGTCTGCTTTGAACGAGATTATATTAGCCTATACTGCCAGATAATTCAGGCCCCGTCCACACAGGTGTATAAAATCCAGATTGAACTGGATTATATAGCAGTGGCAACTCAGATAATCCAGTTCAAACCAGATATTGTGGATTATCTGCCTATATATTATGGGTTATATGACTGTGTGGATTTTCTTTGATTACCTGGATTATCTGGCAGTGTAGAAGGAGCCTATGCAGTCATTAAAAATCCCTTTCAAAATATTTACCAAAGTAAGATACGAGTACCGTAAAAACCGGCATACTAGACGACTTTCTAAGCCAAGAAAGCCATCTTAAAAGTGGGGGGGGGGTCGTCTTGTGTGCCGGCTATAAGTTCCACCACTTGAGGATGCCGAGAGCGAGGGACGCGAGCAGCCATTAGAGGCCAAAGGGAGCCTGCTGGTATCGCAGCTCAGCTGGCCAGCACTCCCAGCAGACCTGCCGATCCTCCTCCTCCCCCCTCCTTGCACAAGCCCAGCTGGCCATCACCCCCGGCAGCACTGCCGCTCCTCCTCCTCCCCGTCCTCCTCCTGAAGGAAAAAGGGGCAGAAGAGGCTGCCCCCAAGCCTCCCATTCCCGGCCTCTTTCTCCCTCTCCTCTCCTTCCTCAAACAGTGCTACTCAAGGAGAGTCCAAACAAAGGCACCTCCGAGAAAGTCCTGCTGGAGAAACCTCTTCTTTCTCCCCCCTTTGGGGTTTCTTTCCTGTCTCTGTGCTCAGCTCCCTCTGAAAGAACAGCCACTCTTAAGTTTTAAAAGTTTGAAATAGCCTGCAGAGGGAGGAAGAAAAAGGTCTCTTTCCCCTGTTTGGTTTTGTTTCTGCAGCCAAGAAGGAGGCAGCCTTAAAGGGGAAGTCCCAGTGCAAGGGCTATCTAAAAGACTGCCACAGATTCAGTGCCATGGAATCACAGGAGTTGTAGTTTTACAAGGTCCTTAGCCTTCCCTGTTTAAGAGAGCCAGTACCATACCAAACTACAAGTCCCAGTTTTCTATCAGATTGTTTTGAATTTCAACTCTCACAATTCCTAACAGCTACTGGCTGGGTTGCTGTGAGTTTTCCGGACTGTATAGCCATGTTCCAGAAGTGTCCTCTCCTGATGTTTTGCCCAGATCTATTCCAGGCATCCTTGGAGGTTGTGAGGTCTGTTGGAAACATGGCAAGTGGGGTTTATACATATATCTGTGGAAAGTCCAGGGTGGGAGAAAGAACTCTTGTCTGCTTGAGGCAAGTGGGAATGTTGCCATTGGCTACCTTGATTAGCATTGAATGGCCTTGCAGCTTCAAAGCCTGGCTGCTTCCTGCCTGGGGGAATCCTTTGTTGGGAGGTGTTAGTTGGTCCTGATTTTTTATTGTCTGGATTTCCCCTGCTTTTGAGTGTTGTTTTTTATTTACTGTCCTGATTTTAGAGGAGTTTTTTTAAATACTGGTAGCCAGATTTTGTTCATGTTCATGGTTTCCTCCTTTCTGTTGAAATTGTCCACATGCTTCTTGTGGATTGCAATGGCTTCTCTGTGGAGTCTGACATGGTGGTTGTGAGAGTGGTCCAGCATTTCTGTGTTCTCAAATACTGACTGTTAGGAATTGTGGGAGTTGAAGTCCAAAACACCTGGAGGGCTACAGTTTGCCCATGCCTGATTTAGATCTATCTCAAAAAGGGTATATTCATCAAACCCTTTGGGCATGACCTTGGAAATATCTGGCTGCAGTGCAAAATGTTATCACGTGTTGGGTTTTGGAAGCTGCACAAGATGGCTTTATGACAACTTCTGTCCCCTCAGCTTACCACTAGCTGCTGCATTTCCCTCCCCTGGCTTATACTCGAGTCAATACATTTTCCCAGTTTTTGGTCGTAAAATTAGGTGCCTCAGCTTATATTCGGGTCAGCTTATACTTGAGTATATATGGTAACTAGAACTGGATGGCCACCTGTTGGGGAGGCTTGCATTGTGTCTTCCTGCCTGGCAGGAGTGAGTGGGTTGGAATGGATGGCCATTGGAGTCCCAACTCTAGCGTTCTGTTGTTGTTGTTATTGTTAAGGAGAGTTGTATGGCCACCTGTTGGGAAGGCTTGCATTGTGTCTTTCTGCCTGGCAGGAATGGGGTTGGACTGAATGGTCATTGAGGTCCCTTCTATTATTGTTGTTGTTGTTATTGCTATTATTGTTGTTATTGCTATTATTAAGTAGAACAGGATGGCCATCTGTCGGGAGGGCTTGGACATGTGTTCCTGTCTGGCAGAATTAGGGTTAGACTGGATGGCCATTGGAGTCCCTTCCAATTCTAGATTTCCATTATTGTTGTTGTTGTTGGGGAAAGGACATTGGACCCGGCCCTGGTCTCACTCTAGGTAAGGTAAGGTAAAAATTTATAGAACTTTATCACGCTCCATGGATCCACAACTGTTAAATAAATAATAAACATACAGGAGTTTACAGGGGAGGTAAAGGTTTTCTCTGACGTTAAGTCCAGTCGTGTCCAGCTCTGCGGGTTGGCGCTCATCTCCATTTCTAAGCCGAAGAGCTGGATACTGCTTTGATAATCTTGGATTTGAAATCAAATCTGATGTTTTAATTTTTTATTTTTATTTGGTGTGCGATGGAAGAGGGGTGGTCTTATACGGCGAGTATATACCAAACTCTATATTTTAACTGGAAAAGTTGGGGGCCGTCTTATACGCCCAGTCGTCTTATATGCCGGAATATACGGTACTCAGTGTTGGTGGCTGGTGGCATGTATGTCTGAAGTCTGGTAGTGCCATATAAAATCCATATTCTGTTTTGAGCTGAATTATATGGTTGTGAAGACTCATATAATCCAGTTCAAAGCAGATAATGTGGATTATCTGCTTTGATAATCTGGATTATATGGCAGTGTTGAATGGGCCCTCTTTCTCTGGTTTTGAGGGAATGCCATTTGACCACCGGTCATTTTGATCCAGGAGGATAAAGGTACTGTGTGGATGGGCCCTCAGGCATGCGGAAATGCATGTCTTCTGTGATGGCTCAGTTCTTGAACACAAGAACCCATATAGTTATTCATTTATTTATTGATGTCTGTTGGTTCACTAGATTTGTGTTGTGGTGGTGGTGTGTGAGATGAAGTGCATGGGGACATTATTAAAGACATAATTGATGTGCCAAGTGGGAAAGGCAGGAAATAGTTGATTTATGTAGACAGGGAATTTACCAATATTGTTTTGTACTGCTGCATGAAATCGGCCTATAAAGTATGTGGAAGCAGGTCTGCAATTCTCCACAGTATTGTAACTGCTCATCCATAATTTCTAATGATTTCTATTGGATTTTACACCAGGGAACATCAATCTGCTTAAAAATGAATTCCAGAACTTCAAGGGCTTTTTGATCTAAAGAAATGGTAGATTCGCATTCATTATGCATAGTTGACCCTTTCCCCTCTTTGTTCTCAATGCAATAGGACAGAAAGGCTGGGATTTAATTTTTTTCTGTGTCAAAATGAGTAAAACTGTCATTCTTTGCATTAATGAGACATGCAACCATTGATTTGCACTTTGCCCTATTGTCATTGATTTTTGTACTTTTGGGGGTCGTTTAGCTTTGCACCTGCCAATACGTTATAGATTATAGAAGAAAAAGTCAATCATTCATATTTTCTTTGGACAGTATGAACATTTAATCTGTCTTCATATTCATTGGCTCCTTACATTGAGATTTTAAAGCCATAATGAGGCAACTTCTACTGATTTGGGGCTTCAGGGTGCTTTCCATCTGAAAGATATTTCTGGCTACCCTTAATTCACAGATCAGGAAAGGATTAAAGTAGACAGTTGAAAGCTTTGCATTGGAATTCCTTTATCCATATGAAGAATATATCCTTTGCATCAAATGTGCTCTGTTTTATGTCAAAAGAACAGCACCTGAATGATTCTTCATGCTGTTTTATCCTAGCTTCTGTTTCACATGTGGGAAAAGGATATGCTAGTGAACACAGAGATGATTTGCAGGACTGTCAGGCCAGGCCCTAATAATCCAAAAAGTAGCATTTATTATTTATTATTGTAACACAGTACTTGGCCCTCATGAGGGGGTTTCCCATCTTGGATATCCTGAACATCGCTTCATATTTTGTGGTTTCTACCTTGTTGACTCGCTGAGAGGAGACATGATAGCCATATATAAATATTTGAGGGGAAGTCATAGGGAAGAGGGAGCAGGCTTGTTTTCTGCTGCCCTAGAGACTAGAACACGGAACAATGGCTTCAAACCATGGGAAAGGAGATTCCACCTGAAGATTAGGAAGAACTTCTTAACTGTGAGAGCTGTTCAGAAGTGGAACTCTCTGCCCCAGACTGTGGTGGAGGCTCCTTCTTTGGAGGCTTTTAAACTGAAGCTGAATGGCAATCTGTCAGGGGTGCTTTGAATGTGATTTGCCTTCTTTTTGGCAAGGGGTTAGACTGGATGGCCCACAAGGTCTCTTCCAACACTATGATTCTATGAATCTATTGGCTACTATGATAACAACTGCCAGACATGCAAGTGCAGAGAAGGAATAGGGAACACTATACATTGCTAGGTGGCATCCAGGAAGATTAGCTAGAATGGTAGATTTTGGTGAGCTAGCCTGCAGTTTTGGCCCAGTTTGTTTGTGTCTCTCCAGTGCCAACTCAGATGTACATGTCACCACTGAAAAATACCTTCTTCTGCACTAGATTTTACTACTTTAGCCAGGCTATGTGGAAGGCCAAATCTGGCATTGGACTGAATATCATTCACCAGAATCTTCTTGCTCTTTGGAGCTTCCTATCCTTTGGTTAATGCATACCACATATTGCATGAATGTTGTCACCCCATGATACCAGTATATGTACTCATTCACGGTGCAAATCCACTATAATAGCTCCAAAGTACATATACTACCTCATCAGGAAGGGCAATTTTAGTGTCCTAGGATGCTTTCACCCTATCTGCAGGATGGACAATGCTGCCAGACATCAGACAACTTTGTATGACATCTGGTGGAGGCCCCACCCAAAATAGGTGTGAAAGCATTGCTGGATCCTTCCAACTCCAACATGGCAGGTTTTCCTTGTTGTGATGACTACAATACAGCTAGCATGAAGTCTCCCTGCAAGTCCTATGCTTTCCCCCATGAGGGGGAAAGCATTCCCTTTCTGCAGGATGACAGATTTGCCCCACTGCTCCCTCTTTCCCTTACAGAAGCTCAGTAAAGTGGGGTGCTTTGTCTGGGCTTTCTGATGAGTTCCTAGAAGAACTGGAAGGTATGATTTTTACACTTATTAATTTCTGAATTAAGAGAGTTTGAATTTAATATAGAAATGAATCATAGAATAATAGAATTGGAAGACACCCCAAGGACCATCCAGTTCAATCCCCTGCCATGCAGGAACATATAATAAAAGCATTCCTGACAGATAACCATCAAAACTGTGTTTAGAAACCTCCACAAAAGATATTAGTAGCCTGATTCCAAGACCAAAAGTGTATTAGACACCTTACTATTAAAATGAGTAATTTCCTTATGATTAGAAGGAACCCCCAGTGGCACAGTGGGTTAAAGTGCTAAGCTGCTGAACTTGCTGAACAAAAGGTCACAGGTTCGAATCCGGGGAGTGGCGTGAGCTCCCGCTGTTTGCCCCAGCTTCTGCCAACCTAGCAGTTTGAAAACATGGAAATGTGAGTAGATCAATATGTATTGCTCCAGTGGGAAGTTAACAGCACTCCATGAAATCATGCTGGCCACGTGACCTTGGAGGTGTCTATGGACAATGCTGGCTCTTCAGCTTAGAAATGGAGATTAGCACCAACCCCCAGAGGCAGACACGACTGGACTTAATGTCAGGAGGAAAGCTTTACCTTTACTTTTAATTTCCATTTGGAAAGAAGAGGAAAGGAGCAGGGAGGAGGAGAAAAACCTTGAGAATGGGAAGGTTTGGATTATTAAGGAATCCATTAGCAAAAGTACTTAATCTGAGCCATGGCCCATGTTTTCTATAAAATATTTTATTGTGTTTTTTTTAATCTATGGCTCAAGTCTGGAGGTAGACTCCTTTTTAGAATTTCTGTGTAGGGATAAACATGCAGTATGAGTTGTTTTATCAGCTGAATGAACAATCATAACTGGGGTGGGGGGGATCTGTAGGTGACATTTAATCAGTTCATTGTTTAAACATTATGCATAGCTGTCAACGGATAACCAGCAAAAGCTCATCACTTTTTGATAGGATAAAATGCTCTTTTGGGTGTCTGGTCTGCCTGATAGCATAACGTTCTTTGTGAATGATAGGTTTTTATCTTCTGGGGGTTAATGTTTAGGTGACAGGAAAGGAACCAAAACTCTAACTTACCAATAGCCTGATCTAATACAGATTCCATTCTAACACATTACAACTGAGTTCATGTTTAGTAAATGTATTTAGGATCAGGCTGATAGAAAAAATAAATCCTAAATTTACTAAATATATATATATATAAAGTTGCTTTTTCCCCCCTAAAGGCACCCAGCATATATTTGGTCTTGTTAATATAAGACACTTAATACTGTGAAGGAAAGCATCAAATTATTCATGGTTGCATTGATTATGAAAGATAACTGCTTTCAAGTTGCTTGCAAGCTCTTCCCTATATTAATTAAATTCTGACAAGTGAAAATCTCTGCTTCATGAGTTCAACAATAATTTGAGACAGATTACGTTTCCCAATCAATTGTTTCACAAGGGTAAAGACAGAGAGGGAGATGTGATGACTTTTTAATACTTAAAAATTGTTGTTGTTAGTAATGCTTGTCCAGAGATGAAGTTAACAAAGATGTCCTTCCAAGATAAAATTGACCCCATTTTCTAACCCAACTGTAAATATATTGTGTTGAATCCTGGTTCTTCTCTGATCTCATTTCCTCTGGGCATTTCTTGAGTGGAATTCCACTCAGAATAATTCTGCCAGTGTAGAGGCGGCGGGGGGGGGGGGGGGGGCACTGGACTTAAAATGGACAAATGGACCATTTCCCATCTCATGAAAAAATACCCATTTCTAAGTGTTTCCAGCACATCTTTAAAATCTACCAGTTACATGCTACTGAAACAGAGTCCCATAGGCAAACCGCGAAACACACTGTGTATCACTTTATGGGAGCTGTGGGTTTCTGTCTTTTAAGTGTGTAGAAACAAAGGACAACCTCTGTCTGATGAGGTCTATAGATGATGGAAAAAAGAGACAGAAATGCAATGCAAGTTTGATCTTCTTTACTTGCAATAGCTTTCAGGTGTTGCAACTCAGAGTAAGCTTCGCCTTGCTTCCAAACACCACCACACAAGAACTGTAGTTTTATAGTTTATTGAGGAAAAAGTCCAAGTCAAAATAAAAAATAAGCATTGCAATGTTCCAAAGAGTTTGGTTAAATGCAGAATATAGTTCCAAAGATCTTCAGGTAAAAACAAGAGGCACAATCCTTTAGGCAGAGTTCAAAACAGAGTTCATGATACAAACAGTGAAACAATTGCCCCAAGAATCACAATACAAGAAATCCAAAGCGTGCTGCTTTCCAGCTGAGGTTATTCCATGGAGCTTCCAGGCTAACAAGTTACATTGAACTGACGCTTTCTCTTCATTTGCAAGAAGCCTAAATACCTTTCTAACATGAAAACATTATGCTCTCACCAACATGAAAGCATTGTGATTACCTTTCCCTGAGCTGGCTTCTCATCTGCATGATTAGAACAGGTGGGTTTTTATATGTGCAGAAATTGTAGGATTCAAAATTCCAACACAAGAGGGTCAATGAAATTGTATGACTTTACTGAAATGAATAAGTTAATTAGAGAAAAGTCATGCAGTAGTTTTATGAAAGTCTGGGAATTAGTAATTACTTTTTAAAGGAACAAGGAGAAAATTATATACACAGTGTGATTTAAAGCTAAATAGGAATAAATAAATAGTAGAGCTTTAGGCATAAGATATTTTGTTATGGAGGAGCTATCATATCATTAGTAGTAAGGTTGGAAGTCACTGCCCCCACCCCCACCCCACCCCACCCCACCCCACCACGGCCCTTATTTCTGTTTCTTTTTGTATAATTGTTTGACATTTCTTCACTATTTTTGTTGTTTATTTTCTTTTTATATATATTCCTAGATTTAGTTTTATAGTATGGATTTTTTTCTGGATAAAAATAATTCTAATTTGGGAAAAATAGTATTGATTGACATTAACCAAAATAATCAGAGGAGCTTGGAAAAAAAAACAATTTTAGTAGACTCCAGCTTGAGTAAATCAATTGAATCAAATATTGAAAATGAATCATCATGCATGTAAATGTCATTGATTTAATAAGAATTTTTGTTACTATACACCTCCAAGTAATTTCCAACGTAAAGCATTCATATCAGGATGTTTTCTAGGCAAGAATTGTTTTGAGGAGGCTTGCTGTTGCCTTCCTCTGAAACTGAGAAACTGTGACTTTGTCAAGGTGAGGTTCAAGAATAAGTACAACATGGTAGCTTTCTGAATGACTCTCCTCCAAATATCAATATGGCTCAATGTAAATTTTAGAACATGTCATAAAGATAGGGTCTCAATCCATTTGCATTTACAGCATTTTTTTCTCTTTTTAATCTCCATAATCTTTATCCATAGTTGGTGAAATCAACTGGGATAGCAATTCATCCTCTGCACACCACTTCCTTCTATTGAATGCTCAGATAATACATTTTGAGTGGTTAAAACAGTATAATGAACACCTCACAATTATAAGCCCTCGAGGAAGAATATATTTATCCAGAGTGGTGCCCCTTTTGACAATGTATTCTGCGGCTGGAGAAAAACCACCTGCCACCTGCACATTTTACATATTTTTTTACTCCCTTCCATAATTAACTCTGGGCATACACACAGCTACTCAGATATTGAAATATTATGAGTGGCTGAATTTATTTATTTATTTATTAAAAACAACAACAACCCTATACTGAAAGCATATTAACAACGAGTCACTGAATGCTTACAATAGATGCTATAACACCCACAACCACCACCACAACAAGGAAAATCCTCTTGCTTGCTCAACATGTTTTTAAACCTTATCAAATGACTTTGCATAACACTGTGTTGCTTCTACAGGCTTGGTTTGATGCATTCAGATCCTATTTAGAATTGTGTGTGAGAGAGACAGAGACATTGAGAGACTGTCACACTCCTTTGCAGAATATATTATCAGAATGCCCAATTAGCTGATGGGGTATGGAACAATGTCTTTTGTCTGACCAGCTGCTACAGCATCCTGTGGCTGGGCATTCTTCATTGCTAATACTCAGGAGGACCCATGCCAATGGCATCATTGTTCATCTGTTGCTGATGAGATTCTTTCACTTGCCAGCTGCTGGACACAGAGCAAACAGCTTGCCAAAGCAAAGATCACAAGAAAACCATGGGACGGAGTCACAGCTGATGAATATCAGCATCATTCCTTTTAGTTCACTGGAATGCCACCAATTTAAACCAGTCTATCTTCTCCTCCTTCTTCCTTTTTCTCCTCCTCCTTGCTTTTCCCCCATTCAATTGCCTCTGTATAGTCTGTCCCCATATCCACAAGGAATACATTCCAACACACACACACCCTGGACACTCTACCTAAAACTGTGGATCTTAGTGAATCCTATATATTGACAATACTTGGACCAAAATTATACTTGAAAATCACAATGGAGGGCCTAGAGAGGCTCATAAATACTATTTTTGAGTGTGGGTGAGTGCAACCATGGATATTCAGGTTATGGATATTACTGTATTGACTTCCCAGAATCTAAATGCAACAATTTTATATTATATTGATTTTGTCATTTAGAATTTGATGGGTAGCCTTAATAAAACAACTGTTTTTGTTCACTACCCAATCTGTAATTTCTGCTCCCAGTTCCCTTCCTATGTGATTCCAGTTTGTAGACGCTGGAAAGTGTTAAAAAAAGTATGATACTTGGGACAGCTGTTGCGAGAAGTGAAGATATAATAGTTTGCTTTAAAAACCCACCTGTTTCATGGAGGGCCTTTAGGTGATATTGATTGAACCAGATGGTCAGAGAATACAATGCAGGAAATATCCATGTGTACCTGACTGCACGATTATGGAGTAACATACTGTTCTGTAAATCTTCAGAGGTTTGGTTGCTAAGAAGATGTCTAATGCCAATTTTCTAGCTAGACTAGATTCATAGATTAGAATGATTAAAAGGTTGTTTAATTTGGGCTACATAACTTAGCTACTCAGCATCAATCTGTTGTTTCCACTGGAGTACTAAAACCAACCACTGGGAAGTGAACCCTTGAGCTTTTCTCTTTCACTGCTGATCTCCACATTTTATGAATATCATGATTTGGAAACAGAAAATAAAAAGATAAGACAATAATATGCTACAACCAGTTGAAGAATAAGGGAGAGTGACATCTGTTGCTGGGACATCTCTACCAGGACTAATTCTTCTGTCCTAAAACTCACGCTCAGTGAAAGCGTTGCTTCAGTGTACACTCTTCCCTTGTGCCACACTTTCAGTAATGAAGGTCTTCCTTTACCATCCCACTATGCCCTGCTCCAGGTATGTATATCACAAAAACTATCCACATGGGCTGCATAGCCCTTGAGCAGAAAACCCTGTTCTGTCTCTCACTTACTCCACCTATAAATCCTGTTACTAAAGATGAGATGATCTAATCATCCCATTCCTCTCCAGGATGGCATATTGCAGGTCTCTAAGAAACAAAGCATACATTTATGGTTATGATATCAGTCCTCTTAAAATTCAAACAAATTTGTGATGGGTAATGGCACTTCATCAACTCCAAGATCCGAGGTTGTCTGTAGCCCTCCAAACCCACTGGTTCACAGTGTCTTGCCATAAAATTTGTGTGTGCAGCCACAGGGAAAAAATATCACGAAACTTGTTTTAGCCTGTAAAATGAGTTTGAAGTTGTTGTCTGCCTTTTAGTCATTTCCAGTTTATGGCAACCTTAAGACAAACTTATTGTGTGATTTTCTTGACAAGATTATTCAAAGGAGTTTTGGCTTTGCCTGCCTCTAAGACAGAGAGACTGTGACTTGCTCAAGGTCATTCACTGTTGTCCACTGATTATATTTGTTGCAAGATTGAAAAATAGAATTTAGTCATAGTTTCATAACCTCGTCATATTCCCACGTAACATCCTAATCCCACTTGTTACCCTGAGGAATAGTGTTTTTAAAAACTTTAAAAAGTAACTGATGCACCTTTCTATGGCTGTAATTATATTCTTCAATGCTCTTATGCCACAAAATGATCTCTGTGTTTTGGGATTTGTGAAGCAAGTTGCAAGTGAAGCCCAGTCACTCATGTAAGCAAAGTTGTTCAAATGTGTGGGTTTCCTAAAAAACAGCAAAGGAAGGGAACATACTTGACCTTTTCCACTGTCCTGATTACAGGCTGAGCATCCCCTATCCAGAACATCATCATCATCATCATCATCATCATCATCATCATCATCATCATCTTTAATTACTTATTAATCGCCCTCCATCCGAGATGCTCCAGGCGATTTACATAGCAGAGATTATACAGGATAAAACACATACATACAAATATTAAAATTAACATGGGTCAAATGCTCTTGTAAAAAGCCAGATCTTAAGTGCTAGGATAAAATGCCCTGAGTCACGCATGGCTCTCAGATAGGGAGGAAAGCAAAACTCTGAAAGCAAAAATCCTTTAAAATTGAAAATTATTCACATGTGTAGTGACATTATTGTTTTTTGATAATTCAATGTACACAAATTTTGCTTCATGCATAAAATTATTTAAATTATTGCAGAAAATTACCTTCAGGTCATGTGCATAGGATATATGTGAAACATAAACTAATGTTGTGTTTAGATTTGGATCTCATATTAAAGATATCTCATTATGTCCATAAATAAATAGAATTATGGCTGTTCCAAAATAAAATCCAAAATCTATAACAATTATGATCCCAAGCATTTTGGATAAGGGATACTCAACTTGTATAATGTCTCTTTCAAAAAAAATTGGCCAGCTAGGTGAAAACAATGAACACTGGCCTCTTTAGATTACTAATGCTTAATACTTATTGCTGTGATGCCCTATTTTTTTCTTTGTATGATTGTATATAACGGACTAGATTTCTTAATTCATTTACTCTTCAGGGATGCTGAATGAATCTGAGATTGACACAACTAAAGAGTGTCTATTAGAAGGAGTGGTGTTATTAAGGAGCTTAGAGGTTTTATCTGGCTGGAAGAGAATGCTGCCTATTTTCTCATGCCCAGAGCTAAGGTCTAGCCTTCCCGGCGAGTGGCATTTCTTAAGGGGCGTTGCTTTTGCTAACACAGCAGAATTCTCAATCCCTGCACTGCCATGAGATAGTTACTGTCTTGAGGTCTAACTTTGTTCAAAGGGATGTTAAAAGGATAAATTACTAGGAAACTTTCCACAGTGCAGAAGGTTATTTTATGTGACCTTCAGACATATCCCAATAGTGAAAGTATGGCAATTCTATATCATCTCTCTCGCAATTATTCTGCAAGTGCTGTGTATATTTATAAGTGTCATTTATGAATCTTACCAATTTAACATTTATGATTTTCAAAAAGCAGCATCTCTTAACTTTCTGCATACCTTAAATGATGCACATCCTACTTAACTTCATTTCAATTCTGACAAGCTAATCACAATTCTAAGTGCTTGTTAGATTCCATTTAGTATCTTGCTTTTGTCCTTAATAGTCTCAGATTTCACATGCAATGCATCTTTGCTCTTGCTGTTTTTCTGAAAAATAAATTTGTCCATTAGAGGCCAACAGTCTCCACCAAACCTTGCTGGAGGTACAATGTTTGATTTACTATAGCAAAGGACTACAGTGACTGTGTTTCAAAGAGTAAAGCCTATATTAAAAATTATATTTTATAGCCTCACTTATCATCTTTAAACCTGCAAGCTTTGCACATTTTAAAAGAGAACTGGCACTTCTTAATACTGATGAAAAATCACCACATCTTTGTTAGCTGCAATTTTTAAAAAATAATTTTAAAACCTTGAATATTAATTACAATTTTGTAGCTCAAATGTCATGGATATTTTAAATTAGATTCTTCCCTGTACAATTACTTGAGTATTACTCTCAAGTACAGTCTGCAGTCTTAGACTAAATGTGACCATTGCACATTTCTTGTTAAATGTCATTCATAACATTCCCTTTTGCTCTTGTGCTTTGCTCTAATACTGTGGTCAGTTAACAGAGAACCACTTCCACACAGCTGTAAAAAAAACCCACATTGAACTAGATTATATGGCAGTGTGGACTCAGATAATCCAGTTCAATCCCGATATTGTGGATTATCTGCTGTGATGTTCTAGATTATATGGCTGTGTGGAAGGGCCCTGAGTAGTCACGAATAATATCATTCAGTGCAACTACTGCAACCTTAACCCTGTAGGGATTGCATTAGGCTGGTGTGTCAACACAATGAACACAGCACAATGAGCAGCAGTCATTTCACATCCCCATGCAGAATCCAAGATTGCGGCCCCACAACCATACCACACTCCATGGGCTCACTCAGCCTGTGGAGGTGGGATGGCAGTGCCTTCTTGCTCCCCAGCACACACCCCCCCCCCAAAAAAAAAGAAACTATGGAAAATTCTAACTTACCATCACTGCAAGGTCTTCCTTTTCTGTTTCTTCATCTGTCTCATATCAATGGAGCTTTGGAAGCTGACTCCTTTCAGACTCCTTTGCATTTGGAATGAGGAAAAATGGGAAGGGAAGATCCTGCAGCACAAGAAAGAAAATATTTTATATAGTCGTTTTTTTGGGGGGGGGGGGTGATGGGGGTGATGGGGGTGATGGGAGGGAAGGAGGGAGGGAAACACAGCTCTTGCACAGCTCTTTGGCATACTGTTGGGCCAGTCTCCCACTGTTGTGGAGGCTTAAGGAGGTTTTGTGTAGGTGCAATGTGGGCTGGAACTAGCATGTTTAAATGCTGGTTCCAACTGCATTTTGTGCTTGTGTGGAAAAGCCCCCTGAGTTGAAACTGCCATCTTGAATTACATGATTGACATCAAGAAAAACATTATATTACTCCTCTCAAAAATCTAGACAGTCGATAAAACAGGGTATCTAACTTTGCTGTGTGACACTGAAAAAGAGTGTCCTATCATTCTTACCCTGTTACAACCAGATAAACACACAATGGGTAATGTAAAACTCTGTCAGTCTCTTTTTTCTTGCTATCATAATTCTTATTAAATCTGCACGTGATGGTTCAGAATGGAAAGAATATTCATAATTTCATCCTTGGATCATAAACAGATTTTCCAATAGCCAGGAAATCTTGTAGGGAAGAGTAATAGACAGGCGAAACTGTTGTGTAATTTTCCCCTAAGATTTGGAAGTCCCAAAATGTTGCAGAGGAATTGTCCTTTGGATAATAATAGAACTTTTTGCTTAATAATACTTTTTCCCGCCCAAAAAAATAATGTTACCTCCAGCCGCCATCCCCCACCCCATTTTCTGTGCAAGACAGGTTTTGTGTCAACACCTACCACAATCCACATTTTTCTTTGCAGAATAATGCTTTTGCAACTGTTCAAGATGTTTAATAACAGGGGTCCTCAAATGTTTTAAGTAGATGACTAGTTCATGATCTCTCAAACTATTGTGTGTGGGGGGGGGGGGGGTGGGGAGGGTGGCAGATTATAGCTGGAAAAACATAGAATGAGTTCCTAAATACTTTGCCCAAGAACAATGCAATATTTAACATGAAGAACATTTTAACCAACATACACTTACCAGTATTTCAATGGGAAGTGTGGGGACTGCTTTTTGCTGATGAGATAGTCAAGTTCATTAGGATTACTGATGTTATGTTCCTTCAAAAGGTGACCCTCCAGTCTAAAGATTAGGGTGGAGACCGAGTATATGATTTTGGAAGGCCGCATCTGGCCCATGGGTTTTTGTTTGGGAACCTCTGTTTTAAGACATAGGGAGAATAATGTGGATGGATATTCATTTTCTTCTACAGAAAAAAAGAAAGCTACCATAAGAGCTGAAGTTTTATATCCCTTGGAGTGGCTTTGCATAGGCACCAGTTCTTCTACACTCCAGATAATATTCTAGAGTATTTACAGTGTTGGATTGGGAAAGTACTGCTGAGAGCTCATAATGCATGCAGTGGACATCCTCTTACAGTAAAGACAGAGACAAGATGACCACATTGCTCAGTTCATGGACTGTCTATACAGGAAACGAGGGTTCAAATTCTCATTCTGCCATCAATTGATATCTCAATTAATGGACTTGGCAGACCATTATCACTATGTTGTAAGGATAGAAATGGGGAGGAGAGCCACACATGACATATTGATTTATGAAGAAAAAATCAAGCAAAGAAATGATCAAAATAGATGTGATGAGTAAAAATCAGAAAGCTCTTCTGTTTGCTTGGCTCTAAAAATCAAAGAATTATTTCTTTGTTTTAGATATATAATTAGACACATAGGACAGGATTTAGGTCAAAGGGAAGCCTCCACAAGTATGTACAAATGCCCCTTAACACAGGTATTTGTATTACCCATATAAATTGGGATGGACAAAGTGCCTCCCGTGGATTCTACACCACCCCTAGGACCCATCAAGATAACTTTGTTTTGTTCCAAAATGCCCCAGAATTGCTTCCAGAGATTCCCACCATGTATAGAGGTTTCCTAGGGTCCTTTAAGGGGTCATACCTTTTACTTAAAAATGCTCCAAATAACTTCTTAGGGACATGAGGCTATTTCCATTATATTTGTGTGAACCCTTGAGCCAATTTATGCCCAGGAAATATCTTTTTGGGGGTGGGGGAGAGAAGCGAATAAGAAGTTGGCCTTCTTTCTCTTTCCTGTCATTTAAAAACTCGACTGCTGGGTCTAAAAGTGCCCAGGGATCTCCAAAATATTGCGTGAGCCCCCACTCCATACCAGCTAAGGATCATTTGGGCAAACAAAGAATTTAATTTTTTTTTTGTTGGAGCAGTCTTCTAAGATATCCTAGACAGGCTAATTTTCCCTAGTTTTCCATAGTTTCCTGCACAAATAAACATGGATGGTAGGAGGGAAAATGTTGGAAGTGAAATTGGTTTTTGTCCATTAGGGTGTTGTCAATCTCCACCATCTCACACCCTAATGGACAAAAGTGAAGCTTTTTTGACATCACTGATTTTTAGGGATAGCCAATTGGACAGCTATTGGGTAATGGCACTCTTTCCTTGAAAATAAATGCAAAGAGAATATGCCCATTTCCTATCATGAAATCATTTGGATCTGCTTTGATAATGTAATATTTTAGTTTGAGTATGGCCCTTTTCCCATCATAAAGGTGCTATTTGGTATTATGATTTACCAAAATTGAAATCAATGAAAGGAAAAGACTCCTCAAGCAGTGGGTATGTGTAGCACTAAAATGTATGTTTTGGAGAAAATGTTTCAATTTCAAATTGAGCTAGGAGTGCTATGGAAAAAGGGAGAGGCAAAACCTGTTGTTCTATAAAGAATTTACCTTATAAGAGCTATTACTGGAGTTAGATTATATTATTAGGGATATTTTCCATATGTTTGGTATTTATTACAAATCACAGCATGTGAATAGAAGCTTTATGGACAGCTAAGCTTCCTTTTTAAAGTAAATATTTACAAAAATGTATCTTTTTTGATTTCTAGAATGGAGGCACTAATAATAAATGTTTGCTAATGCATCCTTTCTGCAATTTAGTAGATTTAGATTTTATTTGTATATGGAACAGGCAGAACCTTTATTTTTTGCAATGGGATTACTCAGATGTAGCTACTATATACACTTCATAATTCCAAATCTGATTCAATGTATTAAAAAGTACAATCTCCATCTCTTTTTAAAAGTTTTTATTAAGTGTGTTAATGACATACAGAATGTAAGAAAAACATGGAAAGAAAAGGTAAAATCTCTTGTGCAACTCATGCACTTCTAAGACTCTTTACTACATCAATGATCTATGGTGCGATGTCATAAAAAAGAGAAACTATTAGCAAAAGTACATTGAGCCTTCAATGATGCCATCTTTGAATGGGAAACTGGTAGTCTTAAATGCAATGTGCCCTGATATTTATGTAAAGTTCAAGATATTTTGATTTCATTTCATTATGGTAGGAATAAAAAGTTTTGTGTTTTTCTAAATGTAGCTGAACTACAACTCATATTATTTTACCAGAGGGGCTGAGAGGCAGCAGCATCTTTTGGACCTTCATGATTTTAGACTTCACTTTCCATATGCCTGAGGTAGCATGTCCAATGCTGAAGAATTCTGGGAACTGAAGACCTAAAAATCTAGTGGATCAAGACTTTAAAAACTGCTAGCCTGAAGGTAGAAGTTCAATAATATTTGGAGTATCCAAGTGTCCCTACTTTATATAGTTAAAATTGGCCTGCAACCTCATCACACTCAACTAAACCAGTGCCCTACAATGCTTCCACCCTGTCTTGGGCTCAGAGCCCAATGCTGGCCATCACACAATGTCATCTGGATGCCTCAGGCTAGCCCTTTCCCATGTGTGATGGGGAAAGTGTTGCTGAGAGGGAGCTGTGCATAGGGTGACAGATTCACTCCACTTTCCATCTTTCCACAAGTCAGGTGAAGTAGGATGCTTTGCCTGGCCTTTGTGATGAGTCCCCTGGTCTCTCATCAGTCTCATTGTTAAAAGTTTACTTGAAAAGCCAGTTTCTTCTCTTACTTCTTGAGTTAATTTAGTCCAGTACAATGTCTAAGCACCAGGATTTGCATTTCAGCAGGGTTCCTTATCCCACCATGTTTCAGTAATTGCTATGTATTCAAACTTCCCCACCACCACCACCACCTGAGCATTATTTATTCAAATCCATCCTGTTTGTTACTCATTCTCCTGGACAGTAAGAAACTATAGGCAAGGAAAATTTTCTAGGTTTGAGGATTTAGAGTTTAGCAATGGACTTCCTGCAGCTTTTTCTGTATTCTTCAGACTCTAAGCATTCATTAAAAGCAGGAGTGGGTTTTTTTTTCATAACTTCAAATTTCAGAAAGTTCATTCACAATATAAAATGATGTCTGTGTCATCTCCCAAAGAGTAAAATTAAAAGAAATTATATAATAGATGACTAAGAATTAGGTTAGATTTTATTCTTGCTGTATGGGCTATAGCTTTATGGCAAATTTCCAGCCACTGCCAATCTGAACCATAAAATTTCAGGTTATAGCACCTAGTTATGTAGTGAAGTAACTTCAGTCCTTTTAGTATGTCAGCTCACCCACTAGCTATTTAATCCTACTAGACAGGAAAAGTAATAACAGCCTTGTCCAAACCTCATAATTATGTAATTTTTCATTAATTTTATTCTCAAAGAAAGTAATGACTAGGCTTGTGCACAGATCTGTTTTCAAAAATAGTATTTGGCTGGTTTGGCTGGTTTGAATGCCCGTAACAGCATGTGCTCCACCACCATTTTTTTCTGGTTATAACAGAACAGTGGCTGTTGAAAATCAGCTGCTTTTGGTTTCTGGAGGCAGCCACTAGAAGGGAAAGGATTGCAGTAAGCAGGGTTTCTTAAGACCTTCTCTTTTGATTTGTAGACGGAATTGAAGCACAAGGGGGGGAGGCATTCTAAGCATGAAATCAAGAGAGATGGGAGGGCTTTTTAAAGGAAGCCCAGGTAGGTTATCTCCAGGCTGATCCCTCTTCCTTCCCAAGGAAGCCCCCTTAAAATGCCTTGTAAAGCTGTCTCCTGCAGGGAGAGAGCTGTGCACATCCTCAGCTCCTGTCTTCTCTAGAGTAGAAACAGCTTTAATGAAGCATATGATCCAAAATGATTTTTTTCACATGCCTAGTGGTTTCTTAAGCCTGTTGCCTCAAACCCAGATCTCCTCTAAAGACAGAAGGGAAAGGATCACAGGAAGCAGGGTTTCTTAAGCCCTTCCCTTAATCCCAGGTCTACTTGAAAGAAAGAAAGAAAGAAAGAAAGAAAGAAAGAAAGGAAAGGAACACAGGAAGCAGAGTTTTTTAAGTCGTTGCGCTATTCATTTATTTATTTACAGCATTTATATTCCACCCTTCTCACCCCGCAGGGGACTCAGGGAGGATTACAATGTACATATACATGGCAAACATTCAATGCCATAGACACACAACATATATAGACAGACGGTCAGAGGCTATTTAACATTCCAACTTTTTCTGGCCACCAAGGGAGCTGTTGCTTCACTGTCCATCGACAACACTGATGAAATCTTCATTCCCTGCATGCTTGCTGGAGATTTTTATGGCCTCGCAAATTAGCTAAATTAGCCTCCCCACAAAGTGGTACCTAAATTTCCTACTTGACAGATGCAACTGTCTTTTGGGCTGCAAAGGTCAATAACAAGCTACACAAATTTTGTCGGAAGCTCACTCCGATCCGGGCTAGCTTCGAACTCATGACCTTTCAGTCAGTAGTGATCTTAATGCAGCTGACTCCCGGCCAGCTGCACCACAGTCCCAGTGCTAATTGCCCTAATAATGATTAAAAAGGGAGCCTTGTGAGTTTCCCATTGCTGCCAATGGGCCGAGTCAAAAACAGATCTTTGCCATAAGGGAAAACAGATACTCACCCTGCCAAATTCTGGAAGCTCCTGAAAATGGATCAAGTCCATGCTAAAATTTGGGACACCAAAAATGGATTAGGTTTTAACCAAAATGTACAACCCTAGCAATAATTAATTTCAGCCATTTTCATCCACTATGGGAAAGTCTTTGAAAACTGCATTTTTGGAGATTATTCACAATTTGGAACATACACTAAAACATGGGGCTCTCTATTTTAAACTCTCAATTTATTAATATTATAATAAACTGATGCCCAGTAGGATACAGATTTTGTTCCAGGACAGTCATGTAAAAGGGAAACCAATTAATAACAGGCTACATCCTCCCTGCTGCCATTTCTTCAGACACGTTCTTTTTCCCTTCCAGAAGTGACCCTTCAAATGACAGTGGATTCAAGTCCCCATCAACCAAGCCAACCAATGGAAAGAATGATGGGAAATCACATAATCAGGAAGGATATAAATCATATTATTGTGGTGCACATACTTTTTAAATAAACAGCCATCACACCTTTCATTTGGGAGGCCTTTTCTGATTTTCCCATCACATTTGTAGGAATAGAATTTTCATCATGAAAGTATGCAGCAGTTTAAAAAATATTCAAAACAGGCTACTGTTGTGTAGATGCTGAATTTTCACACTAGCTCTCATACTTTGGAAACACATGAAAATATATTTGCAAAGCTGTGGGACTCTGAGCCAGGGCTAAGGTTCACCCCATGACCAATTTGTCAACATTTTCTATCTCTGGGATTAATGCCATGGAGACAAAACCCCAAAAAAGTTTAAGCTGCCATCTTCCTGCTGATGAAGTAATCAACTCACACCTGCTTTCTGCTGAGAAAACCAACCTGCGGTTGTTAATGCCATGGCCTTTTAATCTGCAAGATGGTAAGAAACAAGCATACCCTAAAGATCTGCATTTAACAAACTTTCTCTTACTGTTTGCAAATTAAACAGGAACAGCAGGGCACTGGCATATGTATCTGTTTCCGTGATGACAGATCATAATGTCACAGCTAAAAATTAAAATTTCACATGGCAAACACAAAAGAAGCCCAGCTGTGATCAAAGCTTTTGTTTACATCAAGATTCCCCAAAATGGCTGGTCTCCCTCTCTCTTTCCTCACTTTAAAATATGTTCAGCCATCAAATGGTTCCATTTAAGAAGAGATGCTATAGTTAGTCATCTGGATGCAAAATTTGTATGCCTTATTTTCCTTAATTGGAGGCCAAGAACTGCATTGTATAATTCGGTAAATTGTAATTATAAATGGGAGATTCTATAGGTTCTACTCCAAAAATAACTTGTTTGTGTTCTGAAAATTATAGATACATATTTGAAGCTAATAAAATGATTGAACCATGCCAGCTCACAAATAAGAAAATTAGTTTTCAGAACTTTTAGGAAAAAATGGTTTTATTTTTTCATTACTGACGATATGGAAAGATCTAGAAGTTTTAAAAAACTAGATATGGAAGAAAGCCAAATTATTTTTTCCATCCTTCAGTTCTGTCCATGGCATATATCAGCAGTATGCACCTGCAACTACATTAAATATTATTTCTCTGTGTATGTCCATATGGGTGTTTGGCAGAATTTTTAAAAAAATTGGCTGGGGGATTGTGAGAGTTGTGAAGGAAAGAAATTTCTTTGTATAATTGTTGAATGTGTTCATCTCTAACAATTGTATCTCTCATTCTCATTTATTTTACTTTGGAGGGTCATGGTAAGTGATTTGCTTCATTCTCTCTTGGCACTGGAACATGTACTTGAGGTGCTTCGTTCATAATTCATTCCTTGTCCTTTTAAAAAATGAACTAAAATCAGACAACTGTTTTCTGATCTTTAGTTCTAATAATCAAGATTTGAGATTTCAAATCTCAGATGGATTGTGTAGAATATGTTGGAATCACAAGGGTACAAGCCACTGGAGTCAGTGGGGAAATATCCATTAATTTTAATAGATTTGCACCTAACAGAGAATGGTACCCTGAAATTGTAATGCTGTGCACACTTATTTTCTAGTAAATCCCACTGAATTCAATAAAATTTGTGGCAAAGAATTCCTTATTCAAGCCATTGGCATCATACCAGACTCTGTGGTAGACTGTGATGCTAGCGTTCAGTTGCAAACATGTAAACAACTCTGGAAAAAAGACCAAGCAAAACTGATACAAGTAGAGGCTTTTGAAATGTCTCCTCCATTTGATGAATAATTAGCATTCTTATTTATTATTTATTTACTTTTCAGCTAGCACATCCTGGCATAATTTTCGAGTATCTATATTTATAGACTGCTGCTACTTCACACTTTGAGAATCAAATTATATCACACCAGCCAGTTCTCTATATAAATCAACTAACAAACATTAGACCTGTTTTTGAGAAATTTAACATCAAAACAAGTTAAAAGAGAGGATTGAAATGATGAAAGCAAAGAGTGTGATTATTGTCTCTTTGTGAGATGAGTTATGAAAAATATATTTGTAGTCAAAGCAATTAACACTGTTTTTCAAATTCATTTGATGCCAGCTGAAAGGTGTATCTGCATGCTCTTCTAACATAATCAGTGATATTAAAAAAATTGGCATAGGAAAATGATTCTCAGTTGCTCTTCAAATCAGCAAGCTGGCTCCTGCTAGTTTGATGACAGTCTGTCAATAGAGTCCATGGGACTTGGCATCAAGCCAGAGGATCTTCTGTCTAAGGGACTGAGTAAAACAATGGGACTAAGACAGAAAACAATTGAGATATGGAATGGTACTGCAGTTAAACAGACTCCTGTGAGTAGATTCAAGACTAAGCATTTTTCCCTGGCCTGATGACAAGGGAGTCATATTATCCTGTTAGGAATGCTTTAGGAATCTGATCTTTGCAAATACTGATATTATTTCATTTCTGGGTTTGTTTACCATTTCCTTCCTCTTCTTTTCTTATCTGCTATTTTGTCAATCACCCACTCTTTTTATTTTGTTTTCCACATGTATTTACTTCTTGTTCAGTTCTCCACCCTTTTTTGCTGTTTTTTTTTCTTTTTCATTCCTTCTGCCTCTATCTGTGGACCACCCCCACTGTACACATTTCCTTTAACACATCGGCAACGGATATTATGTAGTGTGGGAAATGGCTGAGAACATGAACATTCCTGATAGATGCAGGCCCCTTCGTCTTCCAGCTGGACCTCCTGCAGCACTTTTATGCATGGAATCTGCATGGCCATCAGTAAAATCAAAAGTAGATTGTGCCCAGTTAAGATACCACAAATGAATTGCTACTATTATTATTATTAACTTTATTTATACCCCACAAAATCTCCTGAAGGACTCAATGCAGCTTACAAAGGCCAAGGCCACCAACAAACAACAGCATACAAATACAACAGTAAAACTCATAAGCAAATAAAAAACATCAACCAAAACAATAAAACACTAAAAACAATGACACCATGATGCATTTAAAACCTAAAGGCCGGGCCAAATGTAATGAACAAAATTTTAAAAAGTGCTGGACTTGACAGGTGATATGTAGAGGCTTTTTGGAGGCAGGTGCAATGTGCAGACAATACTAAATCTCTAACAAAGTGCATTTGGGACATGATGCTAGGAGTTTCCTATTCTGGAAATACACACTGGAACAGCCAGGTCTTCAGGCTCTTCCTAAAGACTGCCAACGTTGGGGCTTGTCTGATGTTCTTGGGGAGAGAGTTCCAGAGTCGGGGGGTCACCACAGAGAAGGCTCTGTCTCTCGTCCCCACCAAATGCGCTTGCGACACAGGTGGGATTGTGAGCAGGGCCTCTCCAGATTATTGAAGGGAACGTGTGGGTTCATATATGGAGATGCGGTCATGCAGGTAGCCGGGTCCCAAACCGTTTAGGGCTTTGTAGGTAAGTACCTGCACCTTGAATTGGGACCGGAAGATGAACAGCAGCCAATGGAGCTCCTTAAACAGTTGGGTTGACCTCTCTCTGTAAGGAGCGCCAGTTAACAACCTGGTTGCCGACCATTGGACCAGTTGGAATTTCCGAGCTGTTTTCAAGGGCAGCCCCATGTAGAGTGCATTACAGTAGTCAAATCTAGAGGTGACCAAGGCATGGACCGCCCTGGCCAGATCAGCCTTTACGAGGTACGGTCGCAGTTGGCGCATGAGTCTCAATTGTGCAAAAACCCTCCCGGCCACCACCGATGCCTGAGCCTCACTTCAAGACAAGTGTGTCCCAGGGTTGTACTATGAGGAAATGAGTAACCATCAACACTGGAAATCTGGCCTAGAAAGCCTCCTACTCAACTACAATTTTCCTGAACTGCACTGGACATGGATAAGAGGCAACTAAGAGACTAGCTATTTTGGATTGATTCAAGAAAGACTCTGCAGTCAATCAGGAACTCAGAATTTGCCCCATGCTTACCCTTTTTGAAATCCTTGTCTGGCCATAATAATTGGTCTAAATAATAAACACCATATATTATTTGAAGTCCAGTCCTCCATTGCAGTGGTTCTCAACCTGTGGGTCCCCAGATGTTTTGGCTTCCAACTCCCATAAATCCTAACAGCTGGTAAACTGTCTGGGATTTCTGGAAGTTGTAGGCCAAAACACCTGAGGACTCACAGGTTGAGAATCACTGCTCTATTGATTTAAAAACCTTCAGAGATTTTTAAAGAGAGGCCTGATGGCTCTTTGTCTAGAGTGCTTGACTGTGTATTCATCTCTGCCTCCCCATTCAAATAATATGTGGTGTTTATTATTTAAACTGATTATTATGGCCGGACAAGAACTTTTGTGTAAATATTCTAAATAAAACAACTTTTTAGCACCATCTTGTATCCACTTTAGGTAAAACATCTTTAAACATCTTTAAAAAAATAAAAATAGACAGAAATGCCAATTTTTCAGATACCTAAACCCACCAAGTGCAGATGTGCATGATTAGATGGTGCACAAGTCAAAGATTGTGTTCAGCATGCAACCACTTGCTACTAGTATTTATAGATAAAAAATATGTAGTGTGGGAAATGGCTGAGAACATGAACATTCCTGATAGTGATCCAAGAGAAAGACATCTGAAACCCTTGCTGACACAAGGTAAAGGTCTATTGCAGAAACAGTGCAGTTTCTGCTGAGTGATGCAAACGACTATGTGACTTATAAAATAGCGCTTTTTGCTCTTTCTGCAAAAAGAGATCAGAAAGATAGAATTAGATAATATTGCTATCAGCTGCTGAGGAGACTCTAAAGGTTAACTGGACCCTCTTCCAAAATATATTTTAATTATTGTTACCTTGCATTGTTTTTGCCCTTTGTGGGAGCATGATAATAGTTTCATTTTGGTATCTTGGGTGCCTCTTCCTCCAAGGGTGCTATTGTGCACATGTGGTGCTTTTTTGTCATGGCCTTGGGCCCGCACAATGAACTATTTTGATGATACTTACAGGCCCCTTCTACACTGTCACATAATCCAGATTGTCAAAGCAGATAGTCCACATTATCTGCTTTGAACTGGATTATATGGGCCCCACACAGCTGAATAAAATCCCACATTATCTGTTTTGAAGTGGAATATATGGACTCAAATAAACCACTTCAAAGTGGATCATCTGCCTTGGTGTTCTGGGTTATATGACTGTGTGGAAGAGTCTACACTGCCATATAATCAATTTCAAAGAATATAATCTGGATTTTATATGGCAGTGTAAAGGGGCTACAGTTACCAAATTTATCAGTTGCAGAAGGAAAACATGAGGGAGGAATGCAACAACTGAGAAAAAAACTTCTTAGCACTTGTTTAGGAAAAACATCTGTATTCAGAATGCCAACTTTCCAGGAAACTGGAAATGCAAAGAGATAGTTTCTGGGGAATTTAAGGACTTTCTATATCCTTCCTTTCTAATAGTGTGTGACTTGTGAAATGGGATGATGTATTTCCATCAAAGGTTCATGTCCTGGATCACTTCTGGAACATTAATGTTTTGCACAGAATGAGTGCATGAAAATCTCTGTAGAATTTTTATGACTTGTATCACTGCCATCTAAACTTGCAGAACTGGAAAATTTCTGAGCATAGAAATCCAGAAAAAAGTGGAATGATTAATGTGCTGAACTGGAATGCAAATTAGTAAGATGCATAATTAAAATGATTTGCATAACATGCAAAATAGCTGCCCAGATTTCATATGGGGGAATATGGCTGCCCTAATTGACAAACACTTGCCTTCATACCTGCAACATGGCTTACTAAAACATTTTGCTGTGAGAAGCAGGAATCTAAACTACAAAGATACTCTTCAGCAGTCATAAAATAAATGCAGAATATAGTGAGTTCATCCAAGATAGATTTGAAAAACCAGAAAAGCCTGGTTTTGTCTCCATCCTTTATTTTGGAGATCTATAAAACTTTTCCCCATCCTGCACTGTTTCCAAGGAACTCACAACATTTTTTTCTTTCTACTCTCCAGGGACTTGATCACATGATCACCTGATTCACATGATTGTGTGCCATTCACATGATCAGGAATAGCATCAACTTACCGGCATCATCACCCTCAGTATTACACTTGCAATTGTTGCATGACTGTAACTCTTTGGCAATCTGAGATCCTGTGGCCACACTGCCGATTTGACAGCATCACTCTATCCTCCACTTCTCGGTTTTTTAAAAAATCTATTAAATAAATTTTGCAATTTTTGCAGAGTGGTAGCAAACAATAACAACTATTATTGTTGTTGTTGTCGTCATCATCATTATTATTTCTTTTACTACAAAAGGAGAGTGGGAGAGAAGGAGAACCCTGCCCCCAGGTTCACCAGCATGCCATCACAGAAGCAGCTGGGATCATGGCATCATGGCACCATCCTGGGTGATTGATGAGTTTTGCTTGTCAATAGCTGGAAGCAGATTTATTATAGAGTGGTGGCAGACTGCCAAAACTTTCTGTATATATTTCATATTTCAATATTGTCAAAAACATGTAGTATGGTTTTACATAGGATTTGTGCTACATTAGAACAGTAAAGACAAATATCACTTAAGTAAAATAAACATTAAATATTAAATAACAAAAAAGTGTAAACACTAAACTAATCTGGGAATCTGCTATTGCAACATCACCAATGAAGTGGTTTAAAACCAGTATATAAAAAAGATTAGAACTAAATACGTTCCAGTCTACTTGGAATACACAAAGTTCATTCCAGAAGCATGTTTAAGAACTGGTCTGAGTCAGGAAGAGCCTTGACTCCCAATGTGGCCATTATCCCACTTTCTTTGCTTGTTAACTTGGACCCAGTATGCTTTATTATGCCAATTGTTTGCCTTAGATAGTTGAGCAAATAGTTTTCATGGTTGCATCACCAAAAGTTCACTGCTTCTATGCCAGTTTGCCACCTCCATGCAATAAATCCCAGGATTTGCTGAAATGAAACCTATTTCTCCATGGCTGGCTGGCTGGGTATGTTATCCCAGTAGATAACACAATGGAGACTATCCAAGAGGATAGCCTCCACTAAGAAATGCAGTAACTAGTCCTCGATAGATCCAACAGAGATCAAGTAAGAGAAAGAGAAATGCTGCAAATAATAGGAAAGGATCCTACTATTAAACTAGTGTAATATTGCTAAAACACTTTAGCACTTTGAAAGTAATAATAATAATTTAATATGTCTCAGTGGAAATTGGTGAAAGTCGTTTTTTTTGTTGTTATTTATGATAATAATAGGTGAGCTACAGGAAGAGGAAAAAAAGAATGCTCCACAATAAATGAAGCCTTACTATGCAAGACTCTTGGTAGATGTGTCATTAGAAAGGTGTTTTTTTTTAATTTATTTTGCAAAGAGACATCATATGTAATTTAGTGTCCAGGCTTCTGCTCTGTTCTACTTAGTCTAGAGACCAAGTGGAACCGACCAGGTTGCCCACTGACAGAGCATGGTGTATAAATTTGTTCACTAATGCCTTCTGATCTTGCAGTGCTAACGCCAGGGCCCTACAAACATTTTGTTCTAGCCTTTCACAGAAAATAGTCTGGGTGAGAAATTGCCACCAGATGGAAGAAGCAGATGCTGAATTTTGCAATGTTACCGAAACTATTTTACCAGAGCTATTTTAGGAAGTTGAAATGATCTTGTATGCCTCTTTAGTCAATGAGATGTCTCAATTCTGGGCATCTGTATTTATATTAATTCCACTTTGCCATCCTGCACACAAGCAGATCGAACATTTTGTCCATGCACAACTTCTGCTTTTCACCACTCAATGTGACAAATAAAGCGGTTATACTTTTAATGGACCCCAAATAACTCTCAATCAGAGTGGTTCAGCTCCAAGGTACCTGGACAATCAGCCTCTGCTTAATTAGGTTTTAATTGCTACTGACTATCTCATTAGAAAGAGTGGGGATTGACATGTCACTGGAACTTCTGTTCCTAGCACAGGCATGTGATGGTAAATATTGGCAAGATAAGTTCTGCCTCACTAATAATGGTTGCTGAAGCGTTAAGAGTAGGTCACAACAAGTATCAATAAAGATAACTAGCTGAAATAACTCTGGAGTTAGCTAAGTCTGAAGGCCTGTATGGGCCATTTCAAAAATTATGTTTGTGTCTTTGATGAAAAACAGTATCTAGATACATCTGCACATGTTACAGAGGCTTAACACATTTAAATATCTGCTCCCATTTCAGAGTCCTTTTGCAAAATGTTCATTTATACAAAATCATTGCATCATCCCCAAAAAATTACACAAAAAGTTTACTGTATGCCCAGTACTTTTGAACAAAATGCAGTCCTAAAATTTGGGGGAAATTCACAACAGACTTCCATAATAGCTCTCAAAATGGAAAATGTATGAAATATTCCATTCTTATGTATAAGAGCATAATAAGTATTTACATCTTTATCATATTCTGTGAGCCAGGGTTAAATTCAAAACAAAATCAATGTGAAAAGTGAGGCTGTCTATTTAAAGCCCTGCTGTCTCCACCACAATTTTCCTGTGTTGCTCCATCAACATGGATCACTTCCTCCATCACTTAATCAGAGGACAAGTTCTGCTGGGTCAAAAGCTTCTCATGAGCAAAAGGAGTGAATAATTTGATCTAATGGAAGATTTTGCTGTATCCAGCCCATTGTTCAATTAATGCTAGGAGATTCGTAATTTCTGCCAATTCCTAGAGTGTGTTGTGAGGGGTAAAATCCTTTTCATATACATACAATGTCTGCCTCTTATTGTTAGACTTTTCCATTTGTTTTCTTGCAAAGTCATTTCTTTTGTCAAGAGAAAGGAGAAGGGCGGGCTGTGGTACAAGAAGTACTTAAATGCATTTGTCATAGTATGGTACTTTATCAGTTTCATTTTCTTCCACATTAGTATTTTTAAAACCCTTTCTGGATGAACTTCTCAGTCATCTTCATTAATCATTTTCAATATGTGCAGCTATTTCCAATGTGAAGACGACCATGTTGTGTTTGCCTTTTAAGTAGATATTAAGGTGAGGCATTTGTCTGATAAAACCACTCTAACCACACAGGAAATCATATTTCCAACTTCTGATTTGGGTATGGTTGTGAAAAAAATGAGGAAAGTTGACAGGGAAAAAAATCACTTCTTTTGAAATGTTGTGCTGAAGAAGAGTTGTATAGATAGCATGGAGGACCGAAAAGATAAATACATGAGTTTTAGAGCAAATCAAATCTAAAAACGAAGATGACTAAACTAAGGCTATTTCACTATGGAAATACCCTGTAAGAACTATAAGATGACATGACCCATTGGGAAATACTACAATACTCTCTCACATTTGCAGTTTTAACTTTTACAAATTGGATTATTCACAGACTATTTAAAATGTTCTCTTAAAATGTTCTCTTAAAATGTTCTCTAGGTCTTCCAGTCTATGGTCAACTTCCTCTAGTTATACTGGAGGTCCAAGGTATTTCTAGCAAGAATGCCTCTAGGTCCTCCAATGTGATTCTAGGGGCAGGTTCCAATAGAAGTTGACCATGGAGTCATGGTGGAAGACCTAGAAATTCTCAGAGTGGTATTATCTCAGATGAAAAAATAGCAATATCATGGGGGTCTTGTGCTCATAACCCTAGCAAAAGTGAAGTTCTGGCATACAAGGTTGTTTAAAGTGGAAGGCATCAGGAAGAGAGAGAGATACTATTTTTTTCAATGGACTGATTCCATCAAGGAAGTCCTGAGTCTGCAAGACCTGTTAAAGACCAATGATCCTAGAGGTCTCACTTTTATAGGGTCATCATAAATTAAAGACAGACTCAGTGGCAAATAACAACAAAATATTTAAAAGATCCTCTTTCAAGAGATATGAATGCCATTTTCAATTCTTTCCATATTTGAATTTGCTTCTAAAATTGTGAGGTTTTTCTGATGGGTTTATGAATTAATTTTTGGCCTATCCTATTGTGCAATTTGGATATTTCATTCTGGCTTTGGCATGAATAGTGGGGTAAAATGATGGGAAAACTAAGAACTTTGTAACTACAATAGAGGGATTGGAAGGAGTAAAATAAAAAAGAAGTCTCTTAGTTATCTTTTTGTGTTGCCCTGTCACATTGTTACAGACAATGGCTGCTTGTTTTCAAAAACATTGCATCAACCTAGTGACCAATAGTTTATCAGATACGATTGTCAAAACATTCTTATCTCAAAGCAAATTTAAGTCAAAACATTCTTATCTCAAATCAAATTTCTCTTTGAAATGCGTTTGAGTGTTATTAGTTCATCCTGACCCACCCACCCATGTTTTTAAATAAAAAATGTACTTTATAAATAATAAATTATAAATAATATATCAATGCACATTCACATGGAACAATAAAAAGATCAATTTTAAAATGATAGAAGCACAAAGTTGTAGCACAATGGTAGATGCACAAAGTTGTGTCAAGGAAGCACAAAACACAAACTGATGAGACAAAAGCATAATTTTCTTTATAGTGTAGTCATTCCAGCCTCCCTCTCTCTCTTGTTCCCTCTCCCTCTCTCTCTTCATGAAGCCAAACAGACCAGGAATAAAAACCACATAAAATCAACTAACCCAAAGTTCCTCAAAGCGGACAAGAGCAAAGCAGACAGCAGTCTCCCAAAGCAGACAAAAGGATGAGGCACAGAGGCATGAGGCTGTTCCCTTGAAGCCCTAAAGCCCTTTATTCTTGGGCTAGCACTCCTTCTGGTACTAGCTCTTAACTCAAAATGCTGCAACAGCTCTTAATTCAACATGCTCTTAAATTGCAATGCTCTAAAGTAGAGGTTCTACTGTATAGTCTAAGCCATGTATCCATGGGGGAATACATTCCTGAACTTATCATAGAAAAAGAAAATCATGGATAATAGCAAACCTTATTGAAATGAATGACTTTCACTAGATGTTATGGAGTAACACTGGAGGGCCTAGAATATTTCTAGGAAGGTATCCTCTCTAGGAATTTGTCACCATGACTCCATGGTAATTTCCAGCAAAGGCATATCATTGTATCATCCTGATGACCTATTCTTTGTTAGATGTAGGTAGGTAAATCATGGGTACCAGTCCTGCAAGTACAGGGCTGATACTGTAAACAATGTTCACAAAATGCTTGATTGAAGTATGCCATTTGCTGCTACAAGGACTATTGAGAGCCACCAACTTATGCAGATCTAAGATAAGATTAGATGAATTAATGGTGTTTAGTAGGCCTGGGTAACAACGCAAAAATTTGTTTCTAAAATCGATTTGTAATTGGGGTGTTTTTTTGTTTCGATATTTAAAATAATTACAAAATTTTCCCAAAAAAAAGTTCGGTATTTACGAAATTTCGTAAATATTTACAAAACATTTTGTAAAGATGGCGCCCTTTTTTTTCAATATTTTAAAAATATTTTTTAAATTTAATTATTAATTTAGTAGAATAGGGAGGAGAAATTATTATTGAGGGAAGGCAGGCACTCACTCTGGCGGGCCCTCTCGCTCGCCGCTCGCCCGCCGCTCGCCCTCTCGCTCGCCCTCTCGCTCGCCGCTCGCTCGCCGCTCGCCCTCTCGCTCGCCCTCTCGCTCGCCCTCTCGCTCGCCGCTCGCCCTCGCCCTCTTGCTCGCCCTCTCGCTCGCCGCTCGCCCTCTCGCTCGCCGCTCGCCCTCTCGCTCGCCCTCTCACTCGCCGCTCGCCGTCGCCCTCTCGCTCGCCCTCTCGCTCGCCCTCTCGCTCGCTTGCTCAGCCGGCGCCGAGAGAGGAGAGCTCCCAGCAAGCCAGGCGGCCATCTTACGTATTTCCGAAATGGACGGAAATACAAATTTTTTTGGCGCCTGCCGTTTCGATATTTAAAAACACTTCCAGGTTTAAAAATAAGTTTTGTAATCGTTTCGTAATTCAAAAATTAACGAATTTTTTAACGAATTACGAATTAATGAAACAAATTGCCCAGCCCTAGTGTTTAGCCAATGAAAATTTTAAAAATCCATTTCCATTGATGTTCTGGATTTAACTTACAAACTGCACAAAAGCACAGAAGGCAGGTTGGCACTGGCCTGCATATATTGGAACTGTCTCACATTGAAATATGCAAATCTATCCAAGAAGTTACACTCTGGCAAACAACGGTCATACCTTCCATATCAGAGACTGAGATCAGGCTAAGTATACAGAGTTTATTTCCAGTTCTAAATAGAAGATAATTACCATATTATTATGCATAGCAGCAGAGACTTGTTGTATGGACTAATGCTCTGCTGCCCACTGTGCTTTATAATGTTCTTCTTTAGAGTAGGCTTAAGTTTAAAGTTGCCACAGCACACATAAAATCTCAAAACATTTGGCCTTTTCTCCTTCATCTTCTTCTTTTAATTAGAACATTTTGTAATAGGGAAACAATGATGTAAAGAACATCTTGAAAGCTGAATTGTTTTAAACATAAGATTGGGTTTTTGGGGAGAATTCTTGATGTATTTTATTTGCATTTATGCGTATGATCTCCAGACAGGATCGTATAATCACAGCATGACACATAAATCTTAACATAATAGCTTTAATGGATTTTTCAGAGCCACTACAATTTAGCATGCCAAAGCACACTTAAGGAAGCTTTAATTTATGTTGTTAATCATTGGGCATGAAGCTGAAGGGGAGGGGGGATGTAAAAGAGGCAATTCACCTTCTCACAAAAACAACAAGAACCATCAGCCAATGTATAGGAAAACAGAGTGGATGTTTCAGGAAGCATGAGATTCTAATAAAAACTCTTGCAAATCAAACTAACAGACAACTCTAGAGGTCCCCTCTCCCCAATTGAAGGAATATCCCAGGATGGCAGAAGACCTTATGGGACAGTGCTCCTGCTAAACTTCAAACAGTTATCCATTAGATGTGATAAAATATTGTCCTATTATACCATTTTTAGAAAGCATATTAAAGGGTGCTGTATAGATCCATATGGGGCAAGCCCGTTTGAGCTAAAACTCTTCTCAGCTTCCAGAACATACAATGCACACAGAAAATATTCTTCATGCTAGCCATGGCAAAAAGAGATTGTAAAGATGGTTGAAAAGTGGTCATGTCAGGTGGATAGAGCTAGCCAAAGCACTCAGTTGACCCCATCTAGCACTCTGTCAGTGTGAACTTCCTTCATGTCCTCTCTGGTCAACAAGTATTTCAATACAACAATGCCTTTTAAAAAATCTGTCACAAGATCTTTGTTTTTCAAATGTTATCCCACATAACACCCACTTTCGAACATCTCTGCCCTACTTACAATCTTCATTTTATTTTATCATTTTTATGTGTCCATACTCATAATTATTTGCCTCTTTGATGGACACAATACATTCTATGTACTGTGTAATTTTCAAAGTCAAAGTACTGCACAATATATCTTGGGAATACTTATTCTTAGTGTGGAACTTCACACTACGAAATCCTCAGTTTCCCTTCCTCCTTGTGACATGAAGTTTAATTCACTTCACAACTTGTTTTCATTTCACAAATCTTTCCCTTTTCCTCCAGCAAAGCTGAAGAGTCAGAATGATGAAATGTCAGTATACTTCACAAAGACATGAGAAAAGTTCAGAGCTTTAAGAGTCAAAAATAATTATTTACAGTTGTAATGCTCAAAATAGTTAATGTTATAGCTAAAATTTCAAAAGCAAGTTGTTAACCTTATTTTTTTATATATAAAAACATGGAATTGTAGTAGCTGCTGAGCTGTAGTACAAAACATATATGTAAGGGGAAACCACATACAAATCCTAACTCTAAAAGCTAATAAAACTTTTAAATTCAAATACTGCATTGTGGTGAGAACTTTATTGGGCCAACAAAAGCCACAAACTAGTATTAATGTTCACATTTGGGATTAAAGAGCACCTACTCTAAGAATTAGAGTTTTGTTGTAAGCCGCTCTGAGTCCCCTCAGGGAGATCGGGTGGGGTATAAAGAAAGAAAGAAAGAAAGAGAAGAAAAAGAACAAGAAGAAGGCTGTTGCCAATATAATTTGTTCCTTTTGTTTGGTCAAAATGTTATTACCAACATCCAGACTTTGAATTTTGTTTTATGGTCGACACAGCTGTCCTGTAATTTACAAAATGAATGAATTACAAATAGCTTATGCTTGCTAATTAATTTACTTCAAAAGTCTGGGTATCGGAAACTACATGGTATGGATCATAAGGGATCTTGAAGCACCAATGAGACTACTGTGAGAAACAGATGTAAGTCTATGACTGTTTATGCTACCAACTTCTTTTTCTCAGTCAGTCCAAAAGTCTGCTGCATTTACACATGGATCAAGACCAACATGGCTGTGTCTTTGAATTCTATATGTTATGGGTGTGTGTGTGTGTTCAGACCTTAATTCTAAATGTGCAGGTGTGGCTGATGATTTGGAAAAATGAAGCAAGTTTGACTACTGCATGGAGAAATCTCTTTTTTTCTTTACATTTATTGTCCTATGCTGGATGAATCCTGTTCTTCTGCATCACTATTTGAAAAGCCTAAAATATTCTTTCAGAAACCATTTTTAAGCCAGTGACAAACATGATGTGGACGGAAAGTCGATGTTTCTAAAAAAACGACAAAGAATGTATGATTAAATTCTTATATTACTGATACTTATCTGGCTAATAATATTAATCATCATCACCTTCCACCTAAATCTTGCATAGCTACAATGATGTAGATAATAATAATAATAATAATAATAATTATTATTATTATTATTATTATTATTATTATTATTATTATATTTTGCCTACTCTCCCTGAGGGAACTCAGGATGGATTCCAACATACAAAAAGGCAAGCATTCAATACCTCAGTAAAACAAACAATACTGACATAATAATCCCAAATAAACCCACATATGCAAACAACGTTAGAACCTAACATCAATAACATAATAAAACAAAATTATATATTGACATAAAACCTAAAGCAATCACAATAGATTTAAAGGGGCCAACTAAGGTTCACAAAATTATATTGGTTGATTGTGTGGCTAGTGATGGTAGCTGAGCTAACATAGAATGACAATACAGTAATAATTCTTGACTAGGGGTCAGGTACTAGTCTCTCATTATCTAGCCTTCCTCTTCTCTGTATGCTTGTGAGCATAAATGAGTCTTCAGTTGTTTTTTGAAGGAGAGGAGGGAGGAGGGCATCTTTATTTCTTTAGAGAGGGAATTCCAGAGGTGGGGGGAATCACAAAGAAGGCACGCTCCCTTGTGCTTCTTTGGACCTCAGCTTTTGCACTGGCGTAGATCTTTTTATTAGCAGCACAGTTGATGTTTGGAAGGCTTTCCTTTTCTTGTCAATTAGCTGTTGGATCTCGTTGTCATTTTCATCAAACCTATCTTGATGTTTCTTGGTTTGATATCCAATAGTTTCTTCGCAGGCTTGGATGATGGAGGTTTTCAGTTTGTTCCAATGTTCCTCAACATTTTTGGGGTGTTCTGTGGGTAGATGGTCCTTGAGTGCTGTTTGGAGAAGGGCTCGTCTGGAGGGCTCCTGAAGGGCTTGGGTGTTCATTTTGCGCCTTTTGTTCCTTGGAGTCTGCATTTGGGGGCGATCTTGATAGCCATCGTGGATCAGATTAGCCTGTGGTCTGTCCAGCAGGCATCAGCACCTGTCATGGCTCTTGTGAGGAGCATGTCACAGCGGTCTCTGGCACATGTGATGATGTAGTCTAAGAGGTGCCAATGATTGACCGCGGGTGCTTCCATGATGTCTTGATCTTGTTTTTCTGGTGGAAGAGCATGTTGGTGATGACAAGGTTGTGTTCCACACATTTGGTGAGAAGCAGGATTTGAGTTGCTGTTTCCAACCCCGTCTTTTCCTATGGTCCTTGGCCACAGGTCGAAGTTTCACCCGACTCTTGCATTAATGTCCCCCAGGAGGATGATTTTGTCCTCCTTAGGTATCTCTGATAGGACAGTGTCCAGCTGACAGTAAAAATTTTCCTTGATGTTTTCATCAGCATCTAGTGTTGGTGCATAGGCACTTATGATGGTTGCCTGTTGGTTTTTGGCAAGATCAATTCAGAGGGTTGAGAGTTGTTCATTGATGCCAGTGGGTGCTTCGGTCAGATGTTTCACCAGATCATTTCTGATAACAAAGCCAACTCCATGCATTCTTTGGTCTTCTTCAGGCAGTCCCTTCCAGAAGAAGGTGTAGCCTCCTTTCTCTTCCTTCAGCTGTCCCTTTCCTGTTCTTCAGGTCTCCTGAAGTTCTGCTATGTCGATGTTAAAGCGTCCCAGCTCCCTTGCAATGATGGCAGTTCTGCGTTCAGGGCATTCATTGTTAGTGTTGTCCATCAGTGTCCGTACGTTCCATGTATTGAAGTTCATTTTTCTTTTTTGGCTGCAGGGTGGTGACCCCACTGGACACGGCAGTCCAGTCAGGGATAAGAGAGGCAGACTATGTTTAGGGCACCTTTTCTAGCCCCCTCCCCATGTGGGGTGAGCAGAGTGGGTCCTAAAAAGGGCTGCTCAGTCATGGACACAGCTGCCGAACTACTCAACTGCCTCGGACCTTGAGGTAGAGCGACTGAGTCTGTATCCACCATCCATGTGCCAGTCTGTGACTAGGGGCTTCCAGATTTCACAGTCCTGCCCCTGTCGCCACTCGCTGATTACCATGGGACCATCATGGGATCGCTATGTACCATCATAGATCTATCTATTTACTACAGAGAGATTTAGGTAAGCAGTTATTTTATAAAAACACAACTTCCACAATTTGCGGTTTGAATGCCTGGTCAGTAGTTGTCTTGTCTTGGCATTCCATTTTATATTTTATAATTATATGTTGTACTTTTACTATAACAAAACCCATTTTTTCAAACAAAACAAACCATCAGCATTCTTGTGACATACATAGCAAAGCAAATTATTTGAAGCCTCTGCCTTCTACACTTTAGAATCTCAATAGAGGAGTGTGTTCTTGGATGAAAGCCTGATTCAGCAAATTGTATATGATTTGCAAATGATAAAAGCCAGCCCTTGTGCTCTTTAGCCAGTTTTTGCATTTCAAGGTGTAATCTGAATACCTAGAAAATCAATATAAGCTTTGCTATGTGATTGCAACCAAATAACTGAAATAACAAGATGCTAGTGGGGAACAAGGTCTTATATATAAATGTAAGAAGACATTTTAACAACAGTCAAATTAAAGTGGACCTAAATTTTATTGAAATGCTCTAAGAGTATGCTCTTACTCTCTGGTAGACACTTGCTCACACATACCGTGAGATTTACAAATTGTAAATTTTGAACATATTGTATATAGTTATTTATGAGTACAAACTTTAATCAAAAAATCAATGCAAAAATCCTAGATCAACTTATTCACTGGTCAAAGTGCTGTATGTTAAAAAAGAAACCATCCCCTTCTCTGAGTAGAGAAGTGAAAGTCAAGAGATTAGTCCCAAAAGAACCTAAAACGAGCACTAATTCCTTCTAATCTCTTTACCATGACACCACTTCTGGCCATTTTGAATTCCTGGGTGAGTAAATGCAGGTGGCATTTGGCCCCGAGGGCAGCACTCGCACTTTCTCTTCTCCATGAGTCATAGCAAAATCCATAGTTTTGGCCCACAAACCTGCCCTCAACTTATACATTAGGGTCACATATATAGAATGGTACTCATGCTTTAGCAGAATAAATGAGGTCTGAAGTGAAATTTCCTAAAAACATACTTTTCATTTGACCGAAACTTTTACAATTCAGGCCAATGCCCTACATAGCTTTTATCGATCTGTGCAAGTTGTCTAGGAAGACTTCTGGATAGATCTAAACTATGAAAACATAGATTCTTATAGAAAAATAGAAGCAAACGATGTACTTTATGAAGATCCTAGCTTGTCTGAAGGAGAAGTGCACTGGAGGTACAGGGTTTAATTGATTTTACATTTTTGAAGAAAAAAGATTTTTCTTTAAGAAATAAAACAAGAGAATCTCTGGGTGAAGAGCAAGTCAAGGTTAATATAAATTATGTATCTGCCATTTAATCACAAAATAGGGCAAAATCCAATGCAATCCTTATCAAAGAATGACTGCAATATTATTTCAAAGGTACTCACAGCATGCTTGCAGGATGATATATTTTTTTCTCGAGAGAAGTAAGCATAAAGGCTGAATGACTTTCTTAATGAAGCAATAGTGTTTCATGTTGGAAAGCCTAATTTAAAACTTTCCTTTGGTCCCAGGGAAAAGGAGTAGTTTGAGTTAAGTCTCTGATGGATCATAATCTACAGTCTAATGACTGTCTGATGGCCATGTCATGGTTTAATACAATTAGTTGCTGTTTTGTACATAGGCTGTTGCTAAATTGCAGTAGTGGGATAGCACAAATGCTGGATTGTATATATTCTCCTTGGGTGGTTACATTTTGGAAGAGTCCTGGGGTGTACCATTGCTACAAACATTAATAGAGTAAAATTCTATATATAGTATATTGTTTCAAATGCTTGGGGGAAAATTTAAAGGAAAAATCTACTTTACAGATTGGTTATTCACAGTATTAACTAGTTGACTCCAAAGAATAATTCAGATTTAGAGTTTGGAAAGGATTTATTTATCGTATCAGAAGCAAACTGAGTGAGATTTTCCTGCTTCTTGGCAGGTGGTTGGACTGGGTGGCCCACGAGATCTCTTCCAACTTTATGATTCTATGATTCTACAGTGGAAATGTATTTAAAAACACAAAGTTTAAAAAAACTTGGCATTATACTAAATGTCCTTTGACCAGTAAGTAGCTGGCCACTTCGAGTGTCTCTGGTGTTGCGATAAGAAGGTCTTCCATTGTGTATGTGGCAGGGCTCAGACTGCATTGTAATAGGTGGTCTGTGGTTTGCTCTTGTGTATTATTATTATTATTTATTTAAAGCATTTATATTCCACCTTTCTCACTCTGAAAGGGACTCAGGGTGGAACACAACATATAAACAGAAAACATTCAATGCCAGGACATAAATAGACTATACACATACATAAGCATTAAAATCATTTTATCTTAACATTAAAATCCTCTGTTTTAATCCTCCGTTTAAAACCATCTCAAACATTCGTATCGATTCTGGTTGGCATAAGAAGTTTTATGATTGCTGCCTTATTGCACAGTCCCAAAAGCTTGGTCTCACAGCCATGTTTTTACCATCTTTCTGAAGGACTGGAGACTGATTTAATCTTATTAGGAAGGAAGTTCCATAGCTGAGGGGCAATCACTGAGAAGGCCCTCTCTCTCATCCCCACCAATTCCGCCAGTGACAGTGGGGGGATGGAGAGCAGGACCTCCTTGGAGGATCTTAATCTCTGCGATGAGTCATAGAGGGAGCTGCATTCAGACGGGTAAATTGGGCTGGAGCTTTTCAGGGCTTTATAGGCCAAAACCAGCACTTTGAATTGTGCTCAGTAGCAAACTGGCAACTAGTGGAGCTGGCGTAACATGAGAGTTGTGTGCTCCGTTTGCAGCTCCAGTTATTTATCTGGCTGCCTCTCATTGGACTATTTGAAGTTTCCCAGCAGTCTTCAAAGGCGACCCCACATAGAGTATGTTGCTATAGTCTAACCTAGATTTGGCAAGAGCATGGACCACCGTGGTCAAGTTTGACTTTGTGGCCCCATTTCTTAAGGTGACAGAGCACAATCTGTTTAGGGCCTTCTAAGTCACCCAGTTTTCTGATGATAAGAATGTTCTGTGAGAAATCCCCCCACTTGTGGAATACATTCCTCAGCGAAATTAGGCCAGCTCCATTCCTCCTTTCATTTAAGAAGAAGCTCAAATCATGGTTTTGGGACCAGGCATTTGGGTAACAGACTTGATAGCAATTGCAATGTTTTGAGAACTGACTATGGACAGGCTTTGGACTGGATCATTGGTCTCTGAATCAGACTCAGATATGGCAATAAGGTTGATACTAATGTTTTAAATGGATTTTAACAAAATGTTTTTACCTACTCTGTAATGTCATGTTGTATTGTGTTTTGTATGTGTTGGCATCAAATTGTTGCCATTGTAAGCTGGCTTGAGTCCTCCCTTGGGGGTTGAAAAGGACGGGGTACAAATGTTTGAAATAATAATAATAATAATAATAATAATAATAATAATAATAACAATAATAACAATAATCCCTCCCAACATGATATAATTATACAATGCATAGGATGCATCTACACCATAGAATTAATGCATTTTGACACCACTTTAACCACCATGGCTCAAGGCTAGATCTGAAAAGATATGCCTTCCATACCATATAAAACAATAAGGGACGTTCAACAAAATCAAAACTCCAACACTAGATGATTGCTCTTTCAGTGTGTTCCAAGTTATAATGAATGTTATATAGCTATAACATTCATTTCCTTTTGATTAGTGAGAACTTTCTTTAATATGTGAATAATGACCATTCAATCAAGTGTATAGTACACATGGGTAGGGATGAGTGAGAATTTAATTTTAAATTCATGTTTGTAGTAGTGTATGAAATGTGAGATTTTAAAGAAAGTATAATGTTCAAGAAGCCAAAACTGACAGACTAGATCAGTGTGAGCTCTTTCACATTACATAGTTGTAGTGCTATGGTTCCATTTTAACCACCGTAGTTGTATCCTATAGAATACTGAGGTTTGTAATTAGTTAGAGGCATTGGAATAGCTCTCAAGACAAATATTTCTACCCATTTCCTCTTAAACCATCAGTTCCAGGATTTCACATAATGTTACCATTGCAGTTAAAGTGGAATCTTGTATCAGTGTAGTGTGATGGGACTTATGTGTTTTTCTTTCAACACATAACCTTTAAAAGCCTGGATTCCAGTCTTCCACCTTTCCACCTTTTTTTTCCTCCTGACAAGTTCTTAATTTTAAATCCCTATATGGCTGACAGATGCAACATGGTCCTTTCCATAGTAGAAAAAAAATTGAACCTATTGACACTGGCTGCACAAAAGGATGAAAATTTTGTTTCATGCCATCTTTTCTTTTTATTATATTTATTTGAATAATGCCTCGCTTCCATGGCAAGACCACAAAGAGATTTACAATGTACATTAAAACAGTATACATGATACTGCTAATTTTTTTAAAAATAGTAATAACCAATTAGAGACCTAATGAAAACATCTCTGAACATAAAACATGAAAGTATGAAGCATGTGCAAACTTTTTTTGCACTGGAGCTACATTGCAGGCCTGGCCAAGAAACCTGGACCAAGAGGGGGGGAAGGGGGGGCTGGGGGTAAGTCATCCTCAGGCCATCCTCACAGCATAAGGATGGGGCTCCTCACCCCATCATTATGTCAGGAGGAGGGTAAGACAGGTGATGGCTTAGAGGGGCTCCGGAGCCCTCTCAGCTGCCTCCTTTCTTTCTGGGGCCATCCTCACAAAATAAGGATGGGGCCACCCACCCTGTCCTTAAGCCAGAAGGAGGGCCCAAGGAAGGTAGGTGGAAGTGACTGAGAGCACTCTGCATGCCTCCCCCCCTCTGTCATTTCAAGCTGTGTAGCCATCATGCCCCACACTCACAATCTTTAAATAAATATTTATCAGCAAAACTAAAACAAAGAGAGGGCCAACCTACTCTCATATGAAGGGGAGTTCCATTGTCTGGGAGCAGTCACCAAGAGGACTCTTTCAGGTCCCATGCTTCCATAGCACTAAGATATGACACTTAAAGTGGTATCAGGCTGTCTTAATCCTACAGTTTAGAAGCACACGGGGACATCATGTGAAACCTGCAGCTACCAGACACTCGGGGTACATATTCAGGCTAGGAATTCAGGGAGTTGGAAGTGGCCCTCTGTAGACTTGTCCACAGCTGCATGGTACACGGTAGACTCCTGCAGTAGTGAGAGGATCCCTCTTGTCCTTTGCTGAATGTAGCATTTGTTGGATTTTCTTGGTGGGTCTGTAGATAGTTTGTATGTTGTGTTTCAGCTTCCCTATGTGGTCAGTGGTTCCCTTGTTGTATGGCAAGAACACTTTTCCTCTGGGTAGATCTTCATCTTGACTCTTGTGGCTTGTTCTCAGTCTTTGCATCTCTTCTGATGTCTGAGGTGGAGTATCCATTGGCCTGTAGAGCCGAGTTGAGATGGTTCAGTTCATCTTGAAGGAGGTGGGGTTCGCAGATTCTTTTTGCACAATCTGCCAAGGCTTTAATGGTGCTTCTTTTTTGACTTGGGTGATGGTTAGAGTTTTTATGTAGATATCTATCTCTGTGTGTGGGTTTTCTGTAAACCGTGTGACCCAATTGTTGATCTGGTTTGCGGATGACTAGGACATCTAGAAAAGGCAGTCTTCCTTCATTTTCTTTTTCCATGGTGAACTGGATATTTGGGTGGATGCTGTTAAGATGGTCCAGGAACCTGTTTAGTTCTTCTTCTCCATGGCTCCAAATGGTGAAATGTGATCCACCCAGAGGAAAAGCGTTCTTGCCATACATCAAGGGAACCACTGACCGCATAGGGAAGCTGATGAGGAAAAACAATATACAAACTATCTACAGACCGACCAAGAAAATTCAACAAATGCTACATTCAGCAACGAACAAGAGGAATCCTCTCACTTCTGCAGGAGTCTACCGTGTACCATGCAGCTTGCACAAGTCTACATAAGGACCACCAAACACAGCGCACAAACACGAATCAAGGAACATGAAAGGCACTGCAGACTACTTCAACCAGAGAAATCAGCCATAGCAGATCACCTGATGAACCAACCTGGACACAGCATATTATTTGAGAACACAAAAATGCTGGACCACTCTCACAACCACCATGTCAGACTACACAGAGAAGCCATTGAAATACACAAGCATGTGGACAATTTCAACAGAAAGGAGGAAACCATGAAAATGAACAAAATCTGGCTACTAGTATTAAAAAAACTCTAAAATTGCAACAGCACAACAACAGAGAGGAAACAAACAAGGACATCTCATCACCTCTCAACAAAAGTTTGCTCCAGGCACTGTCAGGCCATTGTATGCTAATCAAGGTGATCAGTTGAAACATTCACACCTAGCTCCGGCAGACAAGAGTCCTTTGTCTCACCCTGGTCATTCCACAGATATATAAAAACATTTTCCTAGTGCCAACAGACCTCACTACCTCTGAGGATGCTTGCCATAAATACAGGTGAAATGTCAGGAGAGAATGCCTCTAGACCATGGCCATATAGCCTGAAAAAAAACCTACAACAACCCAATGATTCCAGCCATGAAAGCCTTCGACAATTCATAGATAACCACTAGGAGACTTCGGGCAAGTCCTACTCTCTCAGCTTCAGAAGAAGGCAAGGCAACACCCCCTCCCCCCAGATGACTAATGTAAAGAAAAACACACTGTTCAGGCTAGGGTCATCAAAACTTGGAAACAACTTGCAGGCACCCCACAGCAACAATGTCCAATTGTATTCTCCATGAGGGTTACATTAAAAAAAATTCATAAAATGTTCTGGTGGGACTACATTTGGACATTTCAATGGCAAAATATTTCATATGTGAGAGTGGGCTATGAAAATATGGAGGGGACCGTGATACAATGGAGGTCACACTTTACCCACCCTAGTTCTACATAAAAGGAATCTGCATGCCTCTTTGAGATTCATATGTATATATTTTTAAAACATCTACTGTACTGGATAACTGTACTGTACTGGATAACTTGAAGAACCATGTTTTCATCAATGATGTAGTCTGTCTATTGATACAGATCAATAGATAGACTATTCTATGGTATTTTTATGTTCATGATAGCCATGTCCAATTCATCATTGGTGGCCAGTTTTCCAGGGATGAGCATTAACATATTAAGCTAGATTGATCCTTACAACCAGGACATGAAGCAACTGTTGGGGTCATTATGAAACCTTACTGAATTGCTTGAACATGCCAGAGTTTGTGCTTCATTGGCACAGCCTTCTAGACCCCAGAGGAAATATATCTACTAGGGCTGGGCAGTTTAGATCGTTATGTTCGTTACTCGTTATTGATTCGTATTTAAATTAGCTTACAATCCAATATTGAGCCATGCAGGAATACTGTGAGGAGTAATTAAGAATCGAAACATTTTTTCCAATGTTCGTAATTATTTTCGTATGTCTGGTGTTGCCTTTCCTCCCCATCCTCATCCTCCACCTCCTCCTCCTCCTCCGGGAGAAGAAAAAGGGGAAAGAAGGAGAGAAAATGTGCCAGCGTTGCCTTTCCTCCTCCTCCTCCTCCTCCTCCTCCTCCTCCTCCTCCTCCTCCTCCAGGAAAAGAAAAAGGGGAAAGAAGGAGAGAAAATGTGCCAGCGTTGCCTTTCCTCCTCCTCATCATCATCCTCCTGGAGAAGGAAGAGGGGAAAGAAGGAGTCCACACTGTCATATAATCCAATTTCAAACCACATATTGTGGGATTTTCTGCTTTATATTCTGAGTTATATGGCTGTGAAATGGCCCTGGGTTATCTGAATCCACACTGCTGATAGTTCGGCTGACAGGCTGATCAGTATGTACTGTCCCTTCCCTTCCCTTCCCTTTCTCTTCCTTCCTTCCTTCTTTCCTTCTTTCCTTCCAGCTGACAAAACCCACATCCCCCCTCCCCCCTCCTCTTTCTCTTGGAACCCTATTTGGCCAGGATTTAAATCGGATTATAGAGGAGATGCTAGATGAAACCTGAGCTATATGTACTGTCTCTACCCTTCCCTTTCTCTTCCTTCCTTCCTTCTTTCCTTCTTTCCTTCCAGCTGGCAAAACCCACATCCCCCCTCCTCTTTCTCCTGGAACCCTATTTGACCAGGATTTAAATCGGGTTATAGAGGAGATGCTAGATGAAACCTGAGGGGAGAGAGAGAGCTATATGTACTGTCTCTTCCCTTCCCTTCCCTTCCTTCCTTCCTATTATATATTATATTACATTATATTATTATTATTATATATATATATATTATATTATATATAATATATAATATATTATAATATATAATATATAATTATATTATATTATAATATAATGTATTATATTACAACATATATTATATATATATTATATTGTATATAATATAATATATATTATATTATATTATGTTATTATAATTGTATATTATTATTATATTATATTAATATAATTGTATATTAAAGCACCCCTGACAGATGGCCATCCATTCTTAATAATAATAATAATAATAATATAATATAATATAATATAATGTAATGTAATGTAATGTAATGTAATATAGTTTGGTTTTGGTTAGTTGTTAGTTTTGTCACCAACAGTCAACAACAGAGGGAGAAGGGAAGCTTCAGAGGTTCTCCCTCTCCCGTTTGGAGGTTTTCTTTCGCGTATTGCACAATCGTGTCGGCCATTAACAAATCGATTCGTAATTAATAATGAAATTTCGTAAATAACGAAACTTTGAAATCTCAAATTTCAGAAGTCTTTAGAATTTAGAAAAGCTGGCGCCCCCTGGAAACGAAGCGAGTTTAGAAACAAATTTTTCCGTGGTTACCTAGCCCTAATATCTACAGTAGAATGTTTAAAAACAGTTTGACGTTTGTATACATGCTAACATGTACTTTGCTATTCTGTGGCCTTTTGTCACTTTGCTGAATTTTATCCACATGTTCTGTCCCTCTCTTGTTTATTATTAATAGCCAAGCCAGCCATCTACCATAAAATTCCTAAATGGGTGCTGCTTCATGCTAAAATTAGATTACTGTACTGGGCCCAAACTCTGTACTGTGTAATTATTGAAATCCTCCCCATCTCCCACTGCATGAACACACACACATAAACCAAACAAGTGACCCAGAAAGTTGCAATATTTGCTCATGTCCCAGTGGTACTTAAATTAAGCTGTTTTTAGAGAAGATTGTGATAAATTCCGCTGTGATGCAATTAAGCCAGTTGAATGAGCAAGACAATAATGGATGAAAAATTGTCTGACTACATGAAATTAATTAATTAATGCATGTTTTGAGTGGGAAGCAGAACAGTACATCCATCTTTAAGGGCTATAAATGATAAATATAATTTTATTGAAGAGTCCTGAACACCAAGTAAGGCTGAAGGAAGGTCTTTGTTTAATGACAAGATGAAGTCAGAAGAGCCATCGAGTCTGAGGTGCCCGAGGAAATGGTTACAGAAGAATGTGCAAAATAAATGTGGAGGAGGAAAATTCATTATATGAATCAATGGTTTGTTCTCATTTAAAATATAGTGTGCAATAATAGCCAACCAACCTCAAAAAGAATATTGCTAATTAGAGAGGCTAAGGAAAGGGCAACATGAATGATTGCGGTCATAGAGGATGGTTCGTATGAAGGCAGTCAGAATAGAGGATGTTTACTTTCAAAAAGAGTAGCACAGCAACGGAAGAAAAAGTAATAATTTAGATCAGAAGCAGAAAATACGAATGTAACTACACCAGAAAGTATCCACAAAACCTTATGCCAAAACTTGTTAGTCTTTAACATACCACAAGATTATTTGTTCATAGGTGGAAAGTATTATCCAAGACAGCTGGTGAGGAGTGGCAATGAGCGAGTGGAAACTGAGAAGAAAATTGACCCATTATCCTTACTAATGTACCCCACATTGCATTGTTAAAATGATATTCTCACAGTGCAAATACTTAGACGAGAGTGTTCTACCTGGAAAGCTGACATCTGTGGCCATTTGTGCCCATTTGACATCCATGTATCTGCATAGTCCTAACCATACCTTTATATCTCATCTTTAATTTTCCAGAAGTAGTTAGTTGGTGCAGGGAAAGAAGATGTTAAACTAGAGAGAAACCTCTGCTTTCATGCAACAGGGGTTTTCTTATGTTCTCATGGTTCTCACACCAACATATTGCCATTCAGTTACTTCAGATGAAAAATGCCCGAGTACAATGTTAAACTCTTTATCAAGTGCTACTGGTTATCACTTTGTTCAGTAAGAAGCAAGAATATGGAAAGAAATTACCCTATATATTGTATTCTCCAACATTTTGAGGTAGGATATTAGTTGTTCATCATGCCTATGTGTTTTTATCAGCATAGGCATCCCACTGGACATGGACCACAAAGTCACTCTGGAGGACATATAGATTCCCAGAGAAGTGTTCTCTTAGGGAGAAAAGGATTTTGAAACAAACCCTTAGTTTTTCACTTTCATGGGGGTCCTGTACCTTTATCCCTTATGAAAGTGGAAAAATTGTCTGACTACAATTATTTTTACATAGATTTTCCATTGATATAGTTTATATCTATGTACCATGCCCCTGAATGAAAGAAATGGTTCTGTACTGAGCTCAGAAATCAAACACTATAGATGTTGCGTGACAGCTAGGAAGAACTGTCCTATACATTCTTGAGAATTTTCAGCTAACTTATGCCAACCTTTGTGTTTCTAAGTGGATTCAAGATTAGGAAGAGTTAATGTGATTTTAAAACAAGAGAGGGAGGGAGGAGGGAGGAAGGAAAGGAGGGGAGGGAGAGTATATTGTTGAAAGGTTGTCTAAAGGTCAATTAGTTCAGTTTAACTGGACTACATGATCTCTGGATTACCTTTCAACAATATTTTCTTTCTTTCTTCCTTTATGTGGTAGTCTGATTCTCTAGCTGCTGCAGTACCCCTAAGATAGAATCACAGAAATAGAAAGGTATGTTTTTTGTACAAAGAAATGGTTTTTATATTTTTTTAAAAAAAATCACAAAATATTTTAGTTGATTCTTCTGCTCATTGATGCATCTTTTGTATTTTATGGAAAAAATGGCAGAGGTAAAGCTACCACAAAGTTCTAGGGGTAAAAATTGCAAGGTTATTTCTTTAAAAAAAATACACTGAAGGATGAGATTTCAACTTGATGTGGCACTTACATTCACCTTCTTAATAAGCCTAAAATACCACATCAATAAGAATTTCAAAGACCTCCTCTGTGCAAAGTCTGCACAGAAGTCTCTTTCTCGCTCATTCAAAAGCTTTTGAGGGCAGGGAGGCCAGGACATGAACGCTGCCTTGTCTACACAATTCCCTTCAGACACAGGGCTTAAGAATTCAGTTTACTATCCCATGTTTTCCTATGAAGATTCAAATGGTTGCCCTTTCAGGTATACTTTGAATTATTAAACAGAATATTTGATTTCAAGTATCAATCCCAGGAAGATTACTAACAATGACAAAATGTACACACACACACAAAATATTATATCAAACATACTTTTGACAAAGGTATGAAATAAGGCATACTATTCTAGTTCTTGAGTGAATGGCTTATACAATAAAAGTGAGAGGAAGAGGAGGATGAATGTTACCCTATTCATTCTTCTGATCTCTTTGTATGTTGTACTTTTCTCTGTTAACTTTGAACTTAAACATTTGTAAGTATGGTAGGGATAGCAGTTTATTATCCGCGTGGAAAGGACTCTTCAGAATTTTTACTTTGCTTTCTTCAAAACAAGGGCAAGGCTAAATTTTTTCTAAGCATAGGATGCAACTGGACATGCTCTTACGGAGGGCTTGATGCAATAGCTGTGGGAATAGCACAAGCTACCATTGTTCCGTTTTGATGAGAACAAAGTAATTGCTGCAGCTTTAATTCATCCACTCACCCCCATTTGGACTAAGAAGAAACATGCAATTACAAATCTTTGTTTGCTTGCTTATTTGGTTGGGATAAATATCTATTTGATATGGGCAGCAAATTCTGCAACGAGACACTTCTTAGTGTAGAACCTCAGCCAGAGGAAGAGGGTCAATGCAAGACAGAGACTATCTCTTTGACATTTAAAGTATGAGCCAGGTGCTTACTTACAAAGCCCTAAATGGTTTGGGACCTGCCTACCTGCGTGACCGCCTCACCCTTTATGAACTCACACGTTCCCTTTGTTCATCCGGAGAGACCCTGCTCGTGGATCCCTCCTGCGTCGCAGACGCGTTTGGCGGGGATGAGGGACAGGGCCTTTTCTGTGGTTGCCCCTCGACTTTGGAACACCCTCCCCAAAGACATCAGACTAGCCCCATGCTGGCAGTCTTTAGGAAGAGCTTGAAGACCTGGCTATTCCGATTGCCTTTCCGGAATAGGAATACTCCAGCATTATGCCCCAGAAGCACTTTATTAGAGTTTAAGATTCTCTGCACATTGCACTTGCCCTGAAATCCAACATACCACCATCACACCCAGCACTTTTTAATCTGTACCCATTACTTGGCCCGCCCCTAGTTTTTATTGTGTTATGGTGTAATGTTTTGTTGTTATTGCTTTATGTTTTTGATTTGCTTTGAGTTGTATTTGTTATGCTGTTGTGTTGAGGCCTTGGCCTTTGTAAGCTGCATCAAGTCCTTCGGGAGATGCTAGCAGGGTAGAAATAAATAAATAAATAAATAAATAAATAAATAATAATAATCTGACAACAGCAGATACAGTTTTCCTGAGGAAATCCCAGATCTTTCTCTAAATGAAACTCCATGGGTTTTAGGAAACCCTGATCGATACTACAGTGTTCCCTTACTTATTGCGGGTGTTACATTCCAAGATGCCCACGAAAAGTGAAAAGCCATGAAGTAGGGATGCCATATATATTTATCGCATCCCAAGGGTGAGGCAGAAGAGATTTAAAGACACCACACACCTTTTTTTTTTTTTTGGCTAGCTATAAGGAAGGGGCTATAAGGCCATGATTTACATACTGCTTTGTATCTCCTCTCTCTTTTTTTAATGACTGACTGCCTCTCTCCCGAGGGGAAGGGTGAAACCCCCTTTACACTCTATCATTGCCAGGAGGTAAAAACTCGCAAAACAACAAGTCCACAAAAAGCAAACCGCGAAGTAGTGAGGAAACACTGTAGCTCCAAAGGGCACTATTCAGTCAAATCCTTGAGATCCAAAGTGTATGCATAAATAATATCTACACAGACTAATCTTGAACAACCACACTGTGATCTTCTTTACTGCCTGGTAAGCTAGATAAACAAATATTTAATAACACCATTGTCACTCCAATTTAAGAAGGATATTGACAAGCTTGGAAATGCCCAGAGGAGGGTGACCAGAATGAAAACTTCTGAAAACCATTCCATAGGAGGAGGAGCTCTGGAAACTAGGCATGTTAAAGTCTGGAAAAGAGGTTAGAAGGTGACATGATAGCAATGTTAATATATTTGAAAGGATGTCATATTGATGATTGAGCAGGCTTATTTTCTTCTGCTGAAGAGACTAAAACACTGAACAGTTTGTGCAACATGGAAGGACTCTCCCTGCTGTCCAAAGCAGATTTACACACACTGATACTATTAACATTGCATCAAGATGAGAGTATGCTGTATTTCAGTATCTGATAACTGATGTAGTTCAACCCTATGCATCCCATTTTAGTGGCTGAGTGCAGCATGAAAAACAACCCCTCTTCTCCCACAGGATTTTGGCAGCTTGCATCTATACCAAACTTATAAGGGAGCATATTTATTACAATACAGGAAGAATACAATTACTATAGTAACAGTGGGAAGGCTGGCATCCCTTATGTCAGAAATATTAAGGACAAAATTAATTTCTCACAAAGCAATTGCCGTATCTTCAGATTAGATCTAAATTAATGAAGATTTATCAAACTGGAAGGACTCTCTTTCTGTGGCCTTGTCATGTTGATTGCTTTTTTAAAAAAAACCTCTTCTATTAAGACCAAAAATGAAATAGTGGAGTGGCGTAAAACTATTCCATGGGGAGAGGAAAACTCATAACAGGCAGAGAACTTTAAGAGGTACACCATTGTAAAAGGCTAAACATCTTTTCTGTAATTTGATGAAAATAATTTTGTATTGTCCTAGACTAAGGAGCTCATACTTTTCAATATGAAAGAAAATTAAAAGAATAAAACAATGTAACTAAAAGGAGTATCATTTTTGCAGGAAGTGAAATTGTTTCAGGAGAGTTTGCATTCAAGAGGTGAGGATGGTGCAATGACTAAGGGCACATCTACACTGATCACTTAGGTCAGATGAACCCTGATTCAACTCCATGACAACCAAATGCCACTGGGAGCTGACCAGGAATAACATGGGGGCAAGGCCACCTTAACATGGTCTAGAGCTGCATTAACCAATGTCAGGCAATGGCCTAAATTCTGGCCCAGAATTTAGACTATCTGCTGATTTTGGGCCTGGTTGAGAAGTTGGTCCAGTTTTGGAAGAGAACTGGTTGCAACTATTCTCATTGCCATCACATGTTTCCTGGGTTCAGGTGGCCTAGGTACACAGGATGGCAGTCACCATTCCTTCCCATTCTCTATGATGTGGCAGTCTCTGGTCCCCAAAAGAAGTGGGTTTTTTTTTAAGACTGCAGAAGCAGAGTTGGTGGCACTACATGATGCATGAATGTACAAATAAATGTGTTTGTAATGTATTTTATAGATGTATTTGTAATGTATTTTTCATAGACATAGCATATCCTTCCAAGCCTTCTAATGTACTGAACTAGAATGCCCATCTATTCCTGTTGGCATATTCTTCATGCAGACTGCGAATGTTAATATTATAGTCAAACAAACCTGGAGTACAAACCTTAGATTACATGTCCTTAAAGGTTCCACAAGAACAAGAACAGTCAGATTTGAATTTGTCTGAGAATCTCATCACAGTTCTAAGAACACTTAAACTGAGGATAAGATGGGACAGGAGAGATAAAGAGTGCTTAATTTCAAGATACTTTAAATTTTAGCCTCAAACGTTGAGTCTAGAACAAAACATGCTGGTGTAAAATTGTTCTGTTTTGAAAGGTTACCCACTCTTGATATACCTGCCACCACACAGCAAATAATAGCCACAATATAGGCTTACCTTTTCTCTTCTTTTCACTTACTTTTTGAGTGGGAGGCCTTCATGATCCATTATACTGCAATAAATATTGATTATATTAGAAATTTAGCCAATTTCTTTCACTTATAAAACTATTCCTTGGTTTTGCAAACCAATTCCATCATGCTGAAGAGCTGACACAATAAAATATTCTGCTGCAGGTCATTATTTTTTCGTAAGCTAATCAGATATTCAAACAATTATGATTAATGAACAAGTTCTTTAAAAAGCTAAAGTCTGTTCCTGCACAATTGGCAAGCATGGGAAAAATCACCAAGATTGTTCACACAGAACAAATCACCCAGCTTTATTCTCAAGGAGGGACATGTGCAGATAAGATCCCAGAGTAGTATAATTCCCCCACAATTTTCTCCACCTGCATGTCCTGTGGAACTTGAACCAAATGCATTAAGTTTTAGAGTAACAAACAGATAGTGACATGCTTTTAAAATGTTTCAATTTTAATGCTAACAAGGACTCTTCATCAGTGGGTGACATAAGTATCTTCCGGATCCTCTTCCTTTGCTGTTCCTTGTCTAACACCTGAGCACCTCTTTTCCCTCCTCTACCACTCCTACTACCAGTTGCAGCATTGCCAACAGACTCTACTACAACACTATCCTTGGGAAGACGGAGGGATGGGGGAGGGGTGTTACACAATAAGAGTAGGCCATGAGCAGTGCTCCAAAAATAACTTGTTCTACTAATTGTCACAAGATTTTTTTAAAATTGCTATTTTTCCAAGTTATAATGGAGATGAACACAACTTTATTGCATTTCTTATGCCTTTTCCATCACTGTTATTTTATTTTGAGGGAAAGATCCCTATAGGCTTGATATGAAAATCGTACAAAACTTGAGAATGTCTATAAAAAGACCCTTAAGAGCAACTTTTGAAAGTAATCATTACTTACGATGCCAATAAATAGCTATGCTTTTACCTGTTACCTTGCTTTCGAAATGCTTTTGAATTGCATACCTTGGATGAGAGACTGAAAGGCGGGAGGACACATGAAGAACTGCAATAGGGCTATTCTGAGAGGGGCTTTGTATTTACAAAACCAAGGTAAACTCCAATCAGTTGACAAAACAGAAGATGAATGTCTGATAAAGCAGATGTAGCATGACCATTTCAATTACTGCCTTTGTTGCCAATGAAAAATAGTCTAATTGTCTAACAGTTCTCACTTCCTTTCATCCATTACCTTTCCTTGCGCTTTGTGTAATGAATTTTGCTACAATGATGTATTAGATGCTATCTGGGATCCTGGGTTTTGTCTGCTGTTTTTCATAGTGGTTGTTGTTATTGTGGAAGTATGTGAATGAAAGAGATAATTTCAAAAGAATGTGAAATGCAACTTGTTTCAGAGGCATATGCTGAAAGAAAGGACTACTAGGAGACTTAAATGAGTTTGCTTCATAATCAATACCCTGTTAATTGCCATGGAAGAATTCAATGAACCTTTCATCTTTTTTGGAAAAACAAAGAGCTGAAGTTCATGATTCTAATACTAATGGTGGAAATAATTAAAGATATCAATAGGCCACAATATACAGTTCATTGTTATCAATGACTAGACAGCTAGATATTGTGTCATCCTGACAAACATTTAATCAGCCCAAGTGACTTTAAAAAGCCTGAACTTTTATGAAAATGACCTTGGTTTCATTGCAAAAGAAGTCAAACAGGAAGGACTGGTGGTGGAGTATGGATTAAAAACCTGATGAGACACTTCAGTCTGTGATACCCCATAAAAGAAGAAAATTAGCTCATGATGCCTATGATGTTTGTAAAAAGGAAAGATGCAAAAATCAAAGGCATCTCTATTTCAACCCAAATCATAAGGCTGTGATTGAAAAAAAAATCTTAAAATTAAAATTAAAAAACCTACAACCTTACAGTCATAAATGTGTCCTACAAGTGTGTCAAGTTTTTTTTAAAAAAAATAGTCCCGTGAGGCTGAGAGAGTGTGATTCACCCAAGGTGCTTAAATTGGGGAAAAAATCCTAAAAATCAGTGGATGACTGGATATTTCTGAAGTCTTGCAGAAATGTTGCCCTACTCATATTCTGTCACTGTAGGGAAATTGAAAAGCATACCTTTTTTAAAAAAATTGTTCAGAAATACTCAGATGTAGTAGAGAAGGGTGTGGGTGAAGGGTGATACATATCTAGGGAATGTATAAAGTGTTGTTTAAGGAATATTTACTTTTGGAATAATGTATACTGAAATAAGTCCTGTATGGCAAAAGTTTGTTAATTGTTGAGATATATCAAATAAAAAATATAATCCCAAAAAATATGCACAGAAGAACAAAAGCATACCTTTTCTCAGGGTTTTTTTTTTTTAAATTTTTTTCTAAAAACTAAAAAATTCCAAAAAAAAATTTCAATGGATGAACAAAACAGCCATAAATGCATCCTACAAGTATGCCAAGTTTCATTCTGATAGGCATAATAATGATGGGGAAATGAGCCTCTAAAATTCCTCCATTGCTGCCAAAGGAACAAAACTACTGAAAAGATCACCAACTTTCAAAATTCGGATGTGAAACAATGCCCCTCCCCCTCAAAAAAATCAATATATTTTCAAAACAAAACAGGGCCATCCAAATTTTGAAATGAAATTCAAAACGGATTTCTGAGGTTTTGCATAGGTTTCTTTGAGGCTGAAATCTGCCTCCACTCTTCTAAATGTAATTGTATCTTTTTCTTACATATAAACATATAAACAGTAATACTACAGGAGGATTTGAACCTAATGTTATGCTCTGTGAACATTAACCCTTCCCTTGAAATCAGTATGACTTGATGAGCTTCCTTTAGGCTGGATCATTCCCTAAATAAATTAAATATCCCTTCATTTATGTTTATGAAATTGTTGCTATGCTGGTGGGAGATGGTTGGAAATATTATCTGCTGTGCCCTGATCATCAGCAGAACAGATTTCCTTCACTCACAATTATTGAGCTGATGTGGTCTATCCAATGTAATTTTCTGAACCAGCACCCCAAACTGAATCTAAAGTTGACCAAAAACAGATTTGTAACCCTTTTGATACTAATGTTGGAGAGTGGTCCCTAGTCAAAGTGGTCCCTGGTCAAAAAAAGGTTGGGAACCACTGCTCTAGTGCAATGATATCCTGAGAATTCTCTTGTGTCATGTGTCAGTCTACATTCTTTACACCAAACAGATGATCACAACTGAGCTCAGAGGTACAAAATGCACAAATTCCAATAGAGCCAAGCCACAAACAGAATGACAGTCAAGTTCAGAAGTATGTTAATCTTGTGTGTTTATTTGCTTCACAGAGAAGAGTTTAATTTTTTTTTAGGAGTATGAACTTTCATAGGCAATAGTTAACTATAACTTAAAACCAACTGCTATACTCAGTTACAAAAGACCCATTACAAATATTGCATTTACTTATATGAATTCTGAAGTATTGTTCAGTAACTGATATGTGTTGTTGTTCACTCGTTCAGTCGTCTCCGACTCTTTGTGACCTCATGAACCAGCCCATGCCAGAGCTCCCTGTTGGCCGTTACCACCCCCAGCTCCCTCAAGGTCAGTCCAGTCACTTCAAGGATGCCATCCATCCATCTTGCCCTTGGTCGGCCCCTCTTCCTTTTGCCTTCCACTTTCCCCAGCATAACTGTCCTCTCTAGGCTTTCCTGTCTCCTCATGATGTGGCCAAAGTACTTCAACTTTGTCTATAGTATCTTTCCCTCCAGTGAGCAGTCGGGCTTTATTTCCTGGAGGATGGACTGGTTGGATCTTCTCGCAGTCCAAGGCACTCTCAGCACTTTCCTCCAACACCACAGCTCAAAAGCATCGATCTTCCTTTGCTCAGCCTTCCCTAAGGTCCAGCTCTCACATCCGTAGGTGACTACAGGGAATACCATGGCTTTGACTAGGCGGATCTTTGTTGCCAGTCTGATGTCTCTACTCTTCACTATTTTATCGAGACTGGACATTGCTCTCCTCCCAAGAAGTAAGCGTCTTCTGATTTCCTGGCTACAGTCTGCATCTGCAGTAATCTTTGCACCTAGAAATACAAAGTCTGTCACTGATATGTAGAGGATGTATATTCTAGTCAGGGCTGGAAACTGGATTTAGGCCATTTGACTTTACCAAGTGGTAAAATGGGTTTCATATGTATTAAGACATTATCTGAAAGAAATCTTTTCATTGAGTTTTCCTAAGAAAATCTTTAATGAGCTACAAATTAGACTTTAGAGAATTTACATTTTTAACAAATACCTAAGAGTTATAGACCTAGCTCAATTATTTCCAAACTGTGGTACTACAGTAATTTTGCACCTCAGCTTTCTTGAAGCTTGTTCAGTGCCTAGGAATTCTGGGAGCTGCAATCCAAAGAACCTGAAAGCCCAAAGTATGGGAAGCTCTGAACTAGCTGGATATATAATATTAATAAAAAAATAAGAGTACATGGCTGAGGTAGGAACTAGCTACCAATATAGAAATATGGAAAAATAGAAATCCTCAATTAGAAGGATGGTTTGAAACACACTGTTGACTCGTGGCCAGTTTGTGGTCTATTAATGGAATTAAGGAACTCTGGACAACGCACGCTGAGTTTGTGATTAGTTTTTAATGATTGTGTTACTGTTAACTGTTTAATTGTGATAAATGCTGATTGTTGTTTTATATGTATATGTACTCTATGTAGGCATCGAATAGTGCCTTTTTGTAAGCCGCCCTGAGTCTCCCCTAGGGGGTTAAGAAGGGCAGGGTAAAAGTAATTGTAATAAATAATAAAATAAATATTAAGATCCTTTTTGCATGTAATGCTGTCAAGCCAAGCATGATGACAACTGGTTTTATCCATCTAATTTTTATTGCCTGTATTCATCCTATATTCATCCTGAAATTATTTTTGTTAAACAATATATATATATATATATATATATATATATATATATGCTAGATTTTTTATCAGAACCCTATAGTTTTATATTTTTTTCTCTTTAGAAGATAGCTTTATATTCTTTCTAAACCTTTCTAGACTCTGGTGCTAACTATATAAATTGCTTAAAGTATAAATTATTGTTGTTTGGTGCCTTCTGACTTATGACAACTTTAAGGTGACCCTATCATGAAGGGACTTTTTTATTTGCAAGGTTTGTTCAAAGGGGAGATACCATTACCTTGCTCCAAGGTTGAGATAGTTGGATTTGCCCAAGTTGGGTTTCCACAGCTGAGTGTGGATTTGAATCTTGGTCTCTAGAGTCATGACCCAATGAACGAATCACGTCGATAACGTCCAGCATTTTGATTCACCAGCCTCCATGGCAAATCGGGGGCAGCGGGGCAATCCCAGCACCCAGTGCCTCACTTTGTCACCAGCTGATGCTTCCCTATCACACGTGATGAGCAGTGTGAGAATCTGTGGTTCAGCTGGGGCAGAATTTCCATTGTGTGATGAGATTCGCAGCATAGTGGTTTGAGTGATAGACTAGGACACTTGGAGAACAGGGTTTGAAAGCTCATTGGTGATCTTGGGCTTTCTCAGCTACAGAAGAAGATGAGGGCGAACTCTCTGAACAAATTTTATCAACCCTGTGATAGGTTAGCCTTAGGGTTGCTATAAATCAGAAATGATAGAGGTACTCATCATCATCATCAACAACAACAACAAATCCATAGCCATAGTCCAATGTCCAAACAGCCATACTATGTGAGTTAAAAAGTATAAATACCATCTACTGCTGAACTCTAGAAAACAGACATGCCACTCGTAATAGTTAGTGTGCTCTGACTTACAATTTTTTTAGATATATGTGGAACTGGTCATTAACAGTATCCTTGTTCTTACATTATATGAAGCTTTGTTCTCATAAATTTCTGATCTATATTAGGAAAAGAAAAGCTTAGCAAAGGAGGAAATGGACAGTAAATTACATAATAATGTTTTTCACAACCTGAAGCTCCTGCTTCCTCCTCATGATTGATGCTTAGTTGTAAAAAGCCCAAAATGTAATCTTACCATATGACAAAGACAGAAATGTATCTACATTCTTCTGGAATATAGTGGCTGATGATATCTTTTTTTCTGGTGTGGTGGAATTTTTTTTCACAGAAAGAATTTTGAACAGATTGGCATCAATGGAATTCTTGTTGTGTTTCACCTCTATGAGTGGCACAGTTCAGCTTGTCTGGAAGGCATGTCTGGGAAGCATGCCCAGCATTATACTGTATTTTAAAAGGAAGGGGTGTAACTTTTGCATATATTGGTGAAAAAATAGTGGCATGTGTTGCTTACCAAACAACACCCCAATCCCGGTCACCATGAGAGTTTTCATGCCCCTTGTAACTCAGATGATGTGAGCTGTCTTCTCATGTTGTGTTTTGCTCTCAAGATACAGTAAAAAGCACAGCTTGGAAAAGTTAACTTTTAAAACTACTACTACTCCTAGAATCCAAAGAGTGGTGGGATCATTTGCTCAATCAGATTGCATGACACGACCACACTGCCAAAATGGGCCAATATATTTTGGCATCTGATGGGGCAAATCTCCCACTCATCTCCTTAGAAGTGATAACACAACGATACTAAATTAATTTTTTTTTAAAAAATCAGCCTGTATTTTATAAATTATAGCAAAAGCCTTGATTGTGTAGATGATTTTGTGATGTGATTTTATATGCTTTTATGGTTTTAACCTGGATTGTTTTAATATTAATGTTGTTTAATACTGTTTTAATATTTGTATATTTGTATATTTTGTATTGAAATGCTTTTAGTTGTGAGCCTCTTTGAGTCTCTGTATGGAAAGAAAAAGCAAGATATTAAAAAAAATAATAAATAAATAAATAATGATGAAAATCTATGGGATGCTCTTAAAGAAATTGGGGTGCCACAACATTTGGTTGTCCTGAAGTGTAAGTTGTACTAAGGACAATATTATCCTATCTTTTACATTTGTGTGCTGAATATATCATATATACATCAAGATTAGATTCAGAGGAAGGAAACATGAAAACTGGTGGAAGACCTACCAACAACTTAAGATATGCAGATGACACCATAAAACTAGCAGAAAACAGAAAATACTGGTTATAACTATTACTGGAGAACTCAAGGAAGAACGTGCAAATGCAGATGTATAGTTGAACATTAAGAAAACTACAGAGAAGAAAACAGAAGATTACAGTTTGAGAGAGCAGCTATGAAAGAACTAGACTAGATTTTCAAGTATAAAGATACATCACAGAATACTAAAGTTAGGATTGTCCCTGCCATCATATTTCCCATTTCTATATGTGGTTGTGAAAGCTGGACAATTGGAAATATGATATGTAGAATATCAGCTCATTTAAAATGCAGTGCTCGAGAAGATATATTGTGGATTTCCGAAAAGGTAGATGTGGGTCCTAGAGAAAGTAAAACCTGAGCTCTGCCTAGAAGCCAAGGTTACTAAATCAAGACTGTCATATGGCCATATCATGAGTAGGCATGACTCACTAGAAAAGATAATACTGATTGTTATCTTTGGGTCATTCTCAGGTTGCCCTTCCAGCAGGGCTGTTTACCCCCTTCCTTATGCTGGGAGGAAGGCAGAACACCCAGCAGCTGCCCTGATCCTCCCCCCCCCCCCCACCCAATCATTTGACTGTCCTCTTGGCATTATGCCAGGATGAAGGTGAGGCAGTGGCTGAGAGTGCTCCAGAGGGTTCCCAGCCACCACATGCCTTCCTTGAGCTGTCCTCCCAGCATAAGGATGGGGCTGCTTGCCCCATCCTTATGCCGGGAGGAGGGTGAGACACATGGTGGCTGAGAGTGCTCCAAAGGGCTCTCAGCTGCTGCATGCTGTCTTTCCCCATCTTTTTGCATATGAATGTGATGGTCCACCATGTCCTTATACCAAGAGCATAGGGAAAATGAGGCAGGCCTGAGGTAAGTGCCCAGGGGGACCCATCTGCCTCTCGGGCCTTAGTTTGACCATGTCTGAACTATCCACTACTTCAAATGTAGTTTACAATTGCTGTCGGTCAACAGTCTGTGCAGTTGCTAGGTCAAAGAGAGGAGCAATGTTGTTATTCTCCTCAGAAACTAAAGATGTCTAAAACTTGGGTTTATACCGCCATCCCCCTTTTCATTATTAAAAAGTCTTCCAGCATGTAACTGCATAGTATTTCCCCACTGTTGTTAATGGAAAACAATGGTGTATGAAAATAGTAAAGGTAGGTAGAAAATATAGATGCAACCCCTCCAAGAAAGAAAATTAAGATTGCACTGATAAAAACTCTTTCCTTCGAACAAGTGACAAATTTTACCTATACTTCACCTAAAATGTTTCCAGATATGACAGTACAGAGACTTCTTGAGAAATCCCATGTTCTTTCCCTAAGAAAAGAGTCGGTTATCTTTGCACAGGCCAGTGTCAGCCTGGATCTCGAGGGAAGTTACTTTTCTGTTGCTAACAGACTTGAAATGCTACTACTGTCTTTTCTCTCATCTCCATATGGCCAAGAAGGGGACTGGCCTCTGATTACATTGAGATTCTTCCAGAACAACTGAACTACAAAAGAAACATTGGATATAAAACCTAGGCCTTTGATATCCTTTTCCTCCTGTTTCAGCATTCTTTTTTTTTCCTCGATGAAGAAACCAGAGGATTTTCAAAAGATTGCCTGATGTATTTTCTATATTTTGTTTGGCCAGTAAAGCCAAACTCTGAGATTTTGTATTTTGTATTTTGTTATCTGTTTCAGAAGCTTGGGAGATCAACATTTATGGCCATAAAATAAACCCCGGTCCTCATTCATGAGATGATTTCCCTTTGGATATGTCCAGGGTGAAAAGAATGTCCATAGTACACTCTCCACTGCCCCAGTATTTATAGGTAACAAAGCGAAAGAGGAAAAAAAAATAGAAGTACAGAGTGAAGTGATGATAAATGCCCTGATTAATCCATTTTCTGAAGGCACAAATATTCCTTCATCATCCCAGTTTACACAGAACAAACTACACCATTGGACTAAATGGATTTCCTGAGTCCCCCCGTTTACTTTCTGTCTTTCAAACAGAAGGGTACATTATTTAAATACTAAGTTACTATGAAGCTATCATGAGGAAGAAGGAGTTTATTCATGTTATCAAGAAAGGTCACAATGACACCGCTGACAGGGAAAATATGGATGTAGAAGTTTTCCAATTGGTTGATTCATTTTGTGGAGAGTAAACACTCCGTGCTGAATAACTGTCTTCTTTTAATTAGCTTGTCAAAAGAATTTGACAAAGACCTCTAGTGGATTACTGAGTAAACCTGGACTGCAGATTACCTCTATTGAATCATTTATTGTCCTTCAGTGCTTTTAATAGAATTGATCTAATCAAGCCACTTCCATTTCCTTATCAATTTTATGCTTCTTCTTTTTTTTTTTTGCCTTGGCTGCTATTGAGTTTTCAGAAACATCGCCTTTGTTGTTGTTGTTGTTGTTGTTGTTGCTGCTGCTGTTGCTGTTGTTGTTGATGATGATATTGTTACCATCTGTTAATATAATGGGATTGTAGTCAAGTACACACTCTAGATATAGTAGAACTTGATGTCAGTATTTGGATTTCTGTACCTATCAATTTTTCAGAGAGCACAATGTTTTCATGCTGGCTTCCCTTCCCCTCCTTTTCTTAATCTGGTTAATTATAAATGCATAGTTTTCTGGTGTGGATGATACTATTAATTTCCATTAGCTATGATCTTTTGAAAAGTACAGCCCGTATACATCAGGTTTGATAGGTCATGTTGTTTTGGTTCTTGTGTGTTCTTATTCCTTCCAAATTACAGCAAGTGAAGGTGAATCTTGTGTAGTTGCTACATATTCCACTGAATAACTCCTCTACAAAAAGAGAGTGTGGCTAATGCTATGAATGTATACATTTAAACAACTTTGATAATTGTTAAGAAACTGACATAATTTAAAATAGGAAATAAACAAGAAGTCTGTGCGCGCGCATGTGTGTGAACACAAATACCCATATTTATTCAATTCTAAGACACCATTGATTGTAAGACTCACACTAATTTTTGTATCACCAACAGAATATGCGCCCATGGGGGGGGGGAGTGTATCTTAGAACCAAATAAGTAAGAAATAGATAGATGGATGGATGGATGGATGGATGGATGGACGAATGGACGGACGGACAGAAGGAAGGAAGATTCAAATTTCTTTATGGCACTCGCCACTTTAGGCCTGACAAAATCCATAAGAGGTGGTCAATTAGCTCTGGGTTGTCACCCACACTTTCCAGCACCAATTCAAGGAGTTTACCCCTATCCTCCAACTAGTGTTGGTAACGTGTATCAATCTTTTAAAAGTCAGACTAAAACTTGAAATAGATTTACTGTTCTAATAGCAAAGAAACCATTAGACACCACTGGTTTACAAAGCAGTGGGATCCATGGGGAGGACCAAGGGCTGCAGGACTCACAGTCCCAAATGCTATTGTTAGTCCCAAGTTTATTCAATTTGATAAGCATAGTTGGGATTCATAATTGGACTTAGGCCATAGTCCATTACAGCCATTCAAGTTGCTGAGCAGACAATAATCAATTCTCATCATTTACTTCTTCCTTCCTTCCTTAAATTCAATCCCTTCCAGTTGTTAGTCCCAACTACACATTATTGGGTAAGTTTAAGCAATTATTGCAAGTGTAATTAGAGAAGGGTCATAGGAGAAAGGCATATACTTCCAGAAGCCATGGTTCAACCCTTAGACTTCCCCATGAGTGTAGAAAAGACATTGAAATCTCAGAGAGCTACTGAACTAGATGGATCAATGATATGACTCAGTGTAGAACTGCATTACTGAAGGTCCTACAAATGAAACCTCCATATGAGTGTTGATGGGCTACCATACACTCCCAAGATATTTTCATAGAGGTCACTGTTTCATGTGCTCAAAGCCATTGGTAACTCCAAATCTTGTATACGGTACTTTTGCAAATAATTTAGTCTAGATTTTGATTAATTTCTAAGCGAATGGGAGACATGTGCCAGACACAGCAACAGAAACATAGCTCACCATGTCTTTTCTATTTCACACACATGATCTGCATACTCCCTTGTTTGGAAACAGTGGTTGAACATAAAAGGCTAGATGCAACTTCAATCCTAACCAGAGTATACACCCAGAAAGAATTACTGAATGGTAATTCCACATATATGTAAATTAAATTGATTCAAACGGCTTACTGTAGTTGGGATTGGCAATCACATTTAGGTCAATGATGACAGTAAATCTATAAGAAAGCGAGAACAATGCCTCATGGCAAAAAAAAAGGGAAATACTGAGTTTGAATCTTGGAAATCTGCTTTGACATTTCATCATCATCATCATGACTTTATTTCTTAATTAGTCGCTCTCCACCAAGGTGCTCCGAGCAACTTACAATTTAAAACATTTCTTCTAAAGTTTTAATTTAAACTTGAACATGCAATCGCTGTATTGAAGTTCATTTTTTGTCTTTAACTTTTTTTTTTTTATAGATTTAACAATCAAAATGTATAAACCCTTTCCCCTTTTTACAATATCTTGAATGGGGAGTATACCATATTTTACATGAATAAAAAGAAAAAATCAAACACAGTTAAGCATACTTCTTAGTTTTTAACTTTCCCCAATTACAGCTTGTACTACATATACTGTACTGTACTACACATCTTTTATCTACTTATATCTTACATATTTTATTTCTCTCTCACACACACACACACATCCTCTCCCCCACTTACCCTTATTTTGTGCCACCTTCACCAAACCCAACCAACTCATCTTGTTTCACAAGTGCAAAATTTCATTGCATTCTACATGTTACACAGCTATATTGCTCTATTGCTGGAAACTCAAAGTGGAGCAGGAAGGCTACAAACAAATTATCACATGGGAGAAAATCACAGAACTATAGTGTATATTTGATGGCCTTAAGGAGCATTTCTTTATTCTTAACTTATGAATATTTTTTTTGTTTTGTGCATGTTCACACTTGCACAGAGAAGAAGGGGAAAGAAAGAGAGGGAGAGAAACCTTCTTTCTTCTGTACAGTCACCAGCAAGGAGAGTATATGCTGTCCTTATATAGTACATAACAATATTAATTTGTCAATTGGTTTTCTCACTTTCAGAGTATATGAAAGTGTTCTAAATGACCTACAAGAGTCACTGAGTGGAGAGCTGGCAGATTGCCTATGTTTCTTTCATCATTTCTGGACAGTTTCTGTAACTTTATGAAGTTATAACCATTGCAACTCTTTCAGTTCTTGTGATGTCCATTTTGTTCTTCTTGGACAGCTCTGAGGAGAATCTACATTCTTTGCCAGCACATGAAATGAAAGTGCAGGAATGACAGGTAGTAAAAGTGAGTCTGATATGTCATCCAGCATCCCATTGAGAGCAAAACTATCAAGTGACTGAAATACTGTTTCGGGAAGGGAGCTTTTCTGCAATCAAATGCAAATAAATATGTCATATCACATGTGAAATACCTTCAAAAGAAGTCAGCCGAAGCTTCCAAAGGGACCTCCTTTACATTTACCCTGGGGTTTGAATATTCACATGCTTTATGCTGTGACAGAGTGTGCTGTCAACACAATCAGCTGCTGAGAAATTCAGCAAAAACCATAAAGAGATGTTCTTTTAAACAAGTACAACTTGGAAGTGACTGATGACATCAAAGGAGGAAATGACATGTTTACTAACAAGGGTACAGGAGACTGCTGTGACCAATTCTATACTAGTAAAATCCAGTTAGACTTAGTACCTGATTCTGGAAACTGGCAGTTCATTATTTCTACAGACTTCCAGATATTATCAAACTTCAAGCAGATCTAGCTAGTATAGCTAATGCCAAAGAATGCTAGGATCACAGTTGTAGAATATTTGGAAAGCCACATGAATCCAATGTCTGACTTAAGGCCTGTCTACAATGTCCTCAAACCCCGGGTTTAATCAGAATTTCCTCCTGGAAATCCAAACAAAGTCCACAGACTTCCAATTTGTAACACGGGGTAAAATTGGTTAACTCAGTTTTACCTTGTGTTATGTGAAGTAGATGAATGCTCTGGAGTTTCAGCAAAACATCAAAATGGCTCTGCACTTGAAAGTATGGACCTCATCATATGGATGAGTTCCAGCTCTGTGATTCACCAGCCTCCACAGCAAATCATGGTGGCAGTGGAGCAGCAGCAAGGCAATCCCTGTGCCCAGCTACCAGCTGATGCTGCCCCATCCCACATGGAGAAGTGTCACTGCTGCACCAAAGCTCTGTTGTTCCTTATGGAACATGAGGGGCCTTTGTGGTGGTGGTGGCAGCATCCCACCATGCTGCCTCGCCAGTTTGCACATGGAGCCCCACCAGAACTCACCAAATGTCATTTGATGGGCAGCAAGGAACCCCATGGGTGAACTGGGACAGAAGCATTCTAGGAAGCTTCAGTTACTCCATGTGATGAGCCCCTCGGTGTAGGTAGCTGGGTTGGCTCTAATCTGAACTGGTTCATTATCCACATGGCCTGCTGCTGCCATTCCTCTTTCCCTGTACTCTGTGGGGATAATTTGGGTCCATGTTATTCTTCTGTCACTCCTCACCGCAATCTGGCAACAGTGATAGAGGACCACCAAGGTAAGGTGACAATCCAGCAAGGCTGTACCAGTTTCAACTCCACAGAACAGAAAGGACCCCCCCCCCCCACACACACACACACAGACACAGACACTGTGGGATGGAAATGTGCAGAACGGCTACTCTCAGGCCCAGTCCAGGACTGACCTTGGATTAAGTGGAAATTATAGATGTGCCTTCAGAAGATGGATACATTGCCTAAAAAGATATTTTCCCCAATAATGAAATATCTGGGATAAGATTATTCCTAGTCCATCCACTGGATCCATATCCGAAATTATTCTGACTGCAAGTATATTAACAAAATCCTATAGATGGATTAATTGAAGAGAGAGAGAGAAATTACTGTTTACAGTTTTATCTGTTCAGGCCCAATACTTGGAGTAATGACAGAAAGAAAATTTGTTGGATTTGATGTTTTTGATAATCATCATCATCATCATTATCATTTAATTACTTATTAATCGCCCTCCATCCAAGATGCTCTAGGTGATCTACAAGCAAAATTGTAAAGGATAAAAATACATACATACAGATATTGATAAAATTAACATAGATAAAAAGCTCTAGTAAAAAGCCAGGTCTTAAGTGCTAGGGTAAAAGGCCCCAACTCACGCATGGCTCTCATATAGGGCAGCAAGGTCCATTGCCACTATATAGGAGGATGACATCCAGGGTAAATTCTTTCACTGAAAGCTACCGTTTTCAGATCACTCAGTCTTCCTCTTACAATGATCTTCAACTTTTCTGGATTCAAAACAATCCAATATTATATATCAGCATAACACCTGTATCTGATTATTCATCATTATTACATGACTTGGGACATGTAGTCACTTGGACAAATGATTCGTTTCATCATGGCTGTTGAGTTTTCCTTTCATCGAATTAACTCTTCTTTATAGAACTGACCACAGTTGCCAATATGATGCTGTTGATAACATCTTTCTTCTGGCTCTCTGTTCTCAATGCAACTGTGACATTATGCTGATGAAGGTATTAAAGTCAGAGCTGGAGTTGTTAAGGTATAATTCTGTTTTGCATTCATAATTCAAGAACATTGTCAATGGAATAAAAAATAGGCACAACAACAGGCACCTATTTTAAGCCACTGGGAGTAACTGAAGGATACTTTCAGATCCTAAACAGCATGGCTATACTGTTACCAAAAGTTTAATATTATTTTACACTAAATTAGACACATTGTTAAATAGAACTCATGGGGGTTGGAACCTGTAACTTAAATAGTCAATGTACTCAGTATCAGAGCTGTAAAGTGTTCTGAAAAAATATATGAAGTTCAAAATAGCAGAGCCTGAAATATTTGTGTACATGGTGCCAGAGGCAATCCTTCTCTATTCTGCAAAATGCAAATACTTTGCTAGACAAGAACCTAATCGAAAAACATACCTACAAAAATTTAGTGGCAGCTATTGAGCCTGTTTTAGGAGTGGGTTTTTGGCAATTTGGATAGCTCTTTTAAATTTAAAATTAAAATCTAAAATGGATTCAGAACACCACTCATATAGGCACTGCCACTACTGAAAGTATGGATCCAACCCAGTCTGTTTTAAGAGAAAGGCATTGGTAAAAAAGTAGTTGACATTGTTGTGTTTATTACTCCCACATATGATTGCTCAATGCTCACTAATGCTTCTTAGGGCATCCTCAGCTTCATGCAGCCACCTTTTGTCCTAGAAAAATAGTCTAGAGGAAATGGAAGACCAAAGAAGTAAGAAGCCATGCATTGCTTCCTGAATGCAAAAGATGGCCCTGGAAATACAGGTTCTTCAGTCATTTCTCTGAAAAGACTACATATTAGGCTTAGGCTATAGCAATCCCCAACAAGAGCATTTTGTGATTCATTCTCCTACAGGAATTAGACAAAATAATAAATCCATCCTTTTCCATTGAAGGATTGAGATATCGGGTACATCCTCCTTTAAGCACATACTGAGGTGGGAAAACAGCTTTACTGAAGAAATGTCCCTATGTAATCAATGGTAAGACAGATTTCATAGCTATTGTAAATTGAAAGAATCTTTTGCCAGGACTCCTTAAATCTTTCGAAACAGCTCCATGGAAGGAATGATTAACTGCTCCTGAAAAGTACTAATTAACTATTAGTTTGGTGTCTTGTTCCAATTCCCTTTCCTGTTCCAGCATTCATTAGGAAGAGTTATGCAAAACAGAAACTTCACATTGATTTTGTGAGCCCAAGGTATTTGTCACTGACCAAAAACCAGGAACTGCACACAGAGCTGAGATGCAATTATGGAGGTAATATCTCAGCATTTTGCTCAAAAATATTCTGCAGATAACTTCAGTCAGCACTCTATTTCAGATGAAGCTTGTGTTCCTTTGTAAGAATGAACAATATAACCAAGATCTCTATATGTTTCAGATTATGTTGTTAGCTTGGGAATTACTTTGGGGATAGGCACTATATTCCAAAACATAGTTGCAATTCAAGCTGTACAGTAAAAACGATTGTCCTCTCAGAGAGGGGATTGGCTAGGGAAGACTATTGAGAAAGGGCTCCACAGTTCCTCATTCCAGCAATTTCTCACTTCCCTTCCTCTGCTATCTAATCTGTCTTGAATGTTTAAATGGATCTGAAAAAATGGAGCAGCATTTCCCAGCACACATGTGGTATTATTATCACCTGGTCAAGACTTTGCTGATAGCATCATCTTGATGAAATGTCTTCAAGCACTTTCATTTCAGATGGGATCTGCGCCTGGAAATAAGTTGGGTTTAATGGCTGGGGTCCAGTAATTCACTTAGCTGTTTACTTAAAACATACTTCAGCAGTTTGTATGTACAGAGCTGCATCTAGCCATGAAATGAAATGGGAAAACTCTTATTTATTGCCAGAACTGATCTTGCATGTTAATGCTGAGACAACTTCTTATAGTGGCTAGGTAGTTTAGGGGAGACAGCTCTCAAATGCTATCTCACTTTCCATACTCAATTGTTGTTTGAATGCTCTGTCTCATAACAATGTTGGTAGCATAGACTTCCTTTTGCTTTCCATTATTCTGCAACATCTACGCCTTCTCTGCCACCATGAGCTGGACATTTAATACAAAAAGAAGGGGTAAAGCACAATCCATGAGATGACCACATACCACAGAATCATCTTTTGTGACTACTGGGATTTTTCTTCTTTAAAAAGTCTCAAAGATCTTTGAATTATGTCTAATAAGACAGAAGTTTTTACCACATTTTTCTCTCCTCCATTTCAGTCTCAAGAGACCTTTTCAGACATCTTAAGTTAGCTGAACCAAGTCCCTTGGGGAGATGGTAGCGTGGTACAAATAAAGTATTATTATTATTATTATTATTATTATTATTATCGTGTCAAGCTCATTTTCACTGAGGGCCACATCAGCCTTATGGTGGCTTTCAAATGGCTGTTTGTAATTGGAGCACAGTGCAAATGTAATTATGTTACCCTGGCATTGAAGGCCTCATGGGCCACATAAAGTGACATGGTGGGCCAGATTCAGTCTGTATTTGACACATGTGCATTAAATAAACAGGAAACTACTTCCAGATACTTAATGTTATTTTTTTAAAAGTCTCTCTTTGATCTAAAATAGTCTGGGGGGGGGGGGCAGAAACATGGCAGAAAAAACATGCCTCCTAGAACAGTATCCTGCCCCCCAAAATAAGATTGCTTTGTGTATAGGAGGGCAGTGCAGGGTGGCAGGATGCCTGCCATAGATGCAGATGAAACGTCTGGAGATAATGCTTCTAGAACATGGCCATACAGCCCGACAATCCAGTTATTCCGGCCATGAAGCTTTCGACAATACATTAAACGAATAAATATTCTCCAACAATTTTCAGATGAAATCCGGGACATGTGTGCTGAAATAACAACAGAGTGTGATTTAGATTGTAAAAGTTATCAATGAGAAATAACACACAAGCAAGAAAATACTGCCACAGTTTGCTTTTGCCATGCCCTAAATGTACCAGATGCTATCTGATCTTGGATGCTAAGCAAGGTCAACTCTGGTTAATACTTGATGTGATATGGCCATTGAATACCAGGTGATGTAGGTTATATTTCAAAGGAAGGAACTGGCAAAACAACCTCCAAGGATTCCTTGTTCAAGAAACTCTACAGAATTCATGGAATCACCATAAACAGTTCTGGCCCAATTTACCTGTCCGAACGAATCTCCTCTTATGAACCTTCGAGGACTTTAAGATTGTCTGGAGAGGCCCTGCTCTTGGTTCCGCCATAAGCATGGCTGGTGGGGATGGGAAACAGGGCTTTCTCAGTGGTGGCGCCTCGGCTATGGAACGCCCTTCCTAGGGAGATCAGATTGGCTTCTTCTCTTCTAGCATTCTGGAAGAAACTTAAGACATGGCTTTTGCGAATACTGAGTAACGGACATAAGAATGGAACAACTACATGATGGGACTGGACATTGTTTTAATGAGTATTTATTGAATTATGTTTTATTACAGTGTTATGATTTCATTGATGTTAACATTTTTATATTGTAATTGTGTTTTTGGTGGCATTGAATTTTGCCTTATAAACCGCCTCGAGTCGCTGGAAGGCTGAAAGGGGTGGTATATAAATATAGTAAATAAATAAATAAAATAAGTCAGCAGGTGTCATGAAAGTACACATACATTGGGAAGGGAAAGATTTCCCTTCATTCTTCCCTGGGCCCTTCCAGACAGGTCCTATATCCCAGGATCTGATCCCATGTTTTCTGATTTAAACTGGATCATATGAGTCTGCACTGCCAGACAATCTGGGATAAACATAAAACCTGGGATCAGACCCTGGGATAAAAGGACTGTCTGGAAGGGCTCCCTCTCTTCCCAGCTAAGTTTGCCAAGTACAAAAACTTCTTTTGAATATTTAAATCAGTTTGCAGCAATTGAAAAAAGCCAGGAGGAGGTGGAAGAGTTGGAAAAGACAGAGAAAATGAGACATTTTTAAATCAGCTGAAAGGGTGAGGTGACAGAGGATTAGCTTTCCCTCCCAAATCTGAACAGATTGAGAGTATGCTAACCTTCCCCAGTTTCCTACCACTGTAATACAAAGACTTTTATTTGTGTAGTATATGTGTTGGCTGTTGATTTATGGAAACCTTGTGAAATTCTCTTGTTTTTCTTAAGCAAGAAATACTCAAAAGGTGGTTGGGCAAGTTCCTTTCTCAGAAATATAGCCTACAGAAGGTAGGTGGTTGGGCAAGTTCCTTTCTCAGAAATATAGCCTACAGAACTTGGTATTCATTTGTGGTCTACAATTACTAATCATGGCCAATTACTAATCATGGCTAATCCTGCTTAGTTTCCTACATAGTATATTTGTCAACAACAATGTTAGTTTTGGGCTTTATTCTGATGCCCTCACACTTTCCAAAATCCATGCATCCAGGGTTATTTCACCATGGTTTCTTGGTGGAAAAGAATTTCCCCATGACACAAAAGTTTCAAAGTATCCATAATGATGGCTTTATCTATAACCAGCTTCCTGTTATAGATAACATTAAAATATTAATCAATCTCAGATGTGGAGGGGACTTAGGAAAGGAAAATATGCCACTGCCTCCCTTACAACCAGCATTAAAAGATAGCTGAAGTTCATTCTGTCCCAAGTATGAAGAAATATGTTTGGGGTGGGTTTTTTTAAAAAAAATTCTCAATAAAACCAAGCTGAAATGAAGCCTTCCTCCACTGCCGTATCCACCTTCAATAGATACTACTATTCTCACCTTGGAGACAGCAATGTTAAATGTGCTTGCTATAGAGATGTTAAAGGTGAAGTGTTCCTGAGTAAAATAAAGAGATGAAAACACTTATTCAGCACAAACAAGGTTGAACACACAGCCATTCCAAGGCAGACCTTTAAAAGTTAAGCACTTAGATTCTTTCTGGCTGGATCAACCAATGTGTCAGTTTCAATTTCTTCTATATTCAATTTTTCCCAAAGTTTCAAGTTCTTACTGTTCCCAACATAAAGGAAAATGCCAATGTTAGTAAATACTTGTCAAATCCAAACTGAAACAAAACTTTCTACTTTGCTTAACAATGTAAGTGGTGTAAATTCTTCTAGAGATACAAGGGTATAAATCAATAAAGTAAGCATATTAGTGCCTTAAAAAGTTTGGAGCAAAAGGAACATCTTCCTAAAGTGAAGGATCCCGGGTTTGCTAGTACTGTTCTCTTTCTTCCCTTTTCAGCACCTCTCCTAGTCACAGCAGGAAATATTTAAGGACATAATGAAAAGACAAACAGACAAACTGGCAGATGTGAGACATGTCCTTAGAGAAGACATTTCTTGCCATTCCCTGTGGATTTATTCTTCCTGTTGGATGCCATTTTCAGACATTGCCTCATCAGTAGCTATTCCAGAGTGACAAGTCCCTTCATGTCCACCTCATTGTGAATTTCCCACATGAATGTCTTTACTATCTGCTTACATCCTGCTGTTGGTAAAAAAAATGCAAACAATTTTACTGCCTCATAAATACCGGAATCTCAATATTTATGCTGAAATTGTTTTTGACCATGAGCCAGGCAGACTGAAGATGCCTCAAATTTCTTGTGTTGGCTTGTTTTCTTTCCTTTGAGAAGACACAAGCTGAGATCAAAGCTAGAGGACTAAAGCATCGTCGTTTTTTTTCTTGGAAACCCCATGAAATGATGGATATCTACAAGATTAAGCGAACCGCTGTGATCACATCCCTTTCTAAATCCCACTGAAATGTTGAGCTATGATGATGTTGCATACATATATCTCACAACCTGTTGATCCACTGTTTACTGGGAGGCTTAGTATATGCAAATATAAAAGTTGCTATCATTTGCAAGGTAATTATTCTTCTCCCTGTAATAGTTTTGCCTCTAAACTATTCTCAGTGAATGTTTTTGTGCCTGTATCACAAAGTCAGCTAGCAAAAAATCCCAAGACAAAGTAAGGGAGAGGGGTATATGTGGCAGTACTTGCTGTTTTTCCTATTGGGGAAAGTGTTTGTCATTACCATGCTGCTTTTTCTGTATTCATGAAACATCAGAAAGGTAGGTCACAGCTTTAGTATTACAAGCCACCACAATCTCCCTTCTACCATCAAAAAATGAGCCAGGTTCCATATTCCATCTGTTTTTTATGGGCCACATCATACACCGCTCATTATATTTGTTTCTGGTGTGACCTGCCAGCATATCTTTTGAAATAGATATTGTCTACATGATCTTACTATGGTATCTTTAAGCAGTGTTGATTGGGGGGGGGGGGGGAGAAACACAGCTCTTGCCATCAGGAAGTTTTGCCTAATGTTTAGGTGGAATCTTTATCCTGCAATTGCTCCATATCCTAGGGACCTTCCACACAGCCCTATATCCCAGAATATCAAGGCAGAAAATCCCACATTATCTCAGTGTGGACTAAGATAATTCATTCCAAAGCAAATATTGTGGGGTTTTTTGCCTTGATATTCTGAGATATAAGGCTGTGTGGAAGGGCCCCTAGTCTCCAGAACAATGGAAGGCAAGCTTGCACCTCTCCTCAATGTGATATCCTTTCAAATATTTAAACATGGCTATCATGTTCCCTCTTATCCTTCTTTTCTCCAAGCTTAACATATCCCTCAGCTGTTCCTCATAGGGCTTGGCTTCCAAACTGTTGATCATTTTGATTACCCTTTACTGGGTATATTCCGACTTGTCCATATCCTTCTTGAATTGTGATGCCCAGAACTGGACACAGGTATTCCAGATGAGATCCAGCCAAATTAGAACAGAGTGACACTATGACTTCACTAGATCTCAACACATATCTTAACAGTCTAATTTAGAAATGACACAGGAAAAGGTGATGGCCAAAGTCCAGCAGATGCTGCCTCTTCTTCTCCCTCAGAAGCCACAGCATAGAAGAGTCATTCATTCATGAATCAATGGAATCATTAAAGCAAAGAGAAAATAACTTCTGTAAAAGGCAAACCTCATCTTGTCAAATCAATTCTTCAAGCATAAAATAAAAAAATGAATCAAAACTTGAAAAGTGTTAAAGAAATAAACTACAGGCTCTGTTGCCTTCCTTGAGCAAAGAGGCACAAAATTATAACATTCCCTCCTCCCCATGAGATTCTTAATGAGATGACATTAATCAAGTTTCCTGGAATGCCTAAGAAAATATTTCCTTTTTTCCCTCTACACCCCTTTGGAGATTTTGTTTTTCTTTGTTTTTGCATGAAATCAGAATGTGTAACTGAAATAAATATTCCCTATGAGTGAAAGAGCCAGCTGGACTAGCTCTCTCCCTTGCTCTCTTTTTCAGGCTCAAGCTGTTTAAGGATATAAAGAGCAAACATGACTGAAGTTCGTTTTGCTTCATGTGACTTGCCTTGTGTGACTTGTCACATCTGACCTGTTCCAGTGAACCAGGTTTGAGCTCTCAATATCCTTCAGTCAGAAACTGGAAAAGTTCACTAATAGCCAAGCAGGAAAGGTTCAGAGGAAAGAGTTTTCTGCACAGGGCTTCTAACCAGAAAATAATTTCTAATGAACCGTTCTTGATTCATGGAGGCACACTGCTCTTGGAACAAAGTGGAATCCAATATTGAGAATATTGGTGTTTTCACAGTTTGACTTGGGGAGGTTGCTTCTTCTGAACTTCAAAGGTTCTCTATTGGTCTATGACTGGGGATAAGAGGTGAAAGAAGGCATCCATAAACTTGTCATAAAAATCAAGCAATGCAACCAAAATATTATACTCAGGAGTGGTAAAAAAAAAGGTGCCACTATGATTTTTTTTTAAATAAAGAAAATGAAGGTTGCCAGTTACCATGTTCTCAGATGTGTTAATTTCGTTACCAGTAGCCAAATTGTGGCATTCCAATTATCTGACTCTGACAAAATAATCTTAATTAGAAGTGAACCTTGCCTATGAAACCAATTTCAAAGATAATATTTAAGAAAATACCAATGGTTGTGGGGTGGGATGAGTGGTGTAGGGAAAATAGAAACAAAATCATTACTTGTGTCTATATTTCGGAAGAATGTTTGGAATATGTGAAACCCCATGGCTAAATAAGAGCTTGTTAAATTTCTGTTTCTCAGATTTATGCCTTGCATCTTAAAAAACAGATTATTTATCAATGCATATCATATTTGCATTGTCTATTAATAAAATAATGATCTAAGCAGTAACCAAATTTAAGCTCTTTGATTCTGATCCTTCCTTCACTCCCTGTTCAATTGTTGCAGGTATGATACAGTTAAAGTGAAGCACAGTCATTTCTACTTAATTCAGTTAAGTACAATTTCAGTGTCTCCTTTTGTATTATTTGAGGTTATAAAAGGTTGGAAAGAAGAAATGTCCCAAGGGTCAGAAGTATATTTCTTCTGCAGTTAGGTTCACATTTCTTTTGGTAACCTGTATGCCCTAGGTGACAAGTATGTAGAAAATATTAGCAGTGGCTTGCTGCCAATATGCAATATGCATTTGTACTAGCATAGCTTTCTTAAAGGCTTGCTACATTAACATGCAATTAGAAATCAATAACATATTTATCTGGTCAGAATGGGAGCCAAAGGTTGAAGTGCTCCCATCCCTGAGGACATCTGTGGTCCTGCAAAGTCACCCTGCAATTGTCTTTTCCTGTTGCTCACCTCACATTTCCAGTAGGATGAGCTTCAGGAGCCTCTAATAGAACATCAGGTAGTGACAACTAACCATTATATGGCTTGATATGGGTCAGACACAGCTCTATGGAAGCATTTACCAGCTTACATGTAAAGTTAAATGGGGAATGGAAGGGGGACACATGTCAGCCCAACTTGAATGTCAGCATGTGCCTGCCTACTACATTCCGGATCATGCTTTGTTGAGCATTAAGGACTTTATCAAGCTTTGATTGGGTTTAGTTGAATGTGCTTGTAGAACTCCTGGGAGCAAGAGCCAAGTCTTATGAGGGTTGCTCATCATAGAAGCTTTGTCAACCAAATGTAGTTATAGAGGTCTAAACACTACAGAGTAGACCTTTATAAACGGTACACAAGAGCCTGGGATTCTGCCAGGTAAGTGGCAATGCTGGGGAGGTGAAGGTACTTACACTGGGTGGTGGCATCTTGGTTCTTAGTTTAGCCCCAAGTTTGAAGAGATGAACAACAGTCTGGGAAAAAGTGATAAATCTCCGTCCATATTGAAACATCTGGTGAATAGAGTCCAGAGACAAAAATCCTTGATTATTTTGTCCTTACACACAGTTGAATAATTACTGAAGTTGTTTTCATCCTGTAGGAAAAAAAAGAATATTTCTCTAAGTGTTCTTCTCATATTCAAGTGTCTCTTGATGCAAACAGACAAACAAACAAACATGTTTCTGAGCAGAAATGAGTTTCCTGCCTTTAATTTTTTTCAGAAAAGTAAACATCAAGGGAATTCCTTTGTAGACTCATTTATCTACTAAAATCATACCAATAAAAGCTGACAAGTTTGGCATGAAGGCACACAACAGCAACAGCTCCAGCAGTGGCAACAGCATTACTATATTATTGCTAACTTTTAATTAAGATCAACAACTATAGTGAAAGCATATGAAAAGTCTTCATCAGAAACAAAGAAAGTATTGGCAACATTAAAATATCTGAAACATGCAATTAAAACTGTAAAAAAAAAACATTTACAAAACAGTAATGCCTTCATATTAAAGTGCCCTCTTCAAACCCCTTTCTTTAAAAACCTTCAGTTCTTAAAAGCCCATTGACAAAAAGAGAGCAAGAAGGGAGCTACTCTAGTCTTCCTGGTTATTTCACAGGCAGAATGTATGGGTGGGGTGGGGTGAATAGAGGAAAATGGGGGAAAGCCTTCTTACATGTGGGGACCCAACCTACCCCTGCAAGGTCCATCTTCAGGGATGGCCAGCCATCCTACATTTCCCTGTCTTCTGGCTTTCCTCTGCTTCCTGCCGCAGTCTTCAATCAGGAGCCAGGAAACACCTGCCGACACCTGAAAATGAAGGCTTCTGGCTGTATTCACATGCTGTCAAGATGGATTTCCACAGACAGCCACTAATCGTGGCTGTGCTTCATGAGGTGGATTCTGTGTAACTCTGTTTTGCCAGCATACAAAAGTGTAACTCTGTTTTGTGTAACTCTGTTTTGCCAGTGTACAAAGGTGATAGGAAAATGGGGGGGGGGGGGAGAGATTAGGATGAGATAATGAATTAGGATGAGAGAAGGAATTCCAAAATCATGGGGAAGCCACAAATTGGGCCTTGTGTCCTCATCAAATGTGTCTATGAAGGTGGTGGGACCAAGTCAAGCAGGCAGAATTGAACCATAAGGGATAGATAGGATAGTTCCTTAAAAGTAAGATTGTTCTTATAATAATTTGGCCTCCTGGTATCAAATGTGAAAAGTTTATGACCACAATCCTCTTCAAGTAGTAGCTTTTTTGCATGCTCTTTAATCTAGCTTCTTTGGTTTTTGCTGTCCTGAAATGTCAATGAAAACTACTTTTAAAAACTTTATGCAGTTCCTAACTGTCAGTGGTGCTAATTTTCTGGATTTGTATTTTAAAATAACTAAGAAGAGAACAACGAGGTCCATATATTGAGAGAAAAGATGTCATAAATCATGAAAAGAAATTATAATAAGAATAGAAGAATTTGTATACTTAATATAATTGAAGAAAAATTATGGGAGGGTGGAATTCTGATAGACAAGAGATGACTGCTACTACAATGCTATGGTAAGTGATCATTCAGATGATCTCTGGTGAAAGAGAAGTGGGCTGAGGATGCTTCCATGACAATAGTTCCCATAACAACAAAATTAGAGTTCTCCCAATTAACATTTCCTAAGATTAAGTCCTACACAATTGCCATACCATTGCTGACAACAAGATAAAGAGAAATAAACTGATTCTAATGATTTCATTGCTTTTGTCGTTGATGAGGTTTGACTTTTTTTGAGATATGGGCATGCGGACAGTGTTATCTAGTTCTTCCTCCATCATTGTGGGATTGCTGGAGACAATTAAATGAAAGATAGCCTTGATGTTAAATTTAAATTTAATGCATAGATATCCCTGTATAAAATAGTAGAAATTCTATATTCTGACTTTGCTCAGGCCAAAACAGTGTAGATGCACTAATGCAGAAAGGTGCAATGCTGAACACTCAAAAACTGGAATTCCCTACATCAAAATGATTGTAACAAAACAGCGGGCTCTCTTGATAAAGTCCTGAGATAGTGAAAGTGGCTCACATCAAGTCCTCTTGTATTATATCTGTCTTCACATTCCCTTGGAAACTTTGCCAGGCCCTTTTCTTTGGATGTCTAAATTATTTCCAAATGTTCAACTAACAGGTTAAGTTACTGCAATGATTAAAATTTGGGAAATTTCAATCATTGCAGGAAAATTTATTAGGGACTCAGAATATTTGCTGGGGAGCAATCTTTTCATTTCCCTCCATCCACCTTAAACTGCATCAGATCTTCTCAGATTTTGGTTGGATGCACTAAATTAAGTCAGCATCACTCTATCTGCCCTTGAGCAGTATGTCCATATAGGTCTGCATATAGAAATAGAGCAGAGAAAAGGACAAGGCTTCAAGCAAGGTCATTTTAAATGTCCAAAGCATGTAACCAAGCATGGATTTTTTTTCTTTACTATAGAATTAACACCAAGTGTTCAAATAGGCAATATAAATATCATCTTCACTTAATATCATGGCCATATATTAGCAAATAATATGGCAACTTGTTGTCTTCAGTATCAGAGGCAGTATGCCTCTTTGTAATAGTTGCTAGGGAGCATGCATTGCAAGATGCTATTGAATTCATATTGCAAGCTCCACATAGAAACTGCTTGGCTACTGTGCAAGCAAAATGCTGCATTTGCTCTTTGGTCTCATCCAGCATGGCATTTCTCAAAGAATCACAGAGTTTGAAGAGACTACAAGGGCCATCCAGCCCAACCCCATGCATTGCATATTTGTTCAGGAAGTATAGCTATGTAAAATGTCTAAAAATTTGCATGGAAATATTTATGCATCAAATTTCCACTTCAAGATCTTTCACTTATTTTCCCCCAACAACACCACAGTGAATATTGTCTATCGGTATAGACATCAATCAATATTTATGCATTATTTCCCCCTCTTTCTTTCTAATTAATTAACTATTTAAAACTATGTTACCCCTTTTAGAAATTAATTAAGACTGGCTTGAAATCAATTTCAAAAAATGGTATAGCAAGGAAAATGGGTTACATAAGAAAGGATCAGAATAAAAGCAAGCTTTCCTCAAAACTCGGTTCTATCAACAGGCTGTGTTTCATGATAGCTGAAATTATGATCTAATATTACATTTAAGAGACACAAGTATCTAATGTATTTCAGATTGCATCCCAATGTGCTGGTGTTTCTGTTATTTATAGGTGTGTTCTACCACACACACAGTGATTGCCTTCTGTGATGAATTGGGACTTCTGAACCTGAGCGCGATATAGCTTTTCCGATCAGATTTGTTTTAGTATGATATCAGATGAGAGATATTAACACCTCTTTGGTTTATGGAAGTTTGTTAACCCTGACAGGATTTACCTCAAGGGAAAATAGTGGAGGAAATGACCACAATTTCACTCCCAAGCTTATAATCTTCTCATGACTTAGCCCATCCAAACTGATTTCTATTACATGGTCCACTGACCTGAAGGAGACCTTAAGTTAACCTTGAGTTTGGGATGGCAGACAAAGCAGTTAATCATGCACAGAAGGCTCAACTGAGGAGGTTGTGAAAACCAGAGAGGGATGAGCAACAAAGGGACTTATTAAATGGTGCAATTTCACTACTGTCTAGGTAACAAAATATATAGGCTCTGTACATACACATATTTAATAACTTTCTACTCACCTCTTCCACAGAACACTGCACACATAATAGTCAAGTCAGACTGCTAGTGAGACCCTGAAAACTTAATTGACAGGTAAACAGACAGCCTGGAGCTGAAAGTCCTTAGGTCAAGAAGAACAGCTTGTAACCTATCGATACAATGTGGTTTAAAATTACATTAAGTATTTGTGTTAAATTCATTAGGTGAAGTCTCTAGGGCATTGTGAAATGCTGAATGGAGCCATTATGAAACTACACTATAAGCTCTTTGTCCACCTTCATGCTCCATCTACAAGAGACTGATACATGTTATAGTAATGATTGCTCATTTTCTTGCACTGTGTTTTGGAATCTCCCCTCCACTAAAACTGCAATGCTAAAACTCATTTTTAGATTTTAATCTTCTTTTGGAATAGAATTTTGATTGCTTACTAACATTTGATTTAAGCTAACTGAGGTTAAGGCAAATAGGACCAAGCTTAGATCCAGAGATAAAGTGCATAGAACTCTCCTTTCCCTTCTCCTTTGTTTTTGGACATAGATGGTGACCAAAGCAGTGTGAAAGAAGAAACTGCAGGTGCTTCAAGACAGCACTAAATCCTGAGTTTTAGCGAGGGACAAAAAATCCCGGGACTTCAGGAGAGGTCCACATACAGACCTGTTGGTTCCAGGATTTCTGCCTTCATTGTCCAGACTTGATATTTTGTTCTGAGATTTAGAGGCTCCCAAGATGGCCACCACAGAACTTCTATTGGAAACTGGCAGTTTTTAAAAACCCACAAGGTGCAGATATGTGGAGATTGGGTTATGCGGATCACCACAAAAGCTTCGTTCAGTGTGCAGGCCAGAGAAACTGTGCCCTCCACACATTTCATAAAGTTTCTAGCGCACAAAGTTTATGAGGTAGAACTACTTCTGTCCAATTCAGCACTACACAATGAAACAGAAACACACAGTTTTAATCCAGGACAAAACTATATTTAGAGCCTGGCTACCTGGCCATCTGTCCAAACAGATTTGGTTCTGTACTTGTGGTATCAAATAACAGGGTGCTGTTCGTAGGTTATACATGATCGATCCTGATTGCTCTTCTTGTGAAAAATGTACAACATTGACTAAGGGGGTACAAATTTGTCCAGAGAAAATGTGCCCTCCACATGTTTCATGACGTTTCTGGTACACAAACGTTTTTGCCTTCTACTCAAGTGTAACCTTCTTTTTAAGAACCAACCAATCAGGAACAAGCATCTAAAATCCAGGAAGAAAAAAAATCCCATGATTTCCGATTGCAGGGATGTACAGACATGTAAAGATCTAGATATTAGGCTCAAAGCCGCAATATTCCTGCACCTGGAAATCTTGCGTTCTTTGCCTTTTGTAGCAATTGCTTCTGGGTTTATAGGAAATGGCATCTGGCCACTCTCCTGTTTGCTGCAGAAGCTTTTGGGATAAAGGTACTGTCTGGATGGGTCCTGAGTTTACTTAGGCAATAACTATTAGCTACCAATAAAAAAAACCTATAAAGGGAGGAGCACCTATGTAAAAACTGGGGCCTAAAGAAAGTAATGATGAAGAAATGTCCATTTCAATGTGACTCCAGCAAAATTTTATAAGGAGTTGTGGATTTTCTTTACAGGACCAAACTGATACAAATGCAGGGGGACTCTACATGGGTCCATTCACACTATGTTGTGACTCAGCTGGAACCACAGACACAGACTGATAGTGTTGTGACTCAGATCGGGTCTCTGGTGACTCTGACGAGAATGATGGGATTCAGGTTCACAATCAGGTTCAAAATGTTTCTGTTGTAGACAATGAGGAACAGGGTGTGCAAGCTCAATTTCCCACAGCAGGGAATGATGTTTTTGATACTGAAACTAGCCAGGTGCAAATTGACTCAGAAAAGGAAGACAGTTCTCAGCCTGATAGTAGGCAGGAAGGCAACAAGGCTGACACTAATGAGCAGCCTGACCTTGATGAAACGGGAATCTTATATCGAGCTGACCATTTGGAATTCAGAGTTCGAAGGAGTGTGAGAATAGCCAACAAGAAGGTCAGAGGCCAAAGAAATGCTTTCATGTGTTGCAAAGGGTATTAAGCAGTGTGTTTGAAAACAAACCTTTGTCAGAGCAACTTCTCGCTCAACCAAGCAGCTTGTGCTAATTTTCCTGTGTCCATGATCTTGGGATTTTGTCATGTTTTTATGGGACTTTGTTTCATTGGTGCCATTTGGAATTCTGCTTTACAGTGCTATGTTTTATTGATCTTTGGAACATTACTTGCTTTTTAAACTTTTCATCTTTTATTTTTCAATAAACTACAAAGACTTCAGACTGTGTGCAGTTCTGATGATTTCAGCAAGGTGAATCTATTCTGAGGTGCGACACACTACACAATTATAGCATGATGTTTTTACTTTAACTGCCATGTCAACATTCTATAGAATCTGGGGATTTGCAATCTAGGGAAATTAGGAATTCTAATTTCCTCCATAGAATCTGAGGAATTTAGAATTATCTGTCAAAAAGGTCCTCTGGTGCCTTGTCAAAGTATACATCCCTGGTTGCAAATTCTGAAAAAAAATTAATGAACTATTTTTTTCCTCTCATTCCTAGCAGGTTTTTCTGGAGTTTAAAATCGCAGTGCTTCACCACTACACAGACAGCTTGCTGTTCTTCACAGTTAAATTGTGAGGATGGTAGAACATTATTTTCCCTTAGAAAGGGAATCCCAATACTCAATGAAAATGACTCAAGAAATTCAATTTTGTTCGTTGTTATTCCTTATTGCAGTTGTAAAACAAGAACAGGTGCAACCAGGTTTGTTTTCCTCTGAAAACACATATCTTGCACATTTCAGTAACCTTCCAGAAGACAGTGTTCATATATCTCCCTGTCTTACAATAAATATATTTAATATACCTCTGCCATATCTCCCTGTTAAAGTTTTCACTGTAATGGGTCTAGATGACTTTGTTGTTCTTTAAACTAAATGCCAGCCATAAGGTAGGAGTGGGAAGGAACAGATGGAGGGTTCATTTTTCAAACTATGTTGGCATTAAATTGCATTCTTTAAATGTTACATTTTGACGGTAGGTTTTGTAAATTATAAATGATAACTTTATTCAAACAGAGTTATCTGGGTGATATAAAATTAATGTAACAATTGTGTCACACGGAAAACAGAAACATAGCTCCATATGTTGGTGTTGAAAGGGATTATTGAAAAGTTGATGGTTTTCACCTTCTGAAAAGAAAGTTATTTGCTTTGAGATACATAAAACTTTATGTATGATATATAATTTCACTGAAAACAAAAATAGTTGGCACATTCCATAAAGGCAGGCTGTTTATTACCTTGACTTTGTTATAATATATAACAGAGGAAATACAGTTTCATGGAGAATGTTTGGTATAATTACCATTTATATCAAAGAATGTGGTGTAATAGTTTGAGTACTTGACTATAACATTGGAGACTAGGGTTTGAATTAAATCTCAGCCATGGAAACCCACTGGGTGACATTATGAAAGTTACACTTTTTCAGTCTCAGATGAAAACTAGGATATCTCCCCCCCCCCTCCCCACACACACACACACACACACACATCCCAACACCCCAATTTTTTTGTATGAAAACCCCACAGGAGGTTCACCTTAGGTCAGAAATGACTTGAAAGCACACCACAAAAACAAGAAGAACACGATTCTCACTTTTATCTACATGTTTTTAAATCTGTCTACATTCTTTACTTGACAGTTACTTATGTTACAGTTAGCATTAACAGTAGGAGTTGTAACTGCCATAGATTGAGATGACTGCATTGACTGTCCAGGGAACCATGGAGTGCTGTACTTTCTGTGCATCCCACCACACCCCTATTATTATTTTTAATGAGTCTCAATGTCTCAAACCTTCTAGTGAACATAGGGGAAATTGTTCATGCTTTTAACCCCTAATCTATACTTGGCCTTGGAGAGATCATTTATGCAAGAAGGGAACTAGTTATGCTTAAATTATAAAGTGTTTTATTCACTTATTGAACAAGTACTATTAACTATATCGATATTACTGTAAAGCAGGGAGAGTTCTAAGGATAGAAGTATACTGTGACTAAGCAATAGACCATCCCCTTGTCAAAAGTAAGGAGGAAAGTGAGGGGGAAAGGAAGAAAGGAAGGGAGGGGAGAAGGAAGAAAGGGAGGGCTAGGTGGCAGTATTCTAAAACCATGCCTATTCACACCATATGACTGCCTCAGAAGCATAAATTTGCATGCAAATTAAAACAATAGTTGTAACAAAAAAGAATACATTATTTGTTATGGTGCACACATATATCAATAGATGCTTTTAACTATATTGCTTAAAATGGGCTGCTTTGCATGTTCAAGGCTTCTCTTCATTAAGGACCACTTCAAACGGGGTGTTTTTTCTTCATGGAACCTGATGACTCCCATCACACCCAGGAGAAGTACTTCTGGGGTGGCTCAAAAAGCCCTTGCCATCACTAAAAATTTGCTGGCAGTACTCAACAGGAAGCTTCGCGCCTTTCCATAAGGAAAGATGAGTTTAGCTGGTTTCCTGAGACTTCCTCCTGTGTGATGATGTAGGAGGAAAGCCTGGACAGTGTGGGGCATGGGGCGATAGGTCCCCATGCCTCCTGGGGGGCACCACTGGTATCGCTGTGATTTACTTTGCAATTCCGGTGGCACATGTGAGAAGGTCCTAAAACTAGAGTTGTAAAATCCTGTACTGTTCCATAATGGACTTTGCTATAGTTGTTTTTTGAATACTAACAGATATCTTACACGTAGTAAGTACATACATTTTGAATATCTATCATGACCTTACAGAAAAAAACTGCTGCAGGGAAATAAACAGAGATAAATAGATGAAACCAACCCCATTTGCCTGCTCAGTGCATAGTAAATGAAACTCATGAACCAAGCTGAAACATGCCATACAATTCTATTCAAGATATCACACACATAATTTACACCTTCACTTGATGTCTACAGACTGTGCAAATGCCTGCAGAGAAGGGATTTCTGAGTGCATGGAGGATGTCACACATAGTGCAGAACCCTGATAATGCAGAGTTTCAATAACACAATGTTATAATGGATACAGATACTACAACAATCCCATGCTCCTCTGATAACCTATTCATCTTCCCTTTGTCCAGTCCTTGGTCCATCCTGCTTCAATTCTTCCTTTCCTGGTGATGACAATACTAAAGGAAGTTCTTTGGAAAGCTTCTTTAAGAAGTTTCCCTCCCTAGTTGGTACCTTGAGTAACACAAAGGAGCAACCTGGTTGCCATGGGGAAATAGTTTTCAAGTGATCTGACCATTTGCTGGGGATGTCAAGCACCTTGAAAGGACTCCCTGAACTTGGAAAGAGGTGACCTTCTTAATGATACTACAGTCGGGAACAAAAACACAGTTCTGTTTAATGTCAGACTGGAATTGAACATACCATTCAATATATAATGATGCAAAAAAAAGGGGGGGTGAACTTCTGTAGCATCATTTTCACCTTCAGGACAGAACTGGAAATAGTATTTGATTTTTTTAAAAATAAAAAAGTGGTCAGACTTTCACAATTGGTGACTAAACCCACATCTTTACTGCCATATAATGCAGTTTCAAACTGCATTATATTGCCATGTAGATGGGGCTGTAGAAGAATCCCAGAATGACAATTTTATGTTGACTGACTTTACACAAAATTTACATAGATTTTTCTGCATAGGTAACATGTTTCTGAAAATAACATCTCAATATACTGTTTTCTGGGCAGTTTTTTTTTTTTTTTTTTTTTTGTCGTGTCAGGAGTGGCCTGAGAAACTGCAAGTCGCTTCTGGTGAAGCGACTTGCAGTTTCTAGGCAGTGAAAACCAGTGAAAACTTTATGTAAAATAATTCTTGAACTACAAACATCTTTCTGACTAGAGAAACAAAATTAATTTTAAAAAATTACTAATTGCAACTTTCCAGAAAAAAAGAATGAGAAAATTATATACCTACTTCAGGGTTAATAAGCTTTTGAGTCTTTCCAGATATTTTGGAGTACTTCTGACTTTTGTTTTTCTTGATGTTAATGTCCATCAATTCAATTTGAATTATATAACTATTTATACATTCCATTTTTTCTTTTACTATGTCTAGCTTTTACTGATTCATACTCCTCACATTCCTTGTTTTCATAATATGTATTGTATAGTCCTGGATTTTCCTTACATGCTTTTGACTGGAGTCCAGTTGCATCATTAGCCACAGTACTTCTCATAGCTGTCCTCTGCCCTACCCCAGTAATTTGTTGAGTACTATCCAACCTAGGAGTTTCATCTTGTGACACTACTTCTTGTTTCATCACAAGGCTTTCATAGTGACGGACATTTAAGAGGGGTTTGTTATCCCTCCTTCTTCCCAATAGCAACAAGTATTAACAATGGTGTTCACTGATACTGTCCCTAACAGATCCTCCACCGTGTCACCCCCCACTATGGTGGCTGCCCAGTAGTTGCTTAGCACATTTAATCTGGTGCATTGCCAAAAGCCTATCTGCCATGGGAAACCTTACTAGCAGCACTGCTGTCATCAGCATAAGTTCTTGTCTCTCAAGAGCACACAGTCCCACCATCGAAAAAATATAGTTCCATTGGTGGGTAACCCTTTACCAGGCCCGTAACCAGGATTTTCATTCGGGGGGGGGGGCTGAGTTTGATTCGGGGGGGCTAAGTCTGAGTGAAAGAGGGTCTACCTTAGCAAACCTTTTGTATCGTTACCCCAATACCCGCATGCATATGGGATATATGGAGCATGGTGATCAGATCTTGATATGAAGGAACATAACAGTTTAAATAATGTACCAGTAAGGCCTTCTCACAGACCACCATGAGAATTTCAGGGGGGGGGCTGAAGTCCCTCAAGCCCCCCCCCCCCCCCCCCCCGGCTACATGCCTGCCCTTTACCATTAATGATACTTTATGGGCTGTTGGGAGCTGTAGTCCAAAATATTGGGCAGGAACCAGACTGGCTACCCTGACCTCCTTGTGATGGCACACCAGGAAGATCTAATAAGAAATCTAAATGTGTCTGGCTATTTTCCCAGTGACCATCGATATGCCCTAATTACTATAATTCCCCCAAAATAAAACTCTACAAACAAGAATAAGTTTAACAATTGTTTACTAAATAATCAAGGTGAATTACAACAATGTACAAAGGTGTGAATCTGAGGTAAAAAAACAACTATAATTTCTATGAGGAATACTCTATAAACTCTGGGGTATGTACTATCTAAACTATCTATCTATAACTATCTATCTATAGGGCAAATACAAACTATCTATCTATAAACTCTAAGGCAAATACTATCTATTCTATCTATCTATAAGGCATTTACAAACTATCTATCTATAAACTCTAAGGCAAATACATGATTAGGATGGCCTGTTCAAATTGCTAGGCCAGACCAGACACTATCTGGCAACTATCTATAAGCTAAGACTAACAAAGAATGGGAAACGAAGTTCTATAACCAGCCCATTCTGGCTCTGAGTCAGAATGGGCTGCACCAACCGAACTCGGCCTCTAGGGGGAACCTAAGCTCTCCCCTAAACTTGGTAAAATGGAACAGTCCAACTGAGAAATAAACAGGCCGAGACATCACACTCCCCTTTCTGGTCTTGCTTGAAGGTAAAACTACATAAAGGCATAGAAATGGGGACTGCATATGAATACAGTTGTAAATCAGAGTAGGGATGCATTATTGTATATCATAGTGGCGTGGCCTTGTTTTTAAAAAAAGAAAATGGGCTTTGCTTGCAATCATTAGGTGTAGAATGAAAGAAAAAATTAATGAAGATAAAGGATGTTCCATCCCTGCATGAATATTCTGAAGCAGAATGTGGGATTATTGTAACAACTCATTCGTACTATGAGAGCAGTGGGTATATTTTTTTAAGTAAATCAGTCCAAGGGAAAGTCATATGGCGCATTGATTGAGACTGATCATTGATAACCTTTTCTGATTTGAAATGTTAGCACTATACTGAAGGAACTGATGCCTTTTCACATTTGAAGCAAGGTTGTGTAAAGTGTACAATAATTAGAAAGGGTTGGAGGTTAAGGACTTTCTTGACTCATCCAAATGGGACTAAAATTGGAAACTGCAGCCTGCATCTAGTATCCCTGATAACACATGCCTTCTTTTTATTTGTGATGACTTAATCGCTTTTTCTGAAAATGGTCCCCTACGTTTGCCTTCCCAGTACCCAAATGTTCTTCATATTTCAACTATTTTGGAGTGAAACAACAAAAGAGTGTGCAAAATTCCTCCTCTGAGCTCCACATATAGACAAATGTTTTTATTGCTAGCATGATCCACCAGCAACTGCCTTGGTTTTTTGATCTGGACCATTCTTGTTCATTAATTTTTCAAATTTATTTTTCAGCGTACTTTACTGCCTGTGTGGGATGGTCGAGAAGACTCCCTCTAGCCAATTTAGCACCTGCACATCTCCAGAAGAGATAATGAAGCACAAGGTATTTCATCTTTTTATGGGGTTATGAATTCTAATCCTGTTAAGTTTGTACCTTAATTAAAATTTCTATTAGTTTTTCTTGTAATCAGCACAATTAAAGGTTTATTAATTCTTACCATATCCCCAAAACTTTATGATCCAATAATATTTAATTTAAAAATATCACCTTAGAGGAAGGGGAAAAAAGAGCACTTCAGCATTTAATCAGTTACCTCGATAGATTTATCAACTTTGCAGAAATGACAGGCTGTTGAAAGGGTCTCTTGGGAACTCTTTCAGTTTGAATGACACAGGATGAGCAGTATCTTGCAGGTGATGAAGGACCCCACTGAAAGTTTGTTCTCCATTTGTCTGCTAACAGTCTGGTTGGTTTAGCAAATGACTGCAGTTTTACATCTGGAGGGGGCAAAATACCCGAAAGGTATCAGATCTCACCAGATCTTGGAAACTAAGTAAGATCTGCTCCGATTAGTACCTGGATGGGGGACCATCAATAAATAACAGGTGTTATAAGCTTTATTTCAGAAGAAGGAAGGAACAACACCTCCTCTGAGTATTCCTTGCATAAAAATCCTATGAAAAATATAGAATCATCATAAGACAAGAGGTGATTCCAAGACACATTTGTTGTTGTGTGCCTTCTAGGCTTCCAGACATATGGTGACCCTAAGATTTGTCCCCAGGAAGATTGCTTTTGCCTTACTCAGAAGCTGAGAGAGTATGACTTGCAAAGGTCACCCTATAGGTTTCCATAGCCATACCCAGATCTCCTGAGTTGTAGTCCAACACAGAGACACTAATCCACACTGGCTCTAATACAACTAATACAATATACATCACAGTCACATTGTTAGACACTTTGATGTGATCTCAACACAAGTGATGTCCCTGGCAAATCTCTGGCAGAGAACTGCTTGTGGCCAATGACACAGCAGTGGATCCACTCGAAGTATGAACAGGGTATAAAAATGATCGTTTCATCACTAATATGCACACTGATGTACTTTGCAACTCAAATAACTCACAAAAAGACACCTCACCATGCACACGCATATGGTTCTATAAAGATTCTTTCTGCATGATGTACCACAAATCGTAATCTTATCCATATACAGTATAACATGATGGCACAGACTGCTACAAATAATATGTATCACCAGAGCTTCCAAGAAGTAGGCTACAGCAAAGCGTAGCAAAATATAATGATAACATTTCTCAGCAACTGGGATTTCTCACATTAAATAAAACTTCTGCTGAAGAAAGAATTTAGCTACTAGCTGTCTGCCATGATTTACAGACTGGAGCATTTTCTGACTCTGGAGACCAAAATATTTGTTGCTCTTTTCCTACTTGTGTTTTTAGAAAAAGAGGAAAAGCCAAACACTTGGTGTTTGTACTTCATGACAGCAAAAGCAGTGGAGGTGGCATTTGCAAGCCCAGTCATATTTTCAATTTTTTGCTGAGTGCCAAAATTTTCCTCAGGCTCAGTGAATATATATGAACTGAGAGGGAAATTGAAAACTGGTTCTCAATTACTCTTACATTATTCAGTCACAAGGACAATGATAGCTACCACTTCCTTCATGTTGATAGAAAGAACGCTCAAGAAAAGTCAGTTTCACTTCTTTCTAGACTCTGAATAATACACAAAGGGCTTTTCCAGATGGGGGAAACCTGCTGGGATGTTATGGTATTTGTTGCTTTTGTTTTTGGTTGGCTAGCTAGCTGGTTGTAATATCTGGATGATATTTTTGGTTTTCTGGATTATTTTTTGGCAATTCTGAGAACTAGGAACAACATTTTATCCTCACCCACGGGTAGGCTTCCTCTCACTTCTAGGACATATTGAAACAAAATGTTCGCTCCCTTCTGCTTTATCTTTTAAAATCTTGTTATGATACTGTAGTGCATCAGTGAAATAGCACTTTTGTTAGAATGCCTTAAAATGCAGAGCAGAAAAATTGCCCTTCAGACCCTTAGCATGCCATATCCTGTTTGTTTTTGTCTTTAAAAAAAGAATCCTAGTACATATCCAGAAACATATAAATAGATCCCAAAAAGAATTGAATAAGTGGCCATGGAGGAAACAGTAATAGGAAAATCTAATGAGGTATATCACAGATATGCACATTTTTAAGCAGTTTATAAGACCTCAGTAATCCAAATCTAATTGGAAAGAAAATAGTTGCAAAACAGGAGAAAGAAAGAGGAGGAGGAATAACAACTACTACACCATGAACAATCACTTGTTTAATTGTCTTCCAGGGGTAAAGTCTCAGAAGTGGATCTGTAAATGACCATGAAGACCTATTCTAGATCTTTCACATTGAGAAGATAGGTTTCCAGATGGAAGGAGGTTACGACAAAGATTTGCTTGATGTGCCTTCCTCTTGGCATGTTTCTTTCTTTCAACAACAGCAACAATAACGACAATGTGGTATATGCTATGTTGATTTATTCAGCCCTTAAGCCCCCCAGTCACCTTAGACCACCTTTTCCTTCTCCTGGGTGTATTGAAACTTACTTTTAAAATAGATAGCATCCTGTTTCCTAGAGTATTTAAAATGGCACTTATTCCAAACCAGAAGATGAGTTCCTGACATTTATTTTCATTCGGGGAAGGACGTTGGAAAGGACATTCATGGATCCCAAGGTCAGGAATTGGACTTTGCTGTTGTTGCTCAGCCCTTCCTTGAACAACACTCCACCTCACCTGAAAAAAAATCATTTATATTCTGGAAAAGGGGAAGAGTGGCTCCAATCCTTTCTCCTAAAAGCCCAAATCTAAGGCAGTCTATATGGTGGTTCCCTTTTACATGCAGTTTGCCTCCACTCTCTCCATATTTGGGGAAAATATACCTGAACATGATTCTACTCTTTACAAAGGACTGAAGAGTATTAGATAAAAATAGGTCCATGAGATAGACCAAAATGATAATGAATATGTTAAACTTCCTCAATAAGGCCTCCCACATCCAGAACACTGAGGCAGAATTTGTAATGAGATCGACACTTTCATCTTCCTGTCAAAAGGATTATCCCCTGTGTGGATATAACTACAATTAACATTAATAGGCCATGTAGAGGGGGGATAACAAAACCCTTAAAATACCATGCTAATATAAAATTTACCACTAGCCTCTATCCTTTATTTACTATTTTATATATCATAGCTAGGATTTCATGTACATTTATTTATACTTATGCAAAAGAAATGAAAAAGACAAGGCAGCTAAGACACTGATTAAGAATTTTAAAGCTGAATTCAAAGGAATATATTTATATCTTCTATCATCTCCTGCCGTCCCATCTCACATTTCCTTTCTGCCAAGTTGGAAGCAATACTGGTATATTTCTCATTGTTCATTGAGCTAAAATTGTCTTCTTCACAGGAAGGCAGGTTGGAAAGGGGTCTTTGGACACTGCATGAAGAGGACAGAATGCTAACATCTTCAGTGCTCAAAAAAGTCATCTGCACATATAAGTGGCATGTGTGCAGCTGTTCATATCTAAATTCTGGCCATTATGTCGAGCATTTTTTATCTCTTGCTGCAAAAGTATTAAACCAGCTGATATGCCCAGCATAAGAGATTTTGCTGTCCAAGCTAGAATGGCAAATGGTGCTCTCCACTCCTCAGTTCAAAGAAAATTGCTGTATTTATTTCGGCATGTAAAACAGAAGACCCACAAGTTGCTTTATTGTTAATATAACTGTAAATATTAGTAAATTAAATAACCTTTTTCTACCCTTTCATGATATGTTAAATTATTTGCTACAATCTTTCTAATGGTAGGGCTAGACCTGCCAAACAAGGGACAGTTATAAAAGTTTTCAGTAGGAAGAATGAGTCAAGGTCCTCTCTGCTGATGTCAAAATACAGCACCCACACAATCAGAAAGGAGGAGGAGGCTGCTCTCCCCTCCTTCTGGCTGGCTGCGTGGTGTGGTGGCAGTATTGACATAGGGAGATGGTGGCAGTTTTCATCTGGAGAGAGGACCGAACCAAATTGGACTAATGCCATTGTCCAGACCACCACAAAGACTTGAAATACTCCAGTGTTTTAAGTAAATTCTGGGTAACACCCAACTTTGCCAAAAATGGAGCAAAATTAGATATAGTAAAAAAAAAATCCACAAAAAAAAAACAGGGTACTCACTGAAAGTCATGGTGTTACAACTGTAGGCGATTTAGTCATGGTAAGCACAGTTTTTGTTTTTGTTAGTGTAGACAAGTCCTAAGTTTTTTTTAACAGGCTATTTTCTTTGACTCGGTGCTCAGTTTTGCATTTTCAAGCTAGAAAAAGACTAACAGTGCATCTACACTGCAGAATTAATGCACTTTAACTGTCATGGTTCAATGCTAAGGAATCACAGGACTTGTAGGCTTGCAAGGTTGTTAGCTTTCTCTGCCAAACAGAGCGGGTGTCTCTCCAAACTACAAATCCCAGGATTCCATACCACTGAGCCATGAAAATTAAAGTGGTGTCAAACAGCATTAGACCTATAGTGTAGATGCACTCTGGGTTCCACTTTTCAAACATTTTCAGTTTTTGGCAGTGCCTAAACTGTCAAATGAATGAGAGAGGCAGGTACGTTGTGGTTCTATACAATACTCCACTCAGTAGTTACACTGCTGCATTTTGCACTAGTCATAGTTTACCTGTCATGTTCAAGGGCACTTCACATAAAGTGCATTACAGTAGTTTGATCAAGAGGTTACCAGTTTGTGAACTACTACATTCAGGCTATTCCTATTCAGGAAATATATTGTAGATAGTACAAATACAGCATATGTGTGCTTGCCATAGGGAAAACAGGATTTAATGTAATACCATAGTGGCCTTTTCTCTGAGTTTGTGTAGTGACAGAACATTGCAAAATGTCCATTGCTTGATAGAAATATGTATCATAGTTCTTTGTTATTGTAAACTACAACTTGTGGAGAAAAATATATTTCACAAAAAACAATCAGTGTCCTATCTTTAAAATGTCAAAGCTAAAGAAAACATTAGATTCATTGTAGATTCATTAGGGTTCTTACATCTTTATAAATAGAGGTTAAGCATCCCTTATCAGGAATCTCAAAATCTCAACAAATATGTGAGTGACTAAGATAGTGAAACCTTTGCTTTCTCATGGTTCAGTGGACAAAAACTCGGTGTTGTGTGCAAAAATATTAAAGATATTGTGTATAAAATTACATTCAAGCTATGTTTATAATATTTATGTGAAACATAAATGAATTACTTATGTAGACATGGGTAGCATCTCCAAGGCATCTCATTATGTATATTCCAAAATCAGAAGAAATCTGAAATACAGGGCAATTCTGGTCCCAAGTATGAAGCATAAGGGATTTTCAACCTTTATATAAACATGCCTAGGGCTCTGGGGAGGAATGTCTACAATTTTGAATTCAGGATCCCAGAAGAGATGGAGATAGCAACCATGTCCCTAGCCTTTTGACTATACAGTCAGGAAAAGATTATAGAGGTTGACAGTAATGATGGCAGTGAATTCAGTTAAATTATTAAGCACAAGATTCCATTTAAACCTGGCATCTAATGATACAATATATACCTGTTTCTCAAAAAATGAAAAGTTTGATACCAAACTGTACAAATATAGAAACATCTTTTTTAAAAAAGAAAAAACTAAGTGCTGAAACAGTTAGAAAAAGTGTATTTTTTTCTCGCAAGTACTACTTTTAACTTCCTTTGATACAAGGTGGCACAAAGTCAAGAGAGAACTTAAAACAAGCTTCACATTAATATTTGAAAAAGGGCACCCAATATGTTTGATGTGGCGCCCTTCATGCAAATCATGTAGTCTGAGAAAAATCCCAGTAGGAAAGAGGCTTCTTTCTTCTTAGCATTCACTTTTTTTCTGGCTGATAATAATGAACTTTTCACACTCCCTCTGCAACCCCCCTTGAGCTATATAGAAATAAAGTTATAACTCACTAGGTGCTGCCTCTTTTGGCAGGATATTTTTTTGTCGTTACATTATTTATTGATTTTTTTCGTTAAAAGTGAAGGAAATACCATTTTTAGGTCAGCACAGATTTTGTACTTTTTTCCCCACTGAGATCAGCAAAAAGAGGGGAGGGGTGTCTTAGAAGGAGATCAGTGGAAAGTACGTATTTTATGCCTGGCTATTTTTTTTAAAAGCATAATGATATATGTACACCGAAGGATTCAACACGTTTTAATGAGAGGCATTGATTGAATGGTTAAGGACGGTAGGCAGGATGTGAGAAAGAAAGTTTCTCATCTAATTATAGTACAGTAGGTGTCACATCCAGCTTACTTATAGCTTTAAATTACATGTTCAAAAATCTGAAGCCTTATTAATTATGGGTGAGAGTATCTGGGAATTTCAATAAATAAAAAAAGGAAGGAGAGCCATGGAGAGGAGGGGAGCAGGCAGCAATGTCTGTTTTTTCTCCTGTGTACAGCTGCAAATACAGCTATATCAACTAGGCTTATGATGTCTTGTGATATACACATTAGCCTAGACGACTCAGTGAGTTCAATCAGGAGTGTGGCCAAGTAAATGCACACAGGATTTCAGCCACAATTGCAATATAGATGGAGAAGAGTATATTCTTCCCAAATGATTTTATAGATCAATAGCTTCATGTCATGAAATATAGTAGGCTGCTCTAACATAAGTGAGGCAGTAAATCTGCTCTGCATTTTAGTATGAAGGAAATATCCAAGGTGTTAAATTCTATACTCCCAAATAGAAAAAAGAACATATAACACAGGCTTATCATTCAGGAGGGGTTATACACAAAAGAAAAAAATGTTATGTTGTTTATCATACAAACACTTCAAACAGGAAAAATTACCTGTCGTACGATATTTCCACTTCACTTGCGACATGGAGTCCACCAGCTTCCATCCCACAACATCTATCTACTTCCGGCAGGGCTCTGTGCCACAAGTGAAGTGGAAGTGTGATTTGCTGCTGTAGCAGCAACACGGGAGGGAAGCTGGGCGGTGGATGCTTCCCCCTGTGGGACGGGGTGAAAGGAAAGGTGGCCAATGTGAGGCAGTGGGTTCCCCATGCCAAGCCCCACCAGATTTGCCGTGATGCATGGCAAATCCCAGCCTTAATGTGATGTGGTCCATAGACTGCAATATTGGGTATTGTATCCTGGAAATTTTAAATTGTCAAATTAACTAATCTTGCCTTTTTAAACCATTCACTGCTTTCTAAGATGCATTGTATAGGCTACATCTGATTTTTTTATTCATACCTAGAAGAGAGACAGTGAACCCTGGATGGCAAATTTAAGTACATTCCACTGATTGAGTAGGGCTAGTCTAATTGGCACTAACACTGAATTGATATCTTTAATTGGCACTGAATTTAAGCCTGCAGTTCTCCAATTGCATATGGCAAGCATACTCAAACTGCGGTCCTGCAGCTGTTTGGATCTCCAGTTTCCAGAATTCCTGACTATTGAGCAAGTTGGCTAAGGTTTCTGGGAACTGGAGGCCCAAAAAAGCCAGAGGGTGGCAGTTTGAGGATGACTGGTATATGGCATCTGCAAGTTGTAACCACAGTTGTAACTCTTTAGGAAACCAAGATACAACAAAATGCCAAATCCAGCCAAAATACACACACATACACAAGCTTTCAAAGCTTCCAAGGCTGATTAATCAGGGAAAGAGCCGTCCCGAGTTCCCAGCGGCGAGATGGGATGGGATACAAATAAAATTATTATATTATTAAAGATATAAAAATCATACAAGAGAAAAATTTCACAAATCTACATTTTGTTACAAAGTTACTTTTGTTGTCAGTTAAGATGCTCTGGAGGGCATCTAAAGCTAGCAGAGACCATTCCCCTTCTTGGCCATGTGGAGACTACAGTAAAAGACAGGTAATAAAAATTCAACTCCATTAGCAACAGAAAAGTAACTTCTCATGGGATCAAGGCTATCCCTTATCATTCCTCAAGAAAAGGTACTGTTCTGTTGTTGCTAGATTTTGTATTTTGTTGTATTGTTGAAGGCTTGGGCGGGGGATTTGATTTTGTCATTTGGGAGTTGTAGTTGCTGGGATTTATAGTTAACCTATACTCAAAGACCATTCTGAGCTCCAGCAATGATGTAGTTGAACCAAACTTGGCACACAGAACTCCCATGACCGACAGAAAATACTGAAAGGGTTTGGTGGGCATTGACCCTGAGTTTTGGAGTTGTAGGGAGCATTGTGGACTCAAGCAATGATGGATCTGGACCAAACTTGGTATGAATCCTCAACATGCCCAAATGTAAACACTGGTGGAGTTTGGGGAAAGTAGACCTTGACATTTGGGGGTTATAGTTCCTGGGATTTATAGTTTGCCTGCAATCAAAGAGCATTCTGAACCCCACCAATGATAGAATTGGGCCAAACTTCCCATCAGAAACCCCCTGAAAAATAGAAAATACTGTGTTTTCTGATGGTCATTGGCAATACCCCCCTCATGACTCTACAGGGGTCCCAATCCCCAGGTTGAGAAATGCTGCCTTATATTGAGACTGCACTATGAATTAATCTGGAACTGGAAAAAAAAAACATTTCATCATATTATTGTATTTTAACCTCTTTATTAGTGAAAAACCCCACTTATTTTAGTAGAACTAACATCCAAGCTAGTCTAAAAGTTTCTAAGCACAATTTTAGGACAGTTCTCTTAGTTAAATGAGCAATTGCCTCCTTGCAGTCATAATTTCATAACATTTTGAAATTAGTTATATGGTGCAATTAACTTGATGTCAGTTTTAATAATACAATTATTTTTAAAATGCTTTTATAACTTTTGTTCTTCTCCATTTTTCTAATTTGCTATTTGCTCCAAACATTTTTTATAATCTGCAATTTTATCTCAATGAATGAAACAAACAACAAATTCAAAATAAGAGAGTCCAAAGACACACCAAGACAGTCCAAATACAATCATATTATCAAAAGAAGGTTTTTGTTTGACAAAATATGTAGTAGTAACAGTATGAATGAAACATTCAGTAGAAATGAGAAATTAAATATAATTTCTGTTATAAACCGAAGTTAATGGCATTTGTGCAACATAGTTGTATTGGAAATAATATCCTGGGGGGAAAAAACACTTGGGACGGTGTCCATACCTTCTATTTATATATTTGTGGAATGGAAATTAATAAACTAATTGGTTGTTAATTGTTCATAGTCTGAAGTAGAAGATTAGAGGGAAAATGCTTCATTCATTGTTATGAAAAACTTGAATAAGGAATTAATTCTGATTTCTAGCCCCATTCCTGGATGGTCACAGGATGTCAATTCACCCATAGAAATAGTTTTACCTCGATTCTTGCTCCCTCCCCACCTTTTTTAATTCTTGCTTCTGCTTCTTCCTTTGGGCTAACTACAGAAGGATTTGGGTTGCAAGACTCTTGCTCTAAGCTGAAAAAAAAAAACACCTGCTGTGCCAATTTGTGAGTGTATCTTAACTGAAACATCTTTAAAATAAAGACATTTCAGAGTTAACTTTCTGAAACTCAGTTATTTTAGTTCACTGCAGGAAGACTGAAACACATTCACTGATGAAGTTGCCTTAGGGACAAAAAAGGGAGGGGAGAGAGAATTTGGAAACAAGAATTTGAAGGCCATGGAGTTGGGAGGATGATTTTATTATTATGTGTCATTAAGTGATAATAACTCTGTTATAAGACAGAATGTAGAACACACTTATTCATTTCTGGGGGCTGGGGTGGGGAAGGGGAAAGGAATTATGGAATTGGTCCAGAAAAGGAAATCTCAATAGTCTCCCTGTTATATCATTTCAAAATATGTGACAACCAGTAGGCAAAACACTTCTATTATTAAAATTACACAGGGAGGCAGAGAGAAGTTATAGATGCAGCTGTTTTACAAGCTGAAAAGTGAGTAAATCCTAGAAAATTAGTTACACTTTTAACTTTATGGGATTGCTTCAGGTTTTTTTGTTTAATTGGATCATTTTATCTAACAAGCACAGTGTGAATTTGCTTTTGAATTTGCTTTTGGTGTGTAGAAAACCATAACATTTATTTCCATGCAGAGCAAAAAGTTAAAACTTTGGATATTTACTTAAATATATCATGTGTACGATCGCGTAGGAGAGGAATTCTGTAGCCACTGGCAGACCCGTTTGTGGAATGGAGGGATGTTGTGAATGGCAGTGAACTGCCATTTTCCTTTGGGATGACAATCACCATCCCAAGAGTCACTATACCTTATTGATAGTTCAGGAAGAGGCAGACAATTGTTGGTTGAGGGAGGTGAGACTTACAAAGTGCCAGACATTGAACACATAGTCTTCAGTTAGGTCTGTATCCAAGCTTATACTACATTTTGCCTGTCACTCTTTATACATTGTAGTCAATGTTTTGGATTAAGTTTTGTCACAACTTTGGTGGTGTGACATGGGATAAGATCAAGTTTGGGAGAAAGGAGGATTGTGAGCTTTTCACAACTTATTGGGAGGTTTCAGGCAGGCATGTAGCCGGGGGGGGGGGGGGGGTGAAGCCCCCCAACCCCCCAAACCCCCCCCCCAAATTTTTCATGGTGGTCTGCGAAAAGGCCTTACTGGTACATTATTTAAACTGTTATGTTTATTCATATCATGATCTGATCAGAATGCTCAATATATCTCATATGCATGGGGGAATTGGGGTAACGATACAAAAGGTTTGCTAGGGTAGACCCTCTTTCATTCAGACTCAGCCCCGCCCCTGAATCAAACTCAGCCCCCCCCCCCCCCCGAATCAAAATCCTGGCTACAGGCCTGGTTTCAGGGAAACCACACTGAGGCATTGCACCCAAGTGCCTTATCTTGCTGTCCACCATGGTTATCCCTTGGCATTTAAATCAAGGGATAGGGCATTTAGATGAAAAGTTAGTTGAGCTGATCACTTGATCTGTGTCTCATGCCAAGCCAACACTGTAGAAGTATGAAATGTGTCATTATTATTTCTATCAACACTCCACTGTTTTGTTAGGTATACAAGCAGATATCCTCTAATATATTTGACAGCAAATAATTCCAACAGTAATGGGAGGCTAAGTAAGAAGGAAAAATGTGACAAAACAATACAGCTGAGTTAAAGGATAATGATGATAACAATTGATATAGAATAGTGTAGAATTTGAAAAGTTCATGTGGGTTACCTGAAAGTGCTTTGTAAGATTATCTTATCATAGAATCATAGAATCAAAGAGTTGGAAGAGACCTCATGGGCCATCCAGTCCAACCCCCTGCCAAGAAGCAGGAATATTGCATTCAAATCACCCCTGACAAATGGCCATCCAGCCTCTGCTTAAAAGCTTCCAAAGAAGGAGCCTCCACCACACTCCGGGGCAGAGAGTTCCACTGCTGAACGGCTCTCATGGTCAGGAAGTTCTTCCTAATGTTCAGATGGAATCTCCTCTCTTGTAGTTTGAAGCCATTGTTCCGCGTCCTAGTCTCCAAGTCTCCTAGTCTCTATTCTTATATACAAGTCAACTTCATGTATAAATGAAGGGCAGGCTTGGGGGCCAAAATGAGGGACTTTTTTATAACCCATGGATAAATCGGGGATCATTATGCAGAGAAAGAGGTAAGAATCTAAGGAAGAGAGCTGCTTCTGGCCATCAGCACCATTTTCCCACCTAGGGATTCAAAAAGAAGTGGTGCCACACTAGAGAGAGAAGGTCAGTGTGTCTTTTAGGTTCTCCTGGGATGAACTAAACTATTGCTTTTGCCACTCTACTCAGAGAAGTGAATGGTTCCTTTTTAAAAATATATAAGACCCTAATAGTGCAGTGGGTTAAACTGCTGAGCTGCTGAACTTACTGCCCAAGAGGTCACTGGTTCAAATCTAGGGAGTGGGGTGAGCTCTCACTGTTAGCCACATCTTCTGCCAACCTAGCAGTTCAAAAGCATGCAAATGTGAGAAGATTAATAGGTATCACTCTGGCAGGAAGGTAACGGCGCTCCATGCAGTTATGCCAGCCACATGATCTTGGAGGTATCTACAGACTATGCCAGCTCTTCGGCCAGAGTCAAACATGACTGGACTTAATATCAGGGAAAAACATTTGCCTTTACCTAAGTACAATTCTTACATTGACCCATGGATAAATCAACCTAATTTATATATTTGAGTATATAAAGGTAAATTCTAATGTTGAAATTGGACTGAGAGAACTGGGTCTGAAACCAAATAGCTTGCCGAAGACACAGGGCAATAGGGATGGAATTTGACACAATGATGCCTGGCTATGAAAGGGTGTGTGTTCAAATACTTTTGAATAGATTTGATGAAGGCAAGTATAGGATCTTGTTTCAATTCAAATCTTGGAGCGCTTGCATTTTCCTCTTTATCCCATCTCAGAGGTATTTTGTTCTATTGCAACTCTTGAAAAAATTGATATCCCACCTCCTCTGTGGAACAGAGCAAGACAAAGATGGGAGAACTATCGGAGTAAGCTGAAACACCCTTACTTTGAAAAGATGATGACTTAATTGAAGGTGGGGCATCAACTTTAGCCAAAGCAAGAATGGGAACACAAACATAAGCAAGGTACATTCATAAATAGGGCAAAGGAATTTTAACTTTACAAAATTCAGATGTGGGAGACAGTGAATCACTGGCTCAATCCTTTGCCATTTGTAACCTTGTTTAGTTGTTTCATTTTCCACCCATGCCTCTTATTCTTGCCAAAAATACAGGATTTCTTGAATTGCTGCTATGACAACTTAACTACTTTCCTTTTTTGATGGCAGGATCAAGCAATTAGGCAGGCTGGAACTAGCATTTGCTGTGGTGTCTGGATGCAATCCTGTTATAGACAGTAGCAATAATTTTCACTTTAATTTTCTATTTTATATTTTAAATGTTTAGACATGTGCCAGGAGTTGTGAACAAATGTAGCTGAATTGTAACGGGAAAGGAGCAGTCTATCAATGTTCAAACAAAACAAAAAAAACCTTTAGAAATAATTAACAGGAAAAACTTCCCACAATCTCCATTTTTATTGGAAATAGCCAAAGTATAGCATATACCTCACAATTCGAATTTAGTTTTCTTTCTTTTCCTCATTGACCTCCGTGAGCTTGCTAAAAGGACATAGATGTGTTTGTCTCAGTAGGAGGTGTGGAGGTAAGTATGCTTTCAGAGAAAGAGACAAATGAGATCATTGGAAGACCTCTGGAGAAAACACTTCTTGGCAAATAATGTCATATGAGAGCAATTGGAGGAGTGGGAGGAATACTAAGAATTAAAAATGCACAAAGGGCGTTTTAAAAGCATTGCTTCTACTTAAGAAGCAATGGGGGAAAATACTTCCAACGTATATAATAATATTCAATTACAGGCAACGTGAAGCGTGTAGAACTGGAATGTTCAACTAGTGAGTAATGTACATAATCAGCCTACTGCAACAATTTGTCATTTGCGAGCCAGTGGAGTATGGCTTTAATATTGGACTAGGGCTCTTGGAGGTCAGGGTTCAAATCATCTATGGTCATGGAAAATCACTAGGTGACCTTGGGCAACTCACACTCAATTTCAGAAGAAGGCACTGGGAAATATCATCTGAAGAAATCTTGTCAAGAAAAGCTCATGATAGGACTACCTAGGATCACTATAAATAAAAAAAATCATTGGAAGGCACACAGCAAAAATAGAATTAATGACTACCTTGTAAGACTGATTCTTAGCTGGTTTATTCAAAAGTTAGCCTCAGCTTCTTCCATGGGGCTTTTTGGGCGTGCTTGAGATTGCAGCTTTAGAAGTATAGAACTTTATTTGCTCATAACTGAGCTTAATGTCTAATTTGCTTGCCCCTGTCATCAAAGGGGATGGTGGATCATTGTGTGTGTTCATTTCAAACAAGAGACCTATTTACCTAAGAATGATTCATGCTTTGAATGCATCATCTCTTCCAGCCACATCTACATTTGATATGTCCCAGCTATATCAAAACTGCTACATAGCATCTAAAATTTAAACTTCCTGGCATTTCACAGTCTTGTCATGAAACAGAGAAACAAACATCTGCATAAATCCTGTGGGCTTCTTTGCTTTTAGTCCAAAAGATTTTACATGAGATACCAAGGACTTAGTGCAAAAAATGCAAATAGCAAGCCCAGGCAACATAATTTTGAAAAATAGTGTGTGATGTAGCAATTTGGTGAAATACTTGTAAGCTTCAAAAAAACTGGAAAGGTCACAAAACAGTAAACAAAATATCAAAGACACCCCCTTCTATTTCTTAGCATCACAATATAAGATCCATAGTTTTTGTCAGAAGTATGTTACCAGGGTTGGACCTAAATATTCCTAGAAGCTTCTTAAAATACATACATATTCTGTTCATATATAGGTCATTCTGAATCATTGATCCTTAAAACAACTGAACATATAGCTCCTAAAATAATATACCATCTTGAAAAATATTTTAGCTGATATTACTAGAGTTTTCCATTCACTGATAACTAAAATATTTCCATAGGGATGAATCTGAGTATTCTGTTGGATATTGCATCCCAGACAGCCACAGAACATTAGTGTGAACTAGAAAAATTGAGCTTGAGGTTTTCACCAGTGCTCACAATGATTTATTTATCATTTCAGAAGCAAATTGAGAATACAAACAAAGTTAAAACCTTGGCATTATACTAGATTTCCTTTGACCAGAAGCTGGCCACTTCAAGTGCCTCTGGTGTCACTGGAAGAAGGTCCTCCATCGTGCATGTGGCTGGGCTCAGATTGCATTGTAGTAAGTGGTCTGTGGTTTGCTCTTCTCTACAATCACATGTCATGGACTCTACTTTGTAGCCCCATTTCTTAAGATTAACTTTGCATCTCATGGTGCCAGAACGCAGTCAGTTCAGCACCTTCCAAGTCACCCAGTCTTCTGTGTGCCCAGGACAGAGTTTCTCATCTGATATCAGCCACTGATTGAGGTTCCAGGTTTTAACCTGCCACTCTTGGACTCTCGCTTGCTGTGAGTATCTCTGTAGATCTTGGGAAGCTGTTTCTTGATTTGAATCACTGGCATGCTGTCTAATATTTGAACAGAGGATGGGCCAGAGATGTCATTGCCTTGGTCCTTTCATTGCTGGCTGCTACTTCCTGGTGGATATCAGGTGGTGCAATAACAGCTAAACAATTTCTCCAGAGGTGTTGGAGTGCTCACATTGATTTAAATTGTATGCTGAGTTTTGATTGTGGGAAACTGCACTACCCACAGAAATTTTCTTTCACTAGATATTGTCATTTTAAACCCTTCTAGAAATCAGCATTTAACTTTTTAAAAAACAAATAGAAACAGTGCAAGCTGTAAGCTGCCTTGACCTCTGAGGAGATGGTAGGGATCCCATCCGCTCCTTCTAGCTGCTCTCTAACGATGCATGATAGCATGACCAGTGACCACTGAGAACCTCTTGTCCTGACCCATAAACAGCTACAGTGTGGAAAATAAAAATGACAGTGAGTACTCCTGAACATATACAATGGGCATGTATATCCCTATACTTGTTAAATATCCCTTATCTAAAAAGCTTGGGTCCAGAAGTGTTCTGGGTTTAGGTTTTTTCAGCTTTTGAAACACCTGCATTAACATGTATATACATAATGAAATGTGTTAGAAATGAGATTCACATCTAAGCGTGAAGCTCACATGTAAGAATTTCCTATATGCCCTATACCCATAGCCTGAAGGCAATTTTATATAATGTTATGCAAGAAACAAAGTTCATATACACTGATTCATTGGAAAGCAAAAATGTTGCTATCTGGATTTTGGGATATGTCAGATTTTAGAATTCTGTATAAGGGTAGCTCAACCTGTGCTCAGTAACCACAGTCGATACTTTTTCCTCTTGCCAACTTTACCTTGAAGAATTATCCTGACCATAAATATTTTTGAGAAATAAAGAATCTGTTATTTGCCTCAGAAGGTCTCATTATGCATCACAGAGTACACTTAACAGATATGGAATAAAACCAATCTATAGTAATATAATTGTGCTATTCAGAGGGCAATTGTTTTTTCCACAAACGGAAATAAGCAAAGAACTATAATGGATTACAGGAACTCTTGCGTCAATAAAAACTGGGGGTTGGGAGTGGATTGCAATGCTAAATATGCAGGATCACAGCAAATAAAAAGCAAGCTAACTTAAGCATGCTGCAAAGATGACATCTCAGACTCACAATGTGCCGGGACCTTATTTGGCCTTTCTATGTAATCTGGAGGTTATTTTTGTGACCGTTTCCTTCTTCCTGTATATGTTCAGAAATGAACTTGCTCAGTTCAAGCAGAACCAATCAGGACAGGTATATTTTCAAATCCAAATTGGGACAACAACAGATAAAAAGACAGGATGTTTCTCCCTCAAGGCAGTGGGCATATCTATGCCACAGAGTTATCTGGTTTGTTGTCATTCTTTTCTAACCTTTTTATGACATGGAAAATATACCAGAGAGGATTTGAAACAGTAAAAACAAAATAAAATGCTTTTCTGACATTTTGTTTTCTATAATCTCACTACACAGCCATCTTTTTTCTATGCTTCCAGATGCTCAGTATCTTGGGGAATAGGTTCAATCACCAGAGCCAAACTATGCATTCTAAAGTAGAGATAAACAGATGTTTGGGAACCACAAATCCCACCAAGTCTTGTCAAATTGTGAAGGATATTAGGAGGCGTAATCCAAAAATATTTTGAGGTAGCGGTTTCTCACCTTGCTCTGACACTGAAACATTTTAAATACAATACAATGTTTACTGGGACATAAAATATTTCTGTCCCTCAGTGGGTCCCAGCCACAAATGGAGCCCCCATAGCTCAAAATGGAGGTCCTGAAAAAATTGGCAATTTTAAAATGATTCTGAACATCCCCTAGTAGCTGTGCTAGACATTTACATCTCTCTGTTAGCAAATGTGCAGTGTTTATAGTGGTCTTTGCAGAAAATGCTTCACCTGCTGATTTTCCATTTTCTGAAGTACAGCTGAAGCATTTTCTGCAGAGTTCACTGTAAACACAGCACATTTTGCTAAAAGCTTCATGTAAGTGTCCAAAACAGCTAATAGGTGGCATTCAGAAACATTGTGAATGCTGATTTGTTATCAGTAAATGTTTGATTTTATACCTATTTTATATACCTATGATGAAAAAATTCTCCAGTCAAAATGGATTAGAAGCAGAAACATTTAAGAAACCTTGTTCTTAACCATCACATACCACAATGCTGTTATCTCCATTCTGTCAAAAGACTGGGGAAAAACAAAAGAAAAAGATAGAAAAACAATTGAAATTCAAGAGTGACATCACCTCATTTCCGCTTGCCCCTCTACATGATGATGAAACCTGTCTAAGCTGCAAGTAAAAGGAAAAAAATAGTCTTAAACTTCCCCTGCTCCATAGGATTTTACTTTTACAGCAGAGTCTCACTTATCCAACTTAAATGGACCAGTAGGACGTTGGATAAGCAAAAATATTGAATAATAAGGAGGGATTAAGGAAAAGCCTATTAAATGTCAAATTACATTATGATTTTACAAATTAAGCACCAAAACATCATATTTTACAACAAATTGTCAGAAAAAGCAGTTCAATACACGGTAACATTATGTAGTAATTATTGTATTTACAAACTTAGCACCAAAACACCACAATGTATTCAAACAGCTGTTGATCCCGGCAGGAGGCAGACTGCATTGGATAATACAGAACGTTGGATGAGTGAAGGTTGGTAAGTGAGACTTCACTATAATTTGATCTTAAAGCCATAGTTGTGAATCTGGCTTTATCAATGTTAAGGCAAAATATAATATTTACTTTATAAGGCCAGAATCACAAAATGACAAGGAAAAAAGTAGAAAAAGTGGAATCCCCACAAATGTGGTGCACCAGCTTTAGTAGTGATTTGAATTTTAACTGATGTAGATGTATTATTGTAAAATGATTTTTCGACTGTAATATTTCATATTAGGGATGTAAAACATGTTCATAGTTATTACTCCTGGGTGAGAAAATCTGCTACCAAACAGTCAGGATAAGCCAACAGAAAGATCAATAGGCCCACAATAATTTTGTGCATTAGTACTATAACATCTCTATGCATGGTTGAAGAATTATTCTGCAAGGGGGAAATGTGGAAGATATTTTGTCACTACCTCCCCCATCCCCACCCCAGTCTGTTTTCTGTACAGAAACAGGTTTTTGTGCAAATCATAGCATGTTTTCCCCTTTGGAATAATTTATTTGTAACACTTTATGCTTGAATACCAAGAAAATGCTATAGAAGAATATTCATTTTCTCTCACACCTGGGGTGAAATTACTGTAATTATTCTTCCATACATGTGAGCACGAAATAATCTAGAATTTAGATCCCTATGTTTCATACATGTAGACGAGCAACATGGATGTCCCTTTAACAGTTGATTACAAGAGGGAGGGAAGCTAAGAGGAAACCTAATAGTTAAAATACCAGCGATCTTCCAGATTCTTTCAGGTACCAGCAGCAAATGATGTATCGATCTTGCTGTTAAACTGCACAGCTGTAACCAACACATTAGACATGGAAGATAAAAGCAATGACTAAAAGCACCTTATTTCATCTGTCACACCTGAGGCTCTGCCTTCTTGAGACCTTTAGTGTATTAGCACAGAAAATCAATTAGGTAAAGAGCTATACAAATGAAGGGGAAAATGTTTTTTAAGAAGGCTTCATTCAAAAAGTGTTGGAGTGTCAGTGAACTTTGTAGTTAACAGGCGAAGTGTAAGATATCTCCCAAATAGACCGTAGCAACTTTCTCTGAACTTTTGTTTTGCAAACTGTGATTACATATTATGTGTATTAAGCTTTAGCTAAGTTATTGATCAATATTCATGCACACAGCAGAGAGAGCTTTACAAAACAGAAAGTGTGGCAATATCATTCACTTCATATAAATGTCTGGAATTAGAGTCATTTGATTTGTGGAGGAGGGGTATAAACTATGGTTGTTCCATAGCTTGAACAAAGAATTGTCAACTCTCTACCAATGAATTCTAAGTATGCCATCAAACTAAACAACAAAACAAAACAGGATTCTGTAAAATTTGGAGCTGTGACAATTGCACCAAGGCCCCATCTAAACTGTCATGTACCATCCAGATGCTTTAAATTGGATTATATGGCATTGTAGACTCATATAATCCAGTTCAAAACCAATAATCTGGATTAATTGATTTGATAATCTGGTTTATATCTTAGTGGAGATCCAGCTGGTTTCTATAATTTATTTGTCTAATATCACTTCATGTGGTGGCAGAAGGGAACAACAAAGGGGGACAGCGCACTGTGACACGGAAGGTGGGGTTTTTGTTTGGTGCCATTGAGCATTGTGTCTTCTTGCCTCCACAGCAGATGGAGCAGTCCTTGTGTGAATCATACCTGGGGCCAATCCAACATTAGACATTAGGCTTGTGTGATTAATTAAAAAATATTGCAGAAGTCATTATAAAATTAGGAGATGCTGGTATTTCAGTTCTAAAGCATAGTTACTAAAACTTTCATTACTATAGTGAGGGCAGAATTTTGCTACTTTTTCATTATAGTAAATGCACAAGTGGGGAAACTTCTGGGGCTCCTCTCTCTCTCATTTTTTCAGTAATTGAGGTGAAACTTGCTACAATAGTAGAACATATTTACCACTGTTATCTTATCAAGTTTCAGAATATTTTACTTGTCCATGGATCTTTAGGGGTTGGTAGGGGGTGAGACGGTCCCTCAGATACATTGGCCCCAGACCATGCAAGGCCTTAAAGGTAAGTACCATCATTTTGAAAGTGATCCGGTGCTCAATTGGTAACCAATGCAGCTGTAGTAAAATTGGTGTTATGTGGCATCTCATCGGAATTACCGCAAGAAGCCGAGCAGCTGCGTTTTGTACCAACTTGACCTTCCGGATCACCGACAGAGGAAGGCCAATGTAGAGGGCATTACAGTAGTCCAGTCTTGAGATGACCGTGGCCTGGATCACTGTAGCTAGGTCATCCCTGGACAGGTAGGGGGCCAGCCGTCTAGCCTGCCGCAGGTGAAAGAAGGCAATTCTGCTCACGGCGGAGACCTGGGCCTCCATTGTCAGCAGAGGGTCCAGAAGGACTCCCAGACACTTTACCAATGATGACGGGCGTAGCGCCTCGCCATCCAGGGTGGGCAGATGGATGTCCCCACTGTCCGGTCCACCCAGCCATAGGATCTCCGTCTTTGCTGGATTCACCCTCAACCTGCTGGCATGCAGCCATCCAGTAACAGCCTCGAGGCACTGATGGAAACAATCGGGTACAGAGTACGGTCAGCCTTCCATCTTCAGCATGAGTGTCATCGGCGTACTGATAACACTCAAGCCCAAAACCTCGAACCAGCTGAGCAAGTGGTCGCATATAGATGTTAAACAACAGAGGGGAGAGAATGGCCCCCTGAGGAACCCCACAAGATAGAGGGGGCCTCTCAGAGACCAGGCCTCCCCTCTCTACTCACTGTCCACGGTTGTGAAGAAAGGAGGACAGCCAGTTTAAAGCTGTCCCCCTGACTCCAGCAACAGCAAGGCGGTGGGTCAAGAGATTGTGGTCAACTGTGTCAAATGCTGCTGTGAGATCCAATAACACATGCAGCGCTGACCCGCCTTGGTCAAGCTGGCATCGAAGGTGATCCGTGATGGAGACCAGCACAGTCTCTGCCCCGTGCCCCGCACGGAAGCCGGACTGGAAGGGATCTAGTCTGGCTGTGACGTCTAGGAATTGCTGCAACTGCTCCACTGCTGCCCTCTCAATCACCTTGCCCAGGAACGAGAGATTCGAAACTGGGCGGTAACTGGAGGGAACCAAGTGATCTAAATCTGGTTTCTTCAGCAAGGGAGAGACCACTGCCTCTTTTAAACCCTCTGGAAAGACTCCTTGCTCAAGGGAGCTGTTTATGATCTTCAACAGAGGGTCACGTAATCCCTCCAAGCAGGATTTCACCAACCAAGAGGGACACGGATCGAGGGAGCAAGTGGTCAGTCTAGCTGCAGCTATGAGCCTATCGACAGCCCCTGCGTCCAGCGGGATGAACCAGTCGAGGATGGGCCCAGCAAGTGGCCACGGAGTCTCAAGTTCTCTCACTGTATCAATTGTGGTAGGGAGGTCCCAATGAAGTAGTGAGATCTTGTCTGCAAAATAGCTCTGAAAAACCTCAGCTGGAGGGGCCTGATCACCACTTTTTGGGACGGTAGGAACCATCGTTGGAGATCGAATTATTTTGAACAATTTTGCCGGGCGTGAGCTAGCAAACGCTATCAAAGAACCATAATATACTCACTTTGCCTCAGTGATAGCATGCTCATAGGACTCCCTGAATGCCTCATAAGCTGATCTCGATGCTCCGTCACGGAGTTCTCGCCACACGCCCTCTAGCCATCTCTTTTCCCGCTTCATCAGTCAAAGTTCCTCGGTGAACCAAGGAGACCGATTTTGGCGGGGTCTGAGAGGGCGTCTTGGGGTGATCTCGTCGAGTGCATTGGATAGCCTGATGTTCCATGTGTCCACCTGCACATCGATCGAGTCGCTGGCGGGCTCCAGATCCCTCAGAGCATTCCGGAACCTACTGGGTTCCATAAGTCTCCTTGGGCGAGCCCAAATTGGCTCGGCACCCTTGCAGCGTGGGTAGGCATGCTTCAACCGGACTCTCAGGGCGCAGTGATCCGACCATGGAACCTCTATTGTGGAGGCTTGGGTCACTTGAATTCCTGCACTGAAAATCAAATCTAGCGTGTGCCCCGCCCGATGCGTGGGCCCAGTACTACAGAGCAAGAGTCCTAGTGTCTCCATGGTAGACACTAGGTCCACAGCCGCTAATGAACAAGAGTCTGCATCAGCGTGGACATTGAAATCCCCCAAGGCGATAAGTCTGGGGAACCTCAGGGACCACTCCGACAGTCTCAAGCAGATGGGATAGGCTGTCCGCTGGTGCGCTGGGCGCACAGTACACGAGCAGAAAGGCTATGCTCTCACAGGAATCCCACACCATGCCAACACTTTCAATGCCAGAGATGCTCAGCACAGGAACTGCCCTAAGAGAAAAACTTTCTCGGGCGAGCATAGCCACCCCACCCCCCAATTTAAAGAGGAGAAGCAGGCTTTTTGGCTTGGCTTTGCTTCTTTGCATTGAAATTTACAAAATTCAAATGAAAAAGTATTAGGTAAGTTTTGTTTCTTAAGTTTTTGGCGTGGGCCATGCCCACACATCAGATGTCACATTATGTATGAATTTAACTCATTTTATACAATTTATGACAACTAATAAAAAAATTGCACACCCTTATTGGACATGACAGGTTGGGTGCAGATTATGGGTCAGTGTTGATCCAACCTCATTTTAAAGAGTTTAAAACTTTGCTGCTGTGTGCTTTCATGGCATATGTTGCATAGCCACTGCACTTTGACGCTGTCTTAAAAAGCACTAAATGCATCAGTGTAGCTGTGTTCCAGGACTCTTGCAGATTTCTCATTCATAGTTACCATATAATTTGATAGCATGCAGCAACAACAATAACAAAGTGTTGATGCCTTTTCATATTCTCATTGCTTTAATGTAATATGTGAACTAAACACAGAGCAGTATGGAGTAAAATGGCTTTTGCTCTAAAACTGTTTTGTACTGAGGCAAATAGTCGTTCAGATATAATACTCTCGTTTAACTGTAAGTCCTAACTTCAATCAGCACTGCCTTAAGGGAAGGTTTAGTCTTGCCATCCACACTTCCTGACAGAATCTATCAATGTCTAGCTGATGCCAAATTATCTCTCACTCCTGCCACCACCATGCAGATTAACAGCAAGCATGCCATTCTTTACTGTCTATTTCCGCCGGAGACAGTTTTTTTAAAAGTTTGAAGTAGGAGAAATATGCTGTTTTGAGCTATTTTCAACTGAGCAGGGGTGGACCACATATGGCCAGTAGACTACATGCTGTACTTGAGGTTTATTTTATTTTATTTTTATTTTGTATCATGCCAACTATTGTTAGAATGCCCTCTGTTTAAACAAAATGACTAGGCCTCTTGATTCTGAAAATCGTTTAGAAAACATAGCAGCATATGCCCATGTTCAGTTTATTCTTTCTAAACAATGCAGTTCTTTCCAAACATTAGTTGCTTTAGTAAGATTATAGTAAGATTTCAGAAAGAGAATCACTTTAATATTTTAGGCACTTACTTACTTACTTACTTTACTTACTTAGACAATCCCTCATAGTCCGAGGATGAAGGTCCTTCAAGTGATGTGTCTTGGCGGTGGATACATAGGCAGCTGTGGAGTCCTATTATTTACCTGCATGTTCTCCCGCAGTGAGTGAATTGGTTTCCAGGCCTTTCAAGTTCTTGGTGTCTATGCCAGAGTTTTTAAGGTTAGCTTTGAGCCCATCTTTGAATCTCTTTTCCTGTCTGCCAACATTCTGTTTCCTGTTCTTGAGTTCTGAGTAGAGTAGCTGCTTTGAGAGATGGTGATCGGACATTTGGACAATGCGGCCGGTCTAGCGGAGTTGATGGTGGAGGACCATCGCTTCAAATGGTGCCACAACAAGAATGTAATAAAAGAAGTATAAGGATCCTTTTAAGTAAATCTTAGTGAACATATACCACATCTTTGAATGTCTACTTCAGCTAGAGTACTCACCCCATATCTACAGATATATTACCCTTGGTTTTACTTACTAATGCTCCCAAAAATATTCTCCCTGGAAGTATTCGTAAGTCTCTCTCACTCTTCCAGTTCTATTCTATGGCCTGCTTCCAGCTCAAGTATAGTCAAAATACAGTGGAACCTCTACTTAAGAGCATCACAATTTAAGAGCATCTTCAGTTGAGAGAGGTCACTCAGTCCAGGTTTTGCTTGGACTTAAGATCAGTGTTTTCAGTTAAGAACTAGCGCCAGAGGGAGCACTAGCACAAGAGTACAGAGCTTTAAGGCATCATGCCTCTGTGCCTCACACTCTTGTCCCCTTTAGGGGATTGCTGTGCGCTTTGCTCTTGTCCACTTTAAGGAACGTTGGGTTAGTTAATTTTTGTGGTTTTTATTCCTAGTATGTTTTCCTTCCTGAAAAGAAGGGGGGGGGGGGGAGAGAAACCAAGTGAGGAAGGGAGGCTGGAATGAGTACAGTATGAAGAAAATGACACTTCTGCCTTTTCACTTTCTGCTACCTTCCCATAACTTTGTGCTTCTACCATTTTAATGTTGATCTTTCTTTTTTATTGTTCCATGTGAATGCAGGTTTTTCCTGGCTGTTACATTGGCCAACACACATTTTGTTACCTCAAATGTGATTCTTTGCCTCAACTTTTTAAAGTTGATTTTTTTTTGTGAATGTGCATTTATACATTATTTGTTATGTATAAAGTACATTTTCTTATTTAAAAACACATAACAAAAATGTTACGTGTTCTGCAATGTTTAAAGCTGTGCATCTTTTAAGTTTTCAATATTCCATTTTGTTCATTTTCATCCTCCGTTATTTGGAAATATTCTGTAACTTTTGTGGAAAAGCTATTCCACTGCTGGAAAATTATGCTGCCTTTTATTATACTCATGAGCAGATATCTATGAGATAGCACTGTACCTTTAAATAGATTATGCCCTCTGTATTTGCAGCTGCGAACTTCATATTCAGCTGCATGTGGGCAGTTTTGTTTGCAGTATAAGTGAGAAAATGATCCCAGCAAGCAAATGACTAAGAAAGTGGGCGAACAGATGCTGGTTAAGCAATCAGAAACCAAATATATAATGATTGCTCATATCTTGAAAATCCCAAACACAATTTATCAACATAACAAACACCCAAACAAAATGAGTGCATGCAAAATCCGAAGATACAACTTCAGATAAATCACCAGGGTTGAAATATTATGGGATACCACTGGAAAATGCCTTTGTTTTCTTTGAAACTTGTTCATGTCTGTTTTGTCTGTTACAGAGATATTGACCCAACATTAAAGCACTTTATTTATTTATTTTACATAAGAACATGGATCTCAAACACTTCAGCGTTGCCATCTAGTGGAGTGACAGTATGGACTTACTCCATACTATCTTATTAACCATCATTAGGATTATAGACAATACATTCTTCATACTCTCACCTTTGGAAACTGTGCAAGGAAAGGTGCTTTCCCAGCTACTCTTAAAGCTTGAGCTACTGAGAGTGATGGAAAATGATCAAAGGGTCATGCATCTTCAAGGATTTGAAACCGACAGGTAAGGCTGTCCCCTCTGCAATTTGCCATCATAATGTAGGCATGTGAAAGATAGCTTGACAAGCACTACAATCCAAAATCCTGTGAAGGTTTCAAGATGTACTGCCCCTGAAAGCTTGCCTTTACATTAGTGTGATGGATAGAAGAAAGGAGCAGGCAGTCTCTCTCACTTGCCTTCCTACCTGAAAGACTGAACTAGCAGCCTTGGACTGAAAAATAAAGATGTTCATGACAAGCTAACAATGGATACTGCCCCCCGCCACAAGCAAAACTCCCAAACCTTCTAGTTCCAAAGAGACATTCATAAAACCAAATTATTAGATAACTGAAAAACACTACAATTGTCTCTTATTTTGTTACCACATTGGATCAAAGTTATTGCTTGGCGTGAAAATGTTTTTGGAAGGAATAGATTCAGCTATTGATGACTACCTTACAGGAAGGACTCTTATAAAGTAACTGAGGAGGAAGAGTAAGAAGAAACTTCTACGGGTAAACTTAATTGTACAGTCTGTCCACTGTCTTGTTCTGTAAGTCTCGTTCAATAGAAGATATATTCTCAGTGTTCTGGCAGCAATCTCCTCTGATCTTTGCTGAAAAGATAATAAACTGATAAACTTAGAATTTTTAATTTTGGACTATAGCTCTAATAATTCACTGATCATAATTGTTGGTGATATCTAGGTGTTATCATTTTTTCTTCAAAGAGGCATTTTCTGAACATGTGGTTGAAAGTATAGTACAGGCTGAGTATCCCTTACCTGAAATGCTTGACACCAGAAGTGGACTTGGGGTTTGTTTGTTTTGGGGTTGTTGCTTTTATATATATATATATATATATATATATATATATATATATATATATATATATATAAATAATCATCATCATCATCATAATCTTTATTTATATCCCACCCCCTCTCCAAAAGGACTTGGGCGGCTTATAACTATTATTTTATATTACTATTTATTAAAGAGTGAGCTTTGCAGTCAATTACTGAAATGAAGCACTTCAGCATAGTTGAAAGCCTTTAACCCATTCAGTAACATTTAACATAAAGCATAACTTGCACTCACGGGTGAAGAATAGATGTCAAATGGCATTGTGTTCCAAGTTCATTAATAACACTCAATGTCTATCAGTCTCAAATGTGCCATCATTTCCAAAACAGGTAATTAGACTTCCACTTCCTGAATTATAACAACTTTTCTGTTTTTTTTTCCCTGTCTGGAATAGAAGTGCTACCCAAAGAGTAGCACTGATGGTTTTTCTGGAGAAGAATCTGGTTGCCCCTGGGGTCTCCCTGCAGCCTCAGAGCAGGAGGTACAAGAAGAGGAAGAGCGCCAGGTCAGAGAGGATAAGTTCTGCCAGGATGACATCCCTGAGAACGGTGGGCACTGTGGCACCTCCCTCCCTCCCCCTCCAGCCAAGCCCTTGCCTGCTGCAGCTGAGTGCAGAGGGTCCGGGACCCTGCACCCTCTCAGCTCTTCCCTTGCTGCACCCACCAGCTCCACCTCCATTCTCTATTATGCATGAAATGCATGCATACGTGTACACATCTTTAAATGAAACCTCTCTCTAAAAATGAATGTCAATTATGTTTTGTACAAATCTTATATACATAATATGAAGGTAACTTTATAGAATTTTAAAAAATATTTTGCACATGAAACAAAGTTTGCATACAAGCAGAAAGGATGAGATGTCACTGTCTCAGCCACCAATGTGGGCAATTATGGATTATAGAGTATTTTGGATTTCAAAATTCTGGGAAAGGGATGTTCAATCTGTAGTTAATTCTACAAGTTCAGTGTGCAGGTTGCCAGAATGAAACTAATTCCCCAATCTTTGCTCTTCATATATGTGCATGTGTGTGTCAGTCACCATCACAATTCAAGAATGGGGAGCTTTATCAATTCAAAGAACTGGGGTGCCTCTGAAGCTTGCAAAAAACCCTTTCCCCTTCCTCACCTTCAGACATTCTATCCTCTCTCAGAGCTATAAGCTGTTCTGACTGAACACTCTGCATTCTAATGTGTTTGTGGGTTGTCTATGATTCCCAAAGAAAGGAAAGAGGAATAAATAAAGAGAGTGGATGTGTCACATAATGTTCTAACACAGAGCAGCAGGGAGCAGACATCTGTCAGTTCCGAGCCTTATTATCCTTATCATAGAAAGACCTTTTCTATCACCATTCTGCTCTAGGCAGAATACAAATCAAATTATGTAAGTTTTTCCCATTTATCTGTTCAAGCAATACCTGTGGGAAATCCTGTTAGTTTTTGGATTAAGATTCTAAATTTGCAAAATCCATGGAACATTGAGAGAAGTTGAAAATAAATAAATGATATAATTGTTAAAACTTGGCGGCAAGCAAAGAAATGGCAAGCAGAGAAGCCTTTCTTAAATAACACAGCTGAGCTAAATGGAAGAGATAAAACTAATTAGGCTCACAATTTTGTACAGGACCACAGCAACAGCACTGATGGTCTGTCACATATTCTGGCAGTGTACAACTGGTCACCTGTACTTGCAGATTCAACTACCCATGACATGAAAAATTATTTTTAAAAGTTTCCAAAAATCTTAATTTTGCCATTTTATTTAAGGGACACCATTTTATTATTCCATTGTATATACATTCCAAGTATTTAGTCTGATCATCAAGTCAAACCAGTTGCACTGACAAGCTCAGGGGAAGGACTTCCCCAACGCAGAAGTGGAAAATTGAAGTTTTCACTGAAATCCACCTGACAATTCAAAACCTCTCTGGCCACTATGCCACTCATTCCTTCATCAGCTTGTTCCTTACCTTCCATGCCTTGGTTTAGACCAGGGGCCCTCAAACTTTTTAAACAGAGGGCCAGGTCACAGTCTTTCAAACTGTTGGAGGGCCGGATTATAATTTGAAAAAAACATGAATGAATTCCTATGCACACCGCACATATTTATTTATTTATTTATTTATTTATTTATTTATTTATTTCGTATTTTTCTACCCCACCCTTCTCAACCCCCGAGGGGGACCCAGGGCAGCTTACAAAATGGCACAATTCGATGCCTACACAATAATACAATAAACGTATAAAAACAGCAGTTAAACGGTTAAACAATTAAAACAACTATATATATCACAGTCAATAGCCAATCTCAAGCACAGCGTTCATCAACTCAGAGTCCATACTTCGTTCCACATTGTTTATTCCTATCCACCATCGCAGTCCTTTATTTATCTGCCAAAGTGCCCAAACGCCTGGTCCCACATCCATGTTTTTAATTTCTTTCTAAAGGAAAGGAGGGATGTCGCTGATCTAATTTCCCTGGGGAGAGAATTCCATAGGTGAGGGGCCACCACTGAGAAGGCACTGAGAAGGACATATCCTATTTGTAGTGCAAAAAACACTTAAAAACAATACAATCATCAAAATGAAGAACAATTTTAACAAATATAAGCTTATTAGTATTTTAATGGGAAGTGTGGGCCTGCTTTTGGCTGATGAGATAGGATTGTTGTTGTGTGCTTTCAAGTCATTTCAGATTTAGGTTGACCCTGAGCGAGGGCCGGGTAAATGACCTTGGAGGGCCGTATCCGGCCCCCGGGCCTTAGTTTGAGGAACCCTGGTTTAGACAGTGCTTGCCAGCTCGTTCAGGATTAATACATGGTTTGGTTTCTGTTGTTTCTTCTATCCCCCATTTTATTTCCACACTAAACAACAATCATTATTTTGCATCACATCTGAGGGCATCAGATTAGCTTAGATTCTACAGACAAGGCCTCATAGTATCAATAGTATGATTTCCAACACCCTAATATGCAAACCCAAGTATCTGTCACCTAAAGTGGCAGCCTTATCCTATCTTCTGACTTAGAAAACTTCACAGAGGAATCTAGCACTGTCTATGGGGAACAATTTGAACTGATTCTGAAATTTAAAGGTATACATTCAACAGTAGTTTGGGTAATTTAAAGAGGAATTTTACTAAATAAGTAAGAAGAAATAATTTTCGCCAACTATAATGCACAACCTTAAATTCCATTTTACTCTCACCAGTGGTTGGAGAATGACCAGTGCACTCATTAGGAGGTATGCTTTACTATTATTTTTTCTATAAAATTGCAGTTTCTCTTATCTATGGCTTGGTTCATGAGGTATCATAATATTAATTTATCCCTGTTATTGATATGAAATATGAGTCTGGAATTTTGCTATCAAATTCTACTAAACAAAGCTTTTAAATTATATTTAATAGTGGGGAAAATAGCATAGCAGCTCTATCTATGCACAATCATCTCCTTAATTTCTGATGACAGTCTTCTATAATGTGTATTATAGAAAAATCTAATCACAATTCCAAAAATAGTATTGTATAAACAAAATAAGATCTATTTTGAGCTTAATTGTTTTATCTTCATGTTTATCATCTTCATATTAACAAAAGGAACAGGTAACGTTCCTTTTGTAAACATGCAAGAGCATCTTTATTCTTGTGTGCCCCTTCCTGTATTTTAAAAAAGAAAAGAATCTCAGAGCACCTTAAAGACTACCTGACTAGAAATTTTCATGGATTAGAAAAGTGATTTTCAGTCTTTGGCCTTCCAGATGCTCTGAACTTCCAGCTTAAGATACCACAAGGAACCAGGTTTAAAAGAAGAAGCCAAAACATCTGGTGGTTCAAACATTAAGAAGTGCTGGGCTAGATTGTTTAGTGGATGCATATGCTGAAACAGATTTTGATAGTCCAACAAAATTTACTCCTTGGCTACAAGCTAAAATGTATACCAATGACTTGGGAAGCACTAAGCACTACTGGACATTCCAGAATCAGAAGACAAACACAGAAAAGGACTTTGCTTTAGGCAAAGATGGTGATTACTATTGGGTTCTCCCAGGAAGATCTTAGCACAGGCACAAGTTGATATAAAAGTGTCTTAATCTATGGATGAGTCTTGAGATCCCAAAAGTTAGTCCTAGGGAAATGCTGTCTTATATTAATAAGGGTATTCATACATTTTAATTGATGACATTTTCAACCAAAAGACATAGTATAAATTTGATTGTCACATTTATCCTTTGGGCCGGTTCCCTGGTTAGGCAGAACATGTTCTCAGTGCCAGGTTTCTATACACAAAAATAACAGCAGAAGACTTATCATCAATATTGATACTCATCGGGGCCTAACATTAAAATCTGTGTGTCACCAGTGACTGCCAAGGCCTGAGATCTGACTGTTCCTTCAGTAGAATAGCTGGAAGATTTTTCTTTGTGTCCGGAATCTAACTGGAGAGAAACCTGTCTCCAGCCATGTATGGCATACCCTTTTCTCAGCACATAATTGAGACCTCAGGTCAAAATCATGGCAGGCTGGTTCTCTAGAAGATTTCACTTACAAATTAAACATTGTTCTTCATTGAATGTGGATATATATTACAGGCAATAAAACAGTGGGACTATTTGGAGATGGAGAGTTTAAAGGAACTCCATTTACATGAAATGTACAGATCTGTTGGGTAGCATAATTGCCTCCTATTTTTATTTGATGGGCTCATCTACTACAAAACTCTATCCACCTGTATATGTCTTAGCAATAACAATTTCTGTTTAACATATAATGTGCCCATTGTCATTTGTGTTTGTTGCAGATACACATGGTATTCCTCCTTCCCCTCTCTCATACACACATATTTGCAACCTTAGGAGGATAGGAAGCATTTTCTTTGTATTAGATTCTTTGTTGTCAGGAACTCTATTCAAGCATTCAAAATGGGATTAACCTGAATGAGCAAAGGGAGCAAGCTAGGCCTAACTCCCTTTCATTTTGCTCCTTTCATACAGTCTGGAAAGGAGATTTTCCATTACAGGAGAAAGCTCACCACATGATCCAGAATCCTGAAAAATCATGCATAGCCAGTTATCGCTTCTTTAAATTCTTGCATTCTATGTAAAGAGAACAACAACAACAACAACAAAAGATCTTGGATTAGTTTCCTATTTGTGCTTACATGTTTTTTTAACCCCCTCTTTGAATGCCAGAATAGGGCTTCATGTATCAGGAAGGCATATAAATAAAAACCTAATTCCTAATTATGTGCAAAGGAAAAGCAATGATTGCAGAGTGAATCAATGCAAAAACAATTGCAGAGTGAATCAATGAAATGGCCCCTTCACCATCAGACAAAGGTCTTTTGGCTTCTGGGCTTTAACGTGGTGGAAGGGGATCTTCCTATAAGGAAATGATCATGATGGTGATGTGCAAGCATACTTCCCCAGTTCAAGTAAAAATGATGGGAAGAGCAATAATTATATAATTTTGGGAAGAGCTCCTCCATGCTCAAGCTATGATCCACCTCTGTCTCTAGCCAAAGTAACATAAATGTAGATTGTTTGATTTGCATATGGCATCACAATTTCCTACAGGTTTCATGTCTGTGCTAGGAAATCCCCATCTGATGGGGAATCAGAGCCTTAAAAAGCAAACTCCTTCAGAATCTTTCATCACTCAGGGTCCAGAAACCTTTACTTGGAACAAGCTGAGAGCTCAGTTTCTCCAGATTTGTTGAGAGAGGGTTCTATGTCCTCAAATCCCCAAAAGTAACAAACAATATTCTTAAAGACAAAGCAGAACAACCCTGCTTAAGAGAGGTGTAAGGTTTCAGCAAAACTAAAAGTATGTGTGGAATTATGCATAGGCTTTCAGATTGTAGATTCGGAGAGGATACACTTGTATCAAGTGGAACATTGAGAATATCTCCATACAGAAGTGTATAATGAAAGGAGACATATAATGAAGCGATATCATAGAATCATAGAATCAAAGAGTTGGAAGAGACCTCATGGGCCATCCAGTTCAACCCCCTGCCAAGTAGCAGGAATATTGCATTTAAATCGCCCCTGACAGATAGCCATCCAGCCTCTGTTTAAAAGCTTCCAAAGAAGGAGCCTCCACCACACTCCAGGGCAGAGAGTTCCACTGCTGAACGGCTCTCTCAGTCAGGAAGTTCTTCCTCATGTTCAGATGGAATCTCCTTTTTTGTTGCTTGAAGCCATTGTTCCACGTCCTAGTCTCCAAGGAAGCAGAAAACAAGCTTGCTCCCTCCTCCCTGTGGCTTCCTCTCACATATTTATACATGGCTATCATATCTCCTCTCAGCCTTCTCTTCTTCAGGCTAAACATGCCCAGCTCCTTAAGCCACTCCTCAAAGGGCTTGTTCTCCAGACCCTTGATCATTCTGTCCACTTCTATTTTATTTATTAAATAAAATGTTTATATCCTCCCCATATCTAAAGCTCCCAGAATGGTGAGCAATGAAATCAATTTAAACATCTATATATATAATAAAGAAGAGTGTTTGTATCGGACAGAGGAAGGGCGGAGGGCGGAAGGGCGGAAGGTGTATGTGGCAGCGTTCTGATTGGCTGCCGCTGTGGTGCTATTTGCATATGGTTTCTGATTGGGCAGCTTCAATAGGAGCCCCTGGTGGAGAAGAGGGTTCATGGCAGAAACGGGGCATGACAGAAGGAAATTTGCATATGGTCTCTGATTGGCCAGCCTCAAATCCAACATTCCGAGATGAGAAAGAGAGCAAAGGAAAGGCCAAAGGGGGCTGGGTCAGAACACTCCCAATACAGACCGAAATAGGCACACAGAGCCCCCATCACCCACTCTACATCCTACTGCAGTTTGGAGGAGCATGAACCATGGATGATGGGACTTGCAGTACCACCACTCACATTCTGAGACCGCTCTTAACCTTATCCAATGACTGATCAGGACCAAACTTCGCACAGAGACCTCTCATGACCCACTTTACGTCCTGGTGTGGTTTGGCCGGGGATGGACCATGGATTATGGGACTTGCAGTACCATTGCTCAATTCTTCAGACCACTGCAACCCTCATCCAATTACCAATAAATACCAAACTTGGCACACTGAGTCTCCATGACGCATTCTACATCCAGGTGCAGTTTGAAGGAGGATGCACCATGGACGATGGGATTTGCAAAACCTGCACTCCCTTCCTAAGACCATTATAACTGCCAACAATGATGGATCAGGACCACAATTTACACAGAGAGCCCGCATAACTCACTCTACATCCTGGTGCGGTTTGGAAGAATTTGACAATGGATGATGGGACTTGCAGTCACTTCACTCACTTCCTGAGACCACTGAGACCCTCGCCAATGACTCATCAAGACTAAACTTGGCACATGGAGCTTCAATGACCCACTCTACATCCTGGAGCAGTTTGGAGGACGACAGACCATGGATGATGGGACTTCAAGTACCTCCACTACCCAAGACTGCTGCAAAACTCATCTAATGACCAATCAAGACCAAAGTTGGCACACAGAGCCCCCATGACCCACTCTACATCCTGCTGCAGTTTTGGAGAAGGGTGGACCATGGGTGATGGAACTTCCAGTACCTTCACTCACATTCTGAGACCTCTGCAAACCTCATCCAATGACGGATCAAGACCAAACTTGGCACATAGACCTCTCATGACCCACATTACGTCCTGATGTTGTTTGGAAAACTTTGGAGATGGATGATGGGACTTGCAGTACCTTTGCTCACTTCCTGAGACCACTGAGACCCTCGCCAATGACTAATCAAGACTAAACTTGGCACATGGAGCTTCAATGACCCACTCTACATCCTGGTGCGGTTTGGAGGAGGACAGACCATGGATGATGGGACTTCAAGTACCTCCACCCCCATTCCGAAGATTGCTGCAACCCTCTTCTAATGACCAATCAAGACCACACTTGGCACACAGAGCCCCCATGATCCACTCTACATCCTGCTGCAGTTTGAAAGGGGATGGACTTTGGATGATGGGACTTGCAGTACCTTCACTCACTTACTGACACCACTGCCACCCTCATCTAATGACTGATAAAGACCAAACTTGGCACACAGAGCCCCCATGACCCACTCTATATCCTGCTGCTGTTTGTAGGAGGATGGGCCATGGATGATGGGACTTCAAGTACCTTCACTCACTTCCTGAAAATAATGCAGCCGTTATCCAAAGACCAATAAAGACCAAACTTGGCATACAGAACCGCCATTACCCACTTTCTCTAATAACCCGGGCAACGCCGGGTCCCCAAGCTAGTTTTAAATAAATGTAAAACACTAAGAAATGATTGAAACACATCAAAAACATATTCAGTAATTACAGAACTTAAAACTAGTTGAGGATACTTTCAAACTATATAGACTTGGCCCTCCAGTTCATCAGGATTAGGGAGATAAGACCCCGACAAAAGTGAAAAACTGCAAACATACAAATTGCTATTCTTTTTTACCTGAGAAAATGCCTCTGTAGAAATTTATAGTTCCTCCAGTGTAGCTCTATGGTCAACTTCCAGTCACAATGGAGGACCTTTGGATTCCTAGAGACATTTTCATCAATTCCATTAATAATTAAATCGGCATAAGTCAAACCTGCAAATGTGGAGGTTTGAAATCATATGTATGAAATTATAACCCCCCTCCTATTTAGTAAGATATATGTTTTTTTTATTTGCACTGGAATAACATTAGTGTTGGTTGGCACCCATCAGGACTATGAAATGAGAGGAGGGGTCCTCATTGAGGCAACACAGCAGAGAGGCCCGGTCTTGCATCCTCACATAATGTATTTATCCCCATTGGTGGAAGGCCTCTACAGCAGATCTCAGTCCTAAGGGAGAGACACTCCTCAGACGATACAAAATCAACTTAACTGTAGTATTTTGTATTGGTTGTAGCTGCTGAATCATTATCAAGGGCAGCCACAGACAGAATGCATTTCAAATAGTCTAAGCAGGAGAGTACTGATGCACAAACTATTGTGACTTTGTTATTCCTGTCCAGGAAAGACCATAGTTTGCCATCGCTAGAACCGATGGCAAACTTTTCAACCACAGTGCCCACCTGGGACACTTGTAAGTTATACAGCTCCTCTTTCAGGGGGGCTGAAATTTTATCTTGTCTTGAGCTCCTTGTGGACCTATTGACCAAACTTGGGAGCATTTGATACTGCCATGTCCTATTTGGGAGAGGCTTTCCTTGAGTTCATGTGACAGAATTGGAAATCAGAGGATAGTGGCAGTCCTGCCCTGGAAACAGAGCCTGGGTCATTATATGTTTATCCTAAAGAAAGGGAGGCTTAACTATTTCAATCTACAGAGCATCACAGGCTAGAATGACCTAAGGATACCAAAGTGCTTGTTTATAAAGCTATTGTCCTCCCAACCATGTTATATGCCTGAGAAATGTGGGCTGTCTACAGATGTCACACTCAACTCCTGAAACAATTTCATCAGCATTGCCACTGAAAAATCCTGCAAATCTCTTGAGAAGGCAGGCAAACAAATGTCAGTGTGCTAGAAGAAGCAAAGACCACTAGCATTGAGGCGATGCTCCTACACCATCAACTCTGCTGGACTGGCCACATTGTCTGACTACCTGATCACCATCTCCCAAAACAGTTATTGTACTCCCAACTCAAGAATAGAAAATGGAATGTTGGTGGGCAGGAAATGAGATTTAAAGATGGGCTTAATGCTAACCTTAAAAACTGTGGCATAAACACCAAGAACTGGGAAGTCCTGGCCCATGAGCACTCTAACTGGTGGTCAGCTGTGACCAGCAGTGCTGTGGAATTTCAAGAGGCACAAATGGAGGACAAAAGGGAGAAATGTGCCAAAAGGAAAGCACGTCAAGCCAACCGTGACTGGGACTGCCTTCCACCTGGAAACTGATGTCCTCACTGTGGAAGAACATGTGGGTCAAGAATAGGGTTCTACAATCACCTACGTATTTACCACCACTTGGAAGGCAATCATAGTCGGACAATGAGGGATTGCCTAAGTAAGTAAAATACAGACTAGAATGACAAAGGTGTGACTTGACTGAAAAGGACACCATTAAAGCAATTAGGACAGTGGTGCTAAAAACAAATGGCTATAAATTAGCACAGCCAAAGCAACTCTGTGCTGCAAAACAGCAGCTCTGACATCATGACATTTCTTCTAAACTTTGGCTTGGTACTTGGACTCTTCTTTTTGGTCACTCCATGAGTGGCATTTGACATCACTTAGACTTCTTTTCATGTTTTCATGAAGCACTTCTTTGAACTGCTTCAAAGACATTATGTTCTTATATGGATGACGTGGCACTGATTTGGTTTCTCCATTGTTTGTTTCCTTAAACTAGTGGTGCATTCATCTGTGCACTTCCCACCCTAAAACAGGAAATATGCTCTGCTTGGCATTTGCCACATCGAAGCAAGGCAACATGGAAATACTTTAAAGTAACATTTTTGTCATATCTGAAAGAGCCCTCAGTATCTGAATTCTGGATTGGATTTGAAATCAACATAATGGAAGCATCTCATCTCTTCTTTGCACCATTTCTTCCAGCACATCACTTCTCATGCTCACTGATTGCAATCACTTGTAATCACCAGCAGCCTTAACTTGCATTACTTTGTATAATCATTTGTCATATGTATACATATTGACTTCTTTTTTCTTGCAATCTGTCAAATGATCAATTAGCTGTTTTGGTTTTTGCAACAGATGCTAAAAACTGGGAAGGAGATAAGCTAGTATCACAGTGGCATATTAGAGAAGGGATTCTACTTGACAGATGTTAAAATCAGTACAGTAGTATATGCATGTGAAATAAAAAATAAATTTGAAAAGAGTTTTCTCATTCAGCATAAAAAACACATAGCAGGAATTTCTTAAATGTAAACTTGTGCCAAATGCTCTCATCCATATAACAGGCAGATAAAATGCATTTTCTGTCTATCATCTGAGAGAAGTTAGAGTTTGACTACAAAATCAGAAATTTCATTTCAACTTCAAGAATCTTCCTTTAAATACATATTTTGATAACTTCAGGTTTGCGGATTACACACACACACATGCACACAAATGAATGAAAACAGAGAAGCTGAATTAAATGTAATCTCAAAATCATTTCATGAGGGTGAAATCCAGTAGTAACAACTGTGTTACCTAGAAGTAAGCATGAATTCTCCTCTTTTCATGGGTATCTACATGCTAACACTCCTTTTCTATACACACCCACTAACTATAAGCAGTATCAAACAAAAACAAAACAAATACAATTCATACTTTGGTCACATAATGAGAAGAAAGGAAAGCTTAGAGAAGACAATGATGCTGGGGAAAAGGGAAGGAAAAAGGAAGAGGGGCTGAACAAGGGCAAGATGGATGGTATCCTTGAAGTGACTGGCTTGACTCTGAAGGAGCTGGGGGTGGTTATGGCTGACAGGGAGCTCTGGCATGGGCAGGTCCATGAGGTCACAAAGAGTCAGAAAAGACTGAATAAATAAACAACAAAACTTATATGGCACAAAACAGAGTGGGTTATTCAAGACAGAATACAGACATGAAAGGTAGGCATCTAACATGGTTTGTTTTTAAATGAGTTTTTAAATGAATCACTCTTTTCCTATGATGACATTCCAGCTTTGATCAAACGATGAGTCATACCACATTCACCACAATGCAGCCAGAAATGCCTTTGGACCTTAATGCTAAACACACAAAGTCTAGTAGTATGCAGACAGAAGAGGTCAGTTGTGACCAGCAGTGCTGCAGAATTTGAAGAGGCACGAATGGAGGGCGAAAGAGAGAAATGTGCCAAGAGGAAGGCGCATCAAGCCTTCTTCCTGGAAACCAATGCCCTCACTAAGGGAGAAGAGGCAGATCAAGAATAGGGCTCCACAGTCACCTACGGACCCACCAGAACACTGATCCTGGAAGACTATCCTACTCGGCCAATGAGGGATCGCTGAAGAAAGAAGAAAGAAGAAAGAAGAAGAAGCAGGCAGAAGAACTAAAAGCAGAGGCCAGTGTGCTAATCTCTGTGTCCCATTTTCATTCTCATTTTGTAGGCAGTTTAGCTCAACCACACCACAAGACATGGCAGACACAATAAGGTCACTCTACAGTACTGGCATTAGTAAAATTGCATAAGGATTGGTTGTATTGGTGCACTGCTTTGAGCATTGGACTAAGATCTGGAGACCAAAGTTTGAATGCCCACTCAGCCATGAAAACCCACTGGGCAAACATGGGCAATCACACTCTCATCCTCAGAGGAAGGCAAAGAACAAATCTTGCCAAGAAAATCTCTTGTTAAGTCACCTTAGGGTCAGTTGGAAATGAATGGGAAGCCCATTACCTACATAATAGCTAATGAAATTCTTACCAAATCCCTTAGGGCCTGTTCCTCTCAAAACCCATTCAGTAACCCTCATTCTAATAATTGAAACTAGTTTAAATAACCTTCTAACATTTATTCTGTTTAATTCCTTTGGATTTTAATCCCCCAAAGAAATCACGTATTCATATTTCTTTTCCCCAGATAAAAGAAAGCCTAGCTGTCTTTAACCTTTCAAAACACTTGAGATCTTTATCTTTGCACTTTCTCCCTGCTCTTTGCTTTGCTCTTTACCCTTTCACCATATTCTAGAACTGCCCATATTGTGCTCCACAGGCATGTAGCCGGGGGGGGGGGGGGGGCTTGAGGGGCTTCACCCCCCCCCCCGAAATTTTCATGATGGTTCGTGAAAAGGCCTTACTGGTGCATTATTTAAATTGTTATGTTTATTCATATCATGATCTGATCACCATACTCAATATATCCCATATGCATGGGGGTATTGGGGTAATGATACAGAAGGTTTGCTAGGGTAGACCCTCTTTCACTCAGACTCAGCCCCCCCCCCTTGAAACCCCCCCTTAAAAAAGCTCAGCCCCCCCCCCCCCCAAATTGAAATCCTGGCTATGGGCCTGGTGCTCCAGATGACGATTTCATTGATAAAAATAGAGGATATGTGTCCTTGCAAAGAGAAATATATGCGAAGCCAGTTGGTGAAAAGTCAAACAGCACATTTTTTTTACTTTCTTGCATGTGATTAAATTATATAATTATCTGTCACAAAACCTGTTTTAAATGTTTTCATATTTCAGTTGTTGAATAATCCAACCCATATTTTTGTGCCAATAGAGATACACACAAAAAGCGTAATTGCTGCTTTTTTTATTTAGCAGTGCATCTAGCATATAATACCTCTCTTGAGAATTCATCATCAGTCATTACATAGATGGGGAAAGCATTTCAGGGAAGATGCAAGAAAATAAAATACTGTCTCGGAAGTAGAGGGATCCTACGTGTTCAAAATACTTGCTTGTTCACAACATATAGCAGGCCATGTTGCCCAACTCTGATTTAATTCAGTCGTTCTTTTAAAAATGTATGCATAAATTGAATATGAGCTACATAAATAATGACTATAAGAAAGAATTATGCCACACAGAAGCACAAATGAATAACTTGCGCATCATTGTGAATGGCTGTAGCCTTTCCATTACAGGGCAATGCAGGGATGCTTTCACATATCCCATTGGATTGGCGTATAAATTATTGCATTCTTCTAGGATATTAAGATATGTTCTTGAGAGTGCTAAAACTAGAAATTTCTGATGTATGGGCAGATTTCCAATTCTATATTACAATGAATAAATATTCAAATGAATTACAAAATACTTCCCATCTGAATCTATTACTTTTCAATCTTTCTTTTTTTAAAAAAAATCCTGTAAGTCTATTTGATATGCAAAATAATTTCCCAAAATTATTCTAATTCAGCTTTCAGCTAGTCTTTCATTCCCCTGCACATCTGGATTTCCAGTGTACACAAGCACTTCAGTGCATTGACAGAACACTATACAACAATGAACCTTGATGAGATGTTTACATGAAGAACCCTTTTGTCTTCTTCTTCATCAGTGTTCACAAATACTTTTCCAATATTGTAAGTTGGACAAAACAAAAGATGTGCTGAAAATGGAGATAACCCAGTTCTATGCTAAATCAAGATTGAATCTGAGAAACTGCCTAGCATAAATGCATCTGGCTCCACTACAGTAAAGTCATTGGGATGCATCTACAATACGGGATCCATACTGGCACCACTAACTGCCATGACTCAATGGTAAAGAATCATGGGAATTGTAGTTTGATAAGACACCAGCATTATTTGGTATAAAAGCCTAAAGCCCTTCTAAAACTACAATCCCCTTGCTTCTAGACTATGGGCCACAGCAATTAAAGTGGTGTCAAACTGCATTTATTCTACAGTGCAGATACTTCCTAAATCGACCTATGCAGATGCAATTGATGCAGTGAGTCAATCTAGCTGAGACTAATCTCATCGTATGCTGGCTTTTGTCTATTTCTAAACATTTAATTGGCATTTTAAAGACAGAGTCTCACAGAAGCTATCAAACAACTCAAGAATACTTCAATTGGTTGCCCATGAGATTTTGTTTCTGAAATATTTAGAATCAGGGGGCGGGGGGGGGGTGGGGTGTTGGAGTAAGTGACTCTCCATTTGCATAGAAACGGCAAAAGCTAGCTATGTAACAATAGGATAGGAACAGTCTTCTTTCTCCATGCTTGATTCATATTCTGATGTGAAAGTGTAGACATTAATGTGGGTAATGTCTACACTTTAATTGTGCCTCAATTTTCCTTTTGTTGCCATTACTCCTCTGTCTTGGACCTTTATTGGTAATATTGTTCAATTTATTTTTATTTCTTAGAACTGCGGAATTTTAAAAAGCTTCCATTTTGCTGTGTAAATAATTAACTTTTTTGCAGACCTGGCATTTTAAAATAATAGTAAAGTTGTGTGTGTGTTTGCAACAATTATCTTTAAAAAACAAAAAGTAAAAGTAAGTGATATGAGCTGAGACTACACTTCCCCTTGTGATGGCAAACAAAGTAGATGATTGCTGTAGAAATTGATCACGTCGGATGAGGGTGACTAAATGATCAATTTTAGTAATGCAAAGGCTCAAAACTCAATGTTAAGAAGACAGTTCCACCCGTTCCCTTCTCCCCCATGGGATGAGGTCCTAGAAATTGTATTTAGACTTTCTTGTTTTCTTGAAATAAAGAGAGAGTAGAACATTAGAATGAAGCATGAACAAAATAAAATCTAAAATATCCCATAGCACTTACTGTAGAGCTTTTGGGATCTCTGCAATTGTTTTCTCATTTCTGATCAGAAGTGACCATGCACAATTACTACTGGTTACTTCTGTTTAATGTCAGATATCTTCTCTTACTCCAACAATCTTCAATGGGTTAATGTGGTGGACTGTGAGAGGTTAAATAATAGGCCAACTAGAAATTTCACTGTGCTTTGTTGGTTGTTCTTAATAAATGCCTGACAAAAACACAGATTTACATCCACCATCTTGGGTGAATCTGTTGTTTATGTAACTGAAAAGAAAGCACTGCCTAATTTTAACATTTTGAGGTACAGCAATCTGTCTCATGAATCGCTTGTGTAACTTTTGAGCTTGGCTAAAACAAGGCATATATCCTTATTATGGTACTTTAGTATGACTTCTTTGTTCTTTGAACTAGTTTTTGGAGATAATTTTATTAATATCACTAACACTGGTCAAATCCCCTACACCTACACTTTTCAACACCATTCTGCTAGCTACATAGTTTCCAGGAAACATGTTGGCTTTTTAAATAGTAAAAGTTCTTTGTGCACACAGCCTATACCATCTGTGGCTTCTATATCTAGCTTCAGCTTTCAACTCTGAAATGCATACATGCCATGGTACATTTTATCTATCTATATAGCATTATATCTCTTTGAGAAAGCACCATACTTAAAACATGCATAGGCAATGCTAAACTGAAACATTATGCCAGTCTTGTAGTGATGAGAAATTATTTTTCACTCATTATTTCTTTTAGCACAAATGCCAGTTACTTCAAAATAGCACAAATTCCTTCTGAAATCTATAACATGTTCATAGAATATAATAATACCAAAATCAGTACTGACAGAAGTTATTTTGGGAATAAAGAATATAGAATTTTCCCTCAAGAAAATCAGATTAATTTCTAAATTTTCAAAATAAATAATAGAAGTTGTGCATAAATCATTAACTTTTCTCACTTTTTAGTCTTATTATATATTTCCCACTTTAATTTATCTTCCCAGGGATAAGAGTATAATTTTAAAAAAATACTATGAATGCAAGGAAATCTAGAATACCTTTACCACTACAAGATTATAGTGCTATGATTTCATATTAAATGGTATGGTTTTATTCTGTAAAATTCCAGGATTTGCAATTTAGGGAAAGGAAACTCAAGTTTCTGTTAGATAACACAAAGGCAGTCAAAGTGAAATAATAATTATATAGTGTGAAATAGATAATCCTATCAGACCTCACTGTCAACCTCAGGAAAGATTGGCAGTGGTATGCAAGCTCTTTAAGGGAAACTTGTTCACAATGGTTGATTTTCTTAGGCCCTCTGGTTTCTTTGGACCTCTTCACATGGCCCCTGGGGCATGCCTTTTCACCAGCAGTTGCTGGTGAAACAGCAGTTGTGTAGGGCATTTCGTGGTGCTCCCACACACCCTCCCTCCTTCCCCTCTCACAGGGTGGAGATGGGACAAGGCACGTTACCACTCTGTCCCCATCAGATGGGTGAAAGGGCAAAATAACACACTTTCCCCTCTGTCGTGGCAGAGGAAGCATCTTGTGCCACTTACCCGCCACTTACCCTCCACTTCGAAAGGAATGGGGGTGGGGCCAATCCAGTATTGTTTGATAGCACTTGCAGGCCCCATCCAGAATTGGAGAAAAGGGCCAAAAACCCCAATGTGATAAGCTCATTAAAGAAGAACATCTAAGAAAAATGCCAGAGTTACAGGTAAGCTAAGTTGAATACAGTGCCTCAAATGATGAAAAACCCCTAAATATTTTATGTTGTGCTGCATCCTAGTTAGAATCTTACACATTTTGGGGACGCTGTCATTGAGCTTCTTAAAGACAACATAATTTTGAACCTCAGCATCATTTGATACAGCTGTTCTGAAAAGACTAGAAGCCTTCTCACAAGTCAAAACCACCGAATTAAGGTATTAAAAAAAAGATACAATTCCTTACTCACCTATTAAGTTACCTGGTCACAAAATGGATGAGGATGTGGAGAAGACTCTAAAGGGTCTGACACACAGTATGTGTCTTCCACATTGTTATTTGAAAGAGCCAGAGTTTAATGAGAATAATCAGGGAGGGAGACAAACAAACTGCTCACATTGCCAGTTTTTGTTACCTTTGTGCCAAGCACTGAGATGTCTACTGGGCCTGGGCATTAACTTCAACCACAGAAGAACAGATGGTGTAAAAAAGGTGGGGAAAGGCCAGTCGTCAATATATCAATCTAGGCCTGGTGGTTCTGTACCAAGAAATGACAGATCATTTTAAAACTATTAGAGAACTTTATGATTCTCAAATGTAAAGTTAAAGTGATCATTCGAAGAGTACAGCTAATGCAGGGATGTTATTGAACGATAATTCCTCCCTCAATGACTTATGACTGTGACAAATCTCCCCAAAGGCATCTTGGTAGAACTATTCTATGTACGTTTGATTAATACAATTTAAATTATGTGATACTGAGAGTATCACATAATCATACAGGTAGGAAGCTGATACACTTCCTGTGGGAAAAAAAGGTGACATTTCATCTTCAATAAAGTTTATGATGAAGTAGTCCATTTGGTCTGACAGAGATATATATAACAGGTATAGTCATTGACTCCCTTATTTGTAAACCACATAAACAAAATAGGAGTTAGTCATTTCACATTATGCCCAAATACTGGGGCCATTCCATGGTATATCAACACTGTACAACCATCTGTTTCTAAGTGGCCATAGAGATTTATGAAGTTTATGTGTTACTGTTGTGCCTTTCCTTGTGCCAAAGCATACTTGACCTTTTTGCAGTAGCCAAGGTTTGATCAGATCCCTGGCAGCCTAGCCAGCAGCCAGATACCAACTATCAGCTGCTTTGGAGAGTTCCCAGTTCCCTGTTTTCTTGCCATGCTCCATTTATTATTCCCATGGATGGACTGTGATTGATTGGTGACCTTTGTGACTTTAGGCATTGAAATCACAGATCTGAAAGCCATTTCAGCTGTAATTTTCCATTGCAGATAAACAATAACTGAACCTTTACAAATGTTCTGCAGAGCTCAACAAATTTCCACTGTTATTTATCAAATTCTTTAATCAGGCACAATAAATTTTGGGTCAGACTGCCAGAACTGAGGCCATTCCTATAAATGGTGACAAATTTCATCTTTCTGTTAAGTTGAATAATCCACACATCTTGTTTTTTATGTATATTAATGTATTTTTTAGGAACTGGGAAACTGAAGAGTGAGCAAATGCAGTAAAACAAAAGGTAGGATCAGAGACCTTACCATAGGAATAGACTCATTGGGTCCTTCATAAGAAAGTTAGACTGCAGCATCTCATCAAGTGTAGCCAACATAATCAATTGAGGGATAATGGGAGTTATCGGTCACCAACATTAGAGGGTCCCAAGTTTTCGACCTGTGTTACAATAGTGCAAATCCTGAATTTTGTTAAGATAGAACCTCAAGGATGTCCATGTTGCAGCAAATCTGGAGGGAGTAGTTGCCTTATTGCAACTTCACAGATACAATTATATGGAAAGGACAAGACAGGTGTACTTATGATACTAAATGTAGTTTAATTCTCATTGTAAGGACCATGACCCCTCCTTCCACTGATGCTCTGTTGCAAATACATTGTTGTATCCATAAATCATGAAATGAATCATAGAATCAAAGAGTTGGAAGAGACCTCATGGGCCATCCAGTCCAACCCCCTGCCAAGAAGCAGGAATATTGCATTCAAATCACCCCTGACAAATGGCCATCCAGCCTCTGCTTAAAAGCTTCCAAAGAAGGAGCCTCCACCACACTCCGGGGCAGAGAGTTCCACTACTGAATGAAAACCTAAATCCTTTTGCCAGTGCTAAATGTCTATGCCCATATTCCAATCTGAACATTAGGTGTTGACTAGAGCCTTATTCTGTTGGAGATGGTAGACTTTTGACTGGACTGTACTTTTTCAGACTGCAGGTAAAGTCACATGGCTAAATCTCCATACAAACGAAATAACATGCCTTTTGTATAGATGCCAAGAAAAACTGTTCTTTTCATCTAATTGCCTCTAATAATTTTTATGAGTTCTCTGGGTTTTCTTTAAAATCTAAATCTAAACACATTTCTCAATTCAGTGAGAAATAATTTACCTTTCCACAAGTATAATTTCCTGCTCACCCCCCAAAATAAGGAGACTGACAACAATAACTTGGGTTCAAATTGGGCAATTTTAATTAAAATTACATATTTAACATTTGCTACACTAACTAGGGTGTGTCTTGAACTTGGTGAGAGGCAAAGCCGAGGTAGCATGCATACTTGGACTACTCTTCGGTGACTTGGGAGAAACACCTGGGTTCCCTGTAAAAATACAACCAGGCAACCTCTAAGGAAACCTGGAAAAGCCTCACTCAAAGTTATTGAGGCCAGATTCTCACCAGTTTAAGGCCAGTTGATTTCACCTCACCCAGTCCAAGTGATTGGCAAGTGAGTATGTTAGCTACAGGCATTCACCTCTGAAGGGGGTGCCTTGGGTATATGCTGAATATCCGATCTTCCTCTCTATTTACACTAACCCATTTAAATGCCACACCATCATGGCTAGCCCCTAAAAACAGTTTAGGGTAGGTGAAAAGCCTTCCTAGAACATACGAGAGGTAAAAATTTCTACCTGGTCCCAGAAGGCAACCATGAATATACTTTCAAATGGGCGGGTGTGGTGGGCCGCCAAACAGGTTCGGAATGAGCCAAGGGAGGCTGAGCTAAGATGATAGCCCAGCTCCACCCCCTTTCTGAATGGTTCCACAGAACCAACCATTCTCCCTTGGGGATGGGGAGGCAAATTTCTCTCCATCCCCACTGTGTGGGGATGGAAAGGTCCTAGTGATACATTGTACAGCAAATAAAAGTTCCATGATCTCACAACCCATAGAATTAAATAAGTAAGAAGAGCAATATACCCTTCATCTATAAAAGAGAAGAAGGAGAGAGAATGTAGGCAAGGTGGAAAGTTAAGAGCTAACTGTTTCAAGTGCCGTCACAGTGGCACAGTTAATATGACAGAAATTTTTGAACATAAAAGTCAAGATGACAGAAGGTTTCAAGCACAGCACTTCATATGACAGCCTATTTTAAAGACACTTCCTAACAAGTCATGATAGATGATACAAAACCAGATGATGATCAAGCAAGTCAATGGACCCAGAGAGGTTATAAACACAATCACATTAGAGGCAGATGAGAATTTGAAAGATAGAGAATGATTAGGTGTCTAGCAAGACAAGAAGTGCTCCAGAGGCTAATAATATTATGATCTGCAAGTTGAGGATTGTACAGTTTTGTAAGGAGTGTTAAAGTCTGATATGATATCAGTCCAAATAATCAACACATTCAAATTTATCTTTAGGGAGAAAGATTGAAATGTACATTTAGATTCAAATTATTCTTATTTCCTTTTCTCGGCAGCTCTCAAAGGAAGAAGCATTTCACAGAGGGGAAAAAACAACATTGCCAATACAGGCAAAAACTAAAGCACTTAGGATCAACTCTCAAATTTTCCATCCTCTGCACATGAAGACACATAGATAAAATTACACCCTTACCTCCATCCTTTTGGGACAATGTAGAAAGAATATAAAAACATATGAAATGAATTGGGACAGGAAAACAAACACAGGCTGCTAAATGGTGATATCCAACAAGCCAAGTGCTCAGAGTTTGCTTGCCATAAGTTGTAGTTCAAGCAATATTTAAAAATGTAAGTCAGAAGTTGCAAGTGATTTGTTTGCTTAAACTTCCTATAAATACATTGGTTACATAAACTTCCCGAGAAGATGTAATGTGAATCCATAAGATAAGAATGCTGAATTGCAGATTCTATTAGGAACAGACAGTGGAAGAGGGACAGAGCCTGGTTCTAAAGTCAATCCAGATGCTTGTGCACTACAGACAACAAAGGGGAAAGTAAAGATTCAACTTGCACCTTCAACCCTTTTTTTAATTGGTGCCAGGAGTGATTTGATAAACTGCATGTCACTTCTGGTGTGAGAGAATTGGCTGTCTTCAAAGACGTTTCCCAGGGGACACCTGGATGTTTGAGGTTTTGCCATCCTTGTGGGAGGCTTTTCTCATGTCTGTGCATGGGGAGCTGGAGCTGACAGAGGGAACTCAACCTGCTCTCCCTAGATTCAAACTGCTGACCTGTCAGTCAGCAGTTCTGCTAGCACAAGAATTTAACCCATTGCACAACCAGAGGCTTCCCCAAAAGTATTGACACAAAGCCTCACCATCCCAGAGGGAAGAACTGTTGTCATGGGTATTGTCTGCAAAGCTCCACAGCTAAGAAACTGTCACACACAGAGTACATCAGTTTTTTATTCCATAGAAGTGCCATACAACCTACACCCTACAATGTGCAAAAGACAGATGTTGTAAATAAGACACCTTGAAGTTTGAAATTGTAAAATTATTTTTTTTAAATCAGACTTAATAATATTCACATTACACACAGAAAATTAAGATAATGAAGAACAATAGCAAAATAAAAATTATGAATAACATTGATAGCACTGTGATTTTACATTTCTGTTTGGTAAAAAGAGGGCAAGACTGGGACTGGATGACTCACGACTTCCCATTTTGAGACAATTTAAAAAAGCACAGAGAGGAAAGAGTTGTTTTCCCAATCTGTCAAGGCAATTAGGAAAGCACAGAAATTTATGAGCAAAGGAACTTCAAGTAACTTCTGATAAGACATTCCATTGCCTTGCCTAGTTCAGAAACAAATAGAAAAAAGGAAAAGGGGGCATTATATAATGATGGACGAATGGGAGAAAATGTGGAACAAGGGGTTAAAATTTACGTTATGCTGTAATTTGAAAGATAATTTTTATTAAAATGATGTATCAATGGTATATGACTCTTGAAAAGTTTTCTAAGATGTCTAAAGAGGTTTCCACCACTTGCTAGAAATGTAAACAGCAAGTGGGGTCTTTCTACCATATGTGCTAGAGTTGTGCAGAGAATTCATTTTTCCCATTTCCTTCATTTCTTTTGTTTCGGTACTTCAGAAGCATGTAACAGGAACAAACACACACACACACACACACACACAAATCAGCTGGACACAAAAGCACATGGGAGCTGATCCTGGCTCCAAGCCTGGTTTTTGACATCACAGTTTAATCTTTTTTTATTACTCCTCCTGCAAATAAAAAGTAATCCCTTATTCCCTCAAAACTACTCTCTTCTTCCAGGAGGTCATCCCTCTTCCTTACCTAGAAATGGGAAGCCTACTTAAAATGCCTTGGAATAGAAAGGGTGCATGGCTGGCTGGCTGGCGTGGTGTAGCCCAGGAGAGAAAGTGCGCACGTCTGCAGTCGAACAGCTCCCAGAACTTGCCATTTTGCCTTGGAAAGAGTGTGTGTATGTGGCGTGCAGGCCCAGAAAGTGCAAGCCTGCTAGTGTCTGCAGCCGAGCCCTTCCTCTAGAGTAAGAAATTTTTACTTTACACAAGGCACTCAGTTTCAGACACTGGCAGGCGTGTATGCTTTCTGGGCCTGCATGCCACACACGCATTCTCTTTCCAAGGAGAGTATGTTTGTGGTGTTCAGGCCAGAAAGCGCATGCACCTGCCAGTGCCTACAACCAAGCACCTCCTCTAGAGTAGAAAGAAACAGCTGGTAAGAAGAAGCCAATAATGGGCTGATAGAGAACAGCTCTTTCGGCACCCCAGAGCAAAAACAGATATCTGCCCTCCAGATTTCAGAAGACTCCCAAAAATGGATCACCCTGCTCCCCCCCCCATCAATTTATTAATGTTCAGCTCTATTTTGTCAGCAGCATGAATTAAAAAAATATTAACTGCTTGTCTTACAATTCAGAGGATTCCATACATGTTGTTCCTGACAATGCATGGTGGTCTTCCTGACAATGCACATCACCTTTGCCTGCCAACACTTGTTAACATACTTGACGACTAATCAGTTAACTTACATTTTGTGTATTCATTTGGAAAACAAACTTTAACTCTGTGTTACACTACAGCTGAAACATGTATGAATGGTTTTTCAAAACAATTCTCTTCTTTCTTTATGTTCCCACCACTGTCTTCATCAGTTTCAACAGCCCCAAATTGCTCCCCAAGCTGCTACTACACCCTTTGCATTATTCAAGCGCCCCCTGGGAATAATATCACCCACTCTGGAAAGCAACAATAGAACATTTCCCACAAGAATAATCAACTCTGTGAAATACCCCAGCAGTGCTTACTGTAGATTAGCTGTACTATGGGAGCAGATTTATTAATTTTCATCCCTTTTTATTTTTAGACATTTTAAGTGCTTACAATAAAAATTAATTTAAACCCATTAGACTAAACTACATTAAAACTAACAACAGAGAAATAAATAAAAGTTTACATTGTCTCCAGACACTGTTTAAAAGATTTTGTTTTGTTTATTTGAATACGCATTCATTTAAAAATATTTACAAGCTGGTCTTGCTTTTAAACTCCTAGAGAAGCAGGCATAATTATACAGATAACTGTAAAAAGACATGCATTAGATTGCAAATGGACAAAATTTTTGGACAAAATATTTCCATAATATAGAAGCCGATATAATCAGAAGAAAAAAACAAGATATGTTAAAATTGGAAAGGGAAGGCCACAAGATTTTGAAGATTGGAAGGGCAAGGAAAGGCAAAGCCATAAGATTTTGATTTACCCAGAGCTCAAAATATCACTCGAGGACACAATCACAGGATTTCCTTTACTCTGATAACAAGATGGTAAAGATTTCACATTTGACAATTCTGAAAGGCTACAATCTTCCAGATTCTAGAATGACTTCTCAGAAGAGAAGTAGCAAAAATAGTTCAGGATCTGAACTGGCCGCTCTAAATGAGTTCAAGTCCCCAGGGCCAGATCAACTACACCCAAGAGTACTGAAGGAAGTAGCGGAAGTCATTTCGGAACCATTGGCAATCATCTTTGAGAGTTCTTGGAGAACGGGAGAAGTTCCAGCAGAGTGGAGGAGAGCCAATGTGGTCCCAATCTTCAAGAAGGGAAAAAAGGATGACCCAAGCAATTACTGTCTGGTCAGCCTCACGTCGATACCAGGCAAGATTCTGGAAAAGATTGTGAAGGAAGTGGTCTGCAAACACTTAGAAACAAATGCGGTCATCGCTAATAGTCCACATGGATTTATCAAAAACTAGTCATGCCAGACTAATCTGATCTCTTTTTCGATAGAGTTACAAGCTGGATAGATGTGGGGAATGCCGTGGATGTAGCGTACCTGCATTTCAGTAAGTCCTTTGACAAGGTCCCCCATGACCTTCTGGCAAACAAATTAGTCCAATGTGGGCTAGGCAAAACTATGGTGAGGTGGATTAGTAATTGGTTAAATGGACGAACTCAGAGGGTGCTCACTAATGCTTCCTCTTCATCTTGGAAAGAAGTAACAAGTGGAGTACCACAGGGCTCCGTCCTGGGCCCGGTCCTGTTCAACATCTTTATTAATGACTTAGATGAAGGGCTAGAAGGCAGGATCATCAAGTTTGCAGACGACACCAAATTGGGAGGGATAGCCAATACTCCAGAGGACAGGAGCAGAATTCAAAACGATCTTGACAGATTAGAGACATGGGCCAAAACTAACAAAATGAAGTTCAACAGTGACAAATGCAAGATACTCTACTTTGGCAGGAAAAACAAAATGCAAAGATACAGAATGGGGGACGCCTCGCTCGAGAGCAGTACGTGTGAAAAAGATCTTGGAGTCCTCGTGGACAGCAAGTTAAACATGAGCCAACAATGTGATGTGGCGGCAAAAAAAGCCAATGGGATTTTGGCCTGCATCAAGAGGAGCATAGTGTCTAGATCTAGGGAAGTCATGCTACCCCTCTATTCTGCTTTGGTTAGACCACACCTGGAATATTGTGTCCAATTCTGGGCACCACAATTGAAGAGAGATGTTGACAGGCTGGAATGTGTCCAGAGGAGGGCAACTAAAATGATCAAGGGTCTAGAGAACAAGCCCTATGAGGAGTGGCTTAAGGAGCTGGGCATGTTTAGCCCGAAGAAGAGGGGCGATTTGAATGCAATATTCCTGCTTCTTGCCAGGGGATTGGACTGGTTGGCCCATGAGGTCTCTTCCAACTCTTTGATTCTATGATTCTATCTGGATTTCATTTATGCTTCCCATTTCTCACTGCTAGAGACGTTCTCCCCACACAAGACCTCTTTGAAAACTACCTCTATTTCCAGGGTGTCTGGCAATGGAGAGAAATATGATTAAATTATTTGTTCCAACTTGTAAGAATAAATAATTTAACACAGCATATCTCTAGTCTCAGAAGTGGTTGAGGGACACAAAATCAGGGCCACACTTTCCCCACCAATGACGTAAAAAACTCAATTTAGAAAAGACAGGACTAACAGCAAATAGACCTGTTCCCAAACAGGTTGGGTGCTCCTCTCTATTTATTGGATGGGTTTTCTACTTCATGCTAGTAGTTTAGGCCAGTGTTGTGACCTCCATAGGGAGAAAAGAACAGACTGGCACAGTTCCACCATGTCTCTCTAGCAGCTGATGAAAGTCCCTCCCTCCATCCCATTTGCCACTCTTGTGGTATCAGAGAGAAAAGAACAGGAAAACATGGCTATATTGTGTCATAACCAGACTGCCTTGGGTGTAAGCAAAGGGTTACTATAGAAAGTGGGTCCGTGAAGGGGGGGGGGGGGGCTCTACAACATGCAATCCTTATGTTGGAGAGGTTTTTTTTTTTTTTTTTTTTGTAGTTTAGCAGGCTAACATATCCCAGAAAATGATTGACTATGGTACACACAATTCATGTTTTGCACACCCTTCTTCAATTGCTAAATAAATTAATAGTTAATAGCACGGCTCATATCTTTTGATGATTGAAACAGATTGGATGTCCAGAAGTGCTGTTTCTCCATCATGGGGAAGAGGAGTTAAGATGAATTTTGATGAATTTTGATCTCTGTAGTCTTCTCTGCTATCTCCCCACTCTACTCCTGCCATGATTTTGTAATTTCCTACATATCACTTTTCATAAACTATCAATTTAATTTTCCACACACTAAAACAATATTTTTTTCCTATTGTTTATTGTCCATTAAGGTAAAATGAAGCATTTTTGTTCTTCTTCAGAAAGTTTGCTGGGATGCATTTTGCTGAAGTTATTAGGGAAAAAAAGAAGACAATCCTGTGTAATCAAGCAAATTAAAAACTCAGATTATAACTAGATTATTATAGTTTCCTGGTGAAATGTGTGAGTGTGTGTGTGTGTGTGGGGGGGGCATTCATAAAAAGTCAATGCAAGACCACTTAAAACATATTCAGAAAGGAAAGAAATACAGAAAATCAAAGGGGAAACACCACTCAGTTCAGTAAAGGTAGAGATCTTAAATGCATCACTGTTACTCTAGAAGAGGCTCAATTGATTCTTATCTTTAATCTATTACTGTTTGCAGCAGCTGCATTAAAGATCAAAGTAATGTAGCTTACATAAAGAAAGAAAGTTTCTTAAATGTATACCACCAAAAAACATTCAAATAAATCTCTGTATTACACTCAAAATAGTCTTTAAATGCAAATTAGTCATACATTAAAATGCTTGTTATTTTTCTACATTATTTAATCAAAATATAATTGTTTAAAAATGAAAAGCAGAAGAATTTGAATAATAAAGTGCTCACAAATGCATGGCTTCAATGGCATATCTGTTCACATTTTTGAGAAAAACAAATATATTGAATAGAAGAAATGTAGAAGTAAAGGATAGGGTAGCGCCAAGGATTATGTGACCCTACTGTACCACTCTCACCATTGGTCAGGCTGGCTAGGGCTAACAATATCTAGCCCTGCAATGGAGAAAGAATATTGCTGACTAAGGACAGTCTTTTCAAATGTTATGGAAAACTGTATGTTTGAAGTATGAGTTCTAATGCCCCACTAATCTTTTGGACAGAAGATTCTGAAAATTATAGTATTAAAAATTACTTTTCCAAATGCTGGTTCTCTAAGTGTAGGGCTATGTCTAAAAGACAGGTATTTAAACATGTATAATGGAACTTTCATATTTAGAGGCAGGATTATTTGTTTGCATTTTTTTCAGGTTTGTATAGAGATGCTAAACAAAGGCTGATTAAATATGCCAACTCCAGATAGCCTAGGTTTCCAATTGCTTCCTTTTCTTCTGCCCCCATTGCCAATCTTGGCATAATGCAACAGGCCTCTGACTGTTGGTGGCAACATCATAGAATCATAGAGTTGGAAGAGACCTTGTGGGCCATTCAGTCCAACTGCCTGACAAGAAGCAGGAAAATCGCATTCAAAACACCCTCAACAGATGGCCATCCACCCTCTGTTTAAAAGCCTCCAAAGAAAGGTGCCTCCACTACACTCTGGGGCAGAGAGTTCCATTGCTTTTTGTTGTTGTTGTGTCAGGAGCGACTTGAGAAACTTCAAGTCACTTCTGGTGTGAGAGAATTGGCTGTCTGCAAGGACATTGCCCAGGGGACGCCCAGATGTTTTTGATGTTTTACCACCCTTGTGGGAGGCTTCTGTCATGTCCCCACATGGAGAGCTGGAGCTGATAGAGGAAGCTCATCCACACTCTCCCTGAATTCGAATTTGCGACCTGTTGGTCTTGAGTCCTGCCAGCACAGGTGTTTAGCCCACTGCCCACCGGGGGCTCCTAGTTCCATTGCTAAACAGCTCTCACAGTTAGGAAGTTCACCCTAATGTGGATCTGGAATCTCCTCCAGCAGGTGGACTTCAACAAAAGTCATGGCATCACTGCCACTAAAGAAACAGTTGTGTTTTAAAAGACTGAATCCTATTCTCAATTAATCTTATTTCTACTTTTACACCTATATGACAAATGATGATGCCATTAAGTTAATTTATATAATTAACATATTCAAATTGGTCCCCTATCCAGGTTGGTCATGCAGTTCAAACTCTTGTGTTCCTACCACTTGCCTTGCACTTTTACCATCAAAATCCCCCGGATTAGTGCTCAGATTTCCAGGCAACCTCTATAGTATACCAGTAGCCTTGCTGATCAATGGGCCAGTGCAGTAAAACACGACCAGTTCTCTCTGTGAATTCTTAGATGAAAACAGTTAGACACAGTTCTAGAAAATAAAAGCAATAAAGATTTATTATACAACAATTAAGTTAAACATAAACTCTCTGAATTCTTTCCACATTCCCAACTTCCCAAATCCTTTTCAGATTTTTCCAATCCTTGTCTTCCTAACTTATCTCCATTCTTTCTCTTTTAAAAATCCTTGAGGGGAAAAGGAGTAGGCATGGAGCCCACCCTAGTTAATAATCTGGCTGCAGCTCTTTGGATCAGCTGAAGTTTCCAATTACTGTGTTACAATAATCCAAACAGGGTGTAACTTAAGGCATGTACCACCAGGTGGAATCCTCAGTGTTTAATTCCACCCTTCCCTCGAGTTTCAAACTGAAGTTTTGTTACTGCCAAGGGAGAAAGAAAATGTGTACTAAGTAAGCAACCCTGATAATTAAAGTGTTCACATCCAGTCTACTTGAACCTGTACTATCTTATAGTCGTAGCTTGGATTGGAACCTAATTATAATAGTTGAAGTCTCAACCTCAGTATTTCAGAAATATGGATCAGAATGTAAGAGAGTCAGAAAAACATTGAAAATGTATAGAGAATGCTTGTTACTAAAGTAAATAACCACAGTGCATATATCAAATATATAAAATCAAGGAAATAGAATTTAACTATGCCATTTGAGATGAAATCTACCATTTCTTGTCGGAAATCGGTCACAAAAAATCCCACACAAATGCTGGGAATCTCTAGCTTAGATAATCTGAAATATCTAATTATACAAATTCATTTGGTCTATATGATCCAATCTGTGTGTGTGTTTTTTTTTTTAAAAAAAAAAGACTTGCCAGATAAGTCCTAGTTTAGAAATGGCTGAGAGATTTATTTATTTATTTATTTAAAATTTTGGCCATGAAATTATTGAAATTATACAACAGATACCCTGGCCAAGACTTGGTGACAGAATAATTACATTTCCAGTAAGGTCTGGGGAATTTAACAAATAAACAGACACAAGTTCTTTCTCCTGATTTCTAATTAGAAGCAAATCTGTCTGCCCAAATAAACCCAGATTAAAAGCATCTTTGCAAACAACATAATTATAAACTTGGAAACTTTGTTATACAGATGAATGCAATTTTCGTTTAGCATGGGTCAACTTTCTATCAGGGTGCTGTCATTTAAGGTCTTTCTGTTTAAAAATATATTGTTCTTATATACAGTCTGACAGTAAAGATAGTAAGAAGTCCCTGTTTTATAAAAAGAAAAAGAAAAGAAAAATAATTGAGGAATAAAAAATTTCTTTGCCCAATGTATCTTGAGCTGTGTGTATCAAGTAGTAAGAAACGACGAAATGTTCAATATGCCCTTGTCCCAATTGATACTTATCTACCATGTATTATATCATGCAAGATTTCCATGGGGTATATTGATAATTAGACTTAACAGTGAAATACACTTTCCCAACTGTCTTTCCTGATTCTGCTGTAGGTTAAAGGGCAGGGTCTGAATCTCTGTTCAGACGAAATATATTAAATATGATATTAGTGGTCTAAACCCATATACTTCCCTGGGGACTCCCACTTTTAATAACCTACAGTATAACAGATAAAGCAGAGGGCAGTAATCATTACTAAAATGGATTTTCTGGCAGAATTAGACATCACCTCTAAGAATCAATAATCATTTTAAGCTAACAGGGTGATTAAATGACCTTCTTTTTATTTTCCTTCATGTCGAGCTGCTTTTTATCTTGATTTAGAGCTGCACAGCTAGAACAAAGATAAACAGAGGGCTCCAAATATTGCAATGGCTCCATGGGTCCTATCCATTATGGGAGTAAAAGCATTCTACACTTTAATCAAGCTTTCACTACTTTTTTAAAAAATAGTATTTCCCACGTTCTCCCTGTAAGTGAGCTATAGTTCATCTGAATGAACTGCACTTTAGAATACTCTTCATTTCAAACATTTATGACCTATTAGCTTTTGACTTTCAGGAGAGGAAATTATGTTTTGAAATCTGATAATTTGCTGCTCTTGCCCACGCACACCTAAATGGTAACAATTTCATCAATTGTTCTTTACAAAAAAAGAGTCTGATCCTTTAATGCCTATACCATCTTTTCATATGCTATTTGTTAATAAAGTTAGCTCAGGCAGTCAAATAGTGAAACATGACTGGAAAGTAATGTTTGATCATGGCTTGGTTGAGATCAAAACAAATTGTATAGAAGCACAAACCATAATTTGCCATATTTGCACATTATGGAAAACTTTGGTTTATAATTGCAGTCAGAAACTTACAGATCAATATTAATGACCCATATATTCTCTTTTACAGAGTTCTCTGAAAAGCTGTTAGAGGACAACCCTTTATTTGAATGTGTATTTTTTAAAAAATACACTGCCTCGTTGAAATCTCACTACAAATTAAGGAACCAAAAGGACCTTGGAGTTGTCTGCTGAAAGTCAGCACCTGAATGGCAGATTCAAATAACCATACAGAGCCATCTGGTCACAATCTGGCCCATTTGGGAAAGGTATATTTTCATTCTGTTTAAATTATTGAACATATTATTTAATTCTGCATATACAAATTTTGTGTAGAGTTTTGTGTAAATTTTCTCACCACCCATAATGTGACTAAGGACATCTCTACATGTGATATTAAATAATAATACTCCAGCCTGGTCTCACGGTGGTTGCACTGTCTTCATTCATCCTGCAGTGATGGCCCAGCAACCAGCTAAGCCAAAAGACGTTCAGTCTTTCTGAATGATCACCTTACCTTGAGTGGAGCCCCCAGTGGCGCAGTGGGTTAAACCCCTGTGCTGGCAGGACTGAAGACTGACAGGTCACAGGTTCAAATCCGGGGAGAGGCAGATGAGCTCCCTTTATCAGCTCCAGCTCCTCATACAGGGACATGAGAGAAACCTCCCGCAAGGATGAAAAAAACATCAAATCATCCGGGCATTCCTTGGGCAACGTCCTTGCAGACGGCTAATTCTCCCACACCAGAAGCGACTTGCAGTTTCTCAAGTCGCTCCTGATACGACAAAAAAAACAAACAAACCTTACCTTGATTCTCCTGTTGATGCTGCCAGAAACTTCACAGCCATTTATTTCAATCATTATAGGTCAACATGGGTCTGATTCATCTCCAGGGAAAATGAGGTAGTGGTACCAGCCCATGAGAAAGTGATTTGGCTTAGAGCCAATTCAGCTGTCCACATTCATCCTGAAGCGCAGAGCTGCTCTGAAGTTTTGCTATAAATATCCAGAACATCCCCTGGCTTTTTGTAATGTGGGATAAAACTGGCTTATCCCCATGTTACAGAAATCCCCGGACAGCATTTGGATATCCAGAAACAACTTCTGATCGAAATCAGGGTTTGGGAGAGATAATAGTCATATATGTGGTAACAATTTCTGCCATTTAATCCGTGTTTTCGTACCATTTCTTTGAAACAGTGACTGCTTTCTGGTAATTGGGGATTAGAGCACTTTCACAGTCTCTACAACAATGAGGAACTACATAATGATTATTAATACAAAATAGTTATGTGTGCATAACTCTATGGGACTACATGTGACCCCAAGGTGGGTTTTGTGGGGCTAAGATAGGATTATCTATGGAGTTACAGCAAATGTTATCTTAATATTAATGTTATCTTAATTTTGGGCAAATTCAGAATTGCATCGAATTGAGGGTAGGAGGCAGAAAGCGAGTGAGGCAATTCCCTTATCTTTGATTCAAAACTGTTGCATTAACCACTTACTTGGTAGTGTAGAACTATAATCAGTTGAGTGATTCTCTTTTCATAAGGCAAAACTAATGTCGTTTCTTCCTTTCTTCCAAGGCCAATGAAAACAAACAGATTAAATACTGTACTGATAGATATCAAGGGCTACCTGTATATATATTATAAGTAGTAAGTGAATTAATTGTAGAATTAAGTATTCTGATATAATTTATGTATCATTAGCCTCAGCTTAAATTCTATTAGTAAAACTAATATCTACTGCAATCTTTCCAGGGTCTTGGGCAGGTTGTTAATGTGGAGATGGAGGGAAAATAATGTATTTCCATAATTAAAGTCCTAAATCAAGTTAGGTCTTTATAAATTAACTACATATAAGATTAACTACTGCTTCCAGTATGAATCAAAGTTATAGAAAATACAACACAAGCTTATTCATTAGCTGTTAGCAATGTTGATAATGATGATTGCCTGGAAATGATACATCTGCATTCAATCTCCAAATGAGGATAGAAGTTGTAAGTCAAATATGATTGCTTGTAAACTTTCTCACTTTCCTAGAAATTGGGTAAAACTGCAATAAGGTCAAAACAGTCAATATTTGTGGGCAAACTATTATTCGATGGTTTGTTTTGGTAGCTTTCACTGCTGCACAGAAAGTGAAACATTCCTCAACCAGTGTGACAATCAGCTGTACCAGTAAGAGATAATGTGGACTGGACTTTTCTAAATTCTAACCAAAGTTCAGCTTTCTATTCATTGTGGGAATCTTTTCTGAAAAAATATCACTGATCAGCTTGTACTGAAAGGCCTAATTATCTTTTACAATCAGCTAGGAATATCCATTCTCAGTGTTACTAGATGTCTTTCTTTCTTTTTTTTCTTTTTTTGTATTAACTTGCTGTTCCTATTTTACATTTTATATGCTAATCAAACAAACATTTAGGCTCAAGAGTAGTAAAATATATTAAATATATAAATACATTAAAAAAATTAATAAGCAGCAGAATACAAAGAGCCTGTTATAGTAGTTTCTGCCTTTTGTTCGTGTAAGAAATATCACATTCATTCAATAAGAGAATATGCCATTTTCTGTCTTTTTATTTTCTTATTTGTGCTAAGAGTTCACTGCATGCTTCCGAGAAGGTTGTGCTCCACATGGGAATTGTAGCGTCAGGTGCTGATCCACTAATCTCATTTTTAAGTCTTGAGCCTTCTGAAGTTCCTGGCTTGAAGATAGGCCTCCCACTGTTTTATTTAACCTGACTCAAGTGCCTGACAACAGTGCATACTGCTGAATACAGCAATATTACAGCCGTCCTTGGTACTATTGACAGACAAATCATCACTTTCAAGAAGCAGAAATTCTCCTTCCAGCAAAATCAAAGGAATTTCTTATAATTCCGGTGAATTGGTAAGCTTTAGTAAATGTGTGGTTCCAAAGGGACTTAAACAGTAGTTTCCCTGTATAGCTGTCACATCAATCTTAGATCTTTCTCTCCTTAGATACATATTATGCCTTTGAATTTAATAAGGGCTACAAGCCACAAGAGTCTTTGGGGATGATCTGTAATTTAACACATCCCTTGGCAGTTGATACAAAGGGAGAGAGGAAGAGTTTTTTATATGCCAGTTAGAATAACCTGCCAAACATTTAGAATTCAGACTTTCAAGGAACATCTAAACATTTTAAGCTACTTTCTATTGTTATTGAAATTCATTTAATAATTGCCGTTACTAAATATATTTTACAATGTTATTTCCTTAAATTTCTAAAATTCATGGTAGAATGAAATCCAAATGGGAACCCTTGGTCATCTTCTGTGACAAATTAATTAAGCATTTCAAAGAATAAATGACCAAAGAACTTGATGACCTAATTATAGCACTGTCTGAAATGTTCAAAGTACCATTCAGTCAGTCTATTTGGAATAAGGTTCAGTTCTTGTAGCCTCAGAAGGTGGATGATGATGGTGTCAATCACTGCTAGTAGTCCATCTTAACTAATAGATGGATTTACTTGTTGGATCCAGGGGATTATGAATGCCTAATTTTGTCTGGGGCTTTGCTTTCCACTTTGAAAGAGACAGATGTACACAGTCCTGAAGAAGAGCTCCTTGCAGCCATAAATATGATCAAAACTACTGCCCCACCACAAACATTTCCTTTGGAGGCTAGGTCCTTAAGTGTGTGGTAACAGGGCAGCTTAAGACAGTCTTAAAGGAAACATTGTCTAGATTCACTTCAGTCTAGTTTCCGATTCAAAAACCAAACAATTTTGATCTGAAGGCTACTCCTTCAGCTCCAACATGGCCAAAGAGATTCTCTCACAAATTCCACAACAATAAACCAGGGATGAGCTTGCAACACTGCCTAGTTTGGAGGAAGTCAGCAATGCCATCAGCCAACAAAAAAAAATTACAACGCCAGCAGACCTGATAGGATCCCTGCTGAAATCTTTAAATAGGGTGGGCCTGAGCTGACTCAACAACTCCATCAACTCATTGGAAAAGCTCATTGACAGAAAATCCCAGCAGACTTCAAGGATGCAACCATCATCACCCTTTTCAAAATAGAGGAAAGAACAGACTGTGGAAACTATCAAGATATCTCCCTTCTAGCCTCATCTGGGAAAATCCTGGCAAGAATCCTTGCAAACTGCTTTCTGCCTGACTCAGAAGACTCCCTCCCAGAATCCCAGAATGGCTTCTTCCCCTCCAGAGGAACAGTGGACATGATCTTCAATGCACATCAGCTCCAAGAAAATGAAGGGAACAAAATCAACCTCTGTACATGGCATTCATTCACCTTGTAAAAGCCATTGACACAGTGAATATCAGTGCTCTTGTCAGTGACATCGACAGCACAGCAAGGCAGGAACAGATCAATCACAGCCACCTTAGGCTATAAACTACTTTATTTTACAGCTATATACATTGGAAGCTACTTAACACTCAGCACATTGTAAACTTGCTTCTTCACCGTCCGATCGTAACATTGTGAACACACTAACTGTTATTAGTACTAGTCCACACCTCTTGCATTCCAGAGTAATGTATGGCATACGACGCATGACACTGTGTTCATTTGTTCTATACACTTGATTTATGACCTCTCTAGGAATGCTGTTCCCTCCATGGTTCAGTTAACTCTTTCCACACAGGAATCCATTACACTCGGCACATAGCTACTGCATTTTAAACATACATGGATACTTTGAAATCTACTTTATAAATTGCAAACAGCTTCAACAGCTCTCTGGACCATCCTCCAAAATATTGGATACTCTGACAAATTTGTGAACATCTTGTAGCTCCTCCACAACGACATGATGGCAACAGTCTTCAAAAGCACTGGCTCCCAAAGTGTTCCATTTAAAATAGAATCAGGGATGCATTATTGATCCAACCTTATTTTCCATCTTCATAACTATGATACTTAATTTTGTTGATGGGAAGCTTCCCACTGGAGTGGAAATTATCTATCGGACAGATGGCAAGCTATTTATAGAACTCCAATATGCCAATGATAATGTAGTCTGTGCACATTCAGAAGAAGACCTACAAGCCACTCTAAACACCTTTGCAGAAGCATATGATAAGCTCGGACTCTCATTGAACACAGAGAAAACCAAAGTGTTTTTCCAGCAATCATCAGCCAATCTCTCTGAAATGTCAGAAATATATCTTAATGATTTAACATTAGAAAATATTAACCATTTCTGCTACCTTGGCAGCCACCTCTCAACAAAATCAACATTGACATTGAAATACAACACTGCCTTAGCTCTGCAAGTACAGCATTTTTCTGAATGAACCAGAGTGTGTTTGAAGATTGGGACATCTGTAGGGATACCAAGGCATTTGTTTATAAAGCTATTTGTCCTCCCAATTATGTTATATGTCTGTGAAAAGTGGAGTGTCTACAGACGTCACACTCAACTCCTGGAACGATTCCATCAACTTTGCCTCTCAAAATTCCTGCAAATCTCTTGGGAAGACAGACAGACAAATGTCAGCATTGTAGAAGAAGCAAAAATCACCAGCATTGCTCCTATGTCATCAACTCTGTTGGGCTGGTCAGATTGTCTAAATGCCCAAAGCCCATCTCCCAAAGCAGTTACTATACTCACTCCCAACTCAAGAATGGAAAATGGAATGTTGGTGGACAGGAAAAGAAATGTAAAGATGGGCTTGAAGCTAACCTTGAAAACTATGGCATAGACACTGAGAACTGGGAAGCCCTGGTGATGATGCACCACAAAATAATTGCAAAATTTGTTGTGACTATATTGTTATTAAATTCATGATTTAAGATTGGCCATTCTAGGAGTGCATGAAGTTTAGCAGCCTCAGGTACACTTGCCATTAACTGAAAGATACACTCTAGTTCCCTGTCAAGGATGGCAAACCATAATTTTCTGCTGCATGCTATATGTAATAGTTCATAATTCCAGCACTCTACATAAAAGATTTGCATATTCAACATCATCACCTGTTTAATTTCTTACACAAAAGTTTGGTAACTGTAAGTTTGGTCTACAGAAATATGTCAGATACCTTCTGGATCTCTTTGACAATGCCCATCATTCCAAATAACATGGCTAATGGTCAGGGATGATGACAATTGTAGTCCATAGCCTCTTTCCAGGCTAGCAGGATGGGAAAGCCTGACTGAAAAATCAGAAATCTTTCCCAGGTGCTGGAAAAGAGTAACAATAATGTACAAATTTAATATGTATGTCAACAGAAGCTTAAAAAACAACAATGCTGAATATCTAGGACAAGGTATTCCTATTGACAGTTGTAAAGACTGCAATTCTGAAAAATCCTATGCACAGTAGGGTCTCATTGTCGGCCACAGAATACAAAGAAACATGATCACAAGCCTTTCCATAGCTGTAATTGGAACCCCTTAGCTGTGCTTCCAGTAGTTATTCGGTAGATTGATTGTAGTACTAAAACAGAGCTGATACTCATGTTTGCATTAGTATGGACCCAATAGACAAACCGACAACCTTCTACTAATTTCAGTGGGAATTTCAGGGTTATCTGTACATTCAAAAACAATTAAAGGTTGCAAAGTTGATGCGTTGTAGTCCTTTTTCTTAACAAGGTAAGTATAAGACCAAATCCATAGGAATTCAGTCATGGTTATTGAAATCAAGGAGATTTAATAGGCGTTATCTATTGAATGCAAGTTACCTTGGGTGGCCATTACACCATGTTAGCAATTCTAATCACAATAGTCACATAATGTTTTTCCCGTTACTGCAATTGGAAAGAAACTCTGGAACACACTCAGTCTTCATGAGCTATATATTAATAAGATCTAGGCAGTAAAACACATGAACAAGAAATATGTTATGGTTTGATTGTCTACAAGTCAGAGTTTGGGAAGAAAGCATGCAAAATTCAGCAGAAGAATGCAGGTTTCAAACAGAGATGAAAACCACCATCTGTGCACTAGATAATTATAAGTCTGCTGAAGGAACCCTATCATAAGGCTTATTTAGATGGATTGTATTATGTCAACATAATAAAAATGTGGGTGGGAAAGTAATTCAGGATTTCCTAGAGAATACAACTAAACAGATTGGTCTGAAACTTGCCAGCATAGAAGATATCAGTTTGGAAATGGTTATTTCAATTTTGAGAAAAGGAAGAGAATAGGGTTTTTAATAGAGTTAGCATTTAGCTAGTAAGCTCCGAAAACTTGTGAAAGATTATCATTGCTGGAATTAGATCCACTTGCCAATTTCTCCATTTGTAGTGTCTTTCAAAGTGCAAAGTGTAGAGTTGCATTAGATCAGGGGAAAGGTCTAATGTGTGTTCCACCTTACTAGAAAAAATAGTTTATAGGTATTTTTTAAATTAAAAAATGTGAAATATTTTGACCATTTCAGGTTTTAGAACTTACAAGGACTGCTTGTTTATCTAGTGAACCTACTGTGGAAGGCAGCAAGATGAAGGAAGTAAGAATGGAAATGACAGAAGATAACATGGGGAGAGAATTTCAATATATATTTTAATTACATAAATATTTTACATCCTGATACTGATAAATAAAACTCAAGTTTTTGTGAAAAGTCCAGAAATATACTGTTTTTGAGTTGGAACTCATGTTAGGTTGAGGTTCATGTTAATGTCCCATCCATTTCTCTTATAATATAAATGAGCATTTTTATCGTCACTGTATACTGTGTATAATGTCATGGACAACTTCTATTTTCTCACAGATTTATCTGGATTAGGCCATCGGTAAGTGCTATTAATCATGCATTTCAATTCTTCTTAGAGAATATCTTTCTAATACTGATAAAAATATTCCTTGGATCTATCCTGCATCTTTCTTTCTAGGATCCAAGGGTTTCCTCTTTGACTAATTATGTATTATCTGGCAAAAAGCCTCCTCTATAAAACAAATCCCTATCTAGTGATTAAAGAATAGACAAAGCTTTTGGTGAAATAGAATTGTGCCTGCACTGTGATCAATTTCAAGTACCTATGTTATCACAGAACTAGCAATAATTTGGAATTCTTCAAAACAAATGACATATACTATGCCAGTTTCTATAAGGGGAGAAACTGGAGATATCATTTAGTTAGGTCAAAACTAGAGGTTCAAAAATTATTTCTCATAAAATGTAAGAATGTAACCACTAAGCAACACTGGTTCAGACAGTCAGAATTCAAAAGTAAGAGCGATTGTTTGATTCTCTGTTTCCCTTCCAGCCTAAAGAGGATGATGATCTTGGAACTCTTTTCACTTTGGGACTCTCAATAAGAGGAGGAAGAAATATGTCTCCTTTTCAGTTCGGTGTTTTCCAAGGCTGCATAGTCACCATTTTCACTCTTCACTTATCTCCTTACAACAGCCATCATCTGCTTTTCCTAAATGGAAAAGGAAGTTAATAGTTAAAAAAATAAAATTAAAATTAGAAGTCCCTATCGATTACACACCTTCTTTAAAAAAAACTGGCAAAACAGTGTGCAATTTCAGATAATTACACATAATCCCTAGTAATCCTCTACAGACAGCATGAACGGGCTGTCATTAGTATGCTTTCCAGGCTCTTGTTTTGCATACACACCAGGTTCAGCTGAATGCTAGTCCCCCTGGTAACTGTCCTATTAAGGGATAGGAAATGTTGCTTTGACTCAAAATGCACACTAAGAGAAAATAATCTCTGCCTACATTCAAGAGAATGAGGACGTGTTATGCCAAAAAATGCATTATACCTCACCTTCCCTTCTTGCACTCTACACATATCCCCAAGAAGACTGCAAATACAATTGATATATAGGGGTTTATTTTATTTTTATGTATTGGTAATATAAGCCAATGGGGCAAGCTTAACAGCTGGCAAAGATAAAAAATAAATCTTCAAAGACAAATCACTTCCAGTCTCCTTTCCTAAGGGCTGATTCTGTTAACAAAGGGAAGTTCTTTGGAAGAGCAGAGCAAATCTAGTAAGGCTGGGAAAGTGGGAAGCTACACTTTATTGAGACCATGTTGTATTTCAAATATGGAGCCCCTACACTCTTCAGCTGCACATAATATTGCTTTAAGGTGGGCAGTCTAGATTGGGAAAAAATGTAGGCCATTTGGGATAAAAAAATTTTTTAAAGGCAATCAAAATGTAAGGAATGTAAAAAAAAGGGTGTGAGAAGATTAGAACAATGGAGATAATTTAATTTCTCACACAGGAATAGGGGGTAATGGGCTGAGTAAGGAAAGGCATGGAGGGGAACTCCAGGTTCAACATTGCTGTTCTTTATTCAACTTATGAATCATTTTACTGATTCTACATTAATCATAATAATTAGGATATTTGTTTAGAAAACGCCCTTGTAATGTGTACTCTATCCCAATTTTACACAGTAAACACCAATTAGTAAACTTGTGCATAGATTCATCATGGATGCTTGTTTTCAGCTTGTTTAGTTAGTTCAGAAGCCCGTAGCGGCATGGGCTCCACTACCATTACTTTACCATCCGCAATGGAACAGTGGCTGCCAAAAACCAGCTGCCTGCAGTTACACATGGAGTGTGGGGAGGGGGGCTGCTACTAGAAGGAAAGGGATTTCAGGAAGTGGGGGTTCTTAAGCCCTCTCTTGATTTGAAAGCAGAAAAGAGATTGAAGTGTGGGGGGGGGGGCATGTCAGTTCTCCTTTCCACTCCAGCACTTCCAAATCAAGAGAGAAGAAAGGATTTTTCTAAGGAAGCCCAGGATACTTCCAGGTCGATCCTTCTTCCTTGGGAAATGGGAGCCTCCTTAAAATGCCTTGGAAAACTGCTTCCTGTAGGGGGAGAGAGAGAACACACACACATGCACCTTCCGCTCCTGTCTCCTCTGGAGTAGAAACAGCTTTAACAAAGCATTAAACCTGGTCTCCTCTACAAACAGAAGGAAAAGGATTGCAGCTTTGATGCTTTTAATTCACGTCGTAATGAAGGATAAAAGGACAAACTATGCCTAAAATGACAGGGGAAGGGGAGCCTGTGAGAAGTCCCCCCACCCAATTGCTGCCAATTGCCGCCAATTGCCAGATCAAAAATGAATCTTTCAGCTTCCCAGATTGAAAATGGATTTCTGTCCTCCCCAATTCAGGAAGCTCCCAAAAAACAGATCAGGACCCCCACTGAAATTCAGGACACCAAACAGATCACAGTTTACCCTGGTTGCACAAGCCTACCAGTTCACATATAGAGAGATATCCCCGTTTCTCTTGGAAAGCAAGGATCGTACTCAATTTGACAAGGACAGGGGAGGCCGAAATTAGTGGGCATTTTTTTCATTGGTGAATTCATGCAAGAGGTAAGAAAGAAAGTGTCTTCCTTTACCTGTCAGGCACAGCTGTGACTTCTTTCATTGGCCAGAACAATAGTAATTAGATGAAGGATTCTATTTTCTCATCAAGTGGTAGAATGCCTGTTGTCATATTTCTGGATCTAAAAGGTACTAGAGAATTACCTTTTGAAAATGAAATTTAAGACTGCCCAAACTCTGAAGAGTGGAAAGTGATACTTATTTAATACCCTTAAAAAGAAAGGAGTCAGATTTCCCAATCACAGTGAAAGTGCAGTTAATATAATGGCTTTATTCAAGGCTAGCACTCAGAAAGTTTGTTTGAGTTTGAAGTGGGATACTGGGCTTCTATCAACAGAAAGACACACATTGCTTAGGGATCTCATTGCAGTCTTATGGTCTCTACACTCAGCCTTTTCAGGCCATGCTGTTGCACTAGCAATCACTGGTGAAAGGGAAGGCACATGGGGTGGCTCGTAGCACCCTGTGCAACCTCCCTCTCTCCTCATCACATGGAGGAGACAGGAGAGAGTGCTTTGGCACCCTTGCCCCCCTGCCCTTTCTGCCATCAGAAACTGTGGGTGGTACTACCAGAGCTACTCAAACTACACTTTCCTCCACTTTGGGAGGAAGGTGGGTGGGGCCTGCCATGTGTGGTGTAAACATGCACGGCAAGCCCCATCCTTGCAGCAATTAAAAGCAGAAAAACGGGACAAAAATGCCCTGTGTGAAGAGGTCCCTAAGATCACTGGTGGATCTGATGACAGTGGGACCGTTAATCCACTCTGTATTGTAGTCAAAAGTTTAAAGTCATTGTATACTGTCTCTGCCTTGAATCCCATGCTGAGAGAATGGCAGGAAACAAATCAAATACAGTATGATTCCTGAACCCAAACTTTCTATTATTCCATCTGAAAAGATATGTCGTCTAGGGCTGGGCGGTTTCGTTTCGTTAATTCGTAATTCGTTAATAATTCGTTATTTTTTAATTACAAAACGATAACGAACCATTCTGGAGCAATTTAAAAAAAACGAATTTTTAAACACGTTTTGTAAATGCTTCGTATTTTGTTATTTTATTCATTTCGTTATTGTTCTGAGGTCGTTTCGTTATTATTTCCGCATGTCTGGGGCAAGTTTTTTGTTTAATTAGTGAAAAAAAATTATAATATCACACCAACAGTCAACAACAGAGGGAGAGGGAAGCTTCAGAAGTTTTTGGAGGTTTTTTAGCTTATTTCGCGGTCGCGTCCGCCATTAACGAATCGATTCGTTATTGTTTCGGAAATCGATTTGTTAATGTTTTGTAATTTTTTTTCACATTTACGAAATTTCGTAAATACCGAACTTTTTTAAGGGAAAATTTTGTAATTATTTTAAATATCGAAACAAAAAAAAACCCCAAATACAAATCGATTTTAGAAACATATTTTTCCGTTGTTACCCAGGCCTAATGTCATCATTAGGCATTTTCTAGGTCTTACAGCATAGCTCTATGGTATCCTTGCACTGGAAAGTATCCTTTACTTCAGTAGGGTTTGCTATCCATGGTTTTGCATATCCACATAGCCTAGCAATCTATTCCCTATTGATATAGGGACCATATGGTAAATAAAATAATAAAACTAATACTGAAACTGTTTGAGGGATAGGATTCAGCACCTTGAGGAGTTTATTTAAAGTTCAGAATAAATCCATAAAAGATTCCTTGCCCATAGAAATGGAGGGAAAGAGCTACCATTAGAGTAATCCATGCTCATAGGAATAAATATTACATATTGAAAACATAACCAGATGATATTCTGGTCTTTGATATGAATTCAGACTTCTATTGAGGAGAAGAGTCCCGATTGTTTGAGAAAGTTCCACATGACCAGTCTTCTGAATGCAGTCATATTTTTGACACATTCCTGCCTGGGATAGGACAGACTACATCACAAAAAAGGCGTTTCTGCATATCCCTAGGAAAGGAGTTACTGTTCATTCCTCCTGTACTTTTGTTTACTGCTGTTCTGCAGAGACCCACTTGATTTCCAAAGGCATTTTGCTTTATGCTTTGTGTTATGTATTTCAGCACTCTTTTATCAAACATTTCTTGCAATGTAACATGTAATTGTAAAAGCAACAGGACACCAATGATAGCACTTAGTGCTGTCGAGAGTGTTATTTGTAATTGAGCAACTGTTATAGAATCAAATTTTAAATCTCAGGTTTGTCATTTATTTCCTGCCAGAAAAGGAATGGTCTACATTTGTGTGCGTATTGTGTGTGTGTGTGTGTGTGTGTGTGTGTGTGTGTGTGTGTGTACACGGTGTCCAATCATGGGGAAAATATCAACTTGAAAAATCAAATTCATCATGTATTCGCAGAACATTTTTCCTCTTGTACTGTTATATCAAACTCAAACAAAATTGCACAACAGGGATGTAGTAGTGAAATGTAAAAACCATTCTACATTTGATGGAATGAAAGAAATATCTGGGAACAGATTACTTTTATGAGCTCTAGTAACATTCTAGGCAAAGGAATAGGTGACAGAGACTGAACAGGGAGTAGGAATGTATAAATGGCATCTCAGAGGATAAGCTAACTACATAAATTATTGAGAAGGTGTATCATCCATAACCCTTAAGAGTCAATAGACATTTATTATATGACTCTGGGGGGTGTGCTTTCACACTGGATGAACTGACAGTAAGAAGAAAAAATGAAAATGACGGAACTGGTAAACTACAAGAATGTGCAGAATAGATTGAAACAAGGACTTGCGTGGGATTTATATATACATAAACTCCATAGTTGCATTACCATGCAGTAAAGCCCGGATAAATGTTACCAATCCCCATTTACAGAGAAGCAGCTGTTACAACCGATGGGAGCATGTCGCCCTGTCATTGAGAAAGCAGTTGATTGCTTTTTCCACCATCACCACCCTGTGAGTGATCTCTGGTATAGGCAGAATTGGGGTCCCAGCTGCAATTTCTTCTTATCCCAGAGATTACTCTGAAGGGTGAGTGGGAAAACTCGCCAGATGCTTTCTGGTCAACTAGTGAACAACACCCTGTTGGTTGTAATGGATGTTTGGAGAGTTCCATGGCCCCTACAGAGCCCCCAAGCTAGAAGCTGCATAAAATCATGTATATGTAACAGCCATAATTTCAGGTTACAAATTCATAACTGTCATAGAGAATCCTGGCCAATGACCATGATCCTGCATTGTGCTTGTAGCTGTATAAACACAAAAATAGCTCCAATAAGCCAGTGAATCAACCCTGTGAGGTAGGCAAAATTGAGAGGCAGTAACTCCAAAATTTACCTAGTAGATTTTCTATTATTATTATTATTATTATTATTATTATTATTGTATTATTATTATTATTATTATTATTATTATTATTATTATTATTATTTCAAAGGCTGGATAGTCATCTGTTGGAGATACTTTGTGTTTTTCCTGCCTGGTAGAAGGGGGTTGGACTGGATGGCCTGAGGTATTCCAGTGAAATAGTATTGTTAAGCTTATGTTGGTTTAAATTCTCTAAAAATCAGTGGATATGCAACTTGTGGGGATGATGCCATTGGTTATATTGTATCACTGAAAATAAAAATTCAAGGAAATAGCTCTTGTAGGTTTTTTTTAAGAAAATTGTTCATAAAAACTTTAAAATATTCCCAAAAATCAATGAATGAGTGAAACAGTCTGAAACTTGGGAGGGTAGTGTTTTACCATTGTAGCAATTTCATCCCAATAGCTCTAAAATGAGGGTGAAAGGGTTCCCGGAAGCTTCCCCACTTACGCAATTACTTGACAAAAAAGTAATGAAAATTTTGTTATGTGGATATAACTATCATACAGACCCCGAACAATATTTTAGAAACACTTTAGAAATTATTTGCAGCCGACCCCCACCTCCATCTAGTAATGAGTATTGAAACATTTTTTTCACTGATTGCACAGTCCTACTCTGCACACCAGGACATACTGCCAGAGTGAGATATGTTATTCTATTTACTCTGACATTTTCATTTTACGGAACTACAATAGTTGTGGAGATATGAATTTACGATGCACTCCTAAGCTTTTCTACTGAAAGGTTAGTCTTATTGAGCTCAATGAGACTTGCACACAGATCAGTGTGTTTTAACTTACTTGGGGCCCTTTCACACAGCCATACCACCCAGAATATCAAGACAGAAAATTTTACAGTATCTGCTTTGAGCTGGGTTATTTGAATCCACACAGCCATATATTCCAGTTCAAAGCAGATAATATGGGATTCTATTCAACTGTGTGGAAGGGGCCTAAGACAGACTTGTCTAGTATTTATTTGGACTTAACTGCTGAAAACCTAATGAGCTGGACTGATGTATTTGTCCAATAAAATAAAGTGTTGTGGAAAGTACGAATTCCTCTCTATCATATGCTCCTCTCTATCGTAAGGCTGATACAAATATTTAGGCATCTCATTGCCACACTATAGCAAGATAGATAATATCTATGATGGTATTGAATATGCCATATTCATTAGGTTACTAACCTTTGTGTCTACAAAATGTCATGAATTTTGATTTCTTTTTAGTTCCATTGCTGATTTAGGTGTGATTTCACAGTATAGTTGGTGAAATTACAGTCCATGAAGGAATTGTTTAAAACATTCTCCATATCTAAAGCAATTCTTAGCCTTTGCATCTTTGCACTGTCTATGTTTTGTCTTGAATTTCATCACATTTCTCTCTTTAGAATTTATTTCAGGGTCAGATGTCTATGAACTGAAAATTGCACAAATCACAACAAAAGGAAAAAAATTAAATTACTTGCTGCATGCCCGTTCATTATAATATCCCATGGTTAACAAATAGCAAAGTTTACTCCACAGTCCTAAGATCCTATATTCTATGTACTATAGACAATCATGGATGTTTGCAATGTGGCAGACTGAATTGAGAGAACAAAGTGTCTACTTCCATCTAGTGGCTAAAATCTGAAAAGAATGGAGAGCCACATCTGCAGAATTTGTTGTTTATACATGGAAAGATGATAATTTCCTGGCAGAATTAAATAATTAATGTTATTAACAACAGGTGCACAGATTAAGCAATTAAAGTTCATGGGTTTGTTGAAAGCACTAATTCTAAGGGCAGAACCAAATGGTTCAACTCAACTTTATGGAACATTTTATATTGGCTAAATAACTACCTACATCCCCTTGAGAATTACTGTGGTTTTCAAGTCCACAAACTTCCATAAATATTTTACACACATTACTTTATACAAGTAATACCATTAAAATTACAAAAATGTTTGGTGGGGGAAGAATATTTACACACTATTGCAAAAGTACATTTTGCAATCCCTTCCAGAATTCCAGACTGCACAACTTGCATTTCAAATGGCTTGAATGGACCCATTTTCGTTTGATTCTGGTAAAACTCCCACTCATTCGGAGGGGATTTGTACAGACATTTCTAATGAATGGCACAGGGAATGTTCCAAGGGCATTTTCCTTTTTACTTAGGGCAGATTTACATGTCAAAATGATGAAGCACAGTATTTGGCCTTTTCTTTTGCAAATTCAATGGATTTCATGTAAGTGGTGAAAATGTCAACTAAACCTATTTTTATTTGTTGCATTTATTTAATTTATATACCATTTCCCACAGAACAGGATTCAAGTTTGACAGGTTGATTCCCCTCTTCCTAGACAGGAAGTTTTGTGTTTATTTCAGATAGAAAAATAATAGTAGTTTAGCATAAAGCCACCCATTTAATGTAGTGCATTATTTAACCCATAGGTAGCAGCACTTGGTTATGAGCCATTAAAGGTCCAGCATCAAGAAATTAACTGTGAAGAAAATCACCTAGCCCTCGATTTGAGTCCAGATCGAAGAATCATAAAATAGTGTGTACTACTGAATGAACCCAAAATAAAGCTTACCAGGATTCAATAAAATGGGAGGAAACCTATAAACCCCACAAACTAGAGACTGGGCTCCCAGAATGAAAACTGGAGTTGGCTTTCATACATTTCATAGTTGTGTAGAAGATAGTTTTGAATACGTTTTGCTTGTTAAACAACACCTGCTGAAATTCCATCTTCTACACAACTATTAAAAGTACAGGAACCATCTCCAGATTTCAAATTGATGATAGAATTTTAATTCAAGGGAGAAGAATACCCAGTGGTTTAATGAAGCATACTCAGTTTGTTTTCAATTGTCTTTAAACCATTGTGGAAATATTGTATGAATACTACATGGGCTTTTTTTCTTTACTTCTTAGGGTTTGGGAAGTATACGAAGGAAATGGAGAGCATTTAAATAATTCTAAAGTTCATAGCTGAATACAGACTTGTTTGATTCTCACTAAGTTGCTAAAGCTGTAGATAGGTGGTGCTGTGTCAGGAGTTATGTAGAAGATAATAACTGAAGTATCCTTGGTACAAAAATAATGTTTCATTCCCTTAACATATTAGAGGAGACCTTCCATCCTCTAGTAGTATTCTGATCTTCTCTCCACGCCGCTGCCTGCCACCTCCGCTACCTAAGAAAATGACCATGAATTATCAGAAATAATGCAGGGATTTAATCCTGTTCTAATCATCTTCCCCAATGGAAAAGTGCATGGGAAATAGCAATGTTGTATCTGACCTATGAATTCTTACCACCACTACCATAGGGCACTGTAAACAACACATAGGTTTCTTGCCACCACAGTCACTGATTCCACAGAAGTATAATAGATAGGAGACTGTGACTTTGTGTAGAGAAAGTCCCATCAAGATCTTCTGTGCAGCCAAGGTACCCTGCTAGCCTCCCACAGGTGCACAGCTCAATGTAAAACTTCAATGGGTTAGCATACAACTTATAATTACAAATGTGTACCAGGTACCAGATACTGTCACACATATAGCAAGAGAGCCTCAAAACTAACTTGCTCTCAGCAAACTGTGGTCTTTTCAACATCTCTTGTTTTTGAAATTCAGCATGAGATTCAAGGAAAATGCATTGGTAAATGAACACACATTGCACCCTTGTGGCATTTAGCTAAACTGGATCTCCGACTCCGCATGTTTGTGCTTCCTTTATTCCATAATGTGGAATCATTACATTTCCATTACTTAGGTTTTTTTTAAATGGGAAAAACTGACAGAAAATGGTTAAAGTGATGCACTTTTGTATAGCTAACTTCAAACAAAAGACTCAAGTCTAACAACTTCCCAGAATTCAAATATCTCTTTCTCTAGTCTGATCTACACAGATGTAGATGTTCTGCCATATTTTTTGCACACAGCCTTGTTATCATCATCTTTATTTATACCCTGACTTTCTCCTTGTGGAGACTCAAGGCAGCTAATAATTCAGACTAGACACATTTGAAAAATGTAACGTAAAAGTTAAAAAAAAACAATTAAATTGGAACAGTGTGGTAAAAACAGAATTGAAATACAGTACATTAAAATGACCTTTAAAACTCATATCCCCTCAATACTACCCAACCTTTCCAGAGCCTGCCTTAGATCTCCTTTTCTACTGAGAGAGGGAAAATTCTTCAACATAGGCATTGTGACACAGACAGGGTTCATGGTAAGCACAATTTAAATACACAAAAAGACCGAGATTTTTACCTGATTACTTACTATTGGTAATGCAGATTACTGGTCCAGACACTATAGTGAAGTCTACTATCCATCAAAAATCTCTTTGCCCTAAATGTGTCAAACATTTCTGCTTTGTTGTTGGCTCGCTTCTCCCTCATGAGCCTGGCCTACTTTTTCATCTATTTCTTTGTATAACTTATTAAGTTTTAGCTCTTGGCAACGGCCACTGCTAGATAAACTCCTTGAAATTTTCTATTATTTCAGCACTCTACCAAATCCACTTGTAGTAAATACAAATAAGATATTTGACAGTTCTGTTTTTAAATTGAAGTATTACTGTTGATGTTGTAGCGAAAGTTATATACAGAAACATCAAAGTGCTTTAGTTTTCCCTGTAACCTCAATAACCTTTTATGAAAGTATTTTTATGCATTTTGACAAATGGAAACGTAGGTAGAAGAATATATATTGCTTTTGGCCTACATTTGGGCTTTAAAATGCACTGGCATAAGAACGCTCATTAGCATTTTGCTTTTGCATTGCTGCTTGCGGGAAGGACTTACATTTTCATGAACCATTGCAGAGCTCAAACAGTTGGGAACCCTAAACAACTTGAAGTAAATTGGAAAGAATAGATGAAAAAATTTCATCTATGATCCATTGATGTTTCCCAGTCCAGCAAAGGTCATGCACTTGTAGGCTTCTTTCTCTCAAAATCCCTTGTTCTTGGTGTAATATATTTTGCTCCAAAGCCGAATTGTGAGTTCAATGCGTAGTAGATCTATTGAATAAATTGGATTTATATATAAGTTTATTTATTATGCAACAACTGAGTCAATGATCTTATGTTAGAATTCTTATCAAGCTTTTTTCTTTAAATGAATTTTTCACAAGCACATACTGAAATTTGAAAAAAATATCAAAATGCATGATTTCTTGTAATTTTGCCCAGTGGAAGATAACTTTTGAAATCCTTTATTCTTACAAGCAGGAATACAATAAACACAGGTGTACATCCTTTCTAAAAAGGAGCTTCAGTGGACTAGTACTGCAGTTTTTATCCTGCTGTGCTTCAAAATTGCTTCTAAACTGTTTTTTATTTCTTTAATTGTGTTATAACTTTTTGTGTTTTCTTTTGTATCTTTTTTAATGTCAACTACCTTGGGATTGGGAGAAATGCAAGTTAAAATCAAAGAAACAAACTATAAAGGCTTTTAAGGGAAGGTTAAGGGATGGTCTTTTCAAAAATTTGGATGTTGCCAGTCTCTCTCTCTGACTCCATCAAAATATAGAATAGAAAGAAGGGGTCCTTCCACACAGTCCTATACCACAGAATATCAAAGCAGAAAATCCCACATTATCTGAGTGTGGACTGAGATAACCCAATTCAAAGCAGACATTGTGGGGTTTTCTGCCTTGATATTCTGGGATATAGGGCTGTGTGGAAGGGCCCATAGTGATTACATAGATGGATCACTTGATATAGGGGGACTCTTGAGAGCCTACTTTGATAATGTGAAGGAATTTCCTTGTTTTCAATGAGACAGGTTGTCTATGCATATTGATACTGTATTTTGAGTTTAATTAATCCTGTGAGATGTCTCATTTCCATGATGAAAATGAAACAAAAAGTTCAATTTTCTTCTTCCTCCACATTAACACATACTCAGTTTGTGCAAAATGATTCTGGACAAAGTCAGTGTCTTTTCCCCTCTAAGCAGAAAAGGGCCAGGCTGATTAATTGAAACAACACAAGCTACCTACCTGAGACCTTTTCATACTATGCAATTATAACACTATAATTCCACTTTAATGCTTATGGCACCATTCTATATAATTCTGCAATTTGCAGTTGAGATCACTAATACCTCACCAAACTACAAATGCCAGGATGCCAAAGGATGTTGCCAATATGGTCGAAGTGTAATCAGAGTGATATTACTGTAACATGTAAAAGGTCCCTTATTTAATCTGATTCTAAAAGTTTATGGGACAATGCAACAGCTGTTGCAGGTTAAAGCACTGAATTGCCTAATTTTCACAAAAATGCTCACACAAATGTGAAAACTATCTTGAGACTGATAGAAAATACAATGGGTCCTCAGTTAACTGGCACCCATGGGGATTGAGAGATGCCAGATCAATGTAGGTTCTGGTTGCTTGAGAGTTACTATTAAAATAAGTCTAACTAAAACTATAATCCATACTAAGCCATATCATAAACTCTGTATTGACTTGATATTAATATTGAAATAATGATTAAAAGCAAATTAAGCCAAAGGCAAACCTAACTGAATGTAACATTTCAGCTAAAATTTAATTTTATATTAATTATTATTTAAAGTATTATTTCTTTGATTTTTACCAGTTGCTTGAGAGTTCTTGTGCTTGAATTCCAGTACCCTGAGACCCCTTCTACACTGCCTGATATCCCAGGATCTGATCCCACATTATCTGATTTGAACTGGAATATATGAGACTCCACCGCCAGATAATCTGGGATCAGATTATGGGATATAGAGTCAGTGTAAAAGGAGCCCGAGAGTCTATTCTGTATTACAATCTTGCAGATTAAGAGAAAAAAATGTGGCTTTTCATTCTCATATACAAGAATGAGGCACATAAGCCATCTTTTGTTCCCCAATGAAGATCTGAATGTAGCTCCAAGAGTATAGAGCTCCTTAATATTGTCTCTTTCATTCAACCTATTTTGAATGCAATGATTAGATGTGCCCTTTCTTTTCTTATTTCTGCACCTCTTGAGCCCTATTCTCCAACTATGAACATAAATGTATCACTGTCTAGGTGCCACCAAGCACATAAAAATAATGTTCCAAACTATGAAACCAATGACATAATAAATATGTTTGGCTACAAGGAAGACAGAGTTTGTTGTCAGAAATGAGAAGAGATTGAGGACTGATTCATACAGTACTGTTATGGCGTTCACCACTTATTGGTAGTTGAACCTTACACTGTATTGCTAATGTTTGTGAACTCATATGAGATGGACATGACTGAATAATGTAATTCATTCCCCCATGAAAGTAGTATTTCCCCAAGGATTGACAGAAAATCATCAGCTTCACATTCCCATCTCCCAAAACTAAGCACAGAATGGAACACATCTAACTGATGAAATTCATTCATTTCAAAGGGGTACAGAACATCTGGGAATAGGGAAATACACAGAAATATATAGAGATAGGCACACACACAAACTCATATATTTGCAAAGTGAAAAAATACATACAAATGTGTATACAAATGTGTATAAAATGCCTATTTAAGCAATACATAGAGATGTCTAATCTTTGAAAAAATACACCTGAAAATACATGTATGAAGCTCAGAAAGATTTGCAATCTATTGTAGATATGAATCAGTAAATGCCTACCAATGGTAAAAATTAGGACCTTAATTAATTGAAACTTCACAGAGTCGTTCATTAATATTGAGGACTGGCAACTTTTGATTGAAAAGCAGGAGCATGCTCCTTTCCTGAGAACAATAGGATCTGGCTACAGAGATGTGACAAATATGTACAAGTCTCAGCAATATATACAAATCATCCACTTAATAAGATGCTGCCATCAACCATCCATTTAAATATACTCAACTCACATTTCAGGAATGTGGCCTTTAAACCAATTTGAAAAAAAGCTTGAGATTCCCTGGACTTGTACTTTCCAGCTTTTCTGTGCTTTTTCATCAAGAGAGATGAACGGCAACAGTTTTTGTTGCAGTAATTACTATGGGTTTGCAAAACTTCATTTGTAATTTGTTTGTGGTGTCTATTTTGTAAGATTTGTATATATGAACATGGAGGGATGGATCCCACACAAAAACTTAAAAATCAAAACACTCACCTAATACTTTTCATTTAAATTCTGTAAACCTTGGAAGCCTTCCAAAGTCAGTTTCATTTTCAGTGTAAGCAAATGAGGCAAAGCCAAAAAGGCTGCCATACCTCTTTAAAGGAACTGAGCAAACTGGGAAGGAGACAGAGAGCACAGAATTCTGGGAAATGTAGGTCAAACAGTCTGCCAATCTGGTTATATTTTTGTGCCCTTTTCCCAAATAAATCCTCCTCTCTGTCTATTGTGGCTTGAAAGAGGACAATCCTTTTTATCACATTGATAGGTTAAACAGCTCCTAAATATCAGGGTGTTTCTGCATCCTCTCTGTTGTTTGTGAACAGTCACTGCTAAGCTAATGATCACTATGCATAATTTTTAATATTGATTCTGCACAACGGAGGACATTCTTACAGCGACACCAGAGGCACTCAAAATGGCCAGCTTCTGGTCAAAGGAAATTTAATACTATGCCAAGTTTTTAACTTTGTGATTTTCTATACATTATAACTATATCCTCAATTCACTTCTGACATGATAAATAAATAAATATTGATTCCTGTTTCTTTACCGAGTACAATACCCTACTCACTCAATGACCTTCCCTTGTAATTGTGTGCCTAATAGTCTGCCAACCTAGTCATGTTTCTGATGAAGTGAGCCGTAGTCCATGAAAGCTTATACCAAATATAATTGATTAGATTCAATCTTTTGTGTTGTTTTCTTTCACTCTCCATTCCATTTCTTTAGCTCACCCCACCCCCATGATACTGTCGCATCACAATGAAATCCATCTGAGATTGCCTTCATAAATATCTGGTAATCTGTATTCTATTATATCTATTAAAAATCCTTATTCTGTAAAGGCTCTGATCTTGGCTCTGTTTCCTCTCAGGTGTCTCCTTTGTGATCAACATTCCCAGTGTTACCCCATGCTGTTCTTATGTTGATTCTGTTAAAGGTACTAGTTTTTGAGCCAGCTCAATTAGATGCAGACTTTAGAGCTCAAGGCCTCCGCGTTACAGATTTCCCAATGGTCAATATAGAATGCCCCTATTATTTTTGTTCTAGAAGGCCTTTCTCCCAGGGCAAAGAAAACACATTCCATACAAACCATCCTTCTTAGAATGAACATGTATTCAGTTATTACAAATTAGGACGTTAGGTGTGCAATTCAAATCAGCCTTGATGATGAAGATACCTAATCTTGTAATGAAAAATTGTGGGTGTTCAAAAATAGCACCCTGACTTGCAACCATTTGTTTGTGTCTCTAACTTCAAACTGGCAAAGTTATGTGTGTTGTTTGGAACATTAGCAGGTGTGAATAATTAAAAACACATCTCACATTGATGTGCCTTTGATTATAGAAATGCTCTCATTGCTACAAGTGATTCTAATCAAGGGAACTGAGAGGTGACAGGACCTTTATAAACAGCATGCAGCTAGTTGATATAACCTTTGTACAGATTGGGCCTTTTTTCTCAGCACGTCTCTTTCTCAACTATAATGATCCTCCAGCAATAACAACTGCATTTCTTTCTCCATTTGCTGTATACCATTCCAGAATAGTGATCACTTACAGATTATTCGGTGGTTGCGTCACTTTCAGGTCCTGATAAGAGTGTACATCTTCAATTATTTCTTAATTGCATACAAGAACAAATAATTTCTAAAACTTTTTTAATATCAGGCGAGAGTTTTTGTGCTTTTCACCCATGATTTTTCATTGTCAAAATATTTTTAAAAAATATTTTTCTACACCCCCACCTCCAAAGTTGGTTTTGTGGAAGACTCCCAATACTTTTGTAAAAAAATGTTTTGGCAGAAAAAAATTGTTGCTTGAAAACTTCTTTTTAACACCCCCCCCCCCCCCCACAAATTACAAAAAAATAATAATCTCAAAGCTGCAAGTTAAAATATCCTTTCTCACTGAAGACAAGAATACACACACACACACACACACACACACACATTCTTTCTTTCTTTCTAAGCACTGGTATAACTATGAAACAAAATAAATAAATCCATAACTATAGTTGAACAGTACTTGTAGCATTATTAATTCTTCCATGAGAAAGACAGATTGGTATCAGGTTTCCCTGCACAAATTCTGATTGGCAACTCTATTATTTCTTAGAAGCCAGCAACACCTGCCTTCATTACTGACACTCTCTTCTTTGCCCATTAGATCCATTTCCATTGAAAAATATTGTAACAGGGAACAAACCAGATGCACAACTTGTGGCACCCTAAAAGGGACTACAAACAAAGAAAAAGTGGAGAACAAAAGGCAAGTAAAAGTGAAGAGTGGAGTTATCCTTCTTCCTCTCTGGCTGCAGGGAAAGCAGCTTCTCAACACTCGCCCCTCTGCCCAAGTAGAAGAAAACCAGCCTATGCCAGGCAAACAGCCTTTGCCCTGAATTGTGCCCTCCCATCCTGTTTATCTTCCTGCTACCATCCTGGCCAAGCACTACTTCAGCAAAGCCTCACATAAGAAGTTCTTGCTTTGAGGTCAGAATGACCCTTTCAACATTGCTGTATAAAATCCAGATTATCTGCTTTGAACTAGATTTTGTTGATGGGCATCCTCAACACTGATCACATTACCATGTGCCTCATTCTGATTTCAGAGCAAGAAGCTTTGCTAGCTCAATTCTGCCAGAGCTGTGCCTGTCCAAGAAGGCAGTAGCAATTGCTCCAAGGGGAGAAAACTATTATTTTCTTTTCAAAAGTGTGATACCTGGCCTACCTCATCACCACTGATCTCATGCTTGGGCTTAGCTGGAGAGCTAAGGAAAACCTCAATGCTCTTTATTAATAATAAAATAATAAATATTATGTATGCATTTATACCTTACTCTGAAAAGAATACAGATTTTGAGCCCTATAATCATAATAGTAGAAAAGAAGGAAATTGGATTTATTCTAGATAATGGTTGATATTCTTCTTGTTCAAGAAAATGTATTTGCTAAAAATGTGTATAATACTCTCAAGTGATCACAAAATCCTCACAAAACTGCAGTTGATGTATATAAGGTTTGAATCCAACCTTTCTTTGTGACTCCATCTCCTTCTATTAACCGGCATGGACTGTGAGATCTGCCGGGGAGGCCCTCCTCTTGGTCCCATCTCAGTCTCAAGCACAATTGGTGTATACGTGAGAGGTCCTTCTTGGTGGTGGCCCCACAGCTTTGGCATGCCCTCCCTAGCTCCCCCAAGTCACTTCAGGGAGATGGTAGCAGGGTATGAATAAAGTTGTTGCTATTATTATTATTATTATTATTATTATTATTATTATTATTATGTTTTCCTCCTAATACAATGCTTTCTGGTTCATAGCCAACTGAGGTTACTAAGGAGGTGGAAATACTATTAGAAGGATCTAATCACTTCAAATAGAATCCCTCAAACTAGAATGTAGTAGAATTTCTCTTGAAATTATTAAATTGTTATTCATTCATAGCATTCAAAAAAGTAAGTACATATTTATTTAAATTTCTTTATCAACAGGTAACTTGTTGATAGTGTTGTGACAGAATTACAGAGGATTATATTAGCCTCTTGTGTATTTGGAACATTAAAAAGGTAACTATTAGTATCTATAAGTGTAGATACAAAGGAATAGATATAAAGTCCTGGAAGAACATTCGAATTATCCTGAAGAATGATGAAATAGGTTGCAGTTTCAATAGCAAATGAAAGATTAAGAATCTCTTGATACACTACCATATCATACACTGCCATGTATACAAATACAGTAAGTAAGTAAATAAATAAATAATCCAGATTATTAAATTAGATTATACATATTACCTGCTTTGAACTGGATGATATGCATCTACACTGCTATATAATCCAGTTTAAAGCAGATTATCTGGATTTTATATGGTAGTATAGAAGAGAGCTAAGTGCTATTCCAAAGAGCTTGCCCAGAAGGAATGTATTCTGGGGACTGCACTGCCATATAATTAGATTATCAATGCAGATAATCCAGATTAACTGCTTTAAACTGGATTAAGTGAGTCTACATTGCCATATAATCCAGTTCAAAGCAGATAATCTGTATTTTATATGGCAGCGTAAAAAGAGCCTCACTCCTGACACCATCAGGCACATGTTTTATAAGGAGATAAAAAACCTAGCAGCTGTTCTTAGACTAAAAACATTTATTGAAGGCTAGATTGGGCTCTACTGTTCTTTCACCAACATACAGATACTTCGTTTCAGGTATTGCTTTGGTGATTTGCTTACCAAACAGCAAGGTTTTCAACAGAAATGTTAAATTTCTTCATTTTGTCAAGTGTAATCATTATTGAGACATTCTGAAACCATTATAATTGTAGCTGCTATTGATAGGACTGCATTTATTTTGATATTATAAGAAGTGTAACTGAATTTCAATATTTATAACCTAAGAAATTTACCTAGAATTGCCTAGAGTGATGGTGATAATTCTGTTTATCATCTGAAAGAAAGTAAAAAATTGAATTATTCATAAAATTGGTTTTAAACCACACTCCAAGCAAATTAGACTCAATCCAGCCATTTATCCCTTTATAAAACAAAACATTTGACAGCCTGTCCTAAACTTTATGATAATGCTTATGATGTCCACATAGGTATAAATTATAGTTTGATTTTTTTAAAAAGGTTCTACTTTCTATATTTATTTATTTATTTATTTATTTATTTACAGTATTTATATTCCACCCTTCTCACCTTGAAGGGGTCTCAGGGTGGATCACAATGTACATATACATGGCAAACATTCAATGTTGTTTTTGACATACAAGTCATACAGACAGATAGAGGCCATTCAGCAGTTCTTCCATTTCGGATCCTGGAAGTTGCTCGATTCGGCCACAGGGGGAGCTGTCACTTCGTTTACTATGATGCTGAGGCTTTTTGATTGTAGTATTTCTTCCTTGCTCTCCAAAATTTTTATGGTGTCATAAATTAGCCTCCCCGCATTTAAGCATTTAAGTGGTCCCTACTCACAGCTCACAGCTCACAGCTGTTTTTGAACTGCTTAGGTCGACAGTGACCTGGGCCTTTTTAAACAGTTTTTTTAACAGCTGTTAACAGTTGGACACTCCACCCTGACTCGGGCTTTGAGCTTGCCACCTTTCGGTCAGCAATGATTTATTGCAGCCAGTTGTGCTACCAGCCGGCCCATATTGGAAAAAATGAATCCTCGTAGTTTGTTCAAAGATAGACAAAGAAGTAGACAGATTAGATCTCAACCTTACTAGTGTTTTCATTTTAGTCCCATCAGATAACAAACCAAGTTTAGTGCTTCTTTGATCAAAGAGGTTGACTTGCATCACACAACTGACAAGAACATATACAACATTTCCAGTTGTAATATAGTTTAAAAGTGGGAAGAATAGTCATAGTTGTACTTTCTCAGGTTAAAAGAAAAAGAAAAGGACAAGGGTGGTCCTGAAAGCTCAAAAGTTTAATCAGAAAGGAACATATATATGGGATAATTTTGTGCAGTTTTGTCCTTCTGGTATATTCTGGTATACAACATCCCAAAGAAGTTTGAAGAATTATCCTCTAAATCACTATGTGTGAATGGTATGTTAAAAATCTGCATTCAGAGCAGAATATGCCAATCCTGGACAGAATACGTGGTTTCTGCATGAGCCCTTCACTTCCAAAAACTTCTGGCTGAGATTCTGCATCATTAGACATAGCTATGTCAATGGCCAGCTGCAGAGACCCCTTGGGCTTTTGCCATATCTGCTTCTTTCAGTGCACCGTGCAACCAAGAGAGCACTGCAGACATAATTTCCTAATCGCTCAATCTGCAGCATTTCGGAAACCCTTCAATTGAAACACTCTCTACTTTAAGAGATAGGATTTGGGGCCATGCTTGATTACTAATTACCACAAATGGGAATCTCAGAAGTTCTGAGATCATAAATCAGACTTACAATCTTGTAAAAAAAATGAACATAACTGTGTGTGTTTCTCTGCATAATAGTTCTTAGACAGTACATTGGGATGTTGGAACAAAGTGTAGTAGAAGAATATTTGTTTCCTTCTGAATTGTTCTTGTATTTGACAATAAAATAATGAATTATACTTACCAGTACTTGTTTCTGAAAATATTTTTGAAGTATCTTTGGATTCCAGGTCTGGCAAAATGGTGTGATACAAATAAGATCAAATAAATCATGAACACTGAGAAGATTGAAGTAGGTGAAAACAAAGTGAAGTGAGAAAATTTCAGATGTGAACATTTTCCTGTCAAACTCATACCTACTCATAATAAGCTCTAGCACAGCCCTTTTCCTGCTGAGTAAAGTTTCTTCCCTGCAAAGATCAATTTCCATCAACAGTTTCCTTACCTGCAAGCTCAGCTTCTGATTTATGAAGTCTTTTATCTCCTGATTGGTGGGAAAATAATGAAGGGTGGATGAAGAAAGCTTGGTGGTTACATTCAGGTTCCTTCTGTCAACCTTCTGTACTCCTTAACTAGTATTTGGAACAATTTTTTACTACAGTATGCCCCCACATCCATAGGATAGATACATTTAAAGCCAATGTCACCACCCCCCAACCCACCTCCCTACCCCCCAGAATTCCTGAAACCACATACAATTGTGAATTCTATATTTTCTTAGAAGCATATCATAAAAAAGCATTGAAGGATCACAAACACTTGCATGGAGTACAAGTGCATCTACACTGTAAAGCTTGACACCACTTTAACTGCCATGGCTCAATGCTATAGAATCATGGAGGTTGCAGTTTTACAAGGTCTTTAGCCTTCTCTGCCAGAGCATGCTGGGGTCTCATCAAATTGTATCTCTTAGGAATCTATAACATTGAGCCGTGGCAGTTAAAGTGGTGACAAATTCTGTAGTAGTTCTGTAGAGTAGATGCACCCTGAGTCTGCAGATAAAGGAGTCATAATGTATAATCCCTAGAATCCTCCCACCAGTATTGCCATGATGATCTTGAAGTTATCGCTTTAGGGTTTTGGAATGTTTTATTCAAAAAACTTCTAATCCTGAAAAAGTAGTAAATTGTACTCAACATTTTCCAAAGATATTTTTGGTCTGTATGTAAATATTAATTTCAATTAAATCTGCACTAAGATGTGAAAAGTAAGGTCAAAAATTTAAATATTATACTTGTATGAACACTAAAGATGAGAAAAATTAAGTGCTAATGAATCTGGTGGTAATTGAGCTTTAATATGAAAACTTAAAACATTAAAAAAGATATATTACAATATTATTCATCTGATAATGCCTTAAACTGCACACTGCTTGATTGCATTTGCCACTACATACTGGAAGGCATTCCTTGCCTCATTTCACAGTGCTGCAATACTGTGAAATAAATTAATGCAAACTATACATTTTAATATAAGCTTTAGTACATTGAAAAAATTAATAACACATTTCATTTACAAAGAGTGACATTTGAATAGAATTGTAGTTCAGTATTTTATTAAAGTTGGTGAAAAGGAATTTAAGCAGGGTAGAAATAATGAAAGAAAGAAAGGTTGAGAAGGGAAAACCCATGTTCTAGACAAAGTGAGTTATATATGGAAGAAAGGAAGCAGAAATACATAGGTATTAATCATACTGTTAGCAATAAAATGTCTATCCTTCACAAATGATTGAGAATTAGATTCATGCATTTTCATGTCAATTGAAAATTCAGTGAATCTGAAAATTGAAAGAGGGTTTTCCTGGCAAATCTCACAATGATACAGCGGGTATTGCATTTGAACTACATCCTAATAATTGTTTCATATATTCCATAACTGCCTTGGCTCCATATCACAGTGTCCTGGAATCTGTAGCATAAGTTTCCTTGAATCCCATTCTAAGAGAAAGGTGGGCTATAAATCTAATAAATAAATAATATAGCTTGGTGAGGTAGTGTTCTTTGGTAGGGAACTGTAGTACACTTTCCTAACTTACAACAGCAGAGCACTCTAACAGAAATCCAAAATACTTCAGCAAAATACATATCCTAGGCCAGTTCCACATGGGAAAAGTCCACTCTACCCCAGGTTTTAAAAACCCAGGTTGGGGCAGACTTCTGTCCCCACACCAACTTGAAAAACCCACAATTTTCACAGTGGGTGTCTAGATACCTTCCTTGAACCTTCCATCTCTAATGGAGAGATGTGCCCTACATCTCTCCATTAGGCTAGAGCCATGTTAATTAAAAGTTCTATAACTGTGAATGCTAGATACACTCTGTTACAATATCGGCATGTCAGTTAGCTAATCAAAACAGAAATCACTGCCCTCTCTTTCTTACCAAGAAGAGGTTGAAATATTATGCAAATATATTTCCTGATACTCAGATCTGAAGATTCTCAAACCCAGTAATGGTCGATTTATACATATATTCATGAATACACAAACAAGAAAGTCCATCAGTCTTGATCCTATGACCTCTGCTTTCAAGAAAGAAAGAGGTCTAATGTGAACCAAGTTGAAGTTAGGGAATTTGGTAGAAATATATAATGTGAATTGACACTCACATTAAAAGTGCGGCGAGAACAACCTTCAGGTTGATTCTGCAGGGCAAACTTTTCCTTCTATTTGGATGCAACAATCCCAAATCACTCATCTTTATGAGGATATTCATACAGCAAGAAATGAAAAGAAATGCACATATTGGATCAGAAAAAATAATTGAATTAAAAGATTGGAAATAGACTGTGCTATACACAGAAGTCTTCCTTCCCAGATGTGGTGGGCTGTGCCTACAACTTTCAGAAGCTCCAGATTGTAGATAACAATGCTGAGATGCAGTTAAAAATATAGGGGACACCATGCTGGAGAAGGTTATTCTGTGTGGATTAAGAAGGTGCTAAATATAGCCATGGTTGATGTTTGATGCAGTTTTGAAATGAAATTAACACTGTCAATGTATATGTGCACTCAGCAACAAAACTTTGCATGTTGGTGACACACTTTTCAGACATACATCCTGTTGTGATATGATAATTCAGTTTTGATGGCAAACTGAAGGTTTAACCAATTCCTTATAAGAGTTTCATATATCAAATACTGTATAATAAAGGTGCATTTCATATAATCTTTACTGTATAAATGAGGTTTAGATTTTTTTCTTTACATTTTTTTATGTAGTACACTTGATTCTTGTATACTTTCCTCTATAACAGCTCCATGTGGTTCATCACAAATATCGCATGATACACTTAGGGACTATAAATGACACACTAGTATGTTCCAACAAACAGTTTGGAAAGTTTTGTGTGGACTACAATGTTAGTTGTATACCTGGTTTCATCCTCCAAATTTTGTCGTTAACTTTGAAAAGTATTTTTAAAAGTGTATTTTATAAAATGATTAGCAAAGTGTATTTTGTTTAAAAAAATCTATTTCTGTTTCATTGACTATTCTAAAGCCTTTGACTGTGTAGATCATAATAAATTGTGGCAAGTTCTTGGTGGTATGAGCATACCAAATCACCTTCTCTTATACAGATTCCTGAGGAATCTGTAGAAGGATCAAGTAGCAACAGTCAGAACAGTCAGTGTACCCAAATTTTGTTTCATGCATGAAGTTATGTAAAATATTGTGCATACAATTACTTTCAGACTAGGTTTACATGGTATCCAAGAAATATTATGGATGTTTATGTTTAGGCTACTGTCTCATCTCTAAGATATCTCATGGTGTAGATGCAGTTATTTCAAAACAGAGAGAGAGAAAAAAACCAAACAGATCACTTCTGGTCCCAAGCATTTCTGGTAAGGGACACAATCAACCTATAACAATTTTATTCTAAACTTGTTTAAATAACAAAAAATAACTTTGATTAAAAGGGCAATAGGGAAAAATGAAAAATAAATTAATTCTTCTAAGGCTCCTTAATCTCAATTCTTGAGAAATGCAAGTCTCACTCTTTGCCTAATAATAAAAATATTACTTCTCAGGTACCAAGACAATACCCATGAAAAATAAACTGGCACATTTGGGTCCTCCTGCATCAACACACACCTATCCCCACTGAGAACATTGATCATGCTCCTTTTTAATGCTGGAAGACCAAAATGCCTGCCAATCTAGTTGTGTTGGATCAGACAGAAATGAAGGGAGATAGTACATGATTGATATAGCGAGCCAGGTGAACATCCGACAGCAGCTCACACAAAATCAAACCATGCTTGAATGCCCAATTGCTTGTCATTTCAGGCAGGCTAGTTGCCCTGTCTGGTCTTTTCAAGGAGGGCTACTGTACTGTGTTGTGTGAATGGGGAGAATTGCAATATCTTCCACAACTGGGAATAGAACAATGGGCAAAGTGTTTTGTACACATTTTATAAATGTATAGTGTATTTTTTCTCCATTTTCAAATTGTATTGTTGAATACAGAGAATGCACCATAATCTGGGAAGAATGTAGATTGCCAATAGCAAATGCTATCCACTTCTGTTTTGCTCAGAAAGTTCAGATCATGTAGATCCATGAAACTATGATAGAGCAAATTTCTCAGAGACTTGACTATAATGTTCACACGGATCCAATTCAGCAATCACGTGTGTAGGATTGAACTTTGACTAAAGCCATAGAAAGCAAATGTAGTGCAGAGAGTGCTGCAGAACATTTTGACACTGTGATATTTAACTGCTTTTTAGAAAATTAAATTCAGTTTTTTCTGCCAGAATTCAGTTATGTGTGTGTTAGCATATGAAGTAAAATTGTTCAGCACACAAAAATCAGCCCATAAACAATCTAAGTCTGTCAAAGCTACTTGTCAATTCATTTCTCCATACAAAGTTAAAAATCTTGGAACATGAAAATCTGAAAGTCCAGCTCTTGCAATGGTCCATGTCACAACAAAGCATATCAATAGCACTCAGTAGATTAAAATTATAAATAAAGGATGAGCATGCAAGTCACCTGTTGACATAATGACAACTTCATGAACTCTGTAGATTTTTTTCTTAGGCAAGGTGGTTCAACACAGTCTCTTAGGGCCCTTCTACACTGCCAGATTATCCAGATTATCAAATCAGATAGTCCACATGATCTGCTTTGAATTGGTTTATGTGAATCTATACCCTCATACAATCAAGTTCAAAGCAGATAATCTGGATTTTATATGACAGCATAGAAGGTCCCTTAGTTTCAAATATTAGATGGAATCTAGTTTCCCTAGGATATTTAGGCAAATCGTCCACTGGGCTTCAATGATTGTTTAGTAACCAAATTCAAATAGAGATGGAAAGGATATTAGAATATATTTATAATGTTTTTGCTTGTCGAGAAACCCCGACAAGAAGAATCCTCATCTGCTGACAATCTTTGCAGTTTGGGAGTACCGTAATTCTGTGAGAAATTCCCCACATGTGATTGTTTTGTACAAAAAACAGCATTCCTTATACAAAAATGTTGTGATTTGGTCTTATTCTATGGACAAATTAAACATTTTATTTGCATTGAAAACTTATTTTCTGCAGAAAAAATATATAGGAAAGAATGTTGTTATGTACCATATTTTCCACAAAGTAAATGGAAATCTTTCCACTGTTTTATGTGCAAATCTTCTGCAGAATAAGTCCTGAATTGTGAATAGGCATAGAAAACTGCAGGGTTTTCAACCATTTTCTGAAGTGGGAAGAAAATTGTTAAAATTACTTGTTTCTTTCTTCAAGAATAGGCTTAATGAGAGATTGTATTTCTACATGCAAAGCATCTCTCAGATTCCAGATGAGGTAAAATTCTCTTTCCTCCATAATACTATTTGAAGTAATAGAAAAGAGAGAGTCAAAAGGAATGAAAGAAAAAAAACATGACCTTGTGTAATTTAATGGATAAAATGTAAAGACAAATATACATTCATAAATTTGGGGATACATAGGGATCTTTCTTATGCTTACTGGTCACCATTACAGGAAGAGAGGAAGGATAGATGAAATACGTTTTGCAAGAATTATATTTTTGAGATCAGTGATGATCTGAATATAGGGAACCACACAAACATGAGCATTAGAAAAATTAGACATCAGAGCTATTGCGTATGCATAAGAGTTGTTCTGTGTGCATATTTACACCACTCATTGCTATAAATTTTGACTGAACAAAATCATATAAGAAGATGGAGCATTTTTACTATATGGACCTGTGTGGTAGCTTCCTGCTAATGTCCTTATTAATGTGCTCTTTTTAAAATTTTGTTGTTATTAAATAATTATATTATTTCCTACACTATACAGTTTTCTAATAGTTATTTTAAAAGCTTTATGATGTCAATTCATATCTGTGCTCATACATGCACACACATACAGCTGGAAGACAAAGTTAACACTTTTTCTATGTCTGTCAACACTATCTCTGGTTACGTTTGATCATTTTAAACATGATTACAAGCACATGGGATTGTTTATAATTATGAAATAGGATTCCATTCATCAGCTATTTTACTTTTATCTCTTCTTAGTATCACTCATCAACAATCATTTTGTAAGTGAGAGAGTGTTTTATAACTCATTTTTGGCAGGAGTATGTACTCTTGTTTTCAACCTGGTACGGCATAAACTCTTCCCACATACTGTCACTTTGTAATGAATGAACATCCACATTTTGCAAAGCTATACATTCCTCACTGAATAAACCAAAGTGTGATCAATATATTTCTCATTTTTTATTTGAAAATGAAAGACAAAAAAGTGAACAATTAATATTGGAATGTCATATTTGCAGTTAGAAAATTAAATCCAGCTTTTGAAAAGAAGAAAAGTGTTATAATATTTTCCTCTTCCCTCTCCAAGTATCAAAGCTTGTTGACTTGGATGATATAACTTATAAGCACAATGGATCTGATGCATATCTCATCACATACACTAAAATATTTCTTTTCATTACACATACACACACTTTGTTATTTGAGTTTCTTTAATGGCAGATTCAGAAATATTGCTCTTTTGGAAGATGACTTCCAAATTTCCACAGCTATCATTATCACAGGATTCTGGGAGTTATAGTCCTAAAAGTAACATTCTCCAAGTTCTGGCTCATCATTGGTTATTCTTAATCTGTTTGCAGTGATTTCCTACAGAGATGTCAACAATTAACCAGTTTGGAAAGTTGATTTTCTATTGCAGAGTTTTCCCAGATAATCAGTATAAAGAGCATGGCAAATGTATAATTAGCACTCAGCTGTTGTGTAAGATTCAGATTTCTCCCTTCGATGAAAAGCTCATGTTTTAGAATATAGGATGTCATGATCCCTGGCATATCAAATCTATTTTTGTTGGGGGAATGTGATGTACTTTCTGAAGTTAGTGAGCCTGTTTGCCACCAATGAAACCCAATATTAAAGCATTAAAAAGGAATGGATCTCTAAAGCTTCATTTGCTTCAAATTAACATTAAGAGCAGAAGATAAACATGATTGCTAAATGTTCTAAGACAAGACTTTCCAATCTGCTATCACTTCCCACTCAAGATTCAACTGTAACCTAACATTGATCTCTAATGCTCTTTGCAAGTGTGTAGGGACCAACCAGTGCACAGGTTTATTTTCCATTTCATGTAGATTTCATCAATGACTTAATATAATTTTAATAATTATGTCACTATTATGTGTAATCCAATGAGAATCTCACAAAGGCAAAAGGTATACCATCATCTTTCCTGTCACCATTGATGCCCCATTCACCTAATTTGGAATGTACAAAGAATTCAATGTTAAGTAAATGGCATCAGTAAGCCTCCTACCCTTAAAGTCTAGCATAAAAAGCTGTGGATTGAAAGGAAGGGGGACTAGAGCTATTCAGAACTTCCGATTACAATGCAGAAATGATTAAGAGTCACTGTGGTAAATCGGATTACCAGGAATACTGTGTCCAGTTCTGAGCACCTCAATTCAAGAAGGATTTTGCCAAGCTGGAAAGTGTACAAGCTGGACCCATCTACAGTACCAAAAAATGCAGTTTGAACTGCATTTAATGATCAGTGTAGACTCATATAATGCAGATTGAACAGCATTGTACTGGTTAATCTGTAATCTGAAACTGTATTATTTGACAGTGTAGTTGGGACCTTAGAGAGCTAGCTAGATATGTTTAGCTTGAATAAGGGAAGGTTGAGAGAGGACATGATAGCCACGATTAAATATTTCAAAGGATATCACATTGAAGAGGGGGCAAGCTTGTTTTCTACAATTCTAGATACTAGGTTACAGATCAATGGATTCAAATTGCAGTGAAAAAGATTTCAACTAGACATTAGGAAGAAACCAATTTGAGATCAGTGTCTGCCTCCAAACAGTTCTAGGTTTACAATTTAATTATCCGCATTCCAAAATTGCTTTCTTCAATGCCGGTTTCAATTTTTTTTATCATGTCAGGAGTGACTTGAGAAACTGCAAGTCGCTTCTGGTATGAGAGAACTGACCGTCTGCAAGGACATTGCCCAAGGGACGCCCGGATGATTTTGATGTTTTTATCATCCTTGTGGGAGGCTTCTCTCATGTCCCTGCATGAGGAGCTGGAGCTAATAGAGGGAGCTCATCCTGCGACCTGTCGGTCTTCAGTCCTGCCGGCACAGGGGTTTAACCCACTGCACCACTGGGGGTTTCAAATTGACATAAGTGTAGATGTGCTCTGTCCCTTAACTAGATATCAGCCTTAAAACTCAGGGCAGGACATACACTCAATTTTGCCTTAAGGTGTCTATGGGGTGGGTATTGGTTATAACTGCCATGTTTAGAAAGCAACTTGGTGAAGTTTGGACTCACCCTAGGAGGAGTATGGTCAGATGCCAGAATCTGTTCAAATTAGTTGAAAACAAGCTCAGCTGCATCCACTGAACAATTAATTGCAGAGGACTGCATATAAACATTTCTTGTATTGTCGAAGGCTTTCATGGCCGGAATCACTGGGTTGTTGTAGATTTGTTCGGGCTATATGACCATGGAGAGAATGCCTCTAGACCATGGCCATATAGACCAAAAAAACATAAACATTTCTTCTTCCCCAGACTTTTCCAAGATTAATATGTTTGTATGTTTGGGCAGGAATATCTAATACCATTTTTTCTGGTACATCAGTTGCATACTCTCCTGAATTAGGGTAGCTTAACCAAGGTGACAAGTATTGGTAAACTTGTGATTGGAATGATACTTTACTGAAAATTTCGTTTTTTTTAAAAAAAATACATCACTCTGTAGTTGGCAAACTTGTGCTGAATTCCAGTTGAATCCTATCCATGATGTTGATGTTAACCTCCATCAAAATCACAATAATGTTCTCACTGCATACTTTCAGGAGTATCTACTTCTGCCATATGGCTCTCATTGCATACTGAAACCACAAATGAATTTGCTCTGTGTACCATCATTTATTGTTTGAAGTATGCAAGGTCACAGGAAAGAGCTCTTTCCGCCTGTGGCAAGTTCATTACCTGCGGAATTTCAGCCCTCCCCTCTTTATCTAATGTTCACCAACAGCTTTAAAATGTTTTCTATATTCAAAGCTTTTATTGGGTACTATTGATTTGTTTGTAACTGATAATAAACGTATTATTTTCTTACTTTTGTAGTTTTGCTTGTAAGAGTTTTAAAAGCTTGTTGTTTAATAGGGTATTCATGTTTTCTATCATTTCATAAGTCATTTTCAACACTCCATATAAATAAATGAAATGCTTATTATTTTGCTAATCAATTTTTATAAATACATAAAACAACCGGGCTACATATTGGGTCTTGTATCATTTCTATGATATTCTTCTGAAAATAATAAGACAAACATTGAACATAATGACTTCCATCCTGTTCTGTAGTTATGCTGTCATAAGTCTGCCTTATGACATCACAATTCACCTTTATGCCATTGTCCATGCAAGAAACATATATCCTCCCCCAAAACATAGCTTTTCAATAGTATAATCCCCTTCCATGTCCTTTCCGATGTTGTTGGCGAGATGCGGAATGAAAAAAGATGAATCAAGCACACTGTCTATAGCTAGATACACTGCTGATATATGAAAAGAGGGTGATTTGGGAAGTAGCCCTATATTACAGATACAGTAGAGTCTCACTTATGCAACATAAATGGGCCAGCAGAACGTTGGATAAGTGAAAATGTTGGATAATAAGTGAAAATGTTGGATAATAAGGAGGAGTTAAGGAAAAGCCTGTCCTTAATGAAGACCAAACCCCACTGCTCCCCCTTCTCGGGCTCCTCCTTTACAAATACACTTTCTATATTTCCTATCTCACCCAGGGTTTTAACATTTTAACATTTTATCTTGCGTACCTGGCCTGCCTTTTGTGTTTGATTTTTATTATGTTATTTTGTACTGTTTATTTTATTTTGTTACATTATGCATTTTGTGTTTAATCTTTTTGTTGTTTTGTATCTTATTTTGCTGTATTATTTTTGGGCTTGGACTCATGTTAGCAACCCCAAGTCCCCTTTGGGGAGATAGTGGTGGGGTATAAATAAAGATTATTATTATTATTATTATTATTATTATTATTATTATTATACATCAAATTATGTTATGATTTTACAAATTAAGCACCAAAACATCATGTTTTATAACAATCAACAGAAAAAACAATTCAATACACAGTAATGGTATGTAGTAATTACTGTATTTATGAATTTAGCATCAAAACATTGCAATGTATTGAAACAGCTGTGGATCCAGGCAGAAAGCAGACTGTGTTGGATAATAGAGAATGTTGAAAAAGTGAAGGTTGGATAAGTGAGACTCCACTGTAATTTACTATTGCCTTTTTCTCCACATTAAACATTTTCACAATTAAAGTTCTTTTCACCCATCATAAAGAAATGTGAGAACTTTCTGACACATCTGCCATATACAAATTAGTAGGAAGAACTTTTTTTATCATGGAAGGGACAAGGTAGCTGTAAGTTGGGAAAAAGAAGTTCCCCCTAATTCAGAACTGCAGCTATAGCTGCACACACATACATGGATTCTGAACCTCACTTTCGATATCTAAGTACTTAATAGCTTGGCTAGACAAGCAGATTTGTCACTTTTCCATCAATTTCATTGAAGCCCAGGTTCTTTGTATCTAGTTTTCTGTGTAAGCTGCATAAACATGATCAGTGTGGTTTTGGTAAGTACTTCAAAAGAGAGGTATAGCATCCCAACATCACATCATCCCTATGAAAAACAAGAACATTTGGTTTAGCTGTTAGAAATTGTGTTCAATATCTTTGGAAATGTTACATTTTCTCTTCAGGTTATGGGGATGATAGTGTGTGATATTTCAGAAACATGAAGCTGTAGATTAAAATCTGTTTGTTTAGCATAGCATTTCCAACAAATCAGCTCTTTTACTGAGAAAGAGGTTTTAAAAGAGTAAAAGCAATGAGCTATAGTCTAAGATATATTTTAGTAACTGGTGATTGCCTTCTCTCAACACTTCACTTCTCCCCTTCCTGAAGTCATTCCATATCTCTAAGGCTGCACATTATTTCACACCAGTAGTGTAACTTTACAAAGTGTTGAGCAACCTCATCTTCTACACCTCAGAATGGGGTGGGATAACTTCAGGGAGGTTGGAAGCCAAATGTTAACTCCAAGCCCTCAAAAATGTAGGAGGAAATGGGTGATTTCTTATCTTGTTAGTCAATATTACTCCTTGACACCTTCATTAATAGATGCAAATATTATTTGTGTTACTTGCATGGATGTAACACTTTATCTCATCTGACATTTCCTCTGATGGAATATACACACTCAAGATTAGAGGCAGCATATTTCTAAGTGTCTCCTTTCCAAAGAGATAGATAGATAGATAGATAGATAGATAGATAGATAGATAGATATTGTATTTTCCATCTCCGGAATTACAGATCCCAAGCTCAATTTCTGTTTACTCATATCTCATATATTGGAATATACTGGCCCCATGTATACTGCCATATAATGCATTTTGAAATTGAATTATATGGTCAGTGTAGACACATAGTAATGAAGTTCAATGCAGATAAACTACATTATATGGGTCTATACCAATAATATAATGAAATCTTAAACTGCTTTATATGGCTGTGTATATGAGGCCAGAGAGTCCTTTACTCTATGTTCCTGCAGAAAGCAGACAAATCTGATCTAGGGTTCTTTCACACAAGCTTTTGGGGCTGATGTGTAGGCTAAAGTCCGCCCTGAACCAGGTTTTTAAAACCCAGTTTGGTGCGGACTTTTCCGTTGTATGGAACTGCCCTAGAGATAAGAAAAACATTTGAAAATATTTTAAATACCCCAAAACATGTTTGACAAGAAATTATAATGAACAGAATGTTGGACTAAATACAATCTGCACAATATGGGATTTATTTTTCTCTCTCCAAATTATATGGGACCTTTTGTCAGAGCTCCATAGCCACCAGTGCAGCAACAAACAATGACAAAAGTAAGTGCTAGCCCCTTTCCCTTACATCACACAGTACTGGAAAGTCCTCGGGCATCATCTGGATGCCCAGGAGCAACATCTGTCCAGGTTTGGGGTATGTAGCTGGAGCAGATAGGCCCAGTGGTGTACAAGATCTTCATGATTTAGTACTCTTAGTTCTTATCCTCAGTCCCACTTATTACTTCTATTTTTCTATCTGGCCACTTTTTCAGGGATCATAAAATTTCACCCATGCCCTAACTTAGGATAATGGTAAAGTTGATACACAGCCACCATATGGAAAAATATGCAGGCTGCTGTTTTCTCAAACATGCCCTATAAAGTTATACTTTATCCTGAATTCAGAATACTCCTCCTCCATGTACTTGCAAGAGAAAATTATTTCCTAATTTGGAGCACAAACCTTAAAGAATGTTTCTCTCTGTAGGTTGTAATCACACCTAGTAATTTTAATTGTTAATACATCCAGTCATTTACTTTTCCAAAAGTTGCCTAGCATACAGAACTAAGAAAGAACAGGAAGCCAAGAAAGCCCCAGTATGTTACTGAAAGACAGAAACACGCAGGCACCATAGAGATAACATTAATAGCTGTTCAAAATTTATTCAAATACAAAAAAAGTTATTAGATGACAAGACAATGCTTCCCTTTGGAAGTGATACATCAACTTGTTGTGATATAAAATGGTCCAAGGATCAACATATTTTGTTACACATTTGCTCAGCTTTAGTCAGTGGTTTATCGCATTGATTTCATTTTTACTCTAACCTATCTGAATGCAGACTTTAACATATCTCATTTTATATACTACACTAAATGAGATTTTTTTTATTTATTTTAAGAAGTCCCTGGCCCAGGATGCATCTAGAATTAATACATTGACACTACTCTAACTACCATGGCACTATGATATGGAATCATGGGATTTGTAGTTTGGTGACTATTTGGCAGAGAAGGCTAAAGGCTTTATAAAGCTACAGATCCCATTATTTTAGAGCATTAATGCAAGGCAGTCAGTGGTGTATGGTTATAAGACCCCTTCCCAACCAGGTTACAATTTCCTGAAACTAAAGATATGACCAAATGCCATTAAATGTCTGAATTCTTGTCCCATCATACCGTAGAGAAGTGGTGGTGAAGCTATGGTACATGAGCCAGAAGGAGCACACAGTGGCCTCTCTCCTAACATGTGTGCCATTTCCTGCCCCCCCCCCCCCATTTGATCACTTAACTCCAACTCACCTGCCCATTTGCTCACTTAACCCCCACCCGCCTGCCCACTTGCTCACTCTCCCCTGCTCATTTTCTCGTCCCCTACTTGTCACCCCACCACTCCCCCCATGTGGCCAATTCCTCCCCACTCCCAGTTTGGGCACTCAGTTTCTAAAAGGTTCACCATCACTGCCCTAGAGTTTTGTTGGTTGGAGGTCTTAGCAAATTTCCAGAGAGCATATCTCTCTAGGAATATCTAGTTTTCTGATGTAACTTTATAGTTATTTGAGGGGGGGGGGAGACATACCATAGAATTGCCTCTAAGACCCAGAAAATTCCTAAAGAGACATTTTCCCCTGGGTAAGTGAAACCCATCAATATGGTTTCCACAATAGCTATGATCTTACTATAGTTTTCATATTATTTCAAAAAAGCCTGAGCTAAACAAACACTGTCTCAATTTTTAAAAAAATCTGTGTATTAACAAAGCACCATATTCTGAAGAGAGATTTAAAAAGGAAAGAAGAGCACAGAACAAGAAATATTTAATTACATCAAAGATGAATCCCCTATTTCTACAACATGTTTTTTAAACACTGAAGGTAATACCAGCAATTCAAGAGAGAGAATATCAGTGCCACAGTAAGGAAAAGAAAAAAAAGAGGCAATAGAAATGGCAATGATGAAAGAAGCAGCTGACATTTTGGACATACCAGGGAATGCAGTGCAAAGCTGGGATGTAATTTTTCACTAGGTTTCTTCTCAAAAGAAGTAATGAGCTATTGTGTTCCCATTGAGAGAAAGTCTTGAAAACCATATAGTTTTCAAAGTCTATTCACAATTTTGAACTTATTTTTCTGGAAAAGCCTCATATCACTGTTATTGATATGCAGAAACATTATTTTCTACATAGGAAATACTATTTTCTATGCAAATCAACCCAGAACAAGTGAAAAACTGCACTGATTCTCATCAATTCAAGATCATTTTTGTCAGTGTCTCTCAACACTTGAAAAACTTTTTGAACAATTTTTGAATGTTTTTAAAATATCATTTTCATCTCTAGTACAGAGATGATGCATGTAAATTGAATGCCCCAATGTTTACAAGTAGAAATTACTTCAGCTAATGCAAAGCCTCTATTCGATACAATCCTATGAGCATAATGTGGTCAAAAGGAAGCATTTTTGGTCGTATGGATTTCTTCAGAAGGGAATTTAGAAAATGGTCAATTCTCAAAGCTTTACATTTGTGAATGCACATTGTCTAATATGAAACAGGTTTGTAACATAAATGGCTAAAAATATCAAAGGCATACTGAGGGTATGATTGTTTTCCCCCCCATGAAGTGTACACATGCAGAAAGGTGCAGGGAGCACTAAACACAAGTTAGCTGATAGGTCTCTACCTAATAATAGATTCAACAACACATGTATAGTAAAGCCTGCTTCACACTCAATTGGAGTCAGTCACATTGCATCAAGGGGAGCATAACAAGATGAGATGTGTCACTTCCAACAGAATTTCAAAGAACAATTTCTAAAGAAATGGGTAAGGGAGCATAAGCAGATGACAAACATTCCAGATATGCGGCGTCGATCACCTTGCCAAACCAACTGGATGAATTTGTCAATATTAAGGATTTTGGAATGTTTCACAGGGCTCCACTACTTAGAAGGAAATTTAAAATACTTATACAACAGATGTCCCACAAAGGTACCTTTAAAAACCTTTCATTAGACTTTAATGAAATAGGGCTCCCATATTTTCAGATTTGTCTTTTGCAAATTGGATTAGACACGGATTTGATTAATAGATCATCTTTCGGAATCGGGGAACCCAATTCACACAGTGGCTCTCCGTGACTAAGCAGGGATTCAAATCCTGGTCTCCAGAGACATAGCGCAACATGTAAACTGCTATATCACAGTGACTTGTATTCTTTTTTCTTCATTTCTATATATCACCAACTATATTATCTCTTTGTTGGGTACATAAAATTTAAAAAATTACTGGATAAAATGAGACCATACCAAATCTGTGGTCACTTGCTTCTGAACAAGTTACATGGAATACATACAGACATTGTTATCACATCTGCTACTGTACATATGTCTACCTAGTGGGTGGTAACATTTCCCTAGAGTTTGGAAACGTGATGCAGAAAACCAGCTTGTTAGAGAATCTGGAGGCACTTGGTTTGTCATATTCCAGGCCATAGAGACCCACTGTGTGACCTTGGGCAAGTCACACACTCAGCCTCAGAGAAAGAAAGGGCAACCCCTTTGAACAGAACTTGCCAAGAAAACCCCACCACAGATTTGCTGTATGTTGGAAATAACTTGAAGATGCATAGTAACAAGAACATTGAGTTAAAAATAGTTTAAAATCATATAGGACCATAGCTGAGTATTTGATTCAGGGTAAATATTTTCCTCCCTCAGTGAAACTATGTAAGCACATTTCAAGAAAATTGATTTATGACAGAACTTCAAGTGCAACAAAATGGGACTTAATCATAATTACCATAGCACTTGTTGATTTAAATGAGATGTAATCATTCCTAAAACTGCTGGACAATGCCCATTTGTATTCTGTTGTTAAAAAATTCTTCTTGATTTGCAGTAAAATTTCATTCCTGTGTGTGTGTGCGTTCATGTATATAAAAATTCAAAGATATGAGTAAACAGTCCAATAATATGAGTACAAGAACCATTGTTGCTTATATTGGTTTGCATGATTGATCAATAACAATATTTATAATCTGGTTTTGGCTTTAAGGCTGATAAAGTGATATCCAATTGAAATATTAGAAAAATCTGCAACCCAATAAAAAAAATCCTATGTGCTACCAGAAAAATATAATTGGCTGCCAGCTCTTAAACATTAATAAAGTTTTGTGCAGAACAGGAGAGTCTTTGCCACTTATCAGAAACCAATCTAACTTCACGAATCAAAAAGAGATAATACCAAATCAAGATGTTGTCAGAGAAAAACAATGTTTTTCAGTTTAAAGACATTTCTACTCGGTAGAATAATGCAGTTTGATACTATGTTAATTGCCCTGGCCCAATGCTATAGAACCATGGGAATTGTAGTTTGGTAAGGAACTCACACTATTTGGCAAAAAAGGCTAAAGGCCTTGTAAAACTACATTACACATGATTCCATAGCTTTGTGCCAGGCAGTTAATGTGGTATCAAACCACATGAATTCTACAGTTAGATGCATCTTCAGAGGCTGGACTTGTAACAGGACCTCACACCAAGTGTTGGCAGATCCATATGGAAAGAGGTAACCTTCTAGACAGACTCTGTAGCTGAAAGCCATTTGAGGCTTTATAGGTAAGAACCAGGGCATAAAAATAAGTCTGGACTAGACTGAGAGCCAGTGCAAGTAAAGCAGAAATGGTGCGATATGGTGTAAAACAAAGGGCACCGGGGAAAAATCCAGTGTGGCTGTTTGCCTCAGCTGCTGGTTTTCAACATTATTGTTTATTTTACTTATTTCAAGAGATAAACCCTTCATTGAATTTTTCCTAAAGAAAAGCCCTACAAAGATGAAACTGTTGTATTTCACCACAAGATGTGATGGTGATAAAAGACACCAGCTGAACAACCTTCTCTTTGCTCGTCCATTAGCAGGAAGCATTGTCCTTCCCTGGCAGAAAAGAACTTCAAGACCATGATTTACCTTCTGTCACCTTCAAGCTATCCTGCTGCAATGTCCTTCTTTGGTGTTGACTGCAAATCCACATGGAGATAACAACTCATCCATCATGCAGCAGCTGATTTCTTAAATGGGTCACCTCAAACAGAGCAGTTTCCTTGGTTATCAGATAATGTCATTGTTATAACAAATCTTTTTCAATGACATATAGTCATATAATAACCAGATTAAAGTTTGAGTTGATATTCTTTACTTGATATCTTGAAGTATCTGTAACAATGCAAGAATTTTAGATTATTATGAAATCTATATATTGCAAATTTCAATGGGAACCTTTAAAACACCTTTTCCTTGCAGCCATCAAAATGTACACACTATTAGAGACCTAAGCTCAGTGTCACTTTCTGAGGTAAATTCTCTGAGGATGAAAGTATTTCTAATAACAGTAATGGGTTGCTAGTTGCATAAGTCAGACCTATTGTGACATCACAAAAAGTGTGATATACTATCTTTTCAAAAAAACAGGCATCTTACTCATTAAGGTCATCTCACATTAACTCAAGTAATGAGGTGTTTCATTTATATACATTTATACTGCAGGAGTGAAGAACAGATTACAGCTTCTTATCTATGCCTGAAAAGAAAATCATGATTATTCTATCCAATAGAGTAAATGACTGGGTGTTAGCTAATTGATGGCACTGATTGCTTTGAATGCAATTTTCCTGTTTTTGGCAGGGGGTTTGATTGGATGGCCCATGAGGTCTCTTCCAATGCTATGATTCTATGACTAAATTCTCTTATCAACACCAACTAGAGTAGACACATTGGATGAATAAGATTCGAAGACATTATGTCTTATTGATTGGTAACTGGTTCAATGGGTCAATCCTAAATATGTCTAAGCATTTGAAAAAGAAAAACAGAATTTGATGGCCAACCTTAGAATAATGAGACCAGATACAGAAGGCTGGGTTACATAAGGGCTACTTTGTTTGACCTGTTTCCTATGTAAGTTAATTGAACCTGAATGGAGCAAAATTGGGGAGCAATCTGATGTAGTTTCAGCTAATGTAAAGTGCCTACCATACACTACCTCCTCGGGTTTACCTTGGTGAAACACATGAGCTTCAAGGACAATCCAGTCATTGGATTACTCCCCAGCCTTCTAAGCACAGAAGCCCATATTCTTTGTAGTTCATTTGTTCAGTCACCTCCAACTCTTCGTGACCTCATGGACCAGCCCACACCAGATCTCCCTGTCAGCCATCACCACCCTCAGCTCCTTCAAGGTCAAGCCAATCACTTCAAAGATACCATCTATCCATCTTGCCCTTGGCCGGCCCCTCTTCCTTTTTCCTTCCATTTTCCCCAGCATCATTGTCTTCTCTAAGATTTCCTGTCTTCTCATTATGTGGCCAAAATAATTCATCTTTGCCTCTAATATCCTTCCCTCCAATGAGCAGTTGGGCTTTATTTTCTGAAGTATGGGCTGGTTGGATCTTCTCGTGGTCCAAGGCACTCTCAGCAGTTTCCTCCAACACCACAGTTCAAAAGCATCTATCTTCCTTCGCTCAGCCTTCCCTATGGACCAGCTCTCACATCCGTAGGTGACTACGGGGAATACCATTGTTTTAACTATGCGGATCTTGGTTGCCAGTGTGATGTCCCTATTATACACTATTTTATTGAGATTGGCCATTGCTCTCCTCCCAAGAAGTAAGCGTCTTCTGATTTCCTGGCTGCAGTCTGCAGTCCCATATTCTAGGAGCTTCTAAATGAGATCAAGACCATTAAGTCAGCCTCAAGGGTAGACTCCACCCTGCAAGTACTGGGACCTGTGGAGGCCATTACAAAACCTTACCTATTACAATATGATGCCTAAATGTATGTCTGGTGGCATTGAGAAACCCTGATGAGAAGAATCCTGGCCTGATGGGAATCTTCACAGTTAAGGACTTAGTTTAGACAAAATTCACACATGGTTGTTTTGTACAGAAGACAGTATTTTCTGTATATAAATCAACATTTTCTACACATGAAAGTCCATTTCTTGCATGGACATATTTATTTCTGTGCAGAAAATTCTAATGTGGCATTTATACTGTGTATAATTTATACACAGAATGGTATATATAGAAAAAATCATTTTCTCCATGGGAATTAATATTTATGCATTGAAATGTTATTTTTCATGGAAAAATGCTGTTTTCTGCACAGAAAATGCTGTTTTCTGCACAAAAGAGCTACATGTGAAATTTGTGCAGAATAGGCCTGAAATTGTGAATAGTCTGAACTATTTTTAAAAGATAGAGTTGAGGGGGGCCACATGGACCATGTAGCCCAAGTCTATCTGACAGAAGACTATTCAGCCTCAATTTAAAATCTTCCAAGGAATGTGCATCCATCACACTCCAAAGCAGAGAGTTCCACTACTGAACAGCTCTTATGGTCAGCAAGTTCTTCCTAAGGTTCAGGTGGAATTTCCTCTCTTGTAATTGCTCCGAGTCCTAATTTCCAGGGCAGCAGAAAACAAGCCTGATTCCTCTTTCTTATGACAACCTTATAAATAATCAAACATGGCGATCATGCTTCCTTTCAACCTTCTCTTCACCTCTAAAACTTCTCTTCTGAATGCTAAACATCCTCAGCTCTTTAAGCCATTCCTAATAGGGCATGATCTCCAGACCTTGATAATTTTAGTCACACTCCTCTGGATATGTTTCAGCTTGTCAATATCACTCTTGAATTGTGGTGCCCAGAACTGAGCACAGTATTCCAGGTAAGAACTGACCAGAAAATAATAGAGGGGTACTATTACTTCCCTTGATTTAGACACTATGCCTTCCGGGAGGGCAATGCTTCCCCCATGTGATGGGAAAAGAGAGAGCTCTATTTTCATACCAGGATGCTTCACTTGGCTTTTGTGATGAGGCCCCATGTACATCAAACAATGATATCACAAAGGATTTAGATTTTCACTTCAAAACATCAGGACTGGGAACAATCCTAAAAGGCACAGTTTTGGGTAACTATTCAAAGGTTATTCACATGAGTGAAACCTAAAAATGGTATGTAAAATAATGGAAAAAATAGGGAGCAAACTGGGATTTAAATAAAGTATGAGTAAGCGAGACAGTCTACACACGTTCCTGACACATGTTTTCTGCTACTTTTGTTGACTTCCTAAGGAATTTTACCTCATAAATTTCTTTGACATGCTAATTTGAGAATAAGTATCTGACTCTTGTAAGAACAAGCTGTGTTGATCATTTACAGTAAACACGTCAATATTTTTACCCATCTAACATACCTGCAACACATCATCTCAAATAATTGTTAATAGCCTGGAAAATTTCAAATGTACTACCTAAAGAGAAAGAGCATTTCCCTTTACCCAAGGAGAACTCAGCAATGTTTTCCTGTCCTCTGTTCTCCTTGTAATGGATGACCATATTAAAGTTTAAAGAAATTTCTGTGTTAGGTCCGTGTCTTGTCATCTATCTAAAATAAGCAATATTAGTTTCTGAAATTTCATAGCCAGTTGCTTTTTAATGCTAATTTCTAGAGAACAGGGATTCTTGTGTTCGTGCCTTTTCCTTTCCATCAAGAATGTCTTTTTGATTCATTATTAAATGCTGTGTGTCAAAAGTGCATGTTTAAAAATAGGTATTTGCTGGTTGCATAAACTGAAAGTATTCTGTAGACTTCTCTTGGAATGTCATACACAGTTTAGGGAAATAATGAACACAGCAGAGTACAAAGAAGACTTGTGAAAGCAAATAAAAGCAAAATGTTTCAAGGGCAATGAGAGCTAGAGAAGGAAAGAAAGGAAAACCACCAAGTGTTCTTGCAGAATATTTTTTCTGAACCAAACACTGCAAATCCCATAGTATGTCTGTATTATATAGACATAGCAGTTTGATACTGCTCCAGCTGTCACATCTTCACCCTATGTAATGGTACTAATGTGCTCTTGAACTGTTGATATAAATATGCAGTGTGGAATACTCAGTGATAATAAATGGCTCCTTGGATTGCATCACAGTTTCCTTTTAGTGTTGTTCTGAATATAGTTGCATTCTGGATAAACCATGCAGGAAAGATGCAATGGTGGGCTCATCCAATTCTATTAGCTTGATTTAATGTCTGAGCATGTCACTTTAGGTTGTTTCCTCCCATTTCCACAGCCACACACATTTTTTTTACATAGGACTAGACCCTTCCTTCCTCTGCCTCAAAATGGACTCTCTCTCTCTCTCTCTCTCTCTCTTTCTATATATATATATATATATATATATATATATATATATATATATAGGGTGAGGCAGCATAACTTCCTTTTTTCAAAACTTAATAAAACCCATTGTATGAATCAGAATTTTTTTATAATGTAGGCACATACATAAAGTTTTGTTTTATGTAGTTTTGAAGATCAAATTAGGTAGGTGACGTCCCCCATTCTCCATTCTCCATACACTGAGTAAACCGATTTCTGGTGTTTATCATTACTCTTGCCAGCATAACAGGTGTTATGTTGGCAATTTCTTCCTGGATGTTGGTCTTCAAATCTTGTAGGGCCCTTGGACGGTTCACATAAACACGGGATTTCAAAAAACCCCATAGAAAAAAATCACAAGGGGCCAAATCTGGAGAGCGGGCAGGACACTCCAAATCCACTCAAAAAGTAGGCCTCAATGGCAAAAGCATGCTCCTCACTGTTCCAACGCATGATGGCAACTGAACTGTGTCAGGACAAATCTTTATACTCCCGCCTCTCGAACGAGACCACTAGCGCTCCGCTACATCTTCAACTGACTGAATGGCGAGCATTTAAAAAAAAAGAAGTTATGCTGCTTCAACCTGTATATATATATTCTCTTTAGATCACTGTCACTGTGCTATGAATCTTCTGACACCTTCAATTGAGGCTGGAATCTGCAAACCTCAACTGAAGTTGTCAGTTGAGGTTGGACTTTATCAATCTCCTTCACTCATCCCCTTTTCTATGTCCTTTGTTTCTGCTCTTTTCTGACCACATAAGCATATATACACACAAACACTTATTTAATATTATTTATTTTATTTATTTAAAAATTTTCTATACCGATCTTCTCACCTCCAAGAGGGACTCAGATCCGGTTCACAACATGTGTTCATATACAAAAATACAAACCACACAATGTTTATCATTACACAATTAAAAACATATTACAATACAACATCGTCATCATCACACTTACACACAACTTGATCTTGTAGATCAAGTCATGATTAGGAATGGTGTCTTCCCCTAACGCTTTTGTTTTTCCATTCTCTTGTGTGCATGTGCATGCATACACAGAAGGATACACAGAGAGCGGGGAAAGGAATAAAATAAATGAAAAGAAAAATAAGGAGTTACCACAAAATCCATTGTTTCAAGTGTTTCAAAACTGGAGTTCCAAAAAAATGAATTCAGAGTACCTGGGTATGGTATAGTTTGAGTAAGACTGCAAGTGGTAGGCCCTTGAAGTGTAGAAGCAGAAGGATTTAATAGAAGATGAAGGAAAGAATGGGGGTGAAGGAGACGACATATACACTGAGACTGGTATTTTTAGGTACCCAGGCATCTGTATGTTTTCCTTAGACATGTGGGTGTCCTTTAGAAGACTATGTAGAAAGTTTGTATTCTTAAAATTCTTTTAATTACCAGTGTATCATCTCGATCTCAGAAATAGAAGTGACTGTTACAGGAATAAAAACTGTGACCTCCCAATATAGATGACCAGTATAGAAGAGTATAAAAGCAAAGTGTGTTAAGATGAAATCCTATAATGAAATACAAAGCTGTTGCCTTGTGAAGAAGACAGTCCTCAAACATATTTTAATGGCCCAGAGAAACTACATTTTAAAAGGAAAAGTGTTACTCTTGCCGACAAGAGCTCAATGCACTGCAGATGTAATAATTTCAACTCAAGTAATCCCTAGAAAGTGTTGTATTGAAGGGCTAGTGGCTATCAATGAAGTAAGATGTTTTTGTTTCAGCACAGCAATCAATATGACAATTCTGTGCTTTTTGGCAAGCGACTGTCTAGGGAAACATGTAGTGTGGGAGATAATATGGAATTAACTTTGTTAACATCAGACAGACAAGTGCAATTCAGCCTCAAGTACTTCGAATGATCCCTACCACAAAAATGCTATAAGCTTTAGACTTGAAATAGCATTCCATGCATATTCGGAGAAAGATTTTCTTTCTATTGCAAAAATACATACATTTGCAACCTCATCACATTTAAATTTGGAAGCATCCTATGATGCTTCCACTTCAACTGGAGGACAGGTAGAACCACCAGCCATTACATGACGTAACGGAACATCCTGTGGAGGGCCCTCCTCCAAACAAAGGGAAAGTGTCATACAACACTTCCTTCTCAACGCAGGAGGCTTCCCATGTTGTGCTGGCTCCAATGAAACCAAACTTCTGCACTGCCTGGACAACCCCTCTCCCGTGTGATGGGGGAAGGGTTACTTCAAGAGAGTGGCATGCAGGGCATTGGATTTACCTCAGCTGCCCTTCATTTAAGCAGCAAAGTGGGATGCTTTGCCTGGCTACTATGATAAAGTCCTTAAAGTCTTAACCATAGCAATTTGTAAGCCACCACTGAAAAGCTATTCACCAGATATTATACAGTTTTTGATTTCTTTTATTGAGTCTGATAATATAGGACACACTATTTAATATGGTGTCAGCCACATGCCTTTTAATATCATAGTGCAATTTCATGCCTTATGTGAATGTAACATTACAAGTGTAAAAAAAGAGTTGTAGCCAATCTATTAGTACAAAACTTCTACTGCTTGTGGAAACTATTTTGATCTCTGTCCTCACACCAAATTCAGTGCTTTGATTCTGTGTGCATGAATTCATTTTCAACAGTTTTTGTAAAACTATTTACAAAATTTTGTACAGATAGTCATTTCTTAAAGTGGCAATACTGGTTATTCTGTTTCTCTGCTAGTCTAGTGTTGGATGCTAATTCTCATGCTGAAGATAGTTTGGGAATTTAAGAATACAGATTACTGGTTACTTGTGGGAGCTACGCAAGTGGAACACATAACACAGACTCTGTGCTAACTATATTGTTGCTGCTGTATTTTCAATCTCAGTTCTAATGGTTGGTCCTAACATTTTGAAGTTTGTCACTTAAATGGTTTGGGGCCAGCTTACTGACTTTTTGCATTTTGTATTGATCTACTTGGACCCTATGAAACATGCAATCTCTATACATGTCTCTGCAGCTATTCTCACTGCAAAATGTCCTCCCGTGGGCTTCAATGATTGCGTTTAAGCCATAGCGGGAGATCTGATTGTTTAATTCTGTGTTTGTTTGTTTTCCTGAAATGGCTGTTAATTGAGTGCCAGTCTGCTGATCAGCAGTAAAGGATAATGGTTGTGGCCATGGTTTAATGGCATTTCCCTTATGCGATTGCTTGCTTTTTAACTTCATAAACCACTCTGAGGAGTCATTCTGCCCAAAGGTAGAGGCTAATTAGATAACCAAAGCTCCATTCATGCTCCTTTCTCTGCATATGTGACTGCATAAAGCTTGAGGCAGGGCTCCTAAATGTTGAGCATCTGTTGGGATAGAGGGAACAGAAATGAAAATTTCAGAAATACAGAACTTTTGTTATTTTAACCGAACACTGCTGTTGTTTGGTTACACATATTTTGGTTTTCATTTGTGAAGTGTATGCAGTACCCCCCTCGATGGACTGTCACCTTGTCGTGGTGAGGGGGCTTGCGTGTTCCGATGAACCTGTAGGCACAACTGGAGTCGTGCACTCCCAGGAGTGGCTGCGGGGGAGGTCCCAGACCAAGCACAGTCCGAAGACCCAAAGTCCTCAACGGCGGAGCAGGCGGAGGATAACATGGCACATGTTACAACGGCTGCGAAGGCGGAAGAAGGCTGCAACAGACTGAGAAGCCACGGTCATTGTGTTAAACTACATCACCAGTGGAACCTCACTCTGTGAAGACTGTGTGTTGATCAGTTGTGCACTAACCTCCACACATTAAAAAACCCATGCACAGGCGTCTTCCAAAGAAAATAAAAACAAACCAACCAAAGTCCCATGGCGATCAGCGAGTGGCGACGGGGGCAGGACTGTGAAATCTGGAAGCCCCTAGTCACAGACTGGCACATGGGCGGTGGGTACGGACTCAGTCGTTCTACCTCAAGGTCCAAGGCAATTGAGTAGTTCGGCAGCTGTATCCACGACTGAGCAGCCCTATTGAGGACCCACTCTGCTCACCCCACATGGGAAGGGGGCTAGAAAAGGTGCCCTAAACATGGTCTGCCTCTCTCATCCCTGACTGGACTGCCGCGTCCAGTGGGGTCACCACCCTGCGGCCAAAAAAGAAATATGAACTTCGGTACATGGAATGTACGAACACTGATGGACAACAGTGACAGCAAACGTCCTGAACGCAGAACTGCCATCATTGCAAGGGAGCTGGGATGCTTTAACATCGACATAGCAGTCCTTCAAGAGACCCAGAGAACAGGAGAGGGACAGCTGAAGGAAGAAAAAGGAGGCTACACCTTCTTCTGGAAGGGACTGCCTGAAGAAGACCAAAGACTGCACAGAGTTGGCTTTGCTATCAGGAATGATCTGGTGAAACATCTGACCGAAGCACCCACTGGAATCAACGAACGACTCTCAACCCTCCAAATTGATCTTGCCAAAAACCAACAGGCAACCATCATAAGTGCCTATGCACCAACACTAGATGCTGATGAAGACATCAAGGAGAAATTCTACTGTCAGCTGGACACCGTCCTATCGGGGATACCTAAGGAGGACAAAATCATCCTCCTGGGGGACTTCAATGCAAGAGTCGGGCGAGACTTCGACCTGTGGCCAGGGACCATCAGAAAAGACGGGGTTGGAAATAGCAACTCAAACGGCATCCTGCTTCTCACCAAATGTGCGGAACACAATCTTGTCATCACCAACGCGCTTTTCCGCCAGAAAAACAAGTTCAAGACATCATGGAAGCACCCCCGGTCAAAGCATTGGCACCTCTTAGACTATGTAATCACACGTGCCAGAGACCTCCGTGAGGTGCTCCTCACAAGAGCCATGACAGGTGCTGACAACTGCTGGACTGACCACAGGCTAATCCGATCAACGATGGCTCTCAAGATTGCCCCCAAGCGCAGGCTCCAAGGAAGAAAGACAAGGCGCAAAATGAACACCCAAGCCTTTCAGGAGCCCTCCAGACGAGCCCATCTCCAAACAGCACTCAAGAACCATCTACCCACAGAACACCCCGAAAATGTTGAGGAACATTGGAACAAACTGAAGACCTCCATCATCACAGCCTGCGAAGAAACTATTGGATATCAAATCAAGAAACATCAAGATTGGTTTGACAAAAATGACATCGAGATCCAACAGCTAATTGACAAGAAAAGGAAAGCCTTCCAAACATGGCAGAGAGACATCAACTGTGCTGCTAAGAAAAAGATCTACGCCAGTGCAAAAGCTGAAGTCCAAAGAAGGACAAGAGAACTCAAGAACATCTGGTGGACAAAGAAGTCTGAAGAAATCCAACACCTGGCAGATACTCATGATGCTCAGGGATTCTTCAAAGCCACAAAGGTCATCTATGGACCAAGAAACCATGGCATACAGCCTCTACACTCATCAGATGGAACCAAACTCCTGAAGGACCAAAACTCAATTGCACTACGTTGGAAAGAACACTACCAAAGCCTCCTGAACCGCAGCTCCAATGTGGCCGAAGAGGTCCTCTCACAAATCCCGCAACAACAAACCAGGGATGAGCTTGCAGCACTGCCTAGTCTGGAAGAAGTCAGCAGTGCCATCAGCCAACAAAAGAATAACAAAGCCAGCAGACCGGATGGGATCCCTGCTGAAATCTTTAAAGAGGGAGGACCCGAGCTGACACACCAACTCCACCAGCTCATAGAAAAAGTGTGGGTGACCGAGAAAATCCCAGCAGACTTCAAGGATGCCACCATCATCACCCTCTTCAAAAAAGGGGAAAGAACAGACTGCGGAAACTATCGAGGTATCTCCCTTCTAACCTCTGCTGGGAAAATCCTCGCAAGAATCCTTACAAACCGCCTTCTGCCCCTCTCAGAAGACACCCTCCCAGAATCCCAGAACGGCTTCCGCCCCTCCAGAGGAACCGTGGACATGATCTTCACTGCACGACAGCTCCAAGAAAAATGCAGAGAACAAAATCAACCTCTGTACATGGCATTCATCGACCTTGCAAAGGCTTTCGACACAGTGAACCGCAGCGCTCCCTGGACCATCCTCCAAAAAATCGGGTGCCCAAGCAAATTTGTGAACATCCTGCGGCTCCTCCATGATGACGTGATGGCAACAGTCTTGGACAGCAATGGCTCCCAAAGTGACCCATTTAAGGTGGAATCAGGTGTCAAACAGGGATGTGTTATTGCCCCAACTTTATTCTCCATCTTCATTGCTTTGATACTTCACCTTGTTGATAGGAAGCTTCCCACCGGAGTGGAAATCATCTATCGGACAGATGGCAAGCTATTCAACCTCAGCAGACTGAAAGCCAAAACCAAGGTCACAACAACATCTGTTATAGAACTCCAGTATGCTGATGACAACGTCGTCTGTGCGCATTCAGAAGAAGATCTACAAGCCACTCTAAACACCTTTGCAGAAGCATACGAGAAGTTCGGCTTGTCATTGAACATTGAAAAAACCAAGGTGCTTTTCCAGCAGTCACCAGCCATCCCCTCTCCAATGCCAGTGATACAGCTTAATGCTGTCACATTAGAAAATGTTGATCATTTCCGCTACCTTGGCAGCCACCTCTCCACCAAAGTCAACATCGACGCCGAAATACAACACCGCCTGAGCTCTGCAAGCGCAGCATTTTTCCGAATGAAGCAGAGAGTGTTTGAGGACCAGGACATCCGTAGGGATACCAAGGTGCTTGTTTATAAAGCTATTGTCCTCCCAACCCTACTCTATGCCTGTGAGACGTGGACTGTCTACAGACGTCACATGCAACTCCTGGAACGATTCCATCAGCGCTGCCTCCAGAAAATCCTGCAAATCTCTTGGGAAGACAAGCGGACAAACGTCAGCGTGCTGGAAGAAGCAAAGACCACCAGCATTGAAGCGATGGTCCTCCGCCACCAACTCTGCTGGACCGGCCATGTTGTCCAGATGCCCGACCACCGTCTCCCAAAGCAGCTGCTCTACTCCGAACTCAAGAACGGAAAACGAAATGTTGGAGGACAGGAAAAGAGATTTAAAGATGGGCTCAAAGCCAACCTTAAAAACTCTGGCATAGACAGTGAGAACTGGGAAGCCCTGGCCCTTGACCGCTCCAGCTGGAGGTCAGCTGTGACCAGCAGTGCTGCAGAATTTGAGGAGGCACGAGTGGAGGGTGAAAAAGAGAAACGTGCCAAGAGGAAGGTGCGTCAAGCCAACCCCGACCGAGACCGCCTTCCACCTGGAAACCAATGCCCTCACTGCGGAAGAAGATGCAGAGCAAGAATAGGGCTCCACAGCCACATACGGACCCACAAGAATATTGGAAGACAATCATCCTCGGAAAGCGAGGGATCGCCTAAGTAAGTAAGTAAGTAAGTAAGTATGCAGTACAGTTATCACCAGATTTTCCTATTATTTTCTAGTTGGGCCAGACTCCGCAGTAGATGGTCCTTTTTTCTGACAGTGGTATTTCATTGTATCAGATAAAAATACGACAATGGACTTTGAAGTAATATGTGCTAAAAACTATTAACATGAAAACAAATAATCCGAGAGGCCCAAACAATAAAATACAAGTTATTTGAAAGGCCTAAATAAATATATGCCTCACACGACACCAAAAAAAAACCCTCTAAAGGTGATGTTGAGTTGTACTTGATTGGTCTCCCTGAGTTGGTAGTTCATAGTTATGGAGACATTACCAGAAAGGCACTTTCCCAGCTGATATTGGTCTCACTTCATTTGCGGATGACTGAGACGTTTGCATCAGATGTACAGGGGATAGAGAAAAAGACACAGTACATTTTTATTTTGTTACTGGTTGCAATTATTTTGCATTTTAAAACTATGTTTTAGTATTGAATTAAGTTTGTAAGCTTGTTCATAGAACATGTTTGTGGAACAGGTATAGAGCAGTCAATAAAAGTATAAAATAAGTAATAAAGAAAAAGTGAGAAGTTGAGATGATTTGAGTATAACTATGTCCTTTCGGCAAATGTCCTCCCATTTCAATCACTGAGAGAGGAATTGTGTCAGATGTTTCATTGGATGTTCAGTGATTATTTGAAGGAAGGTTAAGGATGAAGCAAAGCTTGGAAGTTACTTTTTGGTCTAAAATGACCAGAATTTACCAGCCAATGTGGAAAGGGGTGTAGATAATTCTAGAAATGTAAAATTCCCAAACTCTTTTAGTTCTTTGAGGGAAGCTGAGACACCCTAGCTTAGGTCAATTATAGTGACATGATATTGAAGCAGCTGTAAGAAAACCTCTTGGCCATGTATTGATATTAATCACATGCTAATACAGATTGGATCCCCATCTACACACCATAAATTACAATTTGAAACTGCATTATATAGACCCCAGAACACCCAAAAAATCAAATTTTGATTTTGCCATTTAATTTAAGGGATTTTTTTTAGTATGATATTGCATATAATGGTGCTTGAGCATCCATACATTCTGGGATCCATGGGAAAGGAGGAGCAGCTTTGAAATCAAAGCCCAGGATATAGCAAGGGCCCACTGTACATAAAGCTGCAGTTCTTAATGTAGCCAAGCTACATAGCCTGTTCCACTCCTGCCATTCCCTCCACCATGGATCTTTAGAATCTGGGTCTTTGTATAACTGGTTCTATGTACTTTCTGGGCTTTTAGTCTCAGCTGTCATCCTTTTTTCAGCTGCTTGTCTATTCTACCAGGACCATTCCTCTCCTGCCATCCCTTCTGTGCCACTATTTTTTGGCTTTTGTTGTTGTTATGCCCAACTTGCTCCCTGGTGTCTTTTGGTTGTGAATCTAGTCACACATTCCTCCTTTTTCTTGCCTAGGCGGCCCCTCTTCTCCAGCAGTGGAGGGGACAGCAGGAGAAAAACAGCCTTGGTTCATCAATAGAAAATGTGATTTGTTTCCAGAATGATACTCATGACTGTAGTTCTTGACATCATACCAGTACTGAGTTAATTGACTTTACTTGCCACTGAAATAAATGGAACTTAAGTCAAGACAAATTTGTCCCATTGATTTCAATAGAGTCAATTGGGAAAGCAAACACAGAGCAATTGCCTGCTATATTAGTTAATATAGGTCTTGGTTTTTTTAAAAAAAAATAAGCATAGTATTTATGTTTTCATAGACTATCTAGTAGTTATTCCCAGTACCAACAGCACTTTTTGATTCCCACCCAAAGGGAATAATCACACCATAAAAAAGAGAAAGAGAAATATCACATAGTGATATGGTTCTAAATTGGTGGGTCATATTATGTTCTATGTCATTCCTCCTCACTACCTGAGGAACTGGGAAAAAGGAACAGAACTCCTTATGGGTTTGTTAAGATTTTCAGAACACTGTTCTCTTTTTTAAAAGAAAGACTGAATCTCAGTGGAAAGGCAACTGAAGAGATCTGAATACCAATTGGCTGAATTGCCTAATTTCATGAGAGATGAATGATTTGCTAAGATGCTGACAGACTTTTACAGAAATTTAAATTAGTTTGGATCTGGAAGTAACCCAGAGTGAAACTGTCAGTAGTAAAATGAGGCTCTCAGTTGAAATAGTTGTTGTTTCTTTGCCGTAACTTGTAAAAACCAACTAACTGTATTCTGATGTTCCTAAAATTAAGTTAATGGCTTAAATGAGTACTAGTGTGGTGACTATGAAGGGAAGAAATACAGAAACCCTGACCTAAACAACAATACATGTTGCTACTGCTGCTCTACCTCTTCCTCTTTTTATTTATATCCTGACTTTACCCTAATACGAGGACTCGAGGCAATTTATAAATAATTAAAATCATTTTAGATTAAACACACAGAGAAACAACTGTGTATATGTGTGTATTGAACTGATTAACAAATGGGACTAAAAATAATAATAACAACATGAGTAAGACCATTTATAAGCCAGGAAACAAAGATGCTGAGGGTGTTCATTTCCATTGGACGTTATATAAAGCCCCTCCCACTTTATTGAGGCTACTGGAACCAAACATCAGAGACTGTAGTGCAGATGGAGCCTTCAGTGAGACTCTCATATTTTTGGTCTTTCACGTGAATTGACTGACTGTGGAGAAAACCTTCTGGGATTGTGGGGAGAGAAAGAAAAAGACATTCTCTTCCACTTTTGCAATCAATTCAGGGTTTTCAACTTGCCAGATAGGAGGAAAGTTTGGATCAGAAGGTGATGTCACTCATGAAGTCAGGGCTGTCCTAAACAGCTTCACAGATCCAATTTACACCATCTTGCAATGAATTGAGTAGTTTAGCATTTAATAACAGTGTTCCGCCCCAGCCTTGGGACACCCTTTTACCCAGACACCACACAAGGATGAGAAAATCCACTAAATAAAGTTTATTCCTCAAAAATATAAAAGATAAGAAAAGCACAATTAAAAAGAACAATTAAAAATCCAAAAGACAAATCCAAACTCTCCAAAGTTCTTGAGTATAGATAACAATCAGTTTCAGGAATCAAACAACAGGAATTCAAATACTTTGAACTTCACTTTGTGTCAATAAAGTGAAACAAGGCAAACTTCATACATTTAATCAAAGTTATATCCAGAACTTGAGAACCAGAGAATAACCCTGACAAAAACCATAAAGACATGAACAGGAATTAAAATACAGAAACTTGAAGCTTAAACAAGCAAACATGAACAAGGCCCAAAATCCAGAAAATTGAACACTTGAAGCAAGGCCATATAACTTAAGAGTTGGTCCCATTTGAAATACAACGCTGTTCTCACAAAGGGCAGTCTGCTTGGAGCCCACTTAAAAGCCTCAATTCCCTCCCATGACATCACTCCTCGTATACCTGGTTTTTTGCTGCTTATCTCAAAGCTGCTGGGAAAAGTGAGTCTGTCTCTCTTTCACACTCGCTTGGCCTAGCTGCAGCCACTCTGACCTATGGAAAAACTCACACTCCCCCACTTTACTTTCAGGAGCAAACTCTGGCAGATTCTCATGGAAACAGATTTCACTTTCTCTAACATCCTGAGAACTACCATTAAATTCACTAACCCATCTCTCTATGCCAGCTCCATTCCCCAAAGCCTCCTCCTGAGACCCCATAAAATCTCCTTCCTCATCCTCTGAAGCATCAGATTCTTCATAGACCACAACAAACAGTACCCTAAAAGCACCAAATCCCAACTTATTTTGAAAGCTAAGCAGCATCAGCCCAAGTAAGTGCTTGAGTGGGAGACCACCAACTAATATCAGGTGCTATAGGATATTTCAGAGGAAATGACTGGCAAAACCACTACTGAATATTCTTTGCCTAATAAATTCCTGAGATCACCATAAGCCAACAGGTGACTTTAAAGCATAAATACACACATCAGTTATTTAGCTTCCACCTTCTTCAATCACTAAAGATAAAAATGAGATGCATACATAGTGGCAGTTTTAGAAAATCCTGTTTCAAGCATTCTTCAATGGATGATAGTATTAGCCTCTAGAAGTTGGTGTTAAGATTTTAAGTCTATGAATGTAGAAATTCTCTTTTTTTTTGTCCAAAATGTGTAGAGAAGATAGCATCCCAAATACCAAAGAAGGACAAATAGGAAAGTGGCCCCAAAACTGTTGTCCTAAGAACAGGAAGGTCTGGTCCTGAAATGTCAAAGTGCCAATGTTTTAAATTGAAGGCATGAAGACATAAGTACCAGATCAGATATTTTTATTCTTCCTTGAACAGAGAAGGATGCTGGAAAAGTTTCTAAATATTCAAATAGCCCTAAAGACTGAAATGACTTCAAGTCACACAACAACAATCCTAATTAACTTGACTATCTCATGTGCCAAAACCTGGTCCATACTTTCCATTGAAATACCGGTAAGTTTATGTTGGTTAAAATGTTCTTCATTTTAAATATTGTATTGTTATTTTATTTTATTTTTTCACTGCATATATAAGGAATTTGTTCATTTAGTTTTAGACTATATTCTGGCACTCCAACAGTCCGAGGGACCATGAACTGGCCCTCTGTTTAAAAAGTCTGAGGGTCTCTGGTATACGTCTTTATAATTCATAACATGTAGTGCCTAAAAACAAACTGCAGATATGTGGCAACAAGAAAGTTGTCTTTTCCCTGTAGCTAACCCCAGCTAACTATCTGGTTTAAGTCCCATAACTTTGTCATATGATGGAAGCCTTCTAAAATCATGTTGGGGTTTGTGTGATATAAGAGTAAAGAGGTAGGATTCTCTCTTTTTCTGCTTGTAATTTGAAGCCTGGGGAGTAACCAAAGCAGCAGCATATTTCAATCCAAATAATATAGAAGGAAGATGCACTGTGGATATATTTGGTAAAACCACAAGAAATATATATTGTCAGCTATTGTGCTTGTGTTTTTCAAAACCTTATAAATGGAGAGCTTTATCCACAAATTATTCTTGGGAGAGTATACTATGCCTATCAAAATTCACTGCTTTATCCCAGAGGAGTTGGACATGTCAAAAATAACCAATGCTGGTCAGTGCATTGGTTGTGTTTGACGAGACATATATTTACTTTAAGACCAAAGCCAGGGAAGTTTGTGATTAATGACAACAAGACCCATTTATTTAGTGTGTTAATGGAAATATCTGACATTCAGAAAGATAGATCTTCATAAAAATCAGTAAGAAGGCGAGGGACATCTTTACTGTGATTTCACAGAACAGCCAGAAGCAGAACACTTTACAGAAAATAGATTTTAAAGAAAGAAATCGACTTGTAGATTAAAACAAAATTTACTTCAATGAACATTTGATCTGTTCCCATTTCTTCAGAAGAAAGAACCATTTCCCAGTCTAATGCTTTTAAGCTTCCTATTTGTATGGTTCTCTGAATTCAGACCAGCATGAATCACAAAAAGCCAATTACTGTAAAATGTTGCCATGCCGGAAATGGCATCCACATTTCTTTAATATTTCCACAAGCCTTATTTCTCCTGTGAGCAAGATAGCTTCTGCTGTTTGTTCAAACTTGGCGGCTGTGATAGGAGTAGCTGTCAGACAGCCATAGTTCCACTTGCTAATTTCAAGGTCTGTTGAACAGTGCTGCTATGGCAAGCCTATCAGTCAGCATTTAGTAATGGCCCCAGCAAAGGGGGTTTGGGTGGTAGTCGGGGAGGGAGTGCTTAAGGAAATCTATAGATATTGTTGATCCAATGGACTGGGGAGGGGAGAGGGGGGCTTTGTGCTTTTTATGGAAGAATTCGCTGTTACCCACTTCATTACTGGAAGCAAAACAAATATCAGGAGTGAAGTCTAAGACTTTTAGACTGGACTAGCTGCCAACACTTGTTAACAGAGAGAAGTCATTTTGGAGAGACCAACTTAATTAGACATTTGTAAAGACTTCACCAAATGGAAATGGTTCCATTTATCACCACTATGCATGTGTTAATTTCATGAGCTGCCTAAAGAAGGCAATTTGGTCTGCTCTTATTCTTTAAAGGATGCCAGTAGATTCAAAGCAATTTTGTTTCAGGCATTTCTTAGAAGTGATGCTGAAGTATTTATTCCCCTACTGACAATAAAGGATACATAAATACATCAGTTCTATAAAGAGAGAGAAAGAGGGCTCAATTGCACTGACTAGATAATGCATGCTGCCACAGTGCTCTGCATATCAGTTCAAGCAAAGTTGCAGGGAAGAACGATATAAGCCCCTGAAAGCACATCAGCAAGCCCCAAATGTAAACCGCATTGCACGGTGAAATTGGCTTTGAGGATGTCAACCATATTTTAGGCACCCTCCCATGCTATTTGGATGGGTGGGGGGAGGATGCCAAAAATGCCCCACCTGTATGGCTGTAATTGCATAGGGTAATTGATTGATAGGATAACTGATTACCTCTACTGCTAATATTTCCTTTCCTTCTTCATTCCTTCTCATATGCCTCCAGGGAGTTGGAACCCATTGTCTCGAGAAGTTGGGGGGGGGGGGGGACATTATCCAGCAACTTTCAAGGCAAGGATACCATGGATTCTGGAAACAGTTTGAAACCCTGTTCCATGCTTTCTAGCTTCAAATGTGTTCTAAAAATATCAATCTAATTATCCGGTGAAACTGGTTTCTGCCAAACTGGTTCTGAATTGACCTAAGTGGTCAGTGCAGATGTGCCATAAGAAAAATAAAGAAAATAAAGAAAATCAGCATCTGCTGCACATATTCCAAATCAATATGTGAATATTAGGCTGAATATGGCTGCAACATAGTACTATGAGTGTGTATTTATGAATTAACTGAGTGAAATCTGCCTTTTTGGCTGCATCTATGTAATTTCCAAAATATTGGCAATACTATAACACCAAATTGTATAACTTCTTAGGACTTCACCACATGGGATAAGTAAAGCAATGAGGATTGTTGGTTTTCCCTTCAGCTTCGCAACACCCTGTTTGGAAATTAAACTTATTATTTTTCTACCCCCATCACACCTCCTCCTTTTGATTATTTATCTTTTTTATATAAAAACAATCACCCCCAATCATAGGAAGTGTTTTTAAATTAACCCTGATCTTTCCCCAAGCCTCTGCATTGTTAATTGTAGAAAGTGGTTTTAAATTAAGCCTGGTTTAAAATTTGGAAAATTAAGATTTTGGCTCCTCCCACATATTATGTCATCATTTTATTTACAAGTAGGCAACAGATATTAACATCACATGGTGAATTTGGCCATTTTGTCCCTCTCTATGTGGGGAATTTTTAAAAAGTCAATTGCCAAACTGCTTAGGAAACATTGGGAAAACCAACACTTTAGAAACAGCGAACTTCCTCAACCCCACGGTTGAAGCTTGCGTTGTGTGAAGGGCTGCCATTTCTTAAATGTGCAGGAACATTGAAGTTACTGTGTGGAATGAAGTTCAAAGGGTAAATGTGCCCATTTTTCAATCTAATTTTTATAGGTTGAGTTTCCCTTACCCAAAATGCTTGGAACCAAAATAATTTGGAATTTGGAATTTTTTTGGATTTTGAAATATCTGTATGTGTGTGTGTGTGTGTGTGTGTTAGGGGTGTGCATTTTTGTTAGTCTTCATAATTCGGATCAAATTTGTTAAATTCATACTTACAAGGCAATATCATGAGCATGGCCTGTGCCAAAAAATTAAGAATTGAAACTAACCCCATACTCTTTTGTTTTAGTTTTATAAATCTTGGAAGACTCACAAAGTCAATTTCATATTCAGTGCAGTAAGCAAAACTGGAAAAGCAAAGCTAAAACAGTTTCCTTAGTGCCTTGCCTTTCCTCTGTAAATTAATGGCCTCTCTCCATTAGGAGCAGGGGAAAGAGGGAGCAGTGTTTTCTAGGAATAGCATAGGACTCTGGGAAATGTAGTTTGGGAAGGGAGGCCCAGAGAATTCAAAAAGCCCTGCCCTAAACTACATTTTCCAGAATGCAGTGCACTGCTCAGCATCAGAAAAATTTACCCCTCCATAGCCAGCCAGACTTGGAATAAATTATGGTTTTTGTTCCTGGGTTATAAATGTCATTTCCTAATTTGTTCTATCATAAAAACAAAACTAAAGTATATTAAACTGCACAAACTTTGCAAGCAGGGCATGATGTGCTAGCACATTTTGCTATCAAGTCCACTAATTTGACAACGTCATCCACCCATTTAATAAAGTTTTTTGGTGCAAAAGTTCCTGGTGTAAAGCCACTACTTTCAAAGTAAGGATTACACTATTAAACAGAAAATAATACTGTCATATTTTCTTATTAAAAATGTTTATAAAATCTTTGAAAATTCCTCAAAAATCTGTGGGTAAGTGAAACATTCTAAACTTTGGTGGGCTAAGAGTGGTCAATGTGTTCTACCACTGTACCAAGTTTCATTCCAATAGCTATATAATGAGTGAGAAAGGAGCCCCTGAAGTTTCTCCAATTATAGTAATTATGCGCAATTATTATAACAAAATAGTAACAAAATTTTATTACTCTCCTTATAGTAACAAGGGGTGGTCAACCTGTAGCCACATCAGAAAATTTCCTATATCTCTTTTGATATCTCTGAATATTCCCCTGGCCCAGCCCAATCTCCTTTCTAACAACAAACACAAATCCACTACAAGTCGTAATACATGAATCACAAAGATAATTATTTTTCAGCTTATATAATACGATATTAAATGTAGAACCAACTTATATGATGCAGCATTGAGCAATATACAATGAACAAAAAACTTTTGTTTATACAGTGATTTTACATCAATAACAAAGGTAGAGTCTTTCTTGCTGTAAAGCAGACTTCTCTTAAGGGCATAAGATCCCTTACCTTCTCTAAAGATACTCTTGAGTGGAGTTTCCAGTCCCTTGTAAGAGGATATCCACGTAGAGGATTTCGAGACTGGTTTCAACTAATGTCTTCCTCAGGTGGAGAAATGTGAAGAGTACAATGAAGTGGACATCAAGTTCTCCAAAATAATAATTCTTCCTCGGGTGGATAAGAATACAATGAAACAGTGGATCTAAAGAGAATATACACAGGTGGCTAGAACATGTCCCAAAAGGGATAAATATTTCCATATGTTGTTAACATATAAGGCGTACAAAACAAAAGAGGCATAGGTACTTACATCAGGTTCTCCTAAAATGTGCTCTGCAATGGTTTGATTCTGTAGCAAGCACATGGCCAACAGGTAGAAACTAGCATATAAGGTAAAGCAATTAAAGGGTCCCAAACCAGGTAGAGCAGGTAATGAGAGTGTTAAAGAGCTATACACTATAGTTTACAGGAAACACTGGTATGAAATGGTGTCATTTAGACCATTGGGATGTACAGTTTTAAGGGTAAAAATCCAAAAGGATTCACGCTGTAATAATTTATTATCCAAATCCAAATTAGGGGGGGTGTAACAACCTCTAAAATCAGCACCTTGAGTGATTCTGCATTATGATTAAAATCAACAAAATGTTTATAAAAAATGGAATCAGCGGAGTGATTTCTAATTTTGCTCTTGTGCTTGATGATACGTTGTTTGACTTGTCTGCTTGTTTTGCTGATATACATTAGAGAACATGGGCAAAAAATAATATAGACCACGCCTTTGATAGTACAAGTGGCAAAATGTTGTAAACCAGTAAAAAGCTTTGGAGCCAGGCAGGCATGTAGCCGGGGGGGGGGGGGTTGAGGGGCTTCAGCCCCCCCCCCTGAAATTCTCATGGTGGTTCACAAAAAGGCCTTACTGGTGCATTATTTAAACTGTTATGTTTATTCATATCATGATCTGATCACCTTACTCAATATATCCCATATGCATGGGGTATAGGGGTAATGATACAAAAGGTTTGCTAGGGTAGACCCTCTTTCACTCAGACTCAGCCCCCCCGAAAGTCAGCCCCCCAAAACCCCCCCTGAAAAAACTCACCCACCCTCACCCCCCAAATCAAAATCCTGGTTACGGGCCTGGAGCCAGGATTCTGAAATACCTTTGTCTGAATGAATTGTGGACATATTGAGCAATGACAGCATGCAAAATTTCCTACTAAGTTGGGTTTGTCTTTAGTGGTTTCAGAATGGTAGTCTATGTCAGAATGTACCAGCATGTCTCTGATGTTCTGTGTTCTTTTATCTGCAATCATGGGGGGGGGGGGGTCTCTCGCACCCAGGTATGTCACTTATAAGTTGCCAATATTTTTTTCACAGTTTTAATAACATGCTTGGACAAATTAGTTAGTGTTAGGGGCCATACCAATCTGTTGTCACTAGAGATTTGTTTATCTTCCAATAAAGTGGTTCGAGAGACTCTGAATGCCTTGGTACTAGCCTTGTTGAGAAGATGTTCTGGATAACCCATGGATCTGAACTGGTTTTCAACTTTTGCGATGTTATATTCGAAATCTTGATGTAATGTGCAATTATGTTTAATCCTCAACATTTGGGAATATGGTTAGTTATTTTTTAAAGGTAAGCTGTGGAAGCTGGTATAGTGGAGAACTGAATTTCTGTCTGTAGATTTATGATAGTTATCCAGAACATCTTCTCAACAATGTACATATATAGAGAGAGGATTTGCAAATGTTTCAGGGGGAAATGCATATGTGAAATTAGTATATATAATCTATATCTAGCGCTGCATTGTTTATATAGGCATTGATTACTTGCCTGTTACTATGTTGGAAGCCGGCTTGAGTCCCCATGGAGAGATAGTGTGGGATACAAATGAAGTTTTTTTAAATTATTATTATTATTATTGTTATTATTATTATTATTATTATTATTATTATTATGTTATTGTTGATACCATATTGTTTTTGCTGACTCTACTTTTCCTCTTACAGAGTTTTTCTCTGAAATATGGTAAATATTTAAAAACATTTAACTTACTGATGTCTCAATTAATGTAATTTTATTGATATCTATTTTTATTTTGAAATTTACCAGTAGCTGCTGCATTTCTCACCCTCGGCTTATACTCGAGTCAATAGGTTTTCCAGTTTTTTGTGGCAAAATTAGGTGCCTCGGCTTATATTTGGGTCAGTTTATACTCGAGTATATATGGCACAGAGAGAGAGGGGGAGAAATCAACAGTTTTGGGGCTTTTTTTGAAGCTATTACAGGCATTATCAAGCATAATAAAAGCCTGTGCTTTCAAATCTGCCATTGTACATTTACCACTGTTACAGTATATATTTATTAATTGATTGGGTTAGTTCTGTGAATGTTCCTATCCCAACTGTAATGAAGCAAATCTAATATCCCAATGATTCAGTTGAATGGTTTAGAGAATATGCTTCATTCCCTCTTTGAAATCTGTTTATTAGTGCCCTTTCAGGGCTTCAATGTTAAGAATAGGTACCAGAAACCTACTTTCATTTAGCTAAGTACAGTTTTTGAGTAAACATGTTTTACAATGGGCTATTAGGCTCAGTATTCTATGTGATTTTTTTCAAAAAACCAAACATAGGTGTTAATATTAGAAGAATCCACTTTTAATCTAATTTTATTCTCTCTCGATAGCATTTCTTATATTAATGCATATAAACTTCATACCTGCTGAAGCCCCACATGTTCCCATATATGTAAGTGCTTCTGAAGCATTTACTTAGCATAATTTTATTGTACAACTATAATAATCAGACAGAAAAATGCATTTTGTTTCCAGGACAACAAAAATAAAAGGAACTTTAAAAGAAAGGAAACAATTTCCAGCTCTGTGGAAACTTTCCTAACAGAAAAGGAATACGAGGGGGTGCAGTAACCAAAGCTGAATAGAAAATTATATAGCTTATCAAAGCTTATTCTTTATTTCAAAATAATTGATGTCAAATAGTTATAATTCCCATATTTCTCTCCCTCCCTCCCACCCTCACACACACAACGGAAATCCTCTGGAAAACCCTAGGATTTCCCCCACCATGCAAGAAGATCGTCTCACTTTTCAAAAGTTTCTGGTCTTGATTTTAGAGTTGCTTTGTTGTTTTTTTTACTCTGTGTTCTCACACTTTAATCTTGTTTCCAGTTTTGCAAACTATTATAGCTTTACAAAAAAATGGATGGGATTCAGTATTGGTACTCTAAGGCCCTATCTACACTGGCCATATAATGCAGTTTCAAACTGTAGTATATGGCACTGCAATGGGCTCTAACTGCTGGGGCCCTTCCACAAAGTGGTATATCCCAGAATATCAAGGCAGGAAATCCCACATTATCTGATAACCCAGTTCAAAGCAGATATTGTTGGATCTTCTGCCTTGAAATTCTAGGGACACTGGGAGATCACTTTCTGAAAGCTGGGCTTTGTTGAATTTGTGTGCTACTGATATATTCTGAAGGATGTTCTTCATTAAATATGTTTTCAATATTGGTTTGTGGATCCCATCTGAAAGCACATATAAGCAAGAATATTGGAGAAATGTTCAAAAAAGATAACCTGATGACACCATGTTTCTTGAAACTGAGGATGTGTATGTTGAAACGTTTAAGAATATATTGATTTAGGATAGAAGCCCCTTCCACACAGCTGAATAAAATCTGACATTTTCTGCTTTGAACTAGAATTTATGGCACTGTGAACTCAGATAACCCAGTTCAAAGCAGATATTCTGGGGTTTTCTGCCTTGATATTCTGTGTTATATGGCTGTGTGAAAGGGCCCATAGTCTCAGAACAACTGATTGCAGTGGCAGTTCCATCTTATGTCATAAAGTCTAAGTGATAAAGAGCTTCAAAGATTGCTAGTACAGAACTACAACTCAAAATACAGGAAAGGTGGTACCATGTTTATAGCCATGTTCATAAGTGTGTTTGTGCTGGTTAAACTCTGAAATAGACCAAAAACAATATCTTTCAAGTTGGCTTGCACCAAGAAGTGGATTGTGATCCATGAAAGTTCATGGGCCCTCCTCCTCCTCCTTCTATGTGAAATTTGTGAAATTGCAAATCATGTTGTGTTCAATTCCCCGCTCAGCCATGGAGTCCACTGGATGACCTTGAGTGGGTTCACACTCTCAGTTCCAGAAAAACTCATGACAGGTTGACCTCAGGGTGGCCATGATAAGGAAGTGACTTGAAGGTACACAACAACTCAGTTTTTCAACTTTGTTGCTTCTTGTAGATAATATGAGCTACAGATGCAATATACAAATACAAAGTGTATGATACAGGATTTTCAGTTCCTATTTTTATTGCAGAAGTGTCTTTAAGTTGGCTGAAAGAAAAGATAGGACACTTATTAATAGCTTTAACAAGATGTGGTAAATTAGCTCTTAAAGGCCGACAGTCTCTGATTTCCAAGTTGTAATTGGGAGGTGACGAGTGGAATTTAACTACAAAAGACACACAACTACTCCATTTTAATGCTTTTTAAAAAAAGAAAAAAGAATTATTTATTAAACATAGCAAACAAACAGATATTGCTCTTGAATGATGAATGATGCATTTCCTAACTGCTTTGTTGCTAAATAGTGACACATCAAATTATATATCATGTTATTTACTTAGCTTTCAAATAATTATCATTGCTATATTATATATAGTGGTGAAAAGATCTCTACATGTTTTTGGGATGCCCTGCATGTGTGTATCAAAGTACATACACAAACACACACATACATTTTGATGCTTTCCTTAGATGGAGAGTCAGTTGACTATGCTTTCTGAAGATGGGATATTGGAATGCATCAATAGGAGAATATTTTCTAGATCCAGGGAAGTCATGCTAGCCCCTATTTTGCCTTGGTCAGACTACACCTGGAATACTCTGTCCAATTCTGGGCACCACAATTGAAGGGAGATGTTGACAAGCTGGAATGTGTCCAGAGAAGGCTTGCTAAAATGATCAAGGGTCTGGAGAACAAGCCCTATGAGGAACACCTTAAAGACCTGGTCATGTTTAGTCTGCAGAAGAGAAGGCTGAGAGGAGACATGATAGCTATGTATAAATATGTGAGGGGAAGTCATAGAAAGGAGAGAGCAAGCTTGTTTTCTGCTGCCCTGGAGACTAGGATGCGGAACAATGGCTTCAAGCTACAGGAGAGGAGATTCCACCTGAACATGAGAAAGAACTTCCTAACTGTGAGAGCTGTTCAGCAGTGGAACTCTCTGCCCCGGAGTGTTGGGGGAGGCTCCTTCTTTGGAGGCTTTTAAACAGAGGCTGGATGGCCATCTGTCGGAGGTGCTTTCAATGCAATTTTCTTGCTTCTTGGCAGGGGGTTGGCCTGGATGGCCCACAAGATTTCTTCCAAGTTTATGATTCTATGATTAGACAACAGTTATCTCCATCAAACCAGCTTTCTAATCTTTCTGCATATTAGACAACCAGTTGTCTGAAATCATCTGGTGGAGCTATGCATCTCAGTTCATCATCATGACTTGAAAAACAAAACCAAATTCTAATAGGACATCTATAGTGTGCTTAAGAAAATCTCTTAACATGAGGTCACCTGAACCAAATCATTTTAAACTTCTAAAGTAATGAGATTGCAAACATGATATTATAGAAAATTCATAAGCTATTTCCATCCCTTGGAGTTCAGAATTACATTATGCAGGGAATATAATTAACTCTGCTGTATTATATTGTAAGTAGCAGGTTAAGAGATTAAGAACCATTCATTAGCATAAGCAGATATAGAGTAACAACATGTAGTAAGTTAACTAAAACTTTAGTAGGAACTCAGGTATAAAGTAGACATCGAGGGGGAAAGCATTCTGTCATATCACAATAATTGAAACCACATATTAGATACAAATGAGAGATTATGAAAGGTGAAAGCAGTAGGAAAAGCTGCACATAAAAGGAATTACTTTTTAAAATAAATGATAATATCTCCGCGGGGTAGCTCAGTGTTCTTCCCTACAAAGAGGGAAGAACAAATGTAGAAGAATATTTTGCCATCATAATAAAATGACTGAACCATGTCCGATGTCCCACACACACACACACACACACATACACACACACACATATATATATACAGATATATATATATATACACACACACATATATTTAAGCAGAATACAAATTTGTTTTTAAAGATATTCCTTCATTGTATAACTAAATAAACTTCTCTTGCTTTTCCTAACACTACTACTTGGGATTATCAACTGAGGCTGACTGGCAAGTACTTCAGGGCAGATAAAAGGGAGTACTTCTTTATACAGCAAAGGGTTTAGCTATGAAACTCATTTCCACAGCTCTTTAAAACATAAAGTTGTATTTTAAACTGTAGGGAAAAGGGTGATTGTGAAGTTCACATTGCTGGGAATGGGGAAGACAGAACTGGAGAACAAATGAATGTTTACAGCTGCAGTCATGTTACATGTTTGAGGATGGAAACACCTGACTATGTCAACAAAGCAGACTGGTTGGTGCAAATGTATGAACAGGCTGAAATGCATAACTGACTTTGCTTATCAAAGAGAAAACCTTGGTTGATATTAAGAAGGACTCATGTTTATTTTTGTGAAGACAAGATGGGGGTATATCATAAATCTGGCTTTTGATAGATACATAATAGAAATATGTGGTTAGTAGAAGTTTAACAAAGGTAATATATAACAGAAATTCACATATATATCAGTCATAATCTCTGACAAAAGGGAGAAGAAGTAATATTATCAGTCCCTGCAATCTGTTTGTACTATACAATGTGTAGATTTATGAATATAGGTTTCCTTTCCTTTGGTTTATATACATCAATTTTGGAGTGTTAATAAAATATTGATAAATAGACAGATTCATGAAAATTAGGGCCATCAATGGCTCCTTCTGCTCTGCCCTATATCCCAGGATCTGATCCCAGATTAGCTGTTTATTCCAGATTGTCTGGCAGTGGACACTCGTATAATCCACTTCAAAGTAGATAATCTAGGATCAGATCCTGGGATATAGGATATAGGATAGACTGTAGATCCAGGCAATGGCCAATACTGAGGTTGGCTATACATCATTGCCAGGATCAGAGACAAAATACCCCTGCATA